>NC_137787.1:161911704-163111704 GCF_963383645.1 Muscardinus avellanarius
AATGTATTAAAATTTTTGTCTTAGTGTGCTCAGGCTACCATTAAAAAAAAGCACAATTTTTCCTTAGGGATTATAAATTCCATGGTCCCCATAGATATCAAAATATGTGATTGTTCAAGTCCCTTCTATAAAATTCTGTGAGATGGAATAATATTTGCATATTGTATCCTCCCATAAACATTAAACTACCTGTAGATTGCTTAAAATACAAATGCAATGTAAATACTATGTAAATATTTGTTATACTGTAATGTTGAGGAAATAATGAGTATGTATATGTTCAATATAGGCAGATTTTTTTTCTTTTGTTTGTTCTTTTCTATTTTTTTTTGTTTTGGGGAGGTGGGGGAAAATTAAATTGAAGGACATTCTACATCCAAGCTACATCTCAAGCATTATTTCTTTTATTTATTACTTGGGAGCAAGGTCTTGCTAAGTTACTGAAAACCTTGTTAAATTGCTGAGTCTGACTCGCTTTGAACCTGTGATCCTCCTGTCTCAGCCTCTCAAGTACTTGAATTACAAGTCTGTGCAGACAAAAATTTAAAAATATATATGTTTTTGAGAGGGAAATAACCATAGAGAACTGTGTGTGTGTGTGTGTGTGTGTGTGTGTGTGTGTGTGTGTGTGTAACTAGGAATTAAATCCAGCAACATTCTACCTCTGAGCTATATTCCCAGCCCTTTTAAATTTTTGTCTTGAAGCAGGGACTCACTGGGTTTCTGAGGCTGGTCTTGAAACAATGGTCTCCTATCTCATCCTCACAAGTACTGAGAATTCAGGTATCTACCACAATGCCTGACTCATAAAAGATAAACTTTTTTTTTTTTTTTGGTGGTACAGGAGTTCCTGGAAACCCTTCTTCCTCCGGGCTACAGTCCCAGACATATTTTTATACTTTTTATTTGGAAACAGTGTCTCTAAAGCCAGCGAGGCTGGTTTCGAAACTGCGTGATCCTCCTGTGTCTGCCTCCCAAGTAAGGGGATTAAAAGCATGTGCCACCACGCCCGACAGAGGATAAACATTTTAACAATACATATTTCTTCCTATTTATCCATAAATTTCCTAATAACACATCAATAATTTGTAAAATTTAAATGGTAGGCACAAGAATATAAATGTAAAAGTCTGAAAATATTTATCTTTTTCAGAGCAGTAGGGAGATAAGTATGACGGGTGAAAGTAAGCAGGTTGTAGTTGTGAACAAGTTAGTTTAACAGTCAATATTGGAATTCAGTTAGCAGTGACAAGAGATATGAGTTATGTAGGACAATGTCTCTTCCTTAATAGGATTACCAGGTAGAAATGAGGCTAAAACAGTTAAGCATCTCTTTGACCACATTCTTTACTTTCAACTACTTTTTCCTTTCTAACCTTCCATGCTCAACCTGTCTTCTCCTCACCCTTTCTGGTACTAAAGCTTCTAAAGTTCATTCAGTTTTCTTCCTTAGATCTCCAGTAACAGCACGAAGTGAGAAGACTGCTATTATTTCTCCTGTCATTCATCACAGGAAAGTGAGGCTCTAGTCAGTGGTACCAGGGACAAATATTTTTATCATTCCACTCAGCAGCTGTATTTTGCCAAGTAAATAATGTAGAGAAGGTGTCCCCAAGAGTGCTGTTTATGTCCTTTTCCTAGTCTGGTTTCACTGTGGGATAAATGTACTTGGACGGCCTGGACTAGGACACTATCCAGTATGTTTACATTAGAAACTTTCACAGTCACTCACAAATGATCCTTGGGAATGTGACTGATCCATGTCATTTTAATGGGGATACTTTTGGGAAAAATATGAAATTGTTTAGATGGCAAACAATGAGAATATGGCCTTTCAAAATTTACAAAAAGGGAAATGTTATTTTACATTTCAATAGCACATTCAAAAATAAGAAGTTAACCTTGAACAGTAGAGCCAAAATCAAAAGAGCACAAGTTTGGAAAATACTCTTCTTTTAGCCACTAAGTCTGCTCAATTGTATATATGTGAACATTGCATTTTTTATAAAGTCAAGAATGTCATAGTGGTAAAGAGTTTGGAGAATTTGGACTTAGACATGATTTGAATTCTGGGAAATATACTTCTACCTATAAAAGCTTAACTGTATTTCCTTAGAACTTTACCTTTCATCTAAAGAAAAGTAGTATACTTACATTTGTTAAGTTTTGATGAAGTGCTAGGAGTACCTATGACATGACATTTACTAAATTAATTCTTATTATTAATTCCATTGTTATTGTTTTTATAATTTGGCATCATTACCCTAGAATAAGAATATAAACCTTCTAAAACACAGACTATTTGATAGGTGTAGTCAATTTCATTCTTTGAGAATTCTATATTTGTGACTACTCCTACTTGCTAAAATCTATTTATACTCTACAAACCAAGATTTACAATGCTTTTGTAGACACTCACAGACATGTACAGAGCTCTGAGAAATTTGCTACCTAACATGCATGAGCCCAGCTAAGTCTGAAAAAGGTGTTCTGTATTTCAAATATCATATTGTAAATAAGTGTCCGTTTTATGGTCTACTCAGTACCACTTTATTTTTTGCAATTTTTAATTTTGTTGGGGGGTTTGAGAGCTTAAAACAGACTCTGAACATGGTGCAGAAGTGATATTTAATGTTTCTAAATATAAAATATCTGTGACATTCATTAGAGAAAGAATGTTTGCAGTAAGTCTACTTTGTTTTGGCCATGAGTTCAATGTTAATGAATTAATAGCATGTATGAAGCAAGATGTCTTTAAACAGAAACAAATTTTTAAAAATACTATGTATTGATTGATGTATAAACATGTTGTGACTAGAGGCTCACAGTAATCTAGGCCTACATTTCTCTTAGGAGCAATGATTCAAGATCATGAAATTTCATGTTCAAAGTGACTACACAATTATTACCGTGTATAACAAGAACTGAATGTATGCAGATTCTCTAAATGAAAATCTAAACATGGAGTAAGAAAATTTAGGTAACACTAAAGGTATTCTTTCTTCTCCTTCATAGTTGACAAAGTATAAAAAATATATATAAAAGGAGAAGATCAGTTTGGGTGTGCTAACAGTCCTAACTAGAAGCTGAATAAATCTGTGTCTTTGGACCAGATACTTGTGATACTTTTATTCAACAGTAACGTGGACTTGGTCCATGAAAGAAAACTCATTGCTCTCAGTCACCACAAAGTAATAACGTGTGATAAAATGAGAAATCAACTCCAACATACAGACCTTTGCCTTACAACTAGTATTTCAGAAATGAATAATGGATTAGGAATTGCTGTGTTGTCACGATGTCTTGATTGATTGTTTCCTTAATACGCACTGAGTGCTGACAAAGTGCAAATCTCCCAATCTGCTGTGATGGGCTCACTGTTATTAAAGAGAACAATTAGGCTTTGTAGCCTTCACTCATGTCTTGATTTCTCTATACTTTTTGCCAAAAAAGTATGAAGAGACTTTTAATTAACAAAAGATGAAATAACAGGTAACATTTATGTATCTATCATTACAGATTCTGTTAAACAATTAATAAATATACCTATGAGTTGTATTTTCATAGGAATTCAATGAATTAGTTATCTTTATTACTCATTATCTGAACTTACTAATCAAAAACTAAGATAAAATGCTGGAGAACTAATCTGAATAGAAATGAGTCAGTGGTTGATCTGTGAATACAAACCTGTGGGTAACTGCGTTTGTATTCCTGATGTACTTGCCTATTGATGTTTGTGTTCACTCAACAGGTGCTTACTATTTATGGGTATTTATATGTACAGAGATAAATAACACATATATACCTATCTATACCATGTATGACACTTGGTTTCATACATGATAGCTAATGAAAGGATAAACATTAGAAATTCTGCGAATTACTCTAAAAATAAAGAAATATAAATCTTGAAAATGTGCTCATAATGCTTCAATAGTTTATTTTTTTCTATATGAAAGTAAATGGGAAATGGGAGAGTCTTTCAAAACATAAGTATGCATTTTTACCTAAGTAAATACTGTTTTACTTTCAGACTGAGAAACAGGCTTTTTGTAATTTCAGTCCTTTGACTTTCTAAAATAATAAATAAATAACACGAATAGAAGTTTATAAATGAGAATAAATAGAAACATAAAAAGTGAATTGTTTTGAAAATCCCAGCACACTGAACCAGTCTTGACAGATGATAGATTAGTTTATATTAAAGGTTTTATCACCATCTTAGAGATTGTTTAAGAAGAGTAAAATATTCCACACATGTTGGGAAATGTGAGAAAGTTGGTGATAATCTCTCTCTCTCTCTCTCTCTCTCTCTCTCTCTCTCTCTTTAGTACTGGGGATGGAATCAAAGGGCATTCTACCTTCAAGCTCCACCCACAGCCCTATTTTTTTTTAATCTTTATTTTGAAACAGGGTCTCACTGAGTTGCTGAGGCTGTCTGCGAACCACGATCCTCCTGTCTCAGACTCTCAAATGCTAGGATTACAAGCATGGTAATCTCTTTTTAACTTATTAAAGCAATAGGATTTCAGATACATATGAGACACAGAATAAATAGGAAACAGAGTAATAATTAGTTCTCTGATTACCTGAAAATATGTTACCAACACATTAAAGCTTGTTTTGAAAATTGTGTGTGTGTGTGTGTGTGTGTGCGCACGTGTGTATGCCTATAAAATATTTTCTGAAACCTGTAACAACAATGGCACAAAGATAATTTTCCCCATGGATCTTTAGATCCACTACACATATGTTCTCTTTATCCTTTTTCTGGAACATCAGAGATCTTCTTTAAAACGTTAGTAATAAGCCAGGTGTGGTGGCATACACTTGTAATCCCAGCATTCGGGAGGCTGAGATCGGAGGACTGGTTTAAAAATAAAGAATAAAAAATAGGGAAGGGGGTGTAGCTCAGAGGTCGAATGCCCCTGGGCTCCATCCCCAGACCCGCAAAATAAATAAATAAATAAATAAATAAATAAATAAATAAATAAATAAAATGTTAGTAATAGGACCATCCATCTTATCCCTTTGGCTCAGCAATGCTTCCTCAGGTCCACACATTAGTAAGTGTTATAAACTTCAGTTGAAATGATGAGAAATATTTCCATTGTTAATATGAAATATTCCACATGTAATATTAAATATATAATATTCAGAAAATACATTTGCATGGATATTACTGATACTCATGCCAGAAGTATGATATTAATCATTTTCTTCTCTATATATATATCTATGATCCTATCAAAATACTATTTCTACAGTTACATTAACTAATAGCCAGGTTTTTACCCTTTTACCTTGATGATGAGGTTACGCTGAGGGGAAGAGTTAGGTTCTATTGGACGTTTCTTTTTTACATAAAACTTTAAAAAGTGTTTTCTTTCTAAAAGTTACACAATTGAATAAAAGAAACAGGCAGTAATCCTATATAGACATTTAACCTCTTAAACCTTTCAGTGTTTTACTTTAAAATAATCCTATGCTATTTTAGTCTTCTAATGTTCCAAGCTTATATTTTTCAAGAATTTAATCATATCAAGTTACTCTATCCTGGATGCTAAAATGTCCACACCTGTCTTAATTTATAATGTCTTTGAGTCTTAGCGATATTTTGTAGCAAAATCTTTGAAGAGGTCAGGGACTATTTAGAGACATGTGCTTTACCACAAATTTGAAATATGTCCTTTAGCTTTTGATGTTCAAAGTTCTGTTTTGCCTTGCAGCAAATAAGTATTTTCTTCCATTGGTACATTTGGTTTACTGAAAATCCTGAGGAAATAGATGAGCCATCAAGACTTTTTATTTTATTGATTAGCAAAGGTGTATACGAGAATGAGGGTGGAGAAGATGAGGAAAAAGGTTCGTATGAAACTACAAAGCAGTCTGTGAAATGCAGCTGCTCTTCTTGTACAGTGCAGAAAAATGTACTGTTAAAAGCAACAACTTCCACATGTAACAAGAAAACAAATACAGACTTTATTTCTATTGCACTACTAACATCCAAATATAAAACTTATTTCATAATTTTTTTTCAAAAAGTGAAACAATTTTATTCCCCATTTTATACTGTATATATCTCTTTTCTCTCCTTTGTCATTCAGCTAATTCTTTGGAAATATAATTTACGCAATGAAGGTCCTAGGTGCGGTTCCCTAAGATTTGTAGAAACATTGGTGCTATCTGCTCTATTCCTATCAAGAGCCCCAAAGCCTCAAGGCAGGTAACAAAACAAAAATAAAGTCCTCAGCAAATGGCCTGCTTACCCCTTACCTTATACCAAACAACCCCAGAAGCATCACACCCTCAAATTTCTGGGATGACCGAAATGTATGGAATATGTAAAATATTTCTTTCAATCAATTTAGTTAATGATCCCTTTAAAATATATTCTTACTTGGATGAATAGCAAACTAAAATTCCTATAGTCAATTCTACCCCGTCAAAATTTTTAAACATGTTATATTTATTCAGTTTTTTTGTTTTATCTTTTGGTCGCTAGAGATTATATTTGGGAGCATATGTCCTAAATTAACCAGCTCCATGGTTCTGAAAAATATAATTGGATGTTACTGACAAATGCTAGAACAGGTGCGTGCGTGCGTGCGTGCGTGTGTGTGTGTGTGTGTGTGTGTGCTTGTGTGTGTATGTGTGCATGCTTGTGTGTGTGCATGCATGTTTGTATATATATGTGTGTATGTGTGTTTTCTGGAACTTAACCTGGATTTCTATACATTTTGCCTAAAATATTTTATTGTCTTCTTATGATACCAATGAGTCATCCATATCCCTTAGCATGATTCACATTGCATTCACATTTTGCAAATTCTCCTTTTGCCATCAGTCATGTTTTGAGTATGGACTCCCCACCACCACTAAAGCTCATGTGGTAAAGCCGGGTCTCCACTGGAGGAAGGTTCAGAGGTGGGGCTTGGCTCCAGAGTGTGGGTCACTGAGGGCATGGCCCTGGCAACTATATTGGTTTATGTCCCCTTCCTCTCTCTCTCTCTCTCTCTCTCTCTCTCTCTCTCTCTCTCTCTCTCTCTCTCTCCTTTCTGTCTGCTATGGAGTGAGCAGCTTCTCTCTGGCATACCCTGCTGCCATGTTTCTACCTTGGAGTTGTCCAACCATGAACCAAATCCTCTGCATTTGTGTGCCAAATAAACCTTTATTCCTGTAAATCATTCTTGGGAAGCATCTGGGCATGGTGGCTCATGTTTGTAATCCCAGCATTCGGGAGGCTGAGACCGGAGGATCACAGTTTGCAGACAGCCTCACTACTTTGTGAGGTCCTCCGCAACTTAGTGAGACCCTTTCTCGAAAATAAAGAATAAAAAATAGGGCAGAGGTTGTAGCTTGGAGATCAAATGCCCCTGGGTTCCATCCCCATAATTGCCATCGAATGAATAAATAAATAAATAAATAAATAAATAAATAAATAAAATAGCAGGGTCTCACTGAGTTGCAAAGGGCCGGAGTAGATGAGGGTGGCCACAAACCTGGATCCTACCGTCTCAGCCTCCCAAATGCTGGGATCACAAGTGTGTGTCACCAAGCCTGGTATTTTCTTTTTTCATTTTTAAGACTCAGATACCTTGAAGTCTTCTCTGCCTTGCTACCTTCACTACCAATATCCATGTGGTAGAGTTTGCAGAATAGTTCAGAATGTTCCCAGCTCTCTTCATTGTCTTCTATTTTTAATAATTCTCTCATGCTGTAATTATTTGTTTACATGTCTGCCTCCCTGATTAGGTAACAACTCCTAACGCCTCTATTGATTTTTGTTTCACAGTGGTTAGAATAATGTCTGGCTCAGAGTAGACACTTAATGTCTCATCAGACTCTTCCTAGCATCTCTCTTGCTTCCTCTGATAACAATTTTATTATGCCTACATAATCACTGCATAACATTATTAGATATTTTATAGTGATTACTGGTGATAATGATTATGGGAAGTCTACTACTCAGAATTATTTTAAATATCATATGACATGAAAAAATTATTTGAAAAAAAACTTTGTAAAACAAAGACATTCACTTATTGCCCCAACAAATGCTACCTTCCTAAACTTTTATGATTGACAAGAAAGGGCTATTATGCAAATTTATACATTTGGAAGTAGAAAGCAAAAACACAATTTTTTAATGCAAATCACTAATTAGACATCTAAAATGCAAATACATTAAATTTAGTAGACAACCTTCTATTCTCAGGATTCTATTTCACCATTGCTATCATTTTATCTCTTTGTACATTTTGTTTTGTTTTGTTGGGGGGGGGTTGCCATTTCTTTTTATTAACTTCCATTAATGTTTGCATTTGAACAAGAGAGGCCTCCAAAATGCCAAATCTTAAATAACAGTTCATCTAAAAAAAGTTTTGAGTCTAAAATCTGGGCTAGGTAGACTAATTAGGCTTATGCAATATCTCATAAAAACTATTTTAAGTTTTATAGTCGGTATTTAAATGTTCTCAAGGAGAGGAAAGATTGCAAGTGTGTTTTAGTAAAAGCATATATCATTTGAGGGCAAAATTAGTGATGAATTTTGATGATTAGGCCATTATGTAATACTATTGCTGGTGAAAAAAATATACTAACCAAAGTATAAAGAAGAATTTCTTCTTATGTGAATACTAGCCTGATTGTAATGACATTTCTAAAATTGCAGTTTCACAAAAAGGCAGTCCAAAAACAACTATCTGGCATAGGAATACAGGTCAGTGGTAGAGCACTTGTCTAGCATACATGAGGCCCTGGGGTTGATCCCCAGCACCACAAATATATAAGTACATAAATAAATGAGAAAACACACAAAATCTATAAAGAATGTATATGATGGGTATATTCTGGAGCCACAGTCACATAATTGTTGGTTAATTTGCGACCTTTTGTCTTTAAGGAAACACAGCTTTATAATAATTTTAAATATTGGTTTTCTTATAACTCAAAGGGGCATAAAAGTATTTCAATGTAATTGATTTTCACATTTTAAAATCTTTCAGACATACATGGTCTCAATTTATCATGGCCTGATATACTTCAGGTTCTCAGTCTATTTCAGTACAAAGTAGATTGGATTACAAAGAAGAATATATGGAAATCAGCTGTATGCCAATCATTTCATGCTATGCAAAGAAAAAGAGAATAATAGATTTCAGGTTTCCCGAATAAACAATTTCAATTTCCAAACAATGCCAAAGTCTGAACCAAGCTAACGATATCCGTCTTAAGTGGCATCAGTTATGGGCAAGGGATTGAAAGGGGAATTTCCCCACCTCCTAACCTTCAGTTATATGAATGAAGCCACTTTCCATAAGACCTCACAATATCCAAAGATACAGGAGCATTCGCAGCAGCCCCTGGTACAAAGCCACTTCTGTGCCTTATGGGCTGAGGAAGGACTGCTATCTTTGTCCCTGGGTCCAGCTTGCTGGTGGCACCAGGCTCTAGCCCAAGTTTTACGGAAAACTAACATGAGGCAGTGTGGGAAGCTCCTGTCAGTGCCACCGTACTTGATTTGAAAAGACACGGAAAAATTCAAATTCCAAAGCTGTCAGCCTGCAAACTTTCAGCAGAGAGAAAAGCCTCACTTTAAGAATGTAAACAAGGACAGTGAAGGTCTCGCTATCTAAAGATATCAGCATGCAAGAAGGGCTCTGGCAGCTGAACGCACTGAGGCGGTGGCAAGCCCCAGGGCCCTGTGGTGCGACTGAGCCTACCTTGGAGACTCATGACACTGTCTTCTTCCTGCTAAGTACTTTACCTGTGATTGCAATGGCAGATTCTTCAAAAGGGGAAAACAGAAGCCTGTCTCTTTAGAAGCCACAGCAGTCTCTCTGAAAGCTGCAGTTTGGCATTTCAAGGGGAAAGGTCATTTCTCTACACCTCTGAAGAGGATAGATCACAATAATAGAAAGAAGATCAGGCATGAAAAGCTACATTTTCCTAGACCCCAAAAGGAAATCATGACACAGCTGTGAAGCTGGTACGATAAGCCAGTGCACTAATTTTTCCCACTTCAGTACGCCTACTTTCCTCTTCTGTAAACTGGCATCCCAGCTGGGAAAAGAAATGTTTACTGAGACTTGCTGAATTTTATTTACAGGTCTAGTGGGTTCCTTCTCAGTTGTAAGGAAGAGATACCTCTGGTGTGGGTGAGATATGGGGTGGTGTGAAAATCACCGAAATGCACTTGAAAGATGGCACTCGTGTGACCTAAGGAAGATAATATCGCGTTAAGTGCCGCACTTTGAGTTCATCCAGCATAAATACCAGTGCCAAGGCAATCACATGGAGGGCCCTTGGGATACGGGGTTCATAAATCAGAGCCTGGAAGAAAACCTCCAAAATTACCCTGATTGCACCGCCTAAGGAAGAACTGATTGAGCTTTCTATTAGAAACTTTTCCCCATCAGAAAACAGAGAAATATTTTGTCACGCATTATCTGAAAGCACTGCATTATTACAGACATTCCTATTCAATTATTTATATATCCTCCTTCTGGTAAATCTCATCCGATTCTCTTTCCTTTCTAAATGTCACGGGTTTTACTCTCTCACTGGCACCGATGTTAACATTTGAAGGGGGGAAAGGTTGTACTTAAGTTTAATAGATTTCATATTTAATAATGTAGTCAATAAAGTCTGCCCACTTAATCAGTCAAAGGCTATTCTACTCTGGACACCAAATGTCTCCAATGGCCCATGTTGTTTCCATTACATACAGTTCACCCATTATTTTCAATTCTGAGAAAAAACAGTTTAATATTTTCCAAAGCGTTACATATCTACAAATAAATAAAGTGGCCATGCTTTTAGGTAAATGAAATAGTGTTGACATTGTACCATATACACTATCATTAACGAAAGTCACAGAACAAGAAACAAATAAAATCTGTATGGGATTTTAAGATTTAAAGCACTTGTGAGGGGGCAATCATTGTAAACTTTTATCTCTTCTCTTTACTCTCTAGCGCTCTTCATTTTATAAAAAGAGGAGCACAAAATGAAGGACAAAAGGAGAATTCTCCAGCCAATCATGCATTGTAACACTCATCTATCGTTTCTCTTGTACTCAACTTTGCAGCAAGATGCCATCATTAGTCATAACAAATGTTACTCTGAACATTATTAACAGCATAACTCTCTTGCTTTGCATTAGCTTTGTAGCCATTTAAATAATATCTTCTCAAACCTCAATTATTAATACTGAAAAATCTTTAGAGACAGGGCTGTGCATGCCTAAGCAGTTTCTCTTTCATATATTGTGGGTGTTCTGTTAGCTCAAAACAGAGGGTACACAAGAAGAAACATTGCTCAAAATCTTTGCTGCAAGCCAGGAAAATATCTACTCAATGGCATGTGTCTAGGGTGAGTAGGTGGGGAGCTATAAAGCACACTACGTCTAGCAATTTTGAGGGGGAAAAAAAAAGAATCTTTATCTGCTCAATGAACACATATTCTTTTCATGTTATAAAGGAAGGAATTTAAACTCCCTACATTTTTGCCCATCGGGGAATGCCTATATTCTTCTGCTTTTTAGATAGCCGGCACTCAAGTCACATTAAATATAAAACTCTCACTTGAATTTAGTATTGCTGCTACATCCTTTAGTTTTGCTAGTTTTTCTTTTCTTTTCTTTTTATTGATACATTGTAATCGTACATCATGATAAAGCTCAGTGATATAGATCATGGTAGTGTGAAGAAAATTAGTTGTCTTTTTTTCATTGACTGTGTTTAAACAGTCTGATATAAAAATAGTTTAGTGATTGAAGTCCAGTTTTAAATTTCTCAAATCAGTATACTTCAGTTCAAGGTCCTCTTCTCAAAAAGAAGAAAAAAAAACTGTTATGATGGCCCATACTGGGTAGGTTAATTTATATTCAGGTTATCCTCTCTGCCTACACCTTTCATTTCATTTGTCACTTTATATTATAATGATTTTTTCCAAAAGTTACTTCCTAACAGTTCTGCAAATCCCTTAAAGTCAGTAAATTTTAATATAAAATGGAATAATTTGCTAACAAATTATTATCATAGCATATAACACGAGCAGTCTAGTTTCATGAAATGAGTCCATCTTCATCAGAAAAGAATCCTTTGGGACTCTCATCATTTCTGTGTTCAGGACTTTCAATTAACATATATTTGTTACTACTTCTATATTTTATAATTTTCAGGCACGTCTCAGGAGAAAGAATGGCTACACGCAAGAACATTTGGAAAAATAATTATCAAAGAAAAACTAAATATTGACAAAATGCATTGCATATTTTTAGAACTCTGAGAAAATATTACTTTTTTTGCTTTATATAGTTCACAAGTAAGAAACTATATATAGGATATATAGGAGAATAAGAAATTCTACATGATACTTTTCTTAACAGTGAAATGTTGACAGTCACATTTTCAAAGACACAATATTCTTTTTTTAAAGTAGTTTCTATAACACACATAGTAAATATTTCTACTCCTCTTAGTTATATTATAGGGTGTTATAAGGCTAGAAAACAAACCAAAAGCAAGTTCTAAAATCAAGCTACTTAGATTCTAATTCTGTCTGTTTCCTCTGATTATGAATCCTTTAGAAATAAGCTTACCATGTCTAGACTTCAGTTTGTTCATCTGTAAAACAGAAGTAATAATGGTGACCACCAAGAAGTTTGAGGATTTAGAAATAAATTATTGGAAAAGGTGTTTTATTTACGGCCTAACAAATAGTAAATGACCATCAAGGCAAATCCTAGCCAAACAATTTAGTGAATTTAAATTGTTTAAATGAGGCATACAGTTAAGTGTATTCTGAAACTAATTAGAATAATACTAAATTTAACCATAAAGAAAGCCACCATATGAACTACATGATATGCAAATTTTTGAGTAAGATGTTGGCACTACAGACATTATAAAAAATTACAAAAATACTTCATAGGATTACAGGAAATTATATTGCACATGTTTTTCATGGTATTTATCATTTTTCTTGTAACAATGGAAACATTTTCAAGGTTCTTTTTTCCTAGAGCCTTTCAATCCCAGCACAATCCTCCCTCCAAAGACTGAGAAGAAAGACTGGAAATCAGACACTTTCAAACAAAACCAACTTCATTCTAAAATCTGTGTAGGTTCCATTTTTGTTGCAGTGGTTATAGTAATTAAAGTTATTTAATGAAAGTTGTAATTAGAGATGATTTCTTCTCAATTTCTCATCATATTTCTACTAAAGCAGATTTCAAAATATATTTAGACATTTACAATATTTCATTCATATTTCACTCCATTCAAAATGTGTGATCAAACTCATTTTCTCTAGAGTCAACTCTGCCTCTTTTTCCTGCCCCTGGGATTGCTCATGTAATTCTCTCTCCCAATAATCTGTAAGTTTCTTTAGTATTTTGCAGGTGGCTGGCCCGCAGGGCTTATTTGTTTATGTTTCACAAGTTAAACTGGGAGCATTAATCAGATCCAAGTGTGTTTCATTTTACATGTACTTTTATAAAAGCAAATAAACTTGAAAGCTGACCAGTTGCCTTAAAAGTACCAGAAAAGAACAGTCACTGAACAAGCGTGCTAAGAGAAAAAGCCCAACCTATATTCTCTGATCACTTTGCCATGTGGGAAGCTGTAGAAAGACAAGAGTTTATGAAAGATTATTATATAGGAAAAGAATATGCTAAGATTTTAATAGCAAGTATTTTTCATTAAGATTTTCAAATTTGTCAGATATTAAATGTGTGTAATCTTAAAACAGAATCTTCATACTTTTATTATGTCCTTAGTTTAATTCTTTCCTTAAAAACATAGTGGTTGAAGATTTTTAAATGGATGTTTAAAATAGAAAAAAATAATTTATCCTTGAGACCATTATGTGTACATATAAATGCAGTGAGATCCTTATCATCCTTATGGACATACCAGGTATCTGGATGTATTTGTTTCACAAGAGAATAATAATATACTCATAGGTTATTCAATCCAAAATACCATGTAACTTTAGTTTTTGTATATATAGACAAAACAGTGTATTCTAATTGTTCTTCACAATTTTCAACATTTTTTACATGCTGTCGTTACAAGTTTTGATAATTTTTTTATCAAAGTAACTCTATAAATTTAAGTATAAATTTAAGTATAATTTGTGAATAAAATACATCGTTTGATCCTTATCAGCTTTTCTTTCAAAGCAGTTATTCTTAACATATTTTTATTGGTACCTTGTAATTGTATATCATAATAAGAGTCACAGTGACACATTATTATGTTCCTACACTATTTAATCTATTTCCCTTTAGATCCCACCCTGTCCCCTTCTGACTGCCCCATATATATTAGTGAGATTGGTAGCTGTACCTTCATGTATGAGCATAACTTTATTTGAACTGTTCTAAATGAGTAGTTTTAATTCTATAACCTTTCTATAGTTTAGAAATTTATATATATATGGTAATTTTCAGTGAACTTCTGATGAGACATAGCAAAATATTTTTCTCTTCCTTAGAGCAGCATGATCAACATTACAGAAAAGGGTGTGGCTTGTGCTGCCAGAGTCCACTTCCCTCTCGATATGCTCCTGCAAAGCCTCATTCTACTGTGGCAAAAACCATGTTCACTTCATTCTTCTTTAATGTTACTTCCAAAGCTAAGGAACTGATATATAGTGATACCAAAGTAGTCATCTTTTTTTGAACGTACATACATTTTTTAAGAGACATGTCTACATCTGTTGGCAAAAGAAATAATTTGAACTAGAAAACTAGAAAAGTATGTGGCCTACATAGCATTATATCTAATTTTTTTCTTTTTTTTTTTTGTGGTACTGGGGATGGAACCCAGGGGTCTTCTACCTCTGGGATATACTCTCAAACTTATTTCAAATTTTATTTGGAAACAGGGTCTCACTAAGTTGCGGAGAGCCTCGCTAGCTAAGTAGCTGAATATGGCTTTGAACCTGTGCGATTCTCTTGTCTCAGCCTCCCAAGTACTGAGATTACAAGTGTGTGCTACCACACCTGGCTTAAATCTTATGTTTTCAAGTTCATTAATTGAGTCTAATTTTTAATTTAAAAATATCCTTGTTATTGTACCTTTGTACTTCTATATAATAATTATATTGCAGCAAATTGTTTTGCTGTAATAGAAGGAAAGAAAAACAAGACCATGGATGAGGTAGAAGCAATAATAAATATGTCCCTGCAGTATTTGTTGAATGAGAATATTCTTAAGCATTTCCTATAGGTAGAAGTATTTGGAGAAATAGATAGAATTGGGGGCGATCTCACTCATATGTGTCAGGTCATCATCACCTAATACTAAATATACTAAATTCAGTAATACTAAATATACTAAATTTCTGACATTTTGAAATCTAGCCAAGTCTAAGACAAAACACAATTCTTCTGAAACAGTGGATATTAACACTGGAACCAAAAATACTACTTCTGCATGGTTTTCCAACTGTTTTTAGAAATAACCAAATCAGTTTTTTGTATTCCATTTTTTTTTTCTTTTTGGTTTAGATTCAAAACTTAATAGTATTGGACCACTACTTCAGTTTAGCTTTTTAGCTTTTCATTCTTGAACTAAATGGTAAGATAAGTGATCATCTTCAAACCAAAAGATTAGTGATCATTTTCTTGTTAGTGGTTATCTCTCAGTCCCGGAGGATGGTCCATTACAAAGTAAGTGTTACTCATGGTTGGTCTTCATTTAAGTTAAAATCCCATTAAACTATTTCCCAATTTCTATAGAGGCACATACCTAATGATTATTAATGTTCTCTCTGGTGATGTTTATGAATGCAGAACCAGGGAACAATTTGTCTCAATAAAGGAGACTAAAACTGTGGAATGATATTTTGGTATCTAAATATTTAAATTACCTAATTACTTATCTCCAGGAAAATTTCTCCCTTTAGGGAGACTGAAGAGTACCATGCTGAGTTACTGAATGGTATATGATTTAATATTTTGATATGAATTTTAAGATGTAAAAGACAAAGCAGAGAACTATCTATATTTGATGAGAATAGCTACAAAATAAAGCTTAAAATATAGAATATGCTGAATAATTAAAATTTGAGGGAAAATAATTTATTGAGCTATGCTATTAAAAATATATTTGAAATACATTATCATGGGATGTTTATCATGCTATCATCCTTCTTTTATATCATGGACTTTTTGTATTGCCAAAAAGCAATCTCATAAAAATAATTTGCAATATAAATAATTCTGTAGGGGTCAGGTATACATTGTCGAGATGAATATGTCCTTACTTTACCAAGTAGTAAAGAGGTTCAGAGAAAAATCCCCAAATTTGTTGTTTTTCTTTCATATTTTGGTTTCCCCTTAAAAACCAAGTGTATTCACATTTAGCCAAATAAGTTAGAAACAGAATAACAAGTATCAAATGTGTTCTCTCATGTGAAAAGCAGAAAAAAATTTATGATATACTAGTAGAATCAAGAAAGGGTTCAGCAGGAGAAATAGGCGGTGGAAAAGGGGTAAGAAAAGGAGGCAAGAAAATAGAGGAACAAAGGGTGAACATGACCAAATCACAATATATATCAGTATAAAAATATGTTAATGGTTATTATTGTAATAATTTGAAAAGACAAGAGAAAAAAATTAAGGTCTAAAATCTACAATTCCTCTAAACATAGTTGATATTATTGAATTATTTATACAGAAATGAAGAAAATAAAGATAAAAATCATTTTTTCATACATTGGTGTAAAAATGTAAATTTATTTCATTCTGATTTACTACAAGTTTACCTTATTGTATATATGTACATAAATATAATTGGTCAATTGCTAATATATGTATTTAAATAATAAATTAGTTCACAATTAAATTCCCCTCTAAATAGGTTCTAGACTAATTTACTGTCATAACACAAATGCCAAAGTGTAATGAGTGATTCAAATTTCACTGATATAATATGACATCTGACAGTTAATAATGGACTCCTGAAACTGCAGCTAAAATATAATATGCAATACAAATTTAGCATGGCAGTCAATACTAGTCTATGAAGATAATAGTACAACTGGGAAAATTAGGTAATTTTACCATGACAAAACACTATAATTAGTTTTATAATTGCATTTATTTACATGGTGAATTCTGCTAATACTTACTAATCATTTTCAAGGCATCATCAAATTTATAGAAGATAAGATACAATTAAATGAAATTCTAGATCATTTATAATTATTGATTATGGGTTTTTCATTTTCTCTTACAAATGTATTTACACAAATATACCAATTCAGTTTCTGTTTACATATTGTAATAAATATTTAAGGAATAGAATACTAACCATGGACAAAAAATATTAAGAACTGGGAACAGGATTATGTCAAATGTTCTGTTGAATGATTTTGCACTATTTTTCTGTCATGTTGTGAGAAAAGTAAAACACAGATATAATCCCAGTTAAATAAGGATGGAAGGTGAATTCTAGACATGTGAAATCTTCACAGTGATTAAGAAACACATGATATGAAAGTACAGCAGAGTTTTGTCGAACAATAGTTGAGAAATTCTATTCACTTCAAGGGGAAGTTAGAAAAACTAGTTGTTTATCAGATTTAATTAGCAAGTATATATTACCTGCTTACTATTTGCCAGTGATCTTGCTAGAAATTATAGTTTAAAAACATGAGAAAATATGGTTCTTTTTGAGGAACATTTAAACTACCATGGTAAAAATACACTTAGAATCTACATAAAACACCTGTGTGTGATAAAGCAATAGTAAACACATATCTCTGATAAAGCAATATAACCAAATAGCCTATGAAGGAATAAAATGTATGATTCAATAGTTCTGATTCCGACTTACTATATACTGAATTTAAATTTGATCAAAGTACACATGACTTTTATTAGTGAGGTTACTCAATGAAAATAATCATAAATTCTATGCCTTTCTGAGGTCTCCCTAAGACTGTCATTCAGGATTCAACGATGGAACACTTGAAGATGTTCTAAGGTGTAACTAATGCAAGGTGTAACAATTAATAGCAGCAACAATAATGAGGCATTTTCATTGTGTCCTTGGACTAACAGTCTTAACATCATCACCATAACTGACACTGATTGATTGAAAGTCTACAATGGGCCAGATGCTGCATTCCTTGTTTATTTTATTTTTACAACCCTGTAGGGACTAGAAATGGACGCATCTTCCAGTTTTCCTTTTGAAGACAGTTCAGATTAATTATTGTTAGGAAGCAAAAAGATGAGATTTGAACACATATTTCTTAGACTGAACAGACTGGAATTTTCCACTTCTTTTCCATCTATTTTTCTGCCCACATGCTGTGCTATTATTGAAATACTTTGAACAATGATAATAGGAATGAAGAAAAACAAGCACTTATTCTATCTATGTGCTTAGTTTGTCTACAAACATTGTTATACATATGACTGACGTTGTGTTGCTTGTCAAGTATTGTTTTTTCCACTTCACTTTAATTTGAAAAGTCTTCTATACCTCCTGCCCACACACAGAGACACGCAGACACACACATGTTCTCTGCCACTCTTTTTCATTTTGTTCTCTAGTGTTTCCCTAGTAGCCACAAGACTGGTGATAGACTAAGGACTCACAGCTATCTTGGCATGAAGAAAAGAAGTACATTGAAGGGGAGGTGAGGTCTACCTAGATAAAACAAGTCCAGTTATCACAATGCTCTTTGATTCCTCCTCATCCAGAGGCAGAGGTGAGCACAAAGGTAGAATAACAAGACAATCATGGTAGTCTCTAGCTATTTGTCACCTTGTTACCCACTGATTTTTGTGGTAATTCTTCATTCATTCTTCTGAGTCAGGATGAAATACACTTTAATCCTTGGGTCCACATTGCAGCCAGGTTGGTCTTCTGTCATACATGTATGCCCATGTCAAGACTGACTTGATTTTTTATTGACATCGGTCAAATGAGACACATTTTAATCCACCCTCATAAAACTTTATAGGCCTATTTCCTGTACTGATACAAAATCAACCTATTTTCCAGTCATATTTCATTTATTTTTCCTTCTACATTTCCTATTCCTTTTGTCAGAAATATTCTTCCTACCTTCACTGCATAACAAACTTCTTTTCACCCTTCTAGATACAAGTGAAAATATATCTGAATTTAATGCCTTTGCCATGTCCTTTAGAACGTATGTGTGACAACTTCTCTCTTTCTCCCCATTTCAGCCATGTGTGTGTGTGATACCAAAGGTTGAATTCAGGAGCATTCTACCTTTGACTTATATTCCCAGCCCTTTTAGTTTTTATTTTGAAACAGGGTCTCATTAAGTTGTAGAGGACTTTTTGAGGTGACTGAGGCTGTTCTTGAACCTGCGATCCTTCTGTCTCAGTGTCACAATATAATATTGGAACACAATTATGGGTCAAATTTTGTAGGGTTCAACTTGTAAGTGATGTTCAAGGATTTTGGCCCATTTGATCTCCTTTATCCTTTCTTGGTTACAATATACTCATAATAATGTGTTTTATAAAATCAGAAATAGTTTTGAGCAATGATATCTGTTCATTAGTAATAGTCTGAAGTGTTTGAAGGGATGATTGCCACACAGGCTAATTAATTACCACATTGGCTAATAAATAACAGAGATAATCCACTTATTTATGAACTATTATAATATAGATTCTCAGTTTTAAATTTATGAGTCTAAAATTTAAGTTCTACCATCTGAATTTTAATTTCCAATGATTTTGGGTTCCATCCCCAGACCCGCAAAAAAAAAAAAAAAGTCTCACTAAGCTTCTGTGAGTCATGCTTAGTTGTTGAAGCTGATCTCAAACCTGCCATCCCTGTCTTAGCCTCTCAAATACTGGGATTATAGCCATGTGCTACCATGTCCACCTTACCTTCAAATGTCATAAATGGCTTTTATCCTTATATCTTTTTATTAAAAAAAAGTTACTTTGAGGAGTTCAAAAAAATCATGTCAACCTAACCTGTGCCTGGATTGAAGGATTTTTTGATAAGCAAACAATATTCATAAATCAGTCTACTTTGTTTTATATTATAATTATCTGTTATGAAATGTTATTATAATACCCATAAAAGTGTTAGAAAATAAAGAGTAAATTATAGAATATCATTTTTATGTTTTTTAAATATGCATAAGCTATTTCCTTTCACTACCTCATTCTACATTTTAAGCCTAACATCTTAAGCTTCAAAATTCAAAGAATAGTGAATCTCAAATCATTCAATTTATCTTTTTTTTTGGGGGGGGGGTGGTACTGGGGATGGAATCCTTCTACCTCCCAGACCTATTTTTTAAAGTATTTTATTTGGAAACAGTGTCTCTTAAGCCAGCAAGGCTGGCTTTGAACCTACGCAATCCTCTTGTCTCCGCCTCCCAAGCACAGGGATTATAAGCTTGCGCCACCACTCCTGACAAGTCCAATTTATCTTTTAATATAAGAAATACATTTCTTTTTTGTGTATGTGGGTCTGGGGATGGAACCCAGGGGCATTCAATCTCCAAGCCACACACCCTTGCCCTATTTTGTATTCTTTATTCAGCCACCTGAATTCTGGAATTACAAGTGCGCGCCACCATGCCTGGCTTAAGAAATGCATTTCTAAGTAAAGGGAGTTCATTGCTTCTCAAGTCAACATGTTCCATTGTGGGATAATACTTCTTGCTCTAAAGATTTTTCTTTTAATATGTCATACTTTTCTCCTACTCCCTATAGTAGGATAAATTGAATGCCATACATTCTTCACTTCACTTTCTCAAGATAATGTTGTTAATATTTGAAGATACAAAGAACAAACATAGCTCCTCCCGAACTCCTACTCCCAGCATCCCAAGGCTTGTTCGCTAGATTTAATATCCCTTGTTGCCACAGGAAATGATATTCAGATTGTTTCTGTCCAAGTTTCTTTCCTCTGTACAAATTCCACTCTAGTAATACATTCTTGAAACTTTGAGGCACAGAATTAAATGTTAATATACTTGAAAATGATCTGGCCAGCCCAAAGTACACATGGTTAATCACATAATTATATTCCTTAATATAGACCCTGAACATTTCAATCCATATAAGAGAATATCATCATATTCAGTAACAATCTAAGCTTGTTGGAGTTCAATAGATTATAGTCAACTCAACCTTTCATATCTTATCATTTTTTGGTATGAAAATCTAAGTCAGAGCCAAGCATGGTGGCTCATACTTGTAATCCCAGCATTCAGGAGGCTGAGACAGGAGGATCAAAGTTTAGGCACAGCCTCAGCTACTCAGTAAGGCCCTTTGCAACTCAGTGAGTCACTGTTTTAAAATAAAGAATAAAAAAATATGGCTAGCAGTGTATCTTGGAGGTATGCCCCTGGGTTCCATCCTCAGTAACACACACACACACACACACACACACACACACACACACACACACACCCCTCAAGTCAAAGCTGAGTGCGGTGGGGCATGCTTGTTTTTGGCCAGCCTCAGCAATATATGAGGCCCTCTGCAACTTAGTGAGACCCTATTTCAAATACAAAAGAATAAAAAAATTGGTCTAGGAGTGTATCTCAGAGATAGAATGCCTGATTTTAATCCCCAATACCCCCCCCAAAAAAAGTATAAAAAAAAACCTAAGTCAAACTGGTGTGGTGGCACAAGTTAGTAATCTTAGTACTTGGCTGAGACAGGACGATCAAAGGTTCAGACCCAGCCTCAGCAACTTAGTTAGGCCCTGTTCCCAAATAATAAAATAAAAAGGGCTGGGGGTGTAGCTCGAAGTTAGAATGCCCCTGAGTTCAATTCCCAGTACCACACACACACAAATAATCTAGATGTAGCTGGGCGTGGTGGTGCACACTTGTAATTCCAGCATTTGGGAGGCTGAGACAGGAGGATCCAGGTTCGTGGACATCCTCAGCTACGCAGTGAGGCTCTATGTAACTCAGTGAGAGCCTGTTTCAAAATAAATAATAAAAAGTAAGGTGAGGGTGTAGCTAGAAGGTAGAATGCCCCTAGGTTCCATCCCCAGTACTGAAAAAATAAATTTAAATCAAATGTTTTTCTATTCATATTTATTTTTAGTTTTAATTCATGTTGAACAATATGTGTACTACTGATTATCTTTGGTCTTTGTAAATAACAGTGACTTTTATATTTTTTTACCCTCATTCTGTCTTCTAACTTGTAGACTTCATATTACACACAAATATGATAACATACTTTTTGGATCTTTAGCAAAGTCAGTAATAAAAATAAGATGAAACTGAAAACAGAGACAGTGTGGCATTCTGTGATAATATATTTGTACATAGCTTCTTTGACTTTGTATAGCTATTATGTGGTAAGTATTATAGTATAATAAAATGTGAAAAGTAAGTTAGATAAATGAGATTATCTAGAGAATATTTGGGTCAGGATAGGTGCTCAGTAAAATATACTATTAGGATTGTTTTGAGGCTAAAGTAGTGAATAATACTCATTTCACTAGATAAGACTCACTTCACAGTGTATCTGGAGGCTTGAAGCTCTCCCTAGATATTAAATTCTCCATAAAACTGTTAAATATTTCAAATTTGTAATGTTCATTGAATTATTGTTTTCGATCAGAGTTTTAGAACAAAGTATGCAGGAAATATATTTGTTTGAAAAAACGTTCAACTGTGTGTGTGTGTGTGTGTGTGTGTGTGAGAGAGAGAGAGAGAGAGAGAGAGAGAGAGAGAGAGAGAGAAAGAGAGAGGAAGAACATTCATTGAAAGTATAGTATCTTTTAGAGAATTGATATTCACAAATATATGAAATAGTTTTTTTTTTTTTAAATTAGCTTTAAGCCACTAACCAACATCTATTGGACCACCTACAGGGGCAGTATCAACATCTTTCCTAAAAGAACTAGATTTGATTATAAAATTATTTCAAATACTATGCCAGCGGCATTTAAAGAGAAAGATGACTTTGATTAATCAAATACCATAATTCAAACACATGGCTTATGAATGAGGGATTACAATATCACAACCCACTGTGTAAAATTCTGGTTTACAGAACTCTGTGTGAGTGTGAAAAATTAGTTTCATATTAGATATAGATTCATATTCATCTTTTAACAAATTATTTGGAATATTCAAGCATATGTCATGCTTGTCTTCCTGTTCATGGCAGCAAGAGATTGTGCACCCTGCTATTTAGTAAACATCAGCACGTGGGAGTTCTCATTGAGTGCAAGGATGCCAGACCCACAAAGCATACATAGTACAGGGTAAGAGGCTGCTTTAACATTTCTCTTCTTTACTACATGAGAGAGCTTGGGTAGTTTTTCATTCCAGTGTCTATTTCAGTGAAAAGAACTGCACTATGTATTTTTAAATGTCAACCAGGGAAAAGTTCTCACTTACCATGAGAATCACGTTTTACCATGTCTTTTCTATATAATTCCATATGTTTGATATCTTTAGATTGTAAAAAGTAGAATCCCTAATTTATTTATAGTTAACTGCTAACAAGTTGAAGCTCTTTAGAAAGATTTTAAGGGACAAATGATCCCTTTGTATTTGCTTCTCGGATTCATAGGTTAAACTGTTATTGGAATAACTTGGAAGACCTAGAATATATACTTTTAAAAAATCCTCCCTAAATATTGAACCATAAACACATGCTAAGTGTCAGGCATCTTGCCAGGCCTTAACGTTTTTTTTCTTGAAAGAGAGCCAGTTCTAATATCCTTATTTGCTATAAAAAGCTGAGTTTAAATTTTAAAATTAGATATGGCTAACCACTGAAACAATTCATCAAGGCATTAAATGTCTTCATTGTAAACTCTGTTTTTCTGTCTTGACATCACATGAATGATAACGATGTGATAAATAGCTCCTGTGAGCTATCACAGTGTTCAGTAGTTGATAAAGTTATTCACTAAAATCTGGACAGAACTTCCTTAAACCAATGACCAGAACTGATTAGTCTTTATACTGTGAATTAAAGTGAACACTATCCATCAAGAATTATAGAGTAAGGAAACAACCAAAAAATACTCAATTATTGTACATCTGAATTTCTCAGTATAAAAATAAGATCATAACTACAGATCAGATTTCTAATTAATGCCAATTAAAAATGGATACATGGCTTAATAACTGACCTTGCCTTAAAATGAGGGGAAAGAGAAATGAAACAAGTTTTACTCAATTAATTTAAATCTTATTTCTTGAATTTGAATTAAAATACATTTTTTTGTTCTTCAGTAAGCCAATAACAAAGCTACCAAATCTTATTTTTTTAGAGGGTTAATTTTGGGAAATATCAGTTTCTCCCATATGACTTGCTTCTTGTTTCTGTGCTATAGCCATGGTTAGTATGAATAATCTTAGGTTAATTGTAATGCCTGTCACCTGATTAGTAGTGAAATTAAAAGCAAATCAAAGTGTTGCTATATAAAATTAAATTATTTTTGAAATCAGTAGAAAGAGACTTCTAAATATCAGAATGGTGTAAACATGAGTAAGCAAAGCATAGCCTTAATGTAAAGAAAATTTGATAGTTTCACAATTACTATTTGTATTAATATTATGGCATTTTCCAACTTCAAATGTTATTTATCTTTATAACAACGTCCTGAAATTCAGACAGGTCTTATAATGGATCTCTCTTCTGTACTGAAATTGAAAGCATGAGTTAACCAATAAGAAAGTCAGATATACGTCCTTTGAGCATTAAATATACATTTCCATTTAAAATATCAAGAATGGTGCATGCTATAAATGAGAAATAACATATTTAACAGGAGACGTAATTTTTTAAATGGTAAATCTTAGGACCTTGGATTACTTTCTCTTTTGGAAGGTTTTGCTTTTCACCAAGACCTTTCAAACTTCCCAAAGTAGTTTTAAATTTAAACAGAAAACCCAAATCAAAACTGGCCAAAAAAAATAGAGAATATGAGTTTATCTAACCCAGCTTCAGTTAGAAGATTTTTAGGGGGGGTTCCTCTGGGAAAATGTGCCTGCATTTCTGCCTATTTCAAGCTTTAGAGATTTGTGAAAGCAATCAGATCATTTTTACTCTAGTGTCTCCCGGTAGGCATCTTACAGCTAGTTTTATGTTTAAACCAACACCTCTGTTGAGAAACACATCTTCATTGGACTGTACCTTTCAAGTACACGTTGTTTGATGTTCATAGAGGAAAAAAAATATTCTTCAACTCTTTAGAACCTACATTTTTCTTTTTCTGGTAGGTGGCTCCCATGAATTAAAATAACTTATCTGGCACTTTATTCCTCTGAACTCAGTAAAGAATAGAACATACTCTATATTTCAATGACTCCCACCAGCCCCTTCACCTTAATGCTGCTTAAATTAACTTTTAACTTGCTAAACACAGATCAAAAATAGAGAAGACAAAAATTTTAATCTAATACTTTTTCTTGATGAACATTTGACACCAGTCTTCAATCTAAAAGATTTTTAAAACATCAGAAAAATCCTCACAGAGAGTGGAAGATGCAAAAATAAATGTCTGGAATCCAAAGGAGTAAAAGAGGACTTAGAATGAAAAAGTGAGATGAGTAAGGACAATCTAATCTACGGTCTGAGTGCGAGAACAGTGGTACTAATTGTAAAAAAGGAAAAACCTTTATGTTTCTAGGCCTTGAAAATTGAATTGTATCTTTATAGAGTGTAATATTGGGTTTGGTGACAGAGAGGCAAATTTAACAGTTAAATCCTTGCATCTGTGGACCTGAAAATGAAATGAGGAATAGTTGAAACGTTTTCCACATTAGGCTTTAAAAGTAACAAATAAAAATCGACTTGTAAACAAAGACATTTTGAAAGAAGATATAAATCTTTTGGAATCTGTGATTAAGGAGGAATTTTTGTGGACTTAATTTTAGTGGAATAAAGAAGAGATCAGCAGCTAAAGAAGAGTGGATAGGAAAAGCGGGGATGTGGGAAGGACACTGCTAGTGTTTTCCTGTTTTCTTTCCTAAAGGAGATCTACTCCAACTGGACAGGGTATCGTATAGCAAAAAAAAAAAAAAAAAAAAATTACACAAGTGACTGCAGGGATGGGTGTGGAAATCTGAGACTGATGTACATTTGGTCCGTGTAAGGAGAGGGAGGCGTCACTATAGAAACAGTAGAGCCCTTGTTTGTGAGAGGAAACCTCTCCCATGGAGAAGACAGTCATTTTGGAAAACAGGCACTTAGAAAATGTACTGTGAGCTTGATTAAAAAGTGTGGAGAGCAGTGATTTCTTCTAAGTCAAATGAATATATCTCTATATAATTCACAATTATTAATTATGCTTCTTCTACTTTGAATTTTGTCATATTGAATAGTAGGAATTCACACTCTCCAAACCACATGGAGACATTCTCTAGGGTGGTAGAAAAACAAACAAGTACAAATCTTAAGCTAATTTTACAGCTGGCTACATAATTGCTTTGGCAACAGTCATAGACCAGCCTCCACTCTGAAGTGCATTCTTACATTGAAAATAGATGGCTAAGAAACAATATGCCTAAATATGAGGGAGCTTGGCAAAAATGAATGTGCTTGGTTTGTTTCTAGTCCCCACGGGTTGGCTACCAATTATCATTCTTTTCTTTTACACTTTGTGAAACATACACGTATATACGTATCCACAAGTGGCTTGGTAGCTTTGGAAAAGAACGGAATGCACTTAGAAGTATCAAATGTCAATTTAAGATTAATTAGGTGTAAGTAGCATGGATATGAAAGAAGTCCATTTCCCACCTTGCCGATTTTAAAAATAACCTCAACTCAAAGATCTCTGACAAAAAATGGCTCTTTCATTTTTTTCCCAGATCTAGACACAGGAAGGAAACATGAAAGGAAATCTCAAAAATGCATTTATGAGACAACACATCAAAAGTCTAATTGAATAAAAATTATTCAAATTAGTTTTACAAAAGGTTGCACAGTTCCTAATACTATAAAATTAAGCAGAACGGGAAATGATATAAGACATTCTCTAGAACTTTCTGACACATTTAGATAATTTAAGAGGCTTGGCTTGAAGACAAAAAAAAAAAAAATCAGTTTATAACAAATGAATGCAAACAAATCCTGGAACCAAAAGAGAAACAGAAGGAATATGAGCAAATCCAAAAACTGCTCGAGGATACAAGATAAGAAAGTAGACGTTAATATTAAAAGAAAAATATCTGCAAAGCACTCAAGTCAATGCATATAGCTTTAATGAGTATAAAAAACAGGAGGTTGGCTATATTGCGCTATTGAAGTACTAAAGAATAAATCAAAGTAAGTGGAATAATGATGAAACATTGGTTGGATTCGTAGTATTTACTCTAGGACTGGGGGTTCACTAGATAGCTATCATAAGGGCATTACTCTTAATGTCCACAAGACACCAAACACAGCTGCCTAAAAAGCCCATGGGTACAATCATTCTATGAAGTTCAAACGTCAGGCATCATCAACTGTGACAGCCACATTTCCAAAATAGAGGAGAATTGATGAGGGGTGAGACAAATGTCTTTCAAGTAAGATGATTTCCTTTTAGTAATTGAAAACTGGTAATCATGAGCAAAACATAAATATATGTAATAATTATACATAAAATAATATATAATATATAATAATATATTATTTATATATAAGCTGTTAGGCTTCAGAAAAATAGTAGGAAAGCAAGTAAATGTGTTACTGAACTGGAAAATAATATATATTTAAATCAAAAAACCTCATTTTATTCAAGTGTCTTTCCCAGGTTCCATGATATTTTATTATCGCATAATATGAAAAATATCATCACTGTACACTATCTCAAGATCTGACTACCTTTTTAGTTCTACACACACACACACACACACACACACACACACACACACCAAAAAAGTATTTTTATGTAGAACATGAGAATAACAACTCACAGCATTGAATTGATTTAAAGCAAATAATGGGCACTCTGGTCATGGAACAAGTTTGACTTTTTTCCCTTAATTTGTCAAAATAATTCAATACATTAATAAATTCAACAAATTGTTGATTGCTTATAAATTACTGATGATATTGAGTGTGATGTTGGGGTAGCAATTGTAGTTTCTATTGTTAGAAACATTCTATTCCTAGAACTCCAGGGATGTTGACCATTTTTTTCTACAAATATACAAGCTGTGTATATTCTCAAATTCATATTCATGAAAACTGGAGCAAAACAAATGAAATAACTGTATAAGTGGAATATGGGCAAGGGAATATCTTCACTGTTACATATAGCTAAAGGAGGATAGCTTTATAGGTTTAAGATAATTATACACAATGCTTTAAAAATATATCTCCCAGCTAGGTGACGTGGTACCTGAAATTCCAGTACTCAGGAAGCTGAGACAAGAGGATCACAGCTGATATGAGATCAGCCTCAGCCACTTAGTGAGGCCCTCAGCAACTTAGGAAGACCCTCAGCGACCTTGTGAGACCCTGTTTCAAAATAAGAAAAGGCTGGTGGTATAGCACAGAAGAAGGCCTTGAGTTCAATGCCTGGGACAAAATTAAATGAATGAATAAATAAATAAATAAGTGGATGGACAGCCCATTTTTAGGTTAGGCATACTATTTTATGTATAAAATGTTAACTCTATGTAAAGGGACCCACTCTTTTTTATTTTATTTATTTATGTAATGGGCCCACTCTTTTTATGTTATGTTATTTATTTATTTAAATTTAAAAAAAATTATGTTGAACATATTAAAAACTGCATACATTCAGACTGTGCTTGGTTCCCTCTCCCCCCTCTTCCTCCCCTTCCAACAATGAGTATCCTGGTTAACCATGCTATATTCATACTTTTACACATATGCGGATGTTGCTTTTCCATTAATCAACCTCAGCCTTCTTCCTCTCCTATCCTTCCATTCTAGCTTTGCTGAGATTTCCCCTTCATTATCTAGAGTCCCTCTGTTATTCCTAATACTCCCTGGTTTGGGCATATTAGAGAAAACATATGTTTCTTTCTTTCTGTGCCTGGCTGATCTCACTTAACATAATGTTCTCCAGGTCTTTCCATCTTCTTGCTAATGACATAATTTTTATCTTTATAGCTGAGTAGAATTCCATTGTATTTCCCATAATTTTGCAATCCATTCATCTGTTGATAGAGAGCTAGGTTGGTTCTATATTTTGGGGCTCACTCTTAAAAGCAAATTTACACTTCTCTGAAACATAACTTACTGCCGATAGCCTATTTTGGCTAGAAAGCAAAGCCATAAAATTCCAGAAGAGGAGCTGTGCATGGTGGCACATGCTTGTAATCCTTGTACTTGGGAGGCTGAGACAGGAGGATCCTGCAGGTTAGAAGCCAGCCTCAGCTACTTAGTGAGGCTCTCAGCAACTTAGTGAGACACTGTTTCCAAATAAAATATAAAATAGGTCTGTGAGTATAGCCCAGGGGTAGAAAGCCCATGGGCTCCATCTCCAGTACCACACATACACAAATAAATTCCAGAACAGGTAGTTTTCTATCAGCATAGAACATTCATTTTTCAGAAATTCTCTTGGTGAAAATAGAAACTTTTAACTCTGTTTACATTGTCTTTGGATATACAATATTTTCTTTTATTTTTTAGGGAGTTTGTATATTCTTCTGTTGCCTGTGCCATTGAAATCATATCCAAGAAATCACTGCCAATTTCAATGTTGTGAGGTTTAATGACCCAGATTTTCTCCTAAAAGTTTATAGTTTTAAGATTTATATTTAGGTCTTTTATCTAGTTTGAGTTAATACTTGTATGTGGGATTAGGTAAGGGTCCAATTTTATTCTTTTCCATGTAATTATTATTTTTCAACAATATTTATTTAAAAGATTATTATTTCCACCACCAAATCTTCGTGGAAACCTTGTCAAAAATAACTTGACAATATAGGGAAGAAGTTAGCTCTAGGCTTGTATTTAACTCCAATGGTCTATATATCTGCCTTTAGAACAGTACTACACTGTTTCAATTATTGTAGCTTTATATGGTTTGAAATCAGAAAATATACATCTTCTAGCTTTGTTTTTGCTTCGAGATTGTTCTGGGTATCTAGAGTCCATATTCCATATCAGGATAGATTTTTTTCTGAAAAATAAATATATGATAGTTTCACCTAAAAAAAAGAAAAAAATATTCTCTGGTAAGAAAGAAAGCAAAAAGAAATATTGAAATGTTATCTTTAAGTCATCAAAAGCTTGGTATCAGACAAATGAAACTGTTATGTGAGATTATCATTTTTAATTTTGGATAAATTGCTATAATACTAGATGTCAACCACTAAGCCAAGCATGGGAGGGAGGGATGGGGAGAGAATGGGGTGGGGATCGGGTGGGGGCTGACTGGGAAAAGTGTGCATGTATGTCTACAAAAGTTTGTATCCCACTATGATGTATGAATACAGTGCACCAATAAAATAAAATTTAAAAAAAAAAAAAAAAAAAATGTAATCATTTATGAAGCTAACATTTATCACATGTACCACTGAGAAACTTTGTTTCACATTTAAAAAAATTCTAAAAATATTTTCTTTTCTCAAAACTGAAAATATAGGTTTTCATAAGGTGCCTTATATTTCCTTACTACTAAAAGAGGCAACACTTCATAGCACAGTAGCACTTATGCTTTCTTTTAGTTTTTCCAAATAGCTCCCATTGATCAAGGTGTGACTCTGTTTTCCTTTCACCTGTTGAACCTGCATTTCTTTGCCTGTGCTATATACTACTGTGTTTATACTTTAATTCCATACTATTGTTTATAAAATTGTTCTCAAAATAATCATGTATGTAGGTATAACTTCCTCCAATCAGACTCCCACTTTATATATAGCCGCTTAAATTTGTGTGCTGTTAAACTGTATTCAAAAAGCAGATACTCAAAAGACAATTTGTGCATTGATTTAAAAACAAGGTTTTGGCAACTACATTTATCAAGATACAAATTAAGGACAAAAAGTATTTTTATGGGAGCACATTAATATATATATAGACACAAATGCACACACACATACGCATCATAAACTGTCACAACAAAATACCTTATCACATGAGATCTTCCCACAGCATCTTAATTGAAAATAATTCATATCTTATAAAGTCCTCAAAGTTTCTTCCTCCTTGTGATGACATCATAGTTCACAAACTAACAACTTCACACAATCCAGAAAATGACTTCCAAATGCCTTATCATGACATTCAGCGTCCTTCAGAGTCTAGATAAAATTAAACTCTTTTTCTCATTTTCTCATCCTTAATTTTCAGCACATCTTCTATATGTTCAGTGGAGCCAGGCCTGCTTACCATCCCCTGAAGCTCGGGACAGACTTTGATCCATGCTGTTCCCTCTTCCTGGAAAGCCCTTTATGTACATCTCCATCCCCTTTAAGCCTCTGATCAAATGCCACCTGCTCCACCAGTGTTCAGTTATTTCCAGCAGTGGAAATAATCCTTTAACTTCTTTGTAAAACTAGACCATGACTCTAAGTTATAAAAGGACTTAGGTTGTGCTTTAATTTATCTTTTTATTGTGTTTATAGTAGGGTATGTGTATTTCCAGATAAGTACTAATGTGAATAGCATGTATGTGGTATTGTATATTTGTTTGCTTAAAGGGAATGTAACCTGGCTTGAGGTATCCAATAAATTTTGAATACTTTTATCCCCTTTTCTCTAACAAAAGAGGTACCTTTTATTTGTTGACTCAGCTTTCAAACTTTTTAAACCCAACTTTCTCTCAGTTGTGTTCTGTGTAACACTAGTCATATTAGTTGCCTATTAAAAATAATATTCATCTAATAATTAACATTATAGGAGAATAATGAAACACATTATCTTATTATCAGAGTAAAGAAGTCTTACAGGAAAGAAACCCGGAGATTTAAATATTTAGCTTTGCTATAATGGGGCTTGGGATTTGTTTCTTTTGTTGCAGTTTTTTTTCTTTCAGTTTTATTTTCTCCCACTACCACCCCCAAACACCTTTCCCACTGGACATTGCTTGGAAAGTACTTGGTCCTCAGATCCTCCCTTTTGTAGACAGCTAAAAGTTTAGAACTCACTCCCTCCTTTGTAGCCTGCTGTTCCCTCTTGCTTGAGGTATTTTGCTTCTATTGTCCACCTACTGAATTTCTTTCTTTCTTTCTTTCTTTCTTTCTTTCTTTCTTTCTTTCTTTCTTTCTTTCTTTCTTTTTTTTGGTGGTGGTACTGAGGTTCCTGGAAACCCTTCTACCTCTGGGCTACGCTCCCAGACACTTATTTTTATTTGGAACAGGGTCTCTAGCCAGTGAGGCTGGCTTCAAACTTGCATGATCCTCCTGTCTCTACCTACAAAGCACTGGGATTACAAGTGTGTGCCACCACGCCCCGCCACCTACTGAATTTCTAATCATCACCCAACAGATCCTAATACCAACCACTACTGTTTCTCCAACTTGGCCTCTATATGAATCCAATTGTGTGTGTGTGTGTGTGTGTGTGTGTGTGTGTGTGTGTGTGTGGCTTTTATAATAGAATATCATACCATTTATTTTATTCTTAACTTTGCTTATTAATTTGTGTAACATCCTGCACTCACAAGGTGATCTAAAGTGTTAAATGTATTGAAAGAATCCAGTGAATTTTGCTCATTCTGTGAATGTGTACTGGGAAAAAGGGTTAATGGTAATTCTTTTTATTTGTGGGAAGAAGATAAAGAGAAAAATAGCACAAGAAAGGGATCCCAAGAATTAACTTTTCCTTGTTATATTTTCATCTGGTAACAACACATGTAGAGTTAGCCAGACCATCTGTAAAACAAATGCTTCTGCACAGTGATTAAGTTTATGTTTCCAAGTATTCAAATCAAAGGGAGGCCACTTCTAGGTAATATCCAAATATTAGCATACCAAAGAGCTACATCCTGGCCCATGCTAATCTTGGCCCTCTTCACAAGAGCTAAGATAAGTGATCAATTTAGGTGCCCAGTAACTGGATGAATGGATAAAGAAAATGTGGAATGTTATTCAGCCATAATAATGAAATCCTGTCATTTGCAACAAAATAGATGGAAATAAGGACTATTAGGTTAAGTGAAATAAAACAAAAGGAAAGATAAGTACTGCCTATTCTTTCTCATATGTGAAAAGTGAAAAAAATGGAATAACAACTGGAATAAAGAAGAGTGATTACTAAAGTTTTAGAAAGAAGGGTTAGGTAAGAAAGGCTGAATATGATTAGTGCACACTATGTGCATATGTTGAAATATTACACTGAACCTCATAACCATGTATACATGATAAATGTTAATAAAATAAAAAAAACAAATAGAAGGGAGGCCTTTTAAGGAAAAGAAAATAAAATAAAGAAGATAGGTGGCATTAATCTGATAAAAAAAATATTTGTCTCTTCTATGTCCTCTTCATTTCCATCTCTTAAAACATTACTTCATGAAAGTTAAGTTTTCTTTCATAATAAATTTTGTAAATTATGTAGACCCAAAAGACAAATTTCATGCTGTTCCATGCTGTTTCTCTCAAAAATATTTTTGAAGCATTTATATTGTTTTACTTTTTGCTGCCTATCTCAAGTAATTTCTGGTTTATACTTCATATCAGAAATGATATTGATTAAAATCTCATTCTCTCTCTTTCTCCATTTCTCTTCTCTCTCTCTCTCTCTCTCTCTCTCTCTCTCTCTCTCTCTCTCTCTCTCTCTCTCTCTCTCTCTCATGTTCTCTGTAACTGTAACACAGGGTCATTACAGCCCTGCCTTTCACCTTGGTGCTGTCCTTACCTAGACTGTACCACTCCCACAATAATCTTTGTTGTTGAGTTCTCCAAGTTTCTGATAGCTGTCCTACTATTCTCTGATGCTCTCCTCAAATCACATCTCTTCCATTCATCTTTCTTGGATCCATCAGCTTGAATCATTCGCATCCTCAGCTCCTGTTCCATCAGTGACGTCCTATGACACCACATATATCAAACTAGTTTTCAACGTAGGTATCTGTTTAGTACCTGTCTCATACTCTGGCAAATGTAAATGCAGAAGTGAAGCACTTGATAATTATATATCTCTCAAGTATCTAGGAAAACACCTGTGTATAGTAGATAAGCAATGTTAAATTGAGTTTTTAAGAATGGCTTTAATTAGCTGGGCTATTCAGAATGAACCATGTTGTTATAAAGCAACAACATATATTATATATCTTCAATATTTTGATTTCATTAAAGTTCTATAATTTTCCTTTCCTGGATACCTTTTCAAAAATATTAATTTCCTAAACTTACCATTGAAGGAATAAGACATTGGTTAGAAGAGGAGAGAATTATGTACTACCAAACAGCTAATATCATAATTCACTGGCTGATGTTACTGAACTCTTAGATGCTTTTAGTTTTAGAAAGGGCTTTTAGTCCCCTAGTTGGTAAGAATACTTAATTTCTCCTCTACATTTAGTTTGAAGTGTATAGTAATAAAAATTGAAGTAAATTGAAGGAATTATAATAACACTAGCAGTAAATGGAGATTTTTACTGGGGCTTTGACCACCTTGGTCCCATAAATAAATTATACTTCCTTCTCATAAAACTCTTTGCCTTATCTAAAAGCTGAGTTCTATTTATGGATATTTTTGCTGAATTTTTTTCTGTAAACACACACACACACACACACACACACACACACACACACAGACACACACACAATTTACTTTCTCCTTAGTCAAGTTCCTCAAGAGGAAAAACTTTAACTATGGATCAATTTTTACACTACGTTTAAATGTTCAGTGTGAATTCAGATACAATTATCAAACCTAGCTTTCCTATTATTTCTATTCTGTTGACTCATTTGCTTTTACTGGGCCATTAAACTTATAAAAGGGGCACCTGTGTCTAGTTCTGTGTTTTTTTAAAGGCCAAGGATGTCACTGAACCTGATCTCTGTTGTGCTTTTCAGAGCATAACCTGAGCAATTTTCAAAAGGTTGATCTTATACGCAGAGCGCTAGTAAAAGAGGAGAAGGAAACAATGGGTGAGAGGAACATCCCTTCTCTGCAGCCTCCAATCTTCTGAGCAAAATGGGAGAGGAATTCGGCTGTGGATATAAACAGTGAGCATGCGTGAAGGATCACATCGGTGTTCCTTGGTGTTCGCAGCTGCAGCTTCCACTTCGCGCCTGCTGGATTTTGATTCTAAGTGGCTCTGAAAAGCCACTGAGGAGTTTGTGTTAGCCAGAGGCCACGAAAGCTGCCATCCCCAGCTGAGGGATTCTCTGTTCAAACTGGGCATGAGCCCAATTTGAACAGAGAATCTGTTTTCTTCCCTCCAGTTTCAAAGGGCACATTTCTGTCTGCTCTCTCGTGTGCAGGCATGAACTGGGGACAATAATATTCATTTATAAAGGAAATAATAATGTTAATTATTATAACGAAGTGCTAGTAAACACCTAAATAGTGGTGATATGGAAGTGTATGGGTATGGGTATCTGAAGAGCCATGCATTCTAGTCCCTTTTTAAGGAAAGCACATTTGCCAGAAATAATTTAGCATTTGAGAACTAAATGCTTTAGAGACAAAAGTGACACTGAGCTATCTGGATCTTCTCCAGTTTATGCATTCCGAGATAAATACATAGATCCCTGTGATGACTTCCTCAACACAGCCTGGGGGTAACCAAATACTCCCACTCCTAGTATTTCTTCTATCTTATTTCTATACTTTTGGGCTACCCCACTCTTTCTGTGTAATTCACCTACCAACTAATAGAGTCACACACATATGTACACACAACACACACACACACACACACACACACTTTCACCTTCTAATTTCTTAAATTATTTCTTGCATTCTTCTAGTAATGCTTTTTTTTCATTTCTGGATTTGCAATTTTGGCACTCTAACACCAAGTTCACATCCTGGACCATGCCTTCTATTAGTGGATGTCTGGGCAGTCTCCCAATAAAGCTGAGCAGCTTCAGTGTCATTAGTGGGATGATGGTATTTCAGGCTTCTTCCTTTCATTCCTCTTTAGTTTACTATCAGTGCCACTGAGCTTAATGAACCAAAACGCCTGCTCATGCATTAAAAACGAAGAGGAGAATTCTGTCCTGGAAAGAAAAAATGCTATGTTCTATTTTCTACAGCAGACATTTTTTAGCAAACATTAAGTAGAAAAGGAATCATGGGAATATTTGTGTAACAGAGGGATGTTAGTAAAGGCATTTGGAACTGTTCAAATAATGAATGTTCAGATTTGCAAGTATAGTATGCTCTCATAAATATCATGCACTCATAATAATATGGGCTCATTAAAAGTACTGCTCATACTAGTATATTTGTACTAATGCATTAATTACTAATGCACTCTCAGGAGTGATTATCATGTAAGAATTAGGTTAGAGAAGATTATCCAGACTCAATCTTCAATCATATCTTTCCCTCAGACCATCTCTGATATTGTCAATAAATTAGACATTGAAGTAGAAGTAAAAGCATACGGATATTGCTAAAATTGCTAAAAACTTAATTGTGAAACATGAGTACCATGTTTCTACATAACAAAAATATCTAAAGCATCTATCACTGCAGACCTAATGGTCACAATATTACTCATGATTTAAAAGATGATTATATATGAATTGTGGGTTAAAATCTTTCCTTAATATATAGGAAGTATTCTGATATTCTGGCCCTATATTTTATAGATTTTGAGAAAGCTTTTTAACCCAACACATCACTGTGGCATGATTTTCTTGAATTGGGCTTATAAATACTACTAGCTGTTATGCTAATTCATTTTATCCACTTACATCTCAGGAAGATGGAAATGAGAAACCAACTACTCAAATTGTCACTTTCATCAAGCAGATATTCACCTAACTTAGCTCTGCTTCACACCCAGAAAATGGATACTCAAAGTACAGAGAGGCAGTTTCTGGAAAAACATAGGCCTCAGCAGCACAGGCATTTTTAATAGTAGCCAAGGCAAAAAGAACAGAAGGCAGGGCTCAGAAAGACAGGATAGAGAAGTTGGAAAGGATGAACTGAAACTATGTTGCAATTTTGCTTCATTCTTTTAGTAAACAATTTTATCTGCCTCTTTTCACCAAGAATTGCACTGCATGATGTTTGTGAATTTTCTGAGCATTTGGAATCTCTTAAAAGCAGCCAGGGCTCCTCCTTATGGAAGCTGTGATTTTTCCTACAATAATTTTCTATAATTGTGCCAAAGAACTAAAAATAAATATGACACGATGAGTTTTGCCACAGTGAGAATCACGAGCTCAATTGTAGAACTGAGTCATCGTCTTTGAGTTTCAGGAAGATCTATCCAGGTTAAGAGTTTTACTGAGCTGATTGCCTTCCTTCTGCCTGTGCTAGTTCAGATATAAAGTCTATGGTATGGTTATCAATAACTACTAGGAATGCTGGCCATCGCCCAGAAGATAGTTGTAATGGACTATCGTATTTTAAAAGTAAATGTGGTAAGAAACATAACAGGCTGAGGTTTATTGAGAAAGTCCTGATTACTGTGCAGGCTGAGTACTTCTGATCTGGGGCCAAGGCTGCACAAAACCATTATAGAATTTATCAGGTTTATATGAACTAAACCTATATCTAGCTCTCTTCATTTTATTTCTCTTCATCATGCAACGAAACATAATTTGGAGAGTTTATCACAAAATTTCTGCCTATTTCGTCCTTTAAGTCATTTGTCATACTTCTCAAGGTCATGCAGGAGTGGGAAGTACTTGTGTTGATTGATTGGTTGCCTGATGTTTATGCCGATGGGTGCTGGTAAATGAGCCTTTTGTATTTTTACTGAAGTGACTGAAGAAGGAGAGAAAGAGAGACTTGTGAATCCAGTTAATAAAATACATAAAGCATACTGCTTCCTGGGGATCTTGGTTCCTTGCATCTCAAGACCCATGTCACTGAGTCCATGCTGAACATGAGGACTTTACCCTCTATTTGCTACTGCCAAGGAGAATAGACATGCTCAAATTCTGGAATAAAAGCATTCAGGATAACAGTGCCCACATTAAGAACTTTCTTCCCTTTCAGCCACAGTACTGTTGCATTCTGAGAAAGAGGCACATTCCATAAAACAAAGGTTTTTCTTTCTGAATTGCTATTTACCTAACTATATCAGTTACTGGTGAAAAAATAGAATGGTTGCTCCAATTTTAAAAAGGGATAGGGATAGTAAGTATGAGGATAGAATTTATATACATCTGTTTAGTGTTTTTCATCAAATGCATTCCTCTGGGTAATGCTTTCTTGCTTTTATTAACAATTTAGTAAGCAGAAAGATATGAAAAAACATATTTTCTGTATATTCTCCGTTTTGTGTTTCTGAGCTGAGTCCTGTTATCTGGGAATAACTAGGTTAATAATTGTAATGTCTCTAATGAAAGATATTACATGTTTGGCACATAGAAGAGAAAAGGCCTAGTTTCTGGCAAGGTTACATACAGTCTTCCTTCCTCATTTCTCTATGCCATCATGATTATGTTGCTTTCATTATACGTCAATGATGACATTTTTCCTAGCTGCATTTCTTTAAATGTCAGGTTTATTGAATTAAGATTTTCGCTCAGTAAAATTCACCCTTTTAGGAGTCGTGTTCTGTGAGTTCTGACAAACACATACAGTCATGACTGTGACACTGTTATCATTATCGTCAGTTTTATTAAAGTTCTCACTGAAGTTTAAGATAGACTTCCTCTTGGGTCCAAAGGCTCCTGGCCTTTCTTTTTTATGGACATTTGATCTGGAAAACTTGCAATTGTAAATGATTTCTTTCTTTATTCGAGTTGTAGTGATCTTTCTTTTTTGCCTGATTTAGAACCCAGAATCATCTTTCTCAAAAGAAGTCATTTTTTGAAATGCATATAACCAGAAAGGTAACGCTTCCATCTCCTGGTTTGGGTGGCAGGGCAAGTGTCTAATTTTAATAAAAGCCAATTAGCCTACTCATAATACCTAATCACATTGTCCAACCTTCTGCCTAATATCATCCAATACTTTTCAGTAGCTTGTCCAAGAGCCTAAAAACTCTCCTGCTTTATGTTTCAGTGGGGTTACATTCTACATTCTTCCTCTCTCTCACCTACTGAAATAATCTCTCTTGCCTATTTGATTCTGCAGGTGCAACTTTTCTTTGACACAACATCGTTACAATAAAGTTATAGAACATCTTTATCACCCTAAAACTCCTCCTATGTCCCTTTCTAGTTGATATTGTCCTCTAAGCTCAACTCCTGGCAACCACTGATATTTCCTTTTCCATAGCTTGTCTTTTTTCAGAATTTTATTGAAATAAAATCACATTCTATGTTGCCTTTTGTATCTGTAGGTTTTGTTTGTCTTAAAATTCACTTAACAGAACACTGTTAAGATCATTCATGCTATTGCACATATCAGTGTTTTATTTTTAATTACTATCTAGCATTACATTGTATACTATCAAAATTTGTAAGTAAATTTTCATCACATATTTAAAATATAAATTTGACTTCTCTTATTGTATCAAAACTTGTCTTATGATATTAATCATCATAATCTGCTATATAGATATATTCTAAATTGAGATTAGACTCATCAAAATGAATTTTGCTTTGTTTTTCTGAGGGTGAACTGAGATTTTCCGTGGTCTCTACTAAAAGACTTCTTACATAACTAAGTCAATAAATGAAAAAAAAAATTCTCATTGAAAATAGTAATAAAACACTTGTAAAATTTTAGAAAAAAATGCCTGATTACAAATTGTTCACAATTAAACAGCAATATGAGATTTGCCGAAATTTTATAGCAGCCATTTATTTTAGAAAGATGTTATATTCTAAATATGCATCAGGCCAAAATTGAGATAATTCAGCCAGAAAGTATGTTTTAAAGCAGCTTAGCTTGTAGGCCAAAAATATAGAAATCATGATGCACCAATAAAATAGAAGCATTAGACTATGAAATCAATTGAAAAAGTATAAGCATCTTCTTCATAATACACTTTTTTGGAAAAAAAACTTTCTGTATGCAGGCTAAACTCACATATATAATAAATATTAAATATGTGAACTTCATTACTTTAGAATCCATTATAAACTCTCTATGCACTATACTTTCATTAATTCCTTCTTTTGTCCTTTTATTCCTTTATTTATTTGTCAGATTTTAACAGGCACTGAGCAGAATTATTTGGGAGTTCATGAGTTGTGGGCATCAGGAGCCTTTCATATTTTGCAGCTGAGAATTATTATTAACTAGTTAATTAATTGTGTACCAGGGATTTAATCCAGGGGTATTCTACCGCCAAGCTACACTACCAGCCCTATTTTTTTTTGTTTTGTTTTGTTTTGTGTTGCTGTGAATCCATCTCACTAGGTTGCTGAAAATTTTGATACATTGCTAAAGTTGGCCTTTAATATGCAATTCTTCTGTCTGAGCCTCCTAAAATCTGGGGTTCCAGGTGTGCACTACCACATCTAGCTGAAAACTAATTTTTTCTTTTTGCAGGTCTGTGGACAGAACCCAGGGGCATTCGACCTCCAAGCTATACCCCAGCCCTATTTTTTATTCTTTATTTTTTTGAAACAGGGTGTCACTAAGATGCTGAAGACCTCAATAAGTAGCTGAGACTGTCTAGGAACCTCAATCCTTCATTCTCTGCCTCCCAAATGCTGGGACTACAAGCATGTACCACCATGTCCAGCTTAACTTTATTATTATTATTATTATTATTATTATTATTATTATTATTGTGTGTGTGTGTGTGTGTGTGTGTGTGTGTGTGTGTGTGTGTGATACTAGGAGTGGAACCCAGGGACTTTTCTACCTCTAGGGTATACTCTCAGACCTATTTTATACTTTATTTGGAAAAAGGGTCTCACTAAATTGCTGAGAGCTTCACTAAATAGCTGAGGCTGGCTTTGAACCTGTTTGATCCTCCTGTCTAAGCCTCCCAAACGCTGGGATTACAAGCCTGCACCACCACACCCAGCAAAAAATTAATTCTTAATAAAGTATTAATGATAGCATTCTAATCAGTTTTATTCCAAGCTTACAATGTGAGATAGCATTTTAATAAACTAAATATAATAAGAAAGTATTAGACACTGTTTTTTGGTTTTTTTTTTACTTTTTACCCCCAATATCATATTACTTTGATATATGGTATCATTCACAATTTAGGCCAGTCTTCTGAAAAAATGAGTTACTTGGAATAGGTGTTCTTTGAATATGGTTTTCTAGTCACATAATTTACAGTGAGAGGGTTTAGCAAATGTAAATAACTTTTCTGTAAGTGTGTTAAATGCATTTATATGTAAATTCAATTATGAGTCACCAAAAGGAGATGTTAAGAGTAGAACTTTTAAATCTTCTTCAGTCTAGTCAAATGTTCCCCAAAACACATGTCAACCAATTCTGAACTAAGACTGAGGTTTAGCCTAACAGGAGAGGTAACTGCTGAACTGGAAGAGGCTTGTATTGCACTTCCTATGAAAAGGCCAGTGCCAATCCGGGACCTGCTGCCATCTCTGCCAGAAGCCGAAGATTAGTGGGTCAGATCACAGCCTGTCTGAGTTTGAATTCTTCACAATCCCTTATTTAAGGATTCAAAATCCCCTTTGCCAAGTGATTCTGTGTTGACCACCTTTCTATGTCTTCATTTACTCCACTGTAAATAAGGAGTTATAGGAGATTTTCCCTCCAAAGAGTTATTGGTTCAGTGAATACAATCCAAGCATTTATAAAGGGTACCTAGTAAGTAGTGAAGGTAAGAAAACATAAGCTGTGTTTTCACCAATTATATCAGTTCTTCTTTCTCTTCTTCCTCTTCTACCTTTTGTTTACATGACCCTGTTCTTTTCTATCTTCTGAGGGCCTCACTCATAGCCATTGCCAGTGGTTTTCAAGTACATAAAAAACAAATATTCCTAAAATACAAGTTAGGTGAAGTAACTTATAAGGTGAAGTAACTTATAAGTTGTGTGAAGTAACTTAGGTATGCCATATGTCATGTACTACATATACTCTATTTTTAACTTATTTTTTCTCTGTCTCATCATTCTTTTTCTTTCTAACTTACCTATTGTACTCAGTGCAACTTACTATTTTTCTGTTCTCTTCTATTCCACTTAAAAACAAAAACCATATCTGGTCCTGATCCTCAGATGGCATGACACTAATTAGCTATATGACCTCCTGGTCATCACTAAGATACTACCCTCAACCCTTTCCATGCCTGTATAAAACCCACGGGATCAAAATTTGTTTTAAAAAATTCAGATTTATACTCCATCACTCATCTGCTGAATAGGAATCCTTTGGCATTTTGGGCCCCTGAATTTATCTCTCATGAATAATATTCTATAGAAAATTAATGATACTTCAGGTTTCATTCTAATTCTAAAATTAAAAAATATAATATTTTTAAAAGACATTTAATATATAATAATTAAAGATTTAATCTCTATTCAATGTATACATCCTAAACCTATATTCTGACATAAATTCACCATCTGAATAAGTTATCTAGAGAAAAATAAAGTAAGTCCAGGTAATATTCCTTAATAATTAGTGTTTCCATGTAGCTTCATCTATTGGTAAATGAGCTTTAAGATTTTTAAACTACAACCTCTTTTAAGTAAACACTAAAATCAAGTCAAAGTAGATATTATGTAGCTTATATTACCTGTATTATTTTTATCTCATTACCATAGGTAAATTATATTGAGAGTTTAAAATAGATATAACATTCTGCTTATATCCAGACTTTTGTATACTACAGAACAGATGTAATGCCACCTTCATCCCTCCCAAAGCAGAGTGATACAACAAACTATATATTAGACCTTCTGAAAAAATCATCATATATAACTAAGGAATAAAAAATCATCATATAGCCGGGCGTGGTGGCGCACGCTTGTAATCCCCGCGCTTGGGAGGCAGAGACAGGAGGATCGCGCAGGTTCGAAGCCAGCCGCACGCGCTGGCTTAGGAGACCCTGTTTCCAAATATAAAATGTAAAAAGAGGTCTGGGAGTGTAGCCCGGAGGTAGAAGGGCTTCCAGGAACCCCCAGTACCACCAAAAAAAAAATCATCATATATAACTAAGGGATAAAATAATATTTATGTTTTATAAACATTTAAATGTCATTGCAAACATCTACTAATCTTTTTCACCGTTAGGATTTCTGTAGTTGCCATCATAAGGTATAACATTATAAGTCCTATCATATATACATATTAGGTATCATATAAAAATGTCTTTCTTAGATATTTTGATATTAGAATGAGTATTTTATAATTTGAATTATCGGCCAGGCATGGTGGTGCACGCTTGTAATCCCCGTGCTTGGGAGGCAGAGACAGGAGGATGGCGCAGGTTCAAAGCCAGCCGCCAGCCTCGCTGGTTTAAGAGACCCTGTTTCCAAATAAAAAATATAAAATAGATCTGGGAGTGTAGCCCAGAGGTAGAAGGGTTTCCAGGAACCCCAGTACCACCAAAATAATAATAATAATAATAATAATAATAATAATAATAGTAAGAAGAAGAAGAATTTTCTATATGAAAAAATATTTATCTAATTTGATTTGTCAATATATATCTCACAATTGGTACTTTGGTACTTTTTCTATTAGATTTCCAGATCATTCAACTAGTGATTAAAAAGTGATCTCAGGGTTTTCAATCAGCAATGAAAGGGAAAGAATTTCTCTCATTATTACCTCAATATAAGTCCACTTTCTAAAAAATAGAATTTCTATTTTTTCATCTCTATAACTTTCTCATATATGTATCCATCACTTTTACTCCTCTCAGTGGATCCCCAATATCCTGGACATCTAGCACCCCCCAAATATTATTAAGGACCATGCATTCTACAAGAGTTCAAATAGAAGGCTCCCTAACATGTTTTCTCATTAGTATGAATGGACATGTGCATAACCTTCTGACAACTCCATCACCTTCTTAATTTCATAAGCAAATACTTGAGCTGCTACTTTAATCACAAGAGTGTGCAACACTGTTACTTTAAAGTATATGCACGAGACAGTTGTATCTCTTGTCCTCAGAGTCAGGTATTATTCATTGTCATTTCATGTGTGGCTTCAGTGCTCATTCACCAGACACTGATTCATACCCTTTTTAATTCCACCTTTCACTTGTTTTATCTTCAGGATCTTTCAGTGAAAGGTACAGTGGTTGTCACTAGTTTGAAAAGCTCTTCCCTTTCTTTTTGTACACTCCATTCTCTCCACAAAGGGCTGCATCCCAGCTGTCATTCTGGATGGTAAAGATGTGTTTGGCTGATAAGCCTATGCCTGTGGCACACAGAGTGGCTTCAAACAACTAATTAGCAGGAACCAGGCCACCGCAAGGTTTGGTCCTGTCCATCAAGCCTGCGACCACAGCTGACACCATCAGCAAATCTGTCAAATGTGGCTCTTCCTGCTAATATAACCAAGCCCACTTGTTCTGGAGTGAAGAAAGAGTTGGCAGAATGTGTTTAATAAAAAGCAAAGGAAGGTGATGGCCAATCTATACACAGTGTTAAGTAATTGAAAAAAATATTATTGCACTGCTCGAATATTTGATAACAGGTGTATTTATACCTATTGGTAGAATGCTGGCAATCTAATTGAAAATGTCTTCACAAATTTTCAGTGGATCATTTCAGAAAGCCCATTTCTATTATTCAAGTACATTTATTTAGCCTCTGACAAACAGCACAGCTCTACATGCCCCTTTAGTAACAAAGGACTGGTAAGTATTGGATATAAAATCAAATATTAATACCTAGAAAGATAGAAACGATATACTAGATTTATATTACATATGATATTATTATATAGTAATTCTTCCTTAAATGCAATTCTGTTTGTAGGAATACACAAGTAAAAATACAATTTTTCTTTACAATAAAGTGTTTAGAAACTTTAAAGTTGACTATAATGAATAAGCATAAAGAATAATTATATAGCAGTTATTCTTTTTTGGGAGGACATACTGGGAATTGAACTCAAGGGATTTCTATTTAGGAGCTATACCTACATCACTTTTTGTTTTTAAAATTTAAAACTGGGTCTCATTTAGTTGTCTAGGGACTCACAACTTTGCTAAGGCTAGACTGGAACCTTTGGTCCTCCTGTCTCAGCTTCCCAAATTCTGGGTTTATAGGCATGCACCACTATGCCCTGCTAGTAACTGTTTTTAATAACTAAAAATGTGTGCACATATTAGATTTTCTAAGAATCTAAGATGTGATAGCTACTATACCTTTGCATTTTGAACCAGGATGAGTAATTAGAATGGAACATAAGCAAGAGGTCTGAATGGAAGAAATAAAGAACTAATAAAACTTTTCTCAAAATTCTGATACATTTTCATGACATTTGGCTTTCACAGGTGTGGTTTATTTAAGAGAAATTCTCATTTTTCTACCACCAAAAAGGATACCACTCTTAAGCATTCACCTGGCAGGCTCCTTCAAGTGTTACACTAATGCTGTAATTTTCACTTGACTAGGTTAAACTGTCCTACTATGTGTTCTCACATTTTGAATTTTTCTCATTTTAGCATGGCTTTTACTTTATTGTAACTTTTTGATATGAGTGTATTCTCTTAGATTGCAAGATCTGAGACACAACAAACCATGCCTGCTTTTCAGCATGTATTTAGCAGGTATAATATTTCTAGTCTAGTATCCCTGCTAGATGAAGAAAGGGAGGAAGGAAAGACAGAAGGAACTGATGATTCAATGTGATTACAGAAAATGACAAAAATGAGAGGATGGATAGCTTGTTTCCCCTCGACCTTTATTTTATCTATTAATTTATTAATTTATTAATTTAATGCTGGGTATTGAACCCAGGGATATTCTATCTCTGAATTATATCCCCAGGTCAATTTTTTTGTTCTTTAATTTGAAACATGATCTCACTAAGTTGCATAGGTCCTCATTAAATAGCTGAGGCTGGCCAAGAACCTGTGGTCCTCCTGCCTCAGCCTTCCAAGTACTAGGATAATGAGCATGCACCACTATGCCCAGTTCCCCTCTTCTTATGTAGGGAAGGAACAGAGAAACAACTGTCTAGCACCAATTGATGTTTACCTGATTTAAGGGACATATTTTGGCCCCACTTTAAAATTTATATCTATCTATATCAGATAGCAGAGATATATAGGGTTAATCAAATATGCCTATTTTACATTTGTCAATATTTCTTTTCAATATAGGAACAGAACTTCTTCAAAACATAAGTTAATAGTAAGAAATAAGCTAATATTCATGAATTTTGATAAAATTTTACTGTATATAAGCATTATACATGCATGCATGAAGTATCTATATACTAGTATATTACAAGTTCTTTGAGCTTTCAGTAAATCATTTCAAAATTATATATATTATTATTATTTATTATATATTTATTATATATTATGTATTATTATATATTAATTAATTATATATAATATATATGCTAGGTGTATATATATATATACCTAGTAGTTAATAAGAATTAGCAAATATTTCAAATAAAATTATTGAAAATTTTTTCCTATTATGTAAATTGTACATCTCATACTTACATGAAGTGGTATATTCAGTCACACATTGTGAAAATTACTAAATATTATTTGGAATGGTAGTCATCAGTTGTCTCATGATGTACTGGGAATTATTTGCAAGGTTGATCTTACATGATAAAGTATACACATCTTTCATTCTTTCCAGTTGGACATGTGAGTACTTAACAACTCTCTAATTCCTTATGTGCACTACTTATTATATTGCTGAGACATGAATTTGAATCCTACATGCTAAATGGTTAAAAAAAGGAATATGTCCTTAGTGAGTGAACCAAACTATCCTCCAGGATACTTTCTCTACTGCTTGCTATATATGTCATCTTTCATAGTATGTGTCTGAGATGCGAAATTTTTCTCAAACTTATTGCATTTTAGGACAATTATATGTATATATATATATTTAAATTATCTATATATATAGATAATTTAAATAATTTGATATGTTAGGGTTATTTCCATATATATATACACACACACACACACATATATATATATATATATATATATATATATAAGAATATATGCATTTAGTGTGTAGGGTGGTTTCTTTGGGTACATAATTTGAATATTTTCAGGGTTTCTAGAAAAATCTGTTGTCATAAAGAAAGATTATAAAATAAATTGATGTTTGAATTAATTAAGTTATTAGTAATAACACTGATAGCAAATAACTTTACTTATAAATATTATAGCACATAAAAACCTTCAGGCAATTGTTATAAAGTTATTTACTTATTATTTTAAATTTTATTAACTATAATACCTACTATAAGAATTGAACATATTTACTTTTCGAAAGCTAATACAACTATATAGTGCACCAAGAACAGGAAAACAAAGGTCTATAGTATCATATTATGATCATATTAATAATAGAGCAAAAACAGGAAAATAACAAGTATACAGTATAATACTTACACACTAAATCCTGCTTATATATAAATACTTTTTAGAAAAGAGGATAAGACAGTACAATTCTAACTAAAACTAAAGAAAAGAGTGTATGGGCTTATATTCGTCCCTTTTTTAATGTGAAAGTAGTCAATAATGTTACCATTTTGCTCCTATTCCAACTCCTATTATTTTCTCTTTCATTTGCTGTTATTTAAAGGGTAGAGTTTTAGACTCAGTTGCAAAAATTAACTTCCATTATGTGCCTTTGGTTGGTGACCTACACTTAAGGCTCATAATTTCATCTTTAATGGGGGAGAATTTACATTTATTATGGAACTATTGCTTGAGTAAGGAAACAAATGTAAAATATAAGACATATAGTAATAGTTTAATACATTTTAATGCTCTTCCCACTTGTTCCTTTTTCACCATTTGACATGTTTGTGTTCTCTTAACTATTTCCATCACAACATTTGATATAATTAATCATTTCATGAACCTGATATTAACTTGTATGAATTTATGAATCCAGCAAAACATGCATTATACATTTACATAAAAGGTCAAAATATGTCCCTTATCAAAATGGTTTTCTGTTTTGCTGTGAAGATTTACAGCAGTGGCCTATCCTGGGATATCTTAATGAACCATCTGCACCTATGAATTTCACACTCATGATAACCGCTACATTTCCAAGGCCTGGCAGCTAAAATTCACACTTATTTTTAAAGTAGTCCACCAATCTCACTAACTCTTAAAGGAAGACTTACATCTGAGATTGATTTTAAGATGTTGTCCCTATAAGGCAAGTCTTATCTCAAAAATTCACACACTAACACGAGATCATTTTTTAAAACTTCTTTAACTCAAACACCAAAAACAGTGACAGGGAAAGGCTACTCATATAGAAATAGAGAGATGCAGACTTGAGAAGTTCTACCAAGAGATGTTTTCCTACCGATTGAAGAATGCAGACACTGAAAGCCCTGCCTATATCCTTTGTTCTTCCATATGTAAAAGGAATGGGGTGTAATACATGAGAATGTGACAATAAAATTTTGAAAGAGGTTAAGTAAATTTGATAGAAATTTTAGGGTATAAAAGCAATGTACACTTTTTTATTTCCTTGCTTCTATTTTAATCACTGTGGTGCTCTGTGTATACAATGACAGAAAATATTCCAGTAAGAGAAAATGTAAATATGACAGTTTAAACTCCAGACCTAATTTGAAACTAAACTTAAATAAATAACTTCACATTTTAACTATTTCATTTGACTCTTGTTAGAATAAATCACTTTAAATGCAGGTTGATGCTGGAATCATTGTACTAGTCCAAGATCTGAACTCTTAGGCTCTAATTCAGTGCTATTGATAGCTGGAACCCTAATGAACAGTAAGACACTGCATTCTTCATGGCTTCATGTTGTGCTTGCTAATAGGAGGATGGAATCTCTGCAGTGCCTGATTGTCAAACAGCCTTGGAGATTTGGAGTTTGCATTTACTACAAAAGTATCACAACAGAGCTACTCTTGCCATTTCCGAACTCGTGGTTATAGCTCTACTTCAACCCTAATTACTGTGTGAATTTGAACAGCTTATGTAACCTCTCTGTGCTTCAGCTTCCCTATTTATAAAATTAAAATAATAATCATAACCAACAAATGGGAATGTTGTTCAAAATAAATAAGCTATATTTCACCAATTATAAAAAAATTTCTCCCACAGATGCATATTAAAGAAACTATAAATCAGTATATATCAGAGTTTAATTAAGTATATTTTCCCTAGTGTTACATAAAACTGCTATTATATACATAGTCCTTAATATTTGAGACAAGAATATCTCAATAGATTACATATCTATCTATTAGTAATTAACAATTGTTTTATCTAAGTTAAGAATGGTAAACTGATAATAAAAATCTTTCTAGTACTATCAGTCTTGGTTTTATGTTGCGCCTCATGCCAAACAAATTTAATAACTTAATTCAGGTTAATCAACACGAATTGACTCATTGTGACATGAAAAACAATGTAGTCTTATACAGTTCAACTTCTATATTAAATATAAAAATATTTCTTTTTGATAAATTAATATAAATATTGGAGAGAAGTATAAATTCTGAGGAAAAATTAGAAAACACATATATTTGTTAGATTTGGTACATTATTCAATGTAAGTAAAAATATATTTTCAGATATCAATGTTGCAGGTTATAATTACACTTAATATTATTTTTTCAGTGATAATCACTAGATTAATTACTTTAAGGAACTAATTGCTAAAATAAGCACTGTGTTATTGGTGTACAGATAGATAATAAGTACTTATACAGATATCCCTTCAAAATCATTTTAGAACCAATAGTCATTGGCCCAGAGTATAAGATGCAAAAGTGTAGATTGCTGGTATCAGCATGATCATTTAGTATCAAGGATTGCCAGAGAACAATGGTACCTCATAGATGATCTACTTCAAAACCATTAAGATTACAATGGAGCTGTAGTGTAGCACAATGGTTAAATGAGAATTTGTGGTTTAATCAGTCTCTAAAAACAATTTTTTCTATTATTCTTTATTTGCTAATATATGGCAAGTCTACTATACTTTTTGACAACTAAAAATAATAAAATAATATAAATCAACATAACTTTGTATACCTTTTTTACTTTATATTCCCTAGAACTTTACTCAAATAAACCTGGCAGTATCTATGCCATGCCTCTCTAAGACTGATAGGAGAGAAAACATATATAGTTTATAGAAGTTATTTATATTACATTTAAACTCTTCTCTAAAATATAAACTAAGGATATCTTCAATAAACACTTTTCCCATCCTACATAATTTTCTGAGGACAATTCATCAGTCAATAAATATAGATATGAAATACTTATATAATATTCAGAAATTTGAAATCCCTCAAATTTCAATAACTTTTGCAATATTCTGAGTATGCTCTTTTATAATTTATATGAACCGTGATTTATAAATATAATCTTTTTTCTGCCACAGAGTAAGAATTATTATATTATTATTGACAATATAGAGAAAGGAACACTATTCTGAATGTATTGAATATCTACATTAATGATATAACTCAAAATGCTAAACAATAGTTCTTATTTCAAGTTTTATGATTTAGGCCTTGGAGAAAGAAATGAAAAAAGGAAACAAAGGAAAAAATAATTTAGAAGGATGTGTCTGAATATTTAGACCCACACAAAAGTTCTAGAAAAAAAAAAGCACGAGTAAAGAAATAGAGGATAAAAGTGTCCAAAATACTACTTTATCCTGTTTGGAATTTAACTCATTGTTTATCTAAAATAATTTGTTTTATCAATTAAGTTTCTACTAATAAAAAAAAAAACTTCACACTAATCTACATTTCTATTGGATTTTTTAAAATGGTAGATTTCTTTAGATTGCAAGGGCCAAGATTTTACAAAATCTTTTACCACTAATAATAATTAAATGATTCCACAATTTTATGGAAATGGTGGGGGAAAAATTTAGGTTCAGTGAGAAAATGAAATACAAATGCAATACACATCTTACCTAACAATTTATCATCTCTATGTTACGACTACAGAAAATTGAAGAAGCAGTACATATGTTTTCATATTAGAGTTAACTATGATAACATAACTTTTTCAAAAGTAGTTATCTTGTTCTATTGCATAATATGAATATATAAAATCATTGGACTCTATGCTTAATAATGGTTAAGATGGTAAATTTTATGTGTTTTTAACAACACTTTAAAAAAAAATGAGAGACAACATATTTCAATATCAATCCATGGTGTGGCAGAATAATTGTTATTGGAATAGCTCTTCTAACAAAACAGAAATAAAAACAAAAACTCCAAATATTCCACATTTTACTTTAGATGAAGTCACTTTAAAAAATATTTTTTAGGCTGGGGGGAAGCTGAGACTGGAGGATCCTGGTTTTTGAACAGCCTCAGCTACTTTGTGAGGCCCTTTGCAAGTTACCGAGACTGTTTCAAAATAAAAGAATACAAAATAGGGCTGGAAGTGTAGCTCGGAAGTAGAATGCCCCTGGGTTTCATCTAGTACCGCAAAAAGTAATAATATTTTTAAATTTTAAATATGGAAGGAAATAGATTCAAGTGAAAAAAGTGATTAGAAAATGAATCATCAATGAAAATTTTAATTAACTAGATCATATTTTTTTTTTTTTTTTTTTTTTAATTTATTTTTTATTGGTGCAATGTATTCATACATCATAGTGGTATAAAGAAAATACTTTTGTAGACATACATGCACATCTCGCCCAGTTAGCCCCTACCACGATCCCCACCCCATTCCCTCCCCATCCCTCCTTCCCACGCTTGGCTTACTGGTTGACATCTAGTATTATAACAATTTATACAATATTAACATTGATAATCTCACATAACAGTTTCATTTGTCTGGTACCAAACTTTTGATGACTTAAAGATAACATTTCAATATTTCTTTTTGCTTTCTTTCTTACCAGAGAATATTTTTTCTTTTTTTTTTTTTAGGTGAAACTATCATACATTTATTTATTTATTTTTCAGAAAAAATCTATCCTGATATGGAATATGGACTCTAGATACCCAAAACAGTCTCAAAGGAGAACAAAGCTAGAAGATGTATGTTTTCTGATTTCAAACCATATAAAGCTACAATAATTGAAACAGTGTAGTACTGTTCTAAAGGCAGATATATAAACCATTGGAGCTAAATAAAAGCCTAGAGATAAATTCTTCCATACATTGTCAAGTTATTTTTGACAAGGTTTCCATGAACTTTTGGTGGAGGAAATACTAGTCTTTTAACTAAATATTGTTGAAAAATAATAATAAATGAAAAAGAATAAAATTGGACCCTTACCTAACACATATACAAATATTAACTCAAAATAGATAAAAGACCTAAATATAAATCTTAATACTATAAGCTTTTAGAAGAAAATCTGGGTCATAAAACCTCACAACATTGAAATTGGAAGTGATTTCTTGGATATGATTTCAATGGCACAGGCAACAAAAGAGTAAATAAACTCCCTAAAAAAAAAAATATTGTATTGTCTTTTATGAATACAGAGGATGGGGAAAATCACTCTCACAAACAGATGTGTATATTCTTTAGCTCAGTTCATTAAAATGAACAATCAACATAATTAAATAAAAATCAAACTCATTACTTTATTCAAGAATAGGTAAAAATCAAAGCTTTTTATTCTATATCACAAACTTTATATTTGATATAAGTGAATTTTACTCAAGAGAAAAAAGATTATCATTGGGTTTTTGTTCTAAAATTGTTTACATGAAGTTATTTGAAACCACTATCATGAAAACATGACTATAAAAGGTCAGCAAAGAAAATACTTAGAGAAAATAGACTGTTTAAAATCACTAGGAAAATGAAAATTGCTCAGTACTAACATGGTGTCTATAGAGATATGGCATACCTCGTAATGGCTTTCTTCATTCTCCTGAATGTGGAAACCCGCAGAGCTGGGACATTTCTGAGGAGTGACAGGAATATTGTCACTTTTGCTGTGTGAGTTACACTGAAAGAGATTACCAAATAATTGTGATAAACTACTCCGCATTTTGAGTGTCTGTTGAGAGACAAGGCTGTTTGCTATGGGCCTAATGAGGGGTTGTCCTGAGCTAGCACAGGTATACACTCACCAATACATGCATTAATACTGAGCCTTTGCCAAAAAAGTAGAATAATATCCTTAGGATAAGCAAATTGCCAAAATGTGTTTACTAAAATGGATGAACTATAAGATATAGTTATTATAGTGTTATCCTTTCAAGTCAGTAATCATTTATTAGATTTATGTCTTCAGTAGCTAAAATTTAGATGGTGCTATTTTTTGTGAGATTACCTATGCTTATGGTATATACATATCATTTACATATTCACCTCTGATATAGCACTGTTACCTTCACTTACAGATTAGACAAAAAGGCACATTTCCTCCTCCCAAGACTGTGTACCCAGTTATTTATTATGTATTATGTGTGTATATGTAATATGGGAATTGTATCCATTTGGGCCCTCTACCACTGAACTATACCCCATTCCTTTTTATTTTTGAGACAAGGTCTCAGTAAGTTGCTGAGGGGGCCTCAAACCTGGGACCTTCCTGTCTCAGCCTTCCAAGTACTGAGATTATGGGTATGCACCACTGAGCTTGGTTCTTCACAGCTTTCTGGGATCCTTCCCCATATCCTATTCTACCACATAAACTGCCTTCATCAATGATATATTTAAAATATAAAAAACACCTTTGTTCACTTTTTCTGTTCTAAATAGAAAGTATTAAATATATATAACTAAAATAATTCACTGGGAAAAAGATGTATATTATCATTATGGCTTGATCTTTCTTTGTGATATTAAAATGGCTGCTTTTGTATTCTTCACATAAAATTTTTATGAAAATCTAAGATGTATTCACTTCCTGGTTTCCTGCTTTCTTCTTTTCTAAGTCTCTTCTTTGAGTCAAGGCAAGGAATATTTGTACATCTTGGTGCTTGGTCATTTGTTCAGTGTAACTTTATAGTTTCTTGTGTTTCTCTTATAATAAAAAGATAATACAGTGCCTCCAGGAGAGGTTCTTCACTGATGTATATCCTTTCTTCTTCCATAAAAATACAACATATGCACACATTTTTGTGATATTGGAAGGGAACAAAGTATTTTTTCAAGCTAGTATGCCATATTTTCACTTTACTAATGAAATGTTACTTTGCCCTTCTCAAAGAAAAATCTTTTTAGAATTTTTACTTTCAGAGATATTTTTTGAAGTGACTTTTAGAATTTTATATATTGTATTCAGTATATTCTCATTTTAGTACCACCATTTTTTATACCTAAAATATTTGGAAATAGCAGCATTACAGTTTACAGGTATCCGTTACTTAATTTGTTGTTGTTTAGGGGAATTAACTGCAGTTTATCTGGAAAGGCACCATCCCTAAGCCCTTATACATACAGTATAAACCTTTTAATGTGAAAAAAGTATCTTATGCCTGTCCTCTCTACAAACAACTTGATTTAAACTCTGTCCATAGCTTGTCTCCTCTAGAAACCCTACTTGGGTAACTCAACAAATGGCAATTGACAGTTTCACCACTGCTTGCAACCTGAGTAACTTTTTGTGTAGCCTGTAAAATGCTGCTTTGCCAGTACTAATCCTTTTAATGTGTCTACGTTTGTCTGAACAACTTCCTTATTAGCTGTGAAGACCTTTCTTTGATATCTCTCTACAGCCTCTTGCTTGGTTTTCTAAAAAAATATAATAATTAGGACTTAAAGCAGTTATTTTCATCTGTGATGTTCCTAGATGTTTTAATCACTCAATTCTGTCCTAGCCTCTCCTCAGAGCTATTCGTGCTGATTAATCTTTTTAAGACATCTCATGTATTATGCAGTTTTTCTCCTAAGAAATATTTCCTAAATTCCTGTGGCCCAGCAGTTGTTCTCGCCCTAGCTGCATATTAGAATCACTTGGGAGATTGTTAAAAATGTCAATTACCCAGCTCCACCTCTCCCCAGTTACATTAAAGCTTAGCCCTAAATATGCTTCAAATACTCAGGTAACTTTGTATAGCCAGAATTTAGAATCCCTGGGTTAAGGTTAAATTGCTGTAGCCTTCAAGTCACTGTTGTGAACTTTGGACCTTTTTTAGTCTAATATCTTCCTATTCAGCACTTGTTCAGTTTTTATTTATTTGATGTCATATTTTGCATTATTTTTCATAGGACTATTTAGAATATATAATTTTTAACAGATGTAAAAGACATTAAAAAATAATCAATGCCAACTGAGTAAGAATTTGCCTAGCAAAAGCATTCCACAAGAGTTGGATTGTTTTCTGCCTTATCCTTCTCTCTTAATGGGTTGGGCTATTTGCTCATTCATTTATTCATTCCATTCTGTTTGTTTGTTGTGTGATTGATAATCAACCATTTGCTGAGGGCCATCTTTATGAGGATTTTAGTAGCACATGGAAATATGGCATTTAATGTCTATACAATCATCATTTTAACAGTGAATCTAAGACTAGACTCCTGGGATTGAAATATGGGCAGCCTTGAAGGATGGTCTGATTAGAAAATCATAATTAGCATGCATTAAAGAGAAAAGGGACTGTATATACAAAGACTTAAAGAAATGAATTCTCATGTGCCATGACTAGTTTGTTAGTATTTCAACCATGGAGAACGTGAGGATTGATTTGAGGATGGACAGAAATCATTAATGCATTAAAGTCAAGAGTAGAACCACTGATGAGAAGATAGAGAACTGGACTTAAGGCATGACCATCCAGAAATAGGCTCTTTGCTAACAGTAAGAAGGTCAAGGATGAGCCTTAGCCATCATTTCTTCTCTCCCAACACCTCCCCAAGGAAATATGTCGTATGAGCAAAATGAATGCATTTGCAATATAACCATGATATTTAGTCCTCCCAACCCAACAAGATGTAGCCCTAAGCCTCTCTTGTGTCTCATTTTGATACAGTCTCTATTTGTGGAATAGTGAGTGGAATAAACAAAATGTGTGTGTGTGTGTGTGTGTGTGTGTGTGTGTGTGTGTGTTATTGGAGATTAAATCCAGTCTACATCTAAACTATACTCTCTAGCCCTACTTTATTTTATTTATTTATTTTGGTTTGAAACAGGGCCTCACTAAATTGGAGAGGGCCTTGCTAAGTTGCTGAGGCTGGCTATGAACCCGTGATCCTCTGGTCTTAGTCTCTCAGTACTGGTATTACACATGTGCATCACCATGCCCGGCCTCAATGATGATTTTAACCCACTGCTATTTCTTCACTTCCTAGGGTATTTGAGTGTATGTTAAATTGTGTATTTCAAGTGTATGAATGTTAAATTGCCTCTGGGAATTAAAAATCTGTGAAACAAAACAACAAAAAGAAAAATAACACTGTGAGTAGTATTTCGAGATAAAATATTATAAATAGCCAAACTTTTAAAGAAAAAATTTCTTAGGGGAAAATAATCATTATGAATCCTTCCTAACATGTTTCTACCTCAGGGAGAGTTGCTAACTGAAAGATTTATTTTAAAAACCTCAAGATTTGTCCCACCAAAAACTTTTATTGTTCACAAAATTAAATTCCAGTGACTATATAATGAACTATGGTTAAGATGGATTTGCCAAATCAGATTTAATATTGCAAGGTACACATGTAAATCAAACTGGAGAGGTCTACAGCTCAATAACAACAATCATATTAAATGGAAATCACTGTAACTACATTTGTTTTCTACTTTAAACCCCATTTGATGTTTTCCATTACCTATGATTGATAGCCTGTATTTTAATACATGGATAAATCTTGCCTCCTTACAACACCCATTGTACTGCCTGGGAAAATTGTTATTCACTACCTATAGAAATACCTACTCAAACTTGCCACATAAGCAGGTACTTTAGCTCTTTCATTTTTGACACAAATTCCTAAGAAAGCACTTCTTAGCCATGATATCAAGAGGAAAAATTCAATAGTAGTGAAGTAACAAAGGCTTATGAAAAATCACATAACCATAAATAAGACACAGCTGTTTCCTTTGCTAAAGAGGTGGTTCTTTACATTTTCCACCAAACTCTTGTGTTGAGGCAATGTGCACTATTATTCTATTACTCCTCCTACCTCCTTACAAAATCAAGGTTGTTTGCTAAAAATCAATGGCAGTGTTATACAATTGTTGCGATCATTATAGAGGCAGTAGCTTTGTATTTCTGTACTATAGGTTTCATTAAATAACAATTTCATTTGTTAAGAACTCCCACTGAAAATGTTATTCTTACCCATTTTAATAAAATAAGATTCCTTTCACAAAAAATAAAATATTCTTAAGAGTTTTATAAAAACTTCTAAGTTAATAAATTCATTTTTGCAGGAAGAATCCTTATGAAAGAATTTTCCTTACTTTGTGTCTTCATCTTCTCTCCATCAAGTCATTCTGAAAAATCATATCAGATTTTTCACCACCTCCATTTTTCTGAAATTGCTCTCTTGATCACCAATGCTTTTCACCTTAGTTACTGGAGAGTTAATTTTCAGTCCTCATGTAACTTAACACAACTGACCACTTCCTCTCCTAGACTCATTTTTGCCACTAGCCTTCCATGACACCACCTACTCAGAATTTCTTCTTTCTTCTCTTTTCCTTTCTGAAATTGTTTACGTTGTTGTTACTGAAACTGAAAGAATTCAAAAGGATGAGGCCCTGTATGTCTTCTGAAACTGTTTTTTCCAGTGGTGTTGCTCGGCATGATAGTTATACCCACACTGGACAGCTCCTGACTCTAAAATACTTTCTCAGACGTATACAAACAATTTCCTATTCATAAGCAGACAAAAAAATCTGCACGTTCCTAAACAATATTTTACCCAAACACCTACTTTTTATCAGTGTCCCTAGAACTAATTAAATTTTAAGTGAGCCAGAGTGGAAGTTCTTGTTATTTCTGAAATTTTGTTCCAATCTCTCAATGTTCCGTAATATATTCTGTCTCAAATCACAAAATTTTGAGTCTTTATCTATAGCCTTCTCTGTAATATTTTTCCATACAATCTCTTCTTTTCAATTATCTTTCTGTCATCTTTAATCAGCATTATAAAATAAAGTGAACTTGTTAATTTTAGGTCACTGAACACATAAGTATTCAACTTTTCTAATTTTTATTTTGAATGAAAATGGAAACAGTATTGTAAATTTTAAAACTAAATGTTACATAAATAATTGATTCATAGAGATATAGATAGCTGCCAGATTTCAGGTAGAGACTGTTTATGTGAAGCAAGAAAAAAGTAGAGCACAAAATAATACAAAGGAAATGTCAACTGTATCTGTAGTATTCAAGTACTCTGTTTAATTTTAAAATTTGTTGCCACTCTGTTTTTATATTTGATGCAGAAATATAACAAAATATTAGCATATTTTATGTATTTCATTTATTGAGTTGGTATTGAGGATTGAATCTATAAACATTTTACCTGCAAACTATACCCCCAATCTTTTTTTAACAGCCTCTCATTAAGTTGCTGAGATTGCCCTTGGACCTAAACCATTCATTAAGTTGCTGAGATTGCCCTTGGACCTAAACCATTCATTAAGTTGCTGAGATTGCCCTTGGACCTAAACCATTCCTATTTCAGCCTTGGACCTAAATCATTCCTAGTTCAGCCTCCCAAATGCTGGGATTACAGCCATCATGCCTGGCTAAAGTATTACTATATTTTAATTTTCAGATGTGGAAACATAGGTATTTTCCTTATTTCTTTTAGATTTTCTGAGTTTTTCAAACACCTGACAATAAATAAGAACACAGAACAAAAATGAGTGTGTGGCTTTGTTAAAGATGGGTGCATTCCCCTCACAAGATTATTGGTAATAGTTTTGAAAGAGTTTTAAATTTATAAAATCTTGAACACTTGCACACTCAGAAATAAAGAAATCATGTGTATGTTAAGGTCCCTTCTGATGTGCCTCAGAGTTAATTTTGTCCTTTTTGGTAGGAAATGATTTTGTAAAAGCCAGATTAAGAACATGTTGGCTCCCCTTTTTCTATGATGCTAAGACTTAAAGGTCTTTCTCTACTTCCTGTAAATATGGTTTTGCCTTCTTTTACTTAAAAGGAAGATATGCTACTTCTGATGGTATTCTATCTTACATAGCACAATACCTGCAACATGATTAGGTGTTTCTGAAAGATTTTTAAGTAAAATAAATGAAAAAATAAAATTTTGCAAGGTTTCACAATAATTTATATTTGTGTATGCATGGTACTGGGTATTTAACCCAGGGCCACTCTACCACTGAACTACATCCTCAGCCCATTTTTATTATTTATTTATTTGTTTGTTTGTTTGTTTGTTTATGTGTGTATGTATGTATTGAAACAGGGAATCACAAAGTTGTCAAAGCTAGCTTCTAACTTGCAATCCTCTTTTCTTGGCCTCCCAAGCAATAGGATTACAAGTGTGTGTCACTGTGCCCAGCTTTCAAAATGATTTTAATCATGTACTTAGTTTTGGCTTCAAACTCTGGGTAATAATTTATTTGTAGTCATTTTTCACTTTTGTTCCCCCCCACCACCCCAACTAAATGAACTCTTTGTAAAATTAGCACTCCCAGGACCTACAATGCTGTTACAAAAATAAGGCTCATTGTTACTGTCAATTGAGGGTACTCAATTAAATGTTAAACAAAGCAATGGGTTCAGTCATTTTGGTTTGCTCTTCCAAATGGACCCTTAACAAATCATGGCAGGATGTGATTTTATCACGGCAATATGTGAACTAAGTAGAAATATCTAAATTCACCCACTGCAGAAAGGAACAAATTAGCTCCTGTTCAGCTTCTGTGAATGACCCATTTCCCTCAAAAGTGGACACTGCAAAGCTGACTTCTTTTGTTTTTCTGTGACAGCAAACCTCACTCAACCCTTATGCAAGTTGATGAGGATCTGCTTCTTACTCTCTGAATACCTCATCCCTTCCTCTCTGTGAATTCCTTTCCATCTTTCTCACAAGCCCCAAGACAGATCAAATCTCCTTTCACTGTAGAGACACTATTTTCCCAATTCTTGATGTCTCAAAGGGTGCTCTTCTCCTCTTTTCACTCTCAAAAGTACTTCCTTTCTCTTTTGTCCCAGTGAGCCAATCCATTTTTAATACAGATTTGCAAAGAGACTAGCCAGATGGAGGTAGTCACAACTGTTCTACAAACATTAAGAAGGCTGGCTATTGTCAGTGGGATTTATGAGAAGCCAAAGGCTGATTTTATATAGTTTTTTGATACAGACCATTAAATAGATCAGTTGGCTCTCTCAAGAAGAGTTTCATATGATCAACTGAAATTAACAGTTAAAAAGATTTCTTATTGTGCACTTTTTTGTGTCAAGTGGGCCACTTTTAAGGCATTTAGTATACTGCTTACTTCAACTTACAGTTCTATAATACAATAAATGGAAGCAATATGTTCCAAAACAGTTAAGATACAAGTATACTTTGTAAGCCGGGAGTGGTGGTGCACACTTGTAATCCCCACACTTGGGAGGTGGAGACAAGAGGATCGCGCAGGTTCGAAGTCAGCCTCGCTGGCTTAAGAGACCCTGTTTCCAAATAAAATATAAAATAGGTCTGGGAGTGTAGCCTGGAAGTAGAAGGGATTCCAGGAACCCCAGTACCACCAAAATAAAAACCCAAAAAACAAAAAACAAAACAAAACAAGTATAATTTGTATACAGGGGAAAATCTTTAAAAATCTAAATAAAGAGAATTTGGGGGGAAAATATCAGAATGTGAAATTAAAATCTAAAGAAATTCAGTAAAGTGAAGTTCCAGATAAATCTTTTCTTTTGTTTTTCTTGTTTAGAAATTCCCCTCTTATACGCTATTTCAAATGTAATGGTGTCTATCATAGTCAGGCTGACATTTTTCAAACAATTCTAACAGTTTAATAAAATGTATAGTTGCCAAGTACTGTAACCGAGAAAAAGCTTTTTCTTTCTGTGTTATTACTTAAGTGGTATTTCAGAGCAATCTTCTGTCATAAATATTTCGGTCACTGTAAAGTTTTAGCAACTCTGTATTGTCCATTTCCAGAAAATGTGAGTTCTGTTGATTTTCTATGCCTGACTTTCAAAGTTGTTCTTAAGGGACTATAGGAAAATGCAGAAATAGAGATAAATGGAGAAGAAATAGGCTAGTAAGAGATATACTCCAAAAACAAGAAATTATTCCAATTTTGAGAGGACAATACTAGAATAAAGTCTACTTCCTTTTCTCTGCAGACTAATCAATGAAAGTGGGGAATAAAGGATAAACAATTTTGTATTCTTATAGAATCTTTGGTAATTCAATAAAGAATGACCACTCTATGTCAAAGTTACTCAGCAAGGTTTCCTTTAAGTGTAAAGTGAACATTAATTGTGCCAATGAGTACTCATGGCAGAGGTGCTGAGGTGCTGGGTGATAGAGAATGAATACAATGTTGCTTAATAAATAAAAACATCCAGCTATAAATTCCTTCATAAGCAATTACTACCAGACTCTCTAACTTAATATAGATAAACTAGAGGCAATTTCAGGTCATGATTCACTACAGAAGAACAAGGAAAAAAACACCTTTATGAGGATCATAAATTCTAGCTGCTTCTGTGAACAACATAACACTTTGTCTTTAAATGGTTCATGGATGACATGTTAGAGCCTTATACAATTCTTTTGACCCAGTTGCAATGGGCATACTTTGGAATAAAATTTTCTCGGAAAGTATACTTCACATACTAATGTTCTGTGCTTCACAATTTCTCCGCTGGTCTCCCTCCCCAACCTTTATGTTATTACCTTACCGTAAAGCCATTTCACAAGAGCAATAATGCATTGAAAGCTTTTGAATTACAAAAGGATTACATGTTATATTGCTGGAGGAAAGCACTATTAATGCTAGTCAGCTTTGCACATTGCAACTAAATTCTGCATTTTAAATAAATGGACATAGGCCGTTCAGGATTTTGGAACTTCCCAGACACTTAAACAGAGATAACTTCTATACAAACATATTCCAGGGAATTAAATAACAGGCATCTTTCAGTGCCAAAATTAATCAGAGTTGAATTAAGGACTATTATTTTGCTGGTAACTTTATTATTTATTGCTATAAAAATCCCTGAAAAGTTTTTCATGCATTTCTTATTAAATTGTCTTTGTACCTTGAAGAAAAACTAAGACTGAAATTTTCTCAACACAATAAAAATAGACTGACTAAAAATGTTCTCAAAATTTCAACCATACTGGAAGAGGTCCTGTTTAAATTGTACATTGTGTGGGAAGGAACAGGGTAAGACCTGAAGAGAAACAGTGGGTTTTCTGAGCACACAGGTTTCTATCACACGAAACCACATTATGATACATGGTTACAATGCGCCAGGAAAAGTATTAAAAATAAACAACAAGAGAGTATACTGAACATCTGTGGGTGAAGCCTTTCTCTTTGGCTTCCAGTTGAACTGAAAAAAATGAGAGGGAAAGAAACAATCAAGTGCCATTGTTTATTTCTACGAGTGTGTTTACTTTTTATTCTAGGTAATTAATGCTTAACACTGGATGACAGTTCATTTTGGAATTGTTAAAAATTTCCGAGGAGTTCTGAAAAAGTGCCAAATATGTAGTACTAGAACAAACTTATTAGAAAGCAAGAATATTAGTTTGTAACATGCCCTATTAACTGACTTCAAAATGCATATATGAGCCTACAATGATACTAAGTCCATAAATATAATGATAGACTCTCCATACAGAAGATAATATCTTTTACTGTAAAGGCAGCTCTTTATAAATGTATACTTGTATACATACCCACAAACACATTCACCATTCACCATGCTTATGAATACATGCATATATTTTTATTAAGAAAATATTTATTATACAGAATTGGCTTCCTCAGTACTAACTTGAGAAAAATACTTTATAAAATATTTTGACTTAAAATGCAATATATAAATAAATTATATATTATATAAATATGTATTTATGAAGCTGTAGATATTTTATAAATAATTCACATACTGTACTCACTATATATATATATATATATATATATATATATATATATATACCTATCAGAGAGGCATTATTTTTTATCATTCTTGTTGATATGATGTCTATTTTGAAATTCCTATGGTAATGAGAAAAATTTAAAAATCTAAATTACACAATTTAGATATGTCTTATTATAAAAATATTATCACAAACAAGTCATTAAAATAGTATTAGCCTCAGCTTCTGCATGGAGGTCTTTAGAAACGACAAACTGCAAGTCTACCTTCAGCCAAAGAAACTGAGTAATAAATTCAGAAAGTCAAATGTAGAGTGCTTTAAGTGAATTTCAATTTCAAGGCTGTCCCAGTTATTTCAATGTTGCCTTTTTAAGGCAAATTCTTAAATAAGTAAGTTCAGTGGCTTACTATGCTTCTCATATGATAAAAGTTTCTTACATCGACCCTGAATCTTAAACTTATATTTGTAAACTTACATATGGAGAGAGGAGGATAGTATGCTTTCCTTTTTTGTTTGTTTTTCACACTAAGAACAAACTCTATCCTTTGAATACCTCATTGCACAATGAATGTGCCTAAGTTTAAAGTTTCATGTATTGACTTTAAGGTCATTTATACAAATTGTATAGTATCTAAAGTTGAGTGAAAATGCAAAACTTTTTAATTAATGATATAGTAAAAATGATATTTTTTACCCTATGCTATGAATGATCTGAAAGGTAATCAACTCATACTTGGAGAATGAGATTTGAACCACAGGTCTACCAATATCTGACAGTCCTAGTTTTCTTGTCTGTGAAAAGAGTGTGGAACAGAGAAATTCCTCCATCTCTTTCAATTCTCAAATGTGGTATATAGATAATAATTACTACATGAACCACCCTAAAACTTACGGTGCAGCTGTTTTTGTTTGTTTGTTTGTTTAGTGGTACTAGGGATTAAACCCAGGAGCATTCTACCTCTGAGCTACACATTCCAAGGCCTATTTTATTTTTTATTTGGAAACAGAGTCTCACTAAGTTGCATAGGGTCTCACTAGAAGTTGCTGAGGCTGGCCTTGAATCTGCAATTCTGTCTCAGCCTCCAGAGTACTGGGATATCCAGTGTCACCATACCCAGCTGGGAGTTATTTTTTTTTTTAGTGTCAGTCTCTAACCACTTTCATAAAATGGTACAAATAATTTAACAAAAGAAATGCAATAAAACTGGATCTTTACTACTGCTTCATTGATAACCATTTGCTCCTGTCCTTCTATTATCTTTTAAAATGCATATTACTTGCACTGGGCATGGTGGTGCACGCTTGTAATCCCCAGGCTTGGGAGGCAGAGACAGGAGGATCACACTGGTTCAGAGCCAGTCTCCCTGCCTTCAGAGACCCTGTTTCCAAATAAAATATAAAATAGGTCTGAGAGTGTAGCTTGAAGGTAGAAGGGCTTTCAGGAACCCACAAAAATAAATAAATAAATAAATAAAATGCATATTAATCTATTATATCTAAATTATAATCTTAATTCTTTTTTCCAGTAATATTTTTGTTCAGAAATAAAAATACTGCTATCAAAAGTCATATACCTATTGATTATACTCCACTTTCTTTCCAGAAAGTGAATTGGTGCTTTGAATATCATTTGAATTGCTTTAGAATAAATAGGATCAAACTAAATAAACTAATTACAGTACTGTTGGATCAGAAGTCTTCTGTAAATTTGAAATGTATCTAGCTATAACTATATAAAAGGCTAGGGTGTTTTTAAGATCTATCTTAAAATTCAAATTCTGTGTATTTTAAGGAACAAAACTAAGGCACGTGAGAAATATACTTACTTTCAAGGTCTTAAAAATGTTTCTTCTTATAGAATTGGACAAAGAACCCCTGAAGGATTGTGCTTTAACAAAAAAGAAATATTTGTTGATGTAGTCACTGCTAATAGAGTTCGTCTTTTGAATTACTTTCTTTGTCTCCAAGCTCCAAACTAATATAACTTCAGGAAAACCACTTTGCTGTTTATCTTTTAATCCTCAGGTCATAGAGTTGTAAGATTTAGAAGACGCCCTAGAAAGCTAACATTTCTCTGATTTGTCCTTATGGAATTGATCCCCTGGTGAGGGGAGGTATGAAAATTAACCAGAAATGGATTACAGAAACAAATACAGAAAAAGCATATTTTGAAAATATATGTTAGCAAATTTGAAGCACAAAGTCTGATAAAATATAGCATGACCTGAGCTTCTACTCGAAATGCACATAAAATGCTGAAATTTTTATGAAAATTCTGCCAAATAAATGCCTCCACTCATTCATCCATTGATACATCTGTTAATTAATTCTAATACATCATTATGACTTGGTTAAAAGAATACAAAGAAGCCTGACATGTAGGTGTAGTGCACACTTGTAATTCCAGTACTTGGGAGGCTGAGACAGGAAAATGGCAAGTTTGCAGCCAGCTTCAGCTATGTTGTGAGGTTCTCCACAACTTAGTGAGACCCTGTTTCAAAATAAAGAAGAAAAAATATGACTGGGGGTGTAGCTCAAAGGCAAAATGCCCCTGGGTTCAATCTCTAGTACCACAAAAATAAAAACATGGGGGAGGGAGTAGGGAAAGAGAATTAATGTAGGAAAGACTTCCATTGAAATTATATCCATATGTGAAATACCAATGCCAATCAATACCAATCCCCAATCAATATCATGTATCAAAAAGGGAGTGAAGAGGGAGCTGGCAGAAAGCTCACCCAGTGGGGTATGCATGTAGGTCACTATAACTTTGGACTACATTATGATGAGACTGTAATGCACTAATAAAAGTGTTTTAAGAATAAATAATGGACTTTAAAGTGTTGACAGCATAATAAATGTGGTCATTTTAATGAATGCTCTATGTCTTCCAAATGTATTTAGCAACTTATGTTAAAAGTTCAAAACAGGGTAAAAACAATAAAATCTAAATATGGAAGGATTACATAGTGTCATTTTTATAGTTCTTTTCCCTACCTAGCATTCTTTAGAAGAGCACTGAATGACAGCTCCTTGATGTAGTTTATTTTCATCATATAATGATATAAAATTAAATATATTTAGCTGGGTGTGGTGGCACATGCTTGTAATCCCCGCGCTTGGGAGGCTGAGACAGGAGGATCACAGGTTGAAAGCCAGCCTCAGCTACTTAGTGAGGCTCTCAGCAGCTTGGTGAGACCCTGTTTCCAAATAAAAAAAATATATTTATAAAAGGTCTGGGAGTATAGCAAGGAGGTAGAAAGCCTCTGGGTTCCATCCCTAGTACCACCAATAAATAAATAAATAAATAAATAAATTTAATCAAATAATGATTAATGTTTAAATTCATGATAGTTTTTATGACATGGGAGGTGGGGCAATATTTCAATATGATTAAATATATACTCTTTTATTAAACTTTTATTTTTGGTGGCACTGGGGTTCCTGGAGGCCCTTCTACCTCTGGCTACACTCCCACGGGCTATACTCCCAGACCTATTTTTATACTTTTTTTTTTTAATGTGGAAACAGGGTCTCTTAAGCCATGTGCCTGGCTTCAAACCTGTGCGATCCTCCTGTCTCTGCCTCCCAAGCGCGGGGATTACAAGTGTGCGCCACCACGCCCGGCTATTAAACATTTAATATTACTAATATTGATAGTAATTATGCTTCTAAACAAAGATACTATGCAACTCCAGGGAAATAATTTTAGAAAAAGCAAAATATGTGTGTGTTTCATAGATATATGAAATCTAAGATAAACAGAGAATGAGCTCATCCACATGAATGCATGTTGGTGTCTTAACTCTTATGACAAGATGCTTTTCAAATAACTCTGAAAAACCAAATTTGACATTCCCCAGATTATATAGGCTAAGAAAACGTGGGATGTTTGTATGCATGTAGAAAAGAAAAAGAAACTAACTGGGTAAGATAGCTGGTTTCTTTTGAGATTCAACATGAAAGGAAACAGGAAATCAGAATAAATATGTTCATTCTCCTGACACTGAGCTCAGTGGCTCTGAGTCCCTCTTTGCCTTTCTAGCTCTTTTTAAGGTCTATTAGATATCTTTCTTCAATCCCATCTGTGGCACTGAAACTCTGTTCTTGGAATCTAGGCTTGAAAACTGTGCTTACAAGCAAAGCTTTGTAGCAATTTCTCTTCAAGTGACTTCAGCATTTCGTAGACTCATGGAATATTAAATCTGAAAAGGATGTTCGAGATTTTTTTTTCTAATTTCTATTATTGACTGAAAAATTAAAGCACTGAGACTGACTGATTTAAGATGAAATATTTAGAGATCAATGCATGGCACATCTTATTTTACTTAGATGCCTTGATAAGATTATGTTAGTTCTTTTGTATGTAATTGAAGAAAAGATACATTCAGGCATATTCTCAATTCCGTATTTTAAATTACAGGTTTGCAGAGATGAAGGGGTCCTGACTGCCATTCAAAAGGCTAATAACAAAGACATATCAAGAGACCGGAGTTAGCGTTTAGCACAAACATTCCAGATGGCCATTCAACTTAATAGAGGGAAAATTCTCCCTGGAAGGGACTTTTAACCAAATCTTAAGAAACCATCTGCTTAACTCAATATTCAAATGTACTCATAGAATATACTATTTCTCAATTCAACTCAAAATGTCCCATGCTCAATCTGAGAGATCCAAAAGGCCAATCAGATATTCTAAAACATCAACTAAAATGCAGGGTCTGATGAACTCTAAACTAAATACTCTAAAAAATACACATTTGAAAATAGCCAAGAGCAACTATATATACAATTTGTCCCTATAACTTAGACCCTTGTGTGTTAATGGTTGATTGTGTTCTAGCCTTGAATAAACTTGACCTATTTGTATTTTGTGCTTTTAAACTAATTGACGTTGTACATATCTTCTCAAATTACACAGCATTCTTTCCATTCTTAATCCCTGGTGAGTTCCATAAAGCATGGAGGAGTGTAGAAATTTGTATAAAGCCTTATTAAAACACATAGCTAAATACAATAAAGAAAGCTTGCCTAGAAAAGAAAACCCTATACATATATACACCTAGTAAAAGGGAGAATTCAGCAAATATTTACAAACTTTTAAACAAGCTATAGAAAGTACAAAGAAAAAATAACAAACCTTATTTTGTACACCTCATTAAACTGAAACTTCTTGCAAATGAAGTTTCCCTTAAAAAAAAAAAAGTACCTACTTTCCCTGACTGGCAACTTCATATGTTAAATACCAACTAATAAAACATACACTTTGCTTGTTGAAAATTTTTCCATTCATTTAATAGTTTATGTTGATGTCAAATTAGACAAGGCAACAACCTTTATTCAATTTATTTTTCATGTATTAACAAGAATGCAGTTTGAAATAAACTGCCATGAAACTAAACTTCTGACGATATATTGCCTGTAATATTACCTTACATGTATTTTACTGATGCATGATATTAAGGGCCAAATTTTTCCTTTCATTTTTTTTTCATCTTTGAAAAGCCTGAACCAAATTCTAGAACTGTATTCTAGAAACAGTTCATATTTGAAATCCTTTTTTAAACATAACTACTAATGAGTTATTATCTTACCATAATCAGAATCACCAATCACTACAATCTTGATAAAAATGCAGACATTATCTCAAGAGGGCTCTGGACAAATAAATGCGTTGGCATGCTGTTTGTTCTTATGATAGTTATTCACTGTGAGTCAGTATTAAAAAAGTTTATGAAAAAGAAGTGACAAGTACTTGGTGTGGGAATAGAATAAAAGCAGCAAGTATTCAAGACAGAAGATTCTTTATTCCATTAAAAGATTAAAAATATAAAAATTTTCTTACTGAAATAGCAAGAGCAATAAATGCGCTTTAGTTATATGAACAATTCTACAAATCTAAAGCATTGTCTTTTCCTATTAACATTAAATATGTGATAAATCGCTAATGACATTTTCCTTGACTACACCCAAATCCCCCAAAATTTATATCTACGAAAGATACAATTACCTCTCTCTTATTCACTCTGCCCTGCAGAACTGGCATTCTCCTCAAATGGAAAGCCCCAGATTCTCAGGTAAGCACAATCTGGGTAGCTAGTATGTTGTGTAATGAACTGTATATAGTCATGCTCAAAGATGAGTGGTTTCTCCTTGGTGCTTTTGTGGAAATATAAAACAAAAGGGAAAAAAAGTCTCATTTAGTGACTGAAATTAAAACTGAAGTGTGGGGATCGTCAAGGACCCAGAAACACCTATGTATAAGTCATGATGGTACAGTATAAAGTAAACAGATGTTTCAAGAGGTGTATAGATACTGAGAAATAAAAGTGGAAGGAGGAAGAAAAGAGGGAGAGAGTGTGTTCACTTCACTTATTATTTTTTCTGTTCTACTTTTGAAAAAATATAAAATGTTCTTAATGTTCTTTCCTTGAATTCTAGATCTTCATCTTAATTTAGGTTGTATGAGATTTTGTTTCTTATAACTAAAAATGTATTCATCAACTTTTGTAATTTTATGCATTATGTTACTTATATTATTGAAGTTATTTATTTAAACTGTTAGTAGAGCATATTTTTATGGTACTAGGGATTGAGCAGAGGCCTTATACACATATGATTGTACTCAGCTACACACTCAGCCCCAGCTCCATCACTCTTCATTTGACAATAAGGCCAAGAAAGTAAAGGAAAACAAATTTTGAAGTTGTGTTATTAAGACAAAAAGCAAATGAATGTGTTTTCATTTACCATTTCAACAGTCTTTTTAATCATTATAATATCAATTTTTATCTTGAAAACAATATATGAGTAAGGAAGTAATATGTGCCCAGGAATCAAATGGATAACCCAATATTTTTATTCTATTAATTCTATTATAATGAGGCTACCAAATACTTGAAACTTATCAGATGCATTTAAATATATAAAAAGGATATAACTTTTCTACTTCTCTTCTAAAAGTTCTATGAAAGATGTTTTATGATCATGATTAGATAAATTCACTTATATGTAATTTACTGGTATTTTGAGCCCTCTGTCTTCAACATATTTCTCCCATTGCACTTAGTGAAGAGTATTCTGCACCTTCTATTTTCATCTTACTTAGTTTCCAATTATGCTTGAGCTTCGTTAACAGTTGACAAATTGTTTTTGGAAAGTAATGACTTCTTTTTTCTTCCATAATGCTAATTTCTAACTCTTATATATCTCTCTTCATTTCAATATCCATGACAATCCCTTTCCCATTGGAAATTTCTTTTTGGTGTTTCTCTATTCTATATCCTTGGTTAGCTTATCTTACCGCTATTTTTGCCATATCTGGAAAACACTGCATAATTCCATAATTTCAATTGTCTTTTATATACCTACAAATGACTATACCAAAATTTTACTGCTTCAGAACCAACTGTTCTCCTGAGTCATTCCCCAAGGAGAAAAATTGCTATGTTCCATCTTAAATTCTTTCAAGGATCTTAAGGCCACTTATCTAAAGCCCAAGTCATTAGTGTACTACTTCCTTAGATTTCCTTCCCTTTTGCAAACACAGCGAATATAACTCCTTTAACATTCATTTCTCTGTATAATAATTATGAGTCTATTTCCTCCCTCATATACCTAATATTGTGCATAGTATCTCGTGGATAGTACATTCTTGAAACTGTTTTCAAGTGAATTAAGCAGTTCCAACTTCCAGGTATGCTGTGAAACCAGACATTATATTGACATTTTTTATAACTGCATAGGCTTGCTATGACTAATTGGCAAAAGTGAAGGTTTGGGATTATTTGGTTAAACAGGTTTTATGGAGGCACAGTCCTTACAGCATAGTAGTGAAAATGAATTGCTTTCTCTGTAAAAGCATGAGTAAATGATGCTACAAGCAAGCCCAAATCTCTTTATGGGAATAGTAGCCCCTTTCCAAATCACCAGAGAGGGAGGCTAAGAGGCTCTAATGAGATCTTTAAATGCAAAAAAAAAAAATTTTTGAAAAGTATGAGGAACAAAATCAGGTTCTGGTATGCAATGTTTCTTCACTATTCCTTATGTTTTAAAACTAGTATGGCACTCATTTTTCAAAATGAAAAAGCAGTGTTTATTATACTTATACTTCTTGAGAATATCTATATAATTGATAATATGGCTGACATTAGAAGAACCTGAATGATAAGCTGTCTGTGACCCTTACAACACTGTGCCAAGAATGGATGTTGGCACATTATTATTCAGAACATGCACTTCATGTCTAAATACTGCTTGTGTTTACTTGGAGAGACTTGAGTTAATGAATCCACATATTTTAAGATGTGTACTTTTAACTTTCTCAGCAATGAAAGGAATTGATACATGTTTTCCTAGCATTTTCAAATAAGATATACAAAATATAAATGAGAAGAGATATCTCAATGTGGATTTGGTTTACAGGTAAGTAAAGAAAAAAATAATTGAATTTTAAAGAATTTTATTGGTGCAATGTAATGATACATCAGAGTGAATTTTGGTGTGATACATTCATGTATGCACACAACATCTCTCGGTGTGTTTTCTTTCTGTCACTATCTTCAAGACTCCTATCACAAGTTCCTGAAAATTCCCCAGCTGCACCATTAATCCCCTTGAAAAGGAGATGCTCAATTTACAGTGTATTTTGCATGTCCCTAAACAAGTCTTGAATGATGACTTTCACTGTCTGTCTGAGGTGGTTTACCTCAGCACATGATTTCTTATATTAATAACCTTCCCACAGGAGTGAATGACCTTCTATAAATATAATCCCTCCGCTCAATCAAAAAATTAAAGCCTGTAACCACCTCATAATTCATCATCTTTTTTTTTACAGGCAATTGTAAAGCAAAAACAAACACAAATTCCCAGTCCTCAACCCATGTAATGTAAAATTATGCAGTCTTCTGCACTTATGTAACATGGATATATTGAAAATTGTGTAGCATTTCGTGTTCTAAATCAATTCTATTGAGTGAATTCCTGTTTCCAGTGAGCTGTAATTTTCAGAGCAAATAAAGTAACTCCTTTCCAAAAATCAAAGGAATCCTAAACAATGACTTCCTGAATGTTTGCATGTTTTCCATCAGACTTTAAAAGTGATTCTTCATATGAATTTTTCAGAAATTATTGTGATGTCAGATTATATTTTTATTCTTATAATGTAAAAAACTACCATTTACATAAAACTGTCTTAGCATGAATCTCAGAATTAAGTAATGGATACTTCTTTGAGTGAGGATAATCAATGCTTGCGCTGAATTTCACTATGACTAAAGACTCAAAAATATATACTTAACAAACTGACAAATTTTTAGCTCCCCTTTACAAAGATATCTACCAGCAAAACATAGTCCTAGAGCAAAGACTACAACTATATCAGAATTCTCTGGTAAACCAGAAAATCTCAGGCAAAAGAAAACTCTTATAGGTAGCTGGCATATTCCCCAAATTAACAAATTAGGAATATTGGATACTATTATACAATTCAATATTCTTAACTACCTTCAATTATACTAAAGATTGTCAAAGATGTTGTATTTACATAAGAAATGGGATACCTTTTAAGACAAAACCCCGATAGATTCAGAATTTCTCCTTGCGTAAAGCAAGTAACTCGGTCATCTTGAGCAGGTTCTGCTACATTATCCAGCTGACAAAAACCAGAATGAGAACTATATTCATTTTGTGTAGTCCTCTTACATTAGATAAGTAATCTTTATTTTGCCAAGAATATCTAAAGTCAAAACCAATTACAGTGGAAGTCCTAACAGATCTAAAATATGCCATATGACTACATACTCACACATATGTCATGAATATCTGCGTTGCATAAAGTAAGAGCAAAGTACATATTTAAACCTCATTGGAAGAACTGAAAAGACTAAAACGTAGTATTTATCTTTCAGAATATTGGCATGAGAAGACCATGTTTTTTGCTCCATCCCCTTGGGTGATTATGCCAATGCTTCCTATTTTGAGCACAGTGGGGCAGAGGTGAGGTGAATAGTTTGCAAAACTGGGCAAGTAGATAAAAATATTTTAAGAATAATAGGTTTAGTATTCACTTAAACTGTTCTGAAATGTATTCTTTTTTAAAAAAAGTTTTTATGTAGCTAATCAATTCATAAGACAGTTAAAGTCAAAATGTTACTACATGAATATTACTGCTGAGAGAACCAAAACATTTATGTAAACTTTGTCAAGAATAGTCTACAGCCACTGAGATAAAATGCTGCCTAGGTTCACTTATCTGGGTTATAAGTAATAACAATAGTTGTTGACCTTTCATAGAGAAAAACCGATGTTATCTCTTTCATTTATTATATTTAAGCACTAGAAAATGCCCCTCAGTGAAACAGAAAATCTTGGGATTGACTATTCATTAATTGTATAATGATACAGAAATTATATGTGGTATTAAAACACATTTTATAAAAATTTTCGATTAAGCCCAGTGTGGTGGCGCACACTTGTAATCCCAGCCCTTGGGAGGCGGAGACAGGAGGATCGCACAGGTTTGAAGCCAGCCTCGCTGGCTTAAGAGACCCTGTTTCCAAATTAAAAAAAAATATATAAAATAGGTCTGGGAGTATAGCCTGGAGGTAGAAATGTTTCCAGAAACCCCAGTACCACCAAAAAAACGAAAGAAAGAAAGAAAGAAAGAAAGAAAGAAAGAAAGAAAGAAAGAAAAGAAAAGAAGTTGATAGAATTAAAAAAATTTTGTTATCAAATTTTATTTATATAATTTTATTTATATACATATTTATTTTATTTATATACATATAATTTTATGTGTATATAAATTTTATTTATATACATATTTAGTTATAGCTTCTCAATAGAATGCCTATCATTAAAGAATCAAAGAGATGAGGTTATCTATGCTGAAGCCAGAAACTTAGGATAAAAATTGGCATTCAAGCCAGGCGTGGTGGCGCACGCTTGTAATGCCCATGCTTGGGAGGCGGAGACAGGAGGATTGCGCAGGTTTGAAGCCAGCCACTCTGGCTTAAGAGACCCTGTTTCCAAAAATAATTTAAAAAAGTATAAAATGGGCCTGGGGGTGTAGCCTGGAGGTAGAAGGGCTTTCAGGAACCCTAGTACCACCAAAAAAAAAAGTGGCATTCAAAGAGTTTCATATTTTAAAATAAAATATGTTTTGAAACATAATGCCTTCATCTTAAACAAGACAATAAATGTAGTTTTACATGATTAAGAATATTTTAATATCCAAGTTAAAATAAAAAGGTTTATAATCACAGATACTATGGGGAATAGATACAAGATACAGTTATTTTAATCTTCATCACCAAATAAGACGTGCTCATTTTAATAGATAAGAAAACTGAGGCATAGATTAATAAAGCAATTTACAAATGTCATAAAGCTAATTGTTTAAAAAATCCCTATGTGAATTTCTTGGCATGGTTATAATGCCCAAGTACTAGAAAATGCACAGTTCTGTAACTGCCTTATTAATGAGGATAGGGTAGTTTCTAGAAGTTGTCAAAAATGTATCTCCACAGCTCTTTCAATTTTACTAATAATAACCTATTTTGTAGATATATTGTCCTTTTGTGATTAAACATACTATGTAACCTATCAATAAGATTTAATAATTTTTATGTTCAAAAATTTTTAAAACCATAGGGTCTTCCTGTCTTACCTATTCCCTACAATGAGCTTCCAATTTGAAGTCAGATTCCAAAGGGACACATGCATCTTAGTTCAAGACACAGGAGGACCAAGAAAAGGAAATAAAGTAAAATAATAGTGATCATACACTCTCACACCTTAAATGGCAGTTTCAATTTTGTCTCTTTAGCATATTTGAGCTTTGTCTACTCATTCCCTTATTCAGTATTAGTTTTTAACTTCTGTTAGTTCTTTTGAATTTTGGAAATTTCTTGGAGTGAGAATCAATTGTGGTCACCAATTCACAGAAAAACGAATGGACTTCTCTTTCCCACAGAAATGCACCATTTAAAACTCCTCCTGTAGCCGGGCATGGTGGCGCACGCTTGTAATCCCCACGCTTGGGAGGCGGAGACAAGAGGATCATGCGGGTTCGAAGCCAGCCGCACTGGCTTAGGAGACCCTGTTTCCAAATAAAAATATAAAAAGTAGGTCTGGGAGTATAGCCCGGAAGTAGAAGGGTTTCCAGGAACCCCAGTACCACCAAAAAAAAAAAAAAAAAAAGGACCCTCTTGTAATTTGTAAACTACTCTTCATGACACTCCTTAAGTCAAATTGCTCGTGTTACCTTCCCAGGTATAGCTGTATCTTATCTCAAGCACCTCTCAAAAACAGAGTGGGATGGATGAAAATAAAAAAGCATTAACTGTTTGAGGTAATACCGCTCTGAATACAATAAAATTTCAAAGTTTTGTCTACACTGTGCTACTCTTTACAAGTAAATTACAAAGCTAAGCACATGCTTTATTTGAAAAGATAATAACTGAGGTACAGTGTCTACACATATCCTCACTCAACTTGCTTTGTAAATTAGATCTGAATACATGAAAGAATCTTAGTGTTCTAAGTAATGCTACCTAGAATAAAACTCTGTTGGTATTTTAATGTGGTTGTTAAGCTCTTCATTTAACAGTATGTATAAAAAAATGCATTACATACTAATAAATATTAAATCATGATATCTGCAGATGTATATAACCAATCACAATATTTTGAATGCATATTATCAGTATTTACATGAAAATGCATATATAACCATATATTATCAATTATATTTGAAAAATACCTTTAGTTATGTTCAATATTAAAGAATTTTATTGCTTAGAGTTAGAATGCTTAGAATTTAAGTTGGCGAGCATAGTTGCCTTATTATTTCAGTCTGTGGGATTTGGATTAGTAGAAGGCAATATCACACAGGGCAAATTAGCATGCTGGGATACAGAATGTAAGCCCTTAATACTTTTAAAACTCACAAAGTAGCATTAATACATAAATGAATGGCACAAATACAAATATGTTTTTTGTACAAAACATTAAATATCTCAGCATATGATCTTAAATTTTCAAGATGGAAATAGGAAGAATATAAATCATAAGACAAAAAGGCATACATGTCTTAAAATAAATTTGAAATATATTCTCTGTCAATTAAATTCAACTTTCAATGGTTTAATTCTAAAATACTTTTAAATGAATTAGGAGATATAGTGATAGTGATAGATGATTGTTCAGAGTTTAAAATATGATTTCAAATATTCTTTTAAAAATTCAAATACCTTTTGCTGGTGAATGTCAGTTATGTTTGCATGTTCAGAGTCCTAAAAGTCCTCATTTATATTTGTGTATTTATAATATACACCTCATAAAGTGCTTTTTCTAATATATGGTCACTTAATATTTTTACAAGTCTGTATGCATACATTTCCTGTGTGGAAGAGCCACCATGCACTGGTGTGATTTATCTTAGTAATACAAGAATCTAAAAGGTTTTTTTTTCCTTTTAAAGTATATCAGCTTTATTGCCTACTCATTTTTGAGTTTGAGGTTGACACATTCATGTAGTCCTCAATTGTTATTTCTTGATCTTCCATTTAACCTCATTAAGCTGATTTTGTATGTTCTCTTCTATTCTTATTACATATTCAATGCCTATTTTGTTAACAGCATATTTGGTTGCTTTTTAAATTATTTATATTCCCTTTATCAAAACATTCATAACACACAAATGTATTATAATGCAATAACATGTAATAAAATAAATAGGTAGTTGCATAAAAATACTTTCCTAACAATTTCCTGTGATACTTCTTACAATGAGTCTTTGCCTCTGGATATGGTAATTTAATCATAATTCATTCATTGTAGAGTTACATTTATTTATTATCTAAACATAATCACCCAAATAAAACAGCAATGACAATAGTAATACTTGAATTACATCGTTATAGTTCCAAATATTATTTTGTTTTTCAAGCCATATTTCCCCACAGAAATGTCACTAAACAAATAAGTTTAAGTAGGAAATAAGTCTCCTCACATGGTTCAGTATTGCCCTTGGCATCCTAGCCCTGTTTTAGCAGTGGTGGGAGCAGATGCTTCTTAACATGTTTCCCCTGAATACAATTTTCCTTGGTCCCCTACTTATCTACTGTGTAGTATCTGCAAAGAAAAATAAAAATCACCACTTTTTTAATGTAGCACCTTACTACTTTGAATAGATGAGTTAAAAGATACTTGAATTAATAATAAAAAAAATAAACCTCACACCATCTCCCATTATTTGTTTGAAGTGGGAATGCCATCCGGACAGCACTTCACTGACTGCCCAACCCCTTGTGTGTATGCAATATTGAAACTCAAAATGTGTCAAGGAACTCTCAATCCAACCTTTTTATTTTCTTCTAGTTAATATCACATCACCTTAATTGGATTTCTACTTGTAAGCTTCATGGATTAAGATTTGTATTGCTATGTTAATTAGCTTTATGTACCAAGAATGATCTCTATAACCAGGAACCAGAATTACCATTCTAGAATTTCACTATAATAACATTGGCATGAGGTAGTCTCTCCTGGAGATAATCCAAGCAATTTTAATTATTGAAGTGTTTAAAAGATCATGTTGTAAGGATGTTTTACCACCAAGGCTGTCAGTTACATAGTGTAGGTACTCAGATCAGCATTAGGAAGAGGTTTCAGTGTAATTTCACGAGCATATGTCAGGTGCTTGCATGTGTCACACAATATGTTTTGCCAAGAACTTGGGGCAAAGTCCCTGTTTTACTAGGAGCACGCATTCTTTTTGGAATGTCAGGCCCACGGAGAATTAAGAGAACAAAGTTTTCTAAGACAACTTCACCCAAAAGTTGAGTCATTGCCTCAAGAATTGGGGATGTAGACTAGGAGAATGTGTTAGAATGACATTAATAAGGCTTGCTAAAGAGACAACATACATTTATTGTCTCAAATGCTTGAGGCTTGAAATCTGAGCTCAAAGTGTCAGCAGGGTTGGGTTCTTCTGAGGCATTTTTTCTTGGCTTAGAGAGGGCTGTCTTTGTTTTTCTTCATATTGTCTTCATTCTCTGGGTGTCTAAGTCATAATCTTCTTGAAAGGATATCAGTTATATTAAATTAGAACCTACCCTACTGACCTCATTGTTACCTGGCTAGAAACTCTACCTCCAAATATAGTCACATCCTTAGTTGCCAGTTATTAGGACTTGAATGTATACTATTTATTTATTTATTTATTTATTTATTTATTTATTTATTTTTGCAGTACTGGGGATGGAACCCAGGTGCACTGTTATCTCCGAGCTACACACCCTAGTCCTACATTTTATTCTTTATTTTGAAACAGGGTCTTAACTGAGTTGCAAAGGGCCTTGCTAAGTAACTGAGGCTGTCCATGAACCTTGATCCTCTGTTCTTCACCTTCCAAATGCTGGGATTACAAGCATGTGCCACCACACCTGGTGAACATATACATTTTATTATAAATTCAGCTCATGAGAACTAGGTCATGCACATTTTCTAGTAAGAAAATAATAAGAAGCCGCAGTAATCACTGATCAAATGAAACTGATTAGCTTGAGTTCTTATTTGATTCATAACCCCCTAATTGTACCCCTGTCACAATCTCTGGATGAGTGAACAAATGTTAAAAAAGAAACATTTATAATGTTTTCTCTTCAAAACTAATCATGTGGAAAGAACACTAGACTAGAAGTCATGATCTGTGGATTTCCTCCCAGTTTACTACAAACTTGCTATGTGGCCTTGGCAGGTGAGTTTTAGGGGTCTTAATGTTCTTATTTTTAAAATAAAATAAGGGAAGTATTCTAAAAATATTCCAAGTTAAAAAAGAGTTGACTGACTTCTAATTTAGAAGAGATGGGATCATGATGGTGAGGATTGAAGTGGTAATAACTGATACTATGTACTCAGCACAAAGTTCAGACACTTTTCTATTGAGCTCTTGTGTTCAGAATTGCATGTTCTCAGAACAGTACATCGGTGGCTAGTATTACTCCTACTTTTTAAATGACAGTGGGAGCTCATACTATGGAAGAAATCTTCTAAACCACATTGCTAGAGTCTGAATTGTTTGTGTTTCCTCAGTATTTGTATGTTGAAAACCGATCCACGTGACAACACTATTAAGAGGTGGGACCACTGGGAAGTGATTATGTCAGAAAGGCAGAGCCCTCTTGAAGGAGATAAATGCTCTTACAAAAGAGGCCTAAGGGAGCTTGTGTGTCTTTTCCACCACCACGTGAAGAAGCTGCAGTAAGTCATCATCTCTGAACTAGGCAGCTGGCCCTCACCAGATATTACTGATATTACTGAAATCTTGGATTTCATAGTCTCCAATATTGTGAAAAATAAATTTCTAATGCTCATAAATTATCTGATCTAAATTATTTTATTACAGAGGCCGGAACAGACCAAGCCATATAGAAGTAACAAAGAATTGACTTTGATTTTCTATGGGTCATGTACATTTCCTATTAGGGTAAAGTATGACTAGAGTTTCATAGCCATAACTGGCATGATTAACATTTCACTCCATTTTCACTTTGCTCCATTTTCACTGCTTAAAAAATACGTTTTGCAAAGAGGATAATTTTTATACATACCCAAACCATGGTACATTATTATTGTATCTTTAAATTAGATACAATTATTGATCCATTGTATTTTATTAAGTTAGATACCTCACTCCATCTCTTTATTTTTAGTTCTTATGTGAACAATTTAAATTTAGGAGGGTAGAGTAGTTCACATTTGTAAACTCATTTGGAAGACTGAGACAGGAGGATCACAGGTTCATGGCCAAACTTAGCAACTTAGGGAGGCTCTCAGAAACTTAGCAAGACCCTGTTTCAAAGTAAAATCTAAAAAGGGCTGGAGGTGTAGCTCAGAGGTAGAATGCCCCTGGGTTCAATTCAAAGTACAAAAAAAAAAAAAAAAGAAAGTAAAAGAAAAGAAAAGAAAAGAAAGAAAGCAATTTTGAAGATTGCCTTTTTGAATAGTTTAAATTGTGTCCTATAACAATCTGCACACACATACATACACACACTCATTCCTATGATGGAATGTAATGGAATATTTTTCAGAATATATGAGTATATTGCATTATCTTTTATCTTAGCTAGTATTTATAATGAGGGAACCAGTAGTTTTCACTGAGGGACATAATGAGATAGGGAATCTTTACATTAAGTGTACCATGAAAAATTGTAATTCCTAGTAGTAAAATGAATGGAACACAAGTGCTGTTGTGCTCTACCAAGCTCTTAAGTGATAAATAATCTAGTCCTTGTGACAAAGTAACATATTCTCATACTACTAATTAGAATTATCCGGTTAAGTGGGAAAATCAGAAAGATTGTCTATATTAATAAAGAACAGTATTTGCTTTGTAAAATCTAAAAGGCAAATAGTATTCCTTTTTTAATCTAAACTATATTTCTCTGGTATCACAGAGTTCTGCACTGTGATATGAGAGAAATAGAGAAAATTTTCTGAACTTGTTACATGTACCCTTATTTTATATAAATGTAATGCTATTTAGCATCCTGTTCTCATTCAAAGGCTATAGTCAATACTGTAAGATGATTTTTGATTTTCAAGATCATTTGGAGTAGTTTCAATTAAATGACCCAATTTTATTCCCTCCATTCTTTCTATTAGAAAAAAAAAAAAATAGCAGCCAGGTGTGGTGGAACATGCTTGTAATCCCAGCATTCAGAAGGTGGAGACCAGAGGATTGTTGGTCAAGGCCAGCCTCAGCTACTTAGCAAAGCCCTTCATGACTCAGTGAGACTCTGTTTCAAAAAAAAAAAATTAAAAATAAGGCCAGGGTTGAAACCCAGAGGTAGAATACCTGGGTTCCATCCCCAGAACTGCAAAAAAAAAAAAAAAAGCATATATATAGTCTCCTAGAAAATAAAAATAGTTTGATCTAGTTATTTTCTATGCCTTGTCAGTGAAAGCAACTAAAAATTTCCCCTAAAGATTGTTGACAAGTAAAAAATGAGACCTGGGGACCACACAACTCAGGCTTTGATTTACATTTTTTACACCCTTTAATCTATAAATGCAGATTCCTGGTATAAAAGCCATTGAAAACATATAAGCAGGGACATTTTACAAATCCATTCTACCAGATTACTTCGTGTGACTACAAATACTTTGTAGAGATTATGAACACCCATCCTACTGCTAGTCCTTTATGAATGGTCACAATCCTTAATTTCTTTAGAAGGCAAGGAAGAAAGAGTAGACAAATCTAGAGATAAGCACACATATGCTTTGCATATACTAATGATATCTCACATTTGGAATAAGGAGTCAAGTGATGGCGGAATGGCTTAAGCTTCATCTCCTCTGGTATAATTTACAGCTTTCCATATCTCCTGTCCCTCCTTCCAATGTGAAAATGTAAAGGCATACTGAGAAACCTAGCATGTTTCCTCTTTATGACAATGACCTCCATAGAAGAAGCTCACAGAGAACTGGTAAGAGAAAATGTGATTAAACTGTCTACTAAAGTCTTTTAAGGTTCTCATAAAAATTGGATGTGCAGGAAATACTTGAACAATGCATTAAGTGTCAGTGCATGCTGCATGTGCTCAGGGCTTTAAAAATTTCAAAAGGGAAACCTATCTGTTCTGTCCACATCAACCAATGTTTTTCAACTTTGTTTTGTTGACTACAGCTCACTGCATCTACAGCCCCATCCTACTTACTTTAAAAACAGGACCAGTTTAAGACTTTGTAAAAAAAAAATACATTTTTATGAATAGAATATGATATATTTTTCTTTATGGGCTCAATTCCAATAATGAATGATACTTTGCATTTTTTAATTTGTTCATGCAATACTCAAAGACGACCTAGCCATATTGTAGTAAAATTTAAAATAAATATAAACATAGTTTTAGAACATATGAGGTCTATACAATAAGCACAATATTAAGTAAAAGATTAAGCCGGGCGTGGTGGTGCACATTTGTAATCCCAGCATTGGGGAGGCTGAGACAGAAGGATCATGGTTTGTGGACAGCCTCAGCTACTTTGTGAGGTCCTTTGCAACTCAGTGAGACAAAAGTAAAGAATAAAAAATAGGGTTGAAGGTGTAGTTCAAAGGGAGAATGCCCCTGGGTTCCATCCCTGGTACCGAAAAAAAAAAAAAAAAAAAAAAAAAAAAAAAAAAAAAAAAAAAAACATCTAATCCCACTTAGTTCTAATCAACTCTTCCTACTCAGTGTTTTGAAAATATACTGCTAGAGAAGTGGGGAAGGGGAGGAAAATGAGATGAAGAAAACACTTCAATTAATATCATGTATATACATGAAATAAATGATCAGTGCCAATCTCAATAGGTGCTGGGAAGGGGAAGGGGAAAGAGTAGGGTGGGACCGAGGAGGAAGCTCACCAAGTGCTGCATGCATGTATGTCAGTATCACTCTGAACTTAATTATGTTGTATGATTGCAGTACACCAATACAATTACATTAAAAAACACCTTGTTGAGGCATCTCTAGAAAACAACAACAAAAAAATTTGTATGGTCACTGTGTCCTATGAAATGTAAATTAATGTAATTGATAAAGAAGAAAAGTGTGATCTATTTAATGTATTCTAAAATTAAGGATATTTTAGAAGGATAGAACACACACACACATACACTCACACACAGAAAGAAAATTAAAGATAAAAATAAAAATGCTCTCGCTCATTGGATTTGTAATGCATGGTACTTCTGGCGCTCTTCAAGCCAAAAAGCTCCAAGCAGCTAGTATGATTTTTCTGCTCTGGAGCAATATCCCAAGAATGAAGAAATGTCATCTGTGTCCAGTCCTTTCTATCCAACTAATTATAGTATGGTTTAGTACTATTAATAATTACAATTCCTAGGGAGAATTTTGCAAAGTGACAGAATATGCTTAGCAACATCCCCACCCCGAATACTTGATTACATCAAAAGAACTGTGGTATAGATGAAAGAGCTTGTATTTTCTGTGACTAAGAATAGATGAGGTAACACAGTGCAAATCTGCATGAGTATGTGTGCGGGTGGGAGAGTGTCTGCTTCCTTTGGTTTGAATAAAGCTGACATATTCCCAGGAATGAAGTGTGTGGGAGATTAGTATGGCGGAAATTAGTAGTCTAATGGACACACATTTTAGTATCTGCTATCACAACAGGAAGGGAATTGTAGCATCTGTCTTGCTGCATCCTTTACAGAATAATTCATGATCTACCTTTCTTGAAAGACTACCAGAGCACTTTTGATTCATAGGATGCAGGAACCTTGAGTAAAAATCTTGGCTCTGGCACTTTCTAGGTGTTTAATATTAAAGTAAATTCACTTAGCATTTCTGAGTCTCAATTTCTTCCTCTATGTAATATCAGAGTCAGCTAAAAACATCCTTTCACCTATCTTTCTGCCCTAAATCATTTTTAAGAAATGAACTTTTGAAGTCTGTCATAGTTCTTTGATTCCAAAGTGATTCCTAGTATACTTCTGCTATAAATGAAAAGTCAGATGAATATTCAAAATCCATGTAAGCAAAACAAAACAAAATATTAAAGATGAATTAAAAAGAAAAAATTATCCATAGAGAGTTTGTAGAATAGCAGAATAGCATATTTTAAATAAATATCCTACTACTTTTCATTAAAATATTAACTATATTATCACTTATTTTGGAAAATTTCTAAAAGTTATTTAGAAAAAATAACTTAATGTTTCTAGTTATAAATATATACATATCAATATATCATTATATTATGTATACATATATATATATATATACACACATCTATATACAAATACATAAAAATAAACTTATGAAGCTCTTTTAAGTTCCAAATAGAAAACTTAGAATACAGTGAAATCAAAGTGATATATGTTAGTAAAAAAACAGGTTTATAAGAAAATATTTCATAAATATTCCATAATGTGTAACAATTTAAACAACAGTAAGTTTTTAGAAATAGTTACTATAATTCTACATTAATTTAGAAATAGACATATATAATATGTTAATACATAAATAGTTAAAATGATTAATTGCATTCCATCTTTGAGAACCTTATTCTTTGAGTTGCATAAGAAACTTAGTTAAAAAGATAATGCTTTTAGGTATACTGGATGTTATTTATATTCTGTCATTCAGATAACCACCACACTACTCAATTTTACAGTAAATTAACCCAATATTTTTGCTTCTTTAGCTTCTACATCTTATATTCTGATATACAAGTTATTTCTTAAATTATGTCTTTGTCAGACAGTAATCGTTATTTTGTGAATAACCTTTTTATTAATAACCCATGATCTAAGATGTCTTTTATCAGATGTCAATATAGTTCCAGCATTATAAATAAGGAAAATATTAAGGAATCAGTTAAAGGAAACAATATTCTCAGTTTTTCAGGCAAATAAGGTAAATACCACTCAATAGGAAAGATTAAGTTGACATATCAGCAGGAGGTACTATAATGTAGTAGTTGATGTTCTTTCATAATCCAAATAATACAGCCAAATTTGGCACCCATTGTGAAGAAACCATTTTGAGACTTGGTATTGCCACAATGGCACAGTAGACTTATTAGGCCTTAGTATCTGAATTGAGAATATGAATGCCCTAGTTGGCTCACAGATTGGATTTATAAAACTACTTTACTCAGGACAAGAGAGATTTTCAGTTGTTGTTTTCTTGTCAAGACAAAATGTTCAGTTCTCTTGTTTAGATCGTCAGCAATTTGATTATCAGGCAAACAAGGCATAAAAAAAGTGTCATCTATCAAATCTTAGAATCCTATGAAGCGTCTTGAATTTTGTAAATATTAGTTAGAAAACCAGTATTAATTTGCCTCTGCTCTAATTAAACAGCTCAAAACATGACATTTGTTTTTATATAAAACATTTAGAATCCAATAATTTTGTAAAAACATAAGCTGGGCAGAAATAATTGGGGGAAAAGAAACATTAGTTTCCAATTGAAGTAAGGGAAGACAAAAATCCACTTGCATGTAATCATACTAACCAAAAGTAATCAGTTTTAAAACTTCAAAGCTCATATAACTACAAATCATTCTTACAAATTAATTTAGTGTGCCTACATCCTGCCTGTCCCCTGACTGCCTCATTTTACTAAACAAGAAAATGGCTCTTCTACCTAAGTGCTTGCCCATTAAGTCAGTAAAATGACTAGGTAACACGGTACTGCAGCCATGTCACTAAGTTGACTATTTTGCAGTGATCTTGACCAAGCCTTACAGTCCAGGGATATTTGAATACTCAGGGAGGCAGAAGTGCCAAAAGCAGATAAAGCAAAAAAGCAGAATAATTTTATGTGTAGGAGACTATAGTAAATATTGTCTTGTGATACCATTTTCTTTTGTTCTTTTTGCTTAATTTTCTGTTTGTATTTTTGTGCATCACTCATTCACTTTTTTAAAAAATTTAGCTCTTAGCCAGGTGTGGTGACACATGCTTGTAAGCCCAGTACTCAGGAGGCTGAAACAGAAAGATAGCAAGTTGGCAGCCCAGCTACTTAAGTGAGGCCCTCCTAAACTTAGTGAGACCCTGTTTCAAAATAAAGAATTAAAAATAGGGCTAGGGGTGTAGCTTGGAGGTAAAAAAAAAAAAAAAAAAAAAAGTCCCTGAGTTTAATCTCCAGTATTGTAAAAAAAAAAAAATGTGTGTAAAAAAAATGTGTGTAAAATAATTTGAAGCCGAGCATGGTGGCGCATGCTTGTAATCCCTGCTCTTGGGAGGCGGACAGAGGAGGATTGCGCAGGTTTGAAGCCAGCCTAGCTGGTTTAAGAGACCCTGTTTCCAAATAAAAATATAAAATAGGTCTGGGGGTGTAGCCAGGAGGCAGAAGAGCTTCCAGGAACCCCAGTACCACTAATAATAATAATAATAATAATAATAATAATAATAATAATAATAAAATTTGAAGTTGGTTTGCTTTTAACTCTGTTTTCTCTGCTCCCCTATTTTTCACTGTAATAGAGTAGGTATACCTTGTAGCAATAGAAATGTAATGACCAACAGCACAAGAAAAATCAAGAAATAAGCTCTGTTAAAGTGAATAGTTACTACTAAATCCAGTGAAAATATAAAAAGTAAGTTTTTATTCCGCATAATTATTTAATAACCATTATTCAGTTGGAGGTACATTTTTTTTATTGTAACATAGACCTCAGTATGAAAACAAGAATATTTAACTAAAAAAACAATGGTAAATGTAAAACTATGATAAAATAGTCAATAAATATTTTCAAAGTTAGTTACAGAACAACCCTTGGAACTATTGATCAGGAAAGCCTGTATTTTATAGGATCAATCACAGATAGACTTACTTTGGGTATAAAGTGATAACTGATATTTTCTAAATATGCAGGTTATCCTTTAAGGTATTAGCAGGCTCAGTCTCACTTCGTATATTCTTTAGAGACAAGGCATTTCACAGCTTAAGATCAGGGATCAATATATTATACCTTAACCATTTTAAAATTTGACAATATATCATATAGTATTTTTTCTGAACCTCAAGTCTTTCACCTTAAGCCCATTACCTTAACATCATTGGAAAAATGGAGAAATGCCATAGAATTTTATTTATCATATTAAAACAATCAGTATATATGCATTATATATGCATATATGCAGTATATATGCATTATATTATATATAATATATATGGGTGTGTCTATCTAAAAGCAAACCTCACATATGCAAATTAACAAATTTGAATTTCATGTACCTATCACAGGTAAGAAGTTTCCAAAAGTAATCTAGAAATTTCATTGAACTTATATTATTAAATTTCAAATTATCTATTAATATATTTCTTTATTTTGAGAAATAATACCATAAGAAGAAGAAATCTATTTATTTAAGTTATATGTAATGATTTGGCTATTGTTTGGCTATTGTAAACTAATGGATTTTGCCTAAATTTAGGAGGTTTTTTTTTTCTTTTTGGTAAAGCTTTCCTTTCTTTTAGCAAGGCTGTATTTAAACTTTGAGCCATTAAAATTTTACCTAGAACAATTTATACTTAATAAGGTTTTTTGTAAAACAAATAACTCACAGCAATCACTAAAAACACCCTTTCTAAATATTACTTTCTTAATAAATATTTTATTTTTGTACAGAACTGCATATGTGTTCTGGGTTTGCATTTTTAATATAAATAAGCAGAAATCTCATTACCTTTTTAAATTTTGTAGTACTGAAGATTGAACCCAGGAATTTTACATCTTTGAGCTACTCCAGCCCTATTTTATTTTGTTTTATATTTTTGATTTTTTGTTTTGTTTTTTAAATAGAGTCTTGATAAGTTGCTGAGCCTAGCTATTAATTTTTACTTTTAACAGTCTATTCCTAATAAAAGAGATGTAAATTTAAATTATTTATATTCAAACATATTGAAACTGGAACACAGAGAGACTAAAATCATGAATAAAAATAGATCCTACAAGACAACAGCAGGTCTACATACAGGTGTTGTTTAGTACATAGTCAGATAACATTTATTTTTAGAACCAACATCTTTGGAAATAAGAGAGATAGGTGTATATTGTTTTATAAAACTTTTTAAATTCTTAGTATAACTTCTTTTAAACGTTTAAACATTCTTTGAAAAGATTTTTCATTACCTTCTTTGGATTTAAAAATGAATATGTTTTTTGAAAAAGCACAAGACATACTTAATAGAAATGAAGAATAAGAAGGCTAACGTGAGCAAATGAATACAATTTCACCTATGTTCAATCAGTACAAGTTAAATGTATTTTATAAGATTATGGTCTAACTTTTAAAAATTCTAGTCTTATTTTTAATTCAGTGGTCTTTATATTCCTCTACAAACTTGTCCAATTTAAACCACATATGCAATAGTTTGCTAATAACTACGGTAATACACATCATGACAAAAGAGATATTTTAACTTCCAGTACAATTAAAATTGGTGGGTTGGAGGGAAACCCACCAAGTGCTATGTGCATATGCTTGTTCACTTTGAACTTCACTATGACGTATAATTATAATACATCAATGAAAGTGTTTTAACAATCAGTGAATATATAAAAAGCTTTACCAACATAATCAATAAACCATAAAACTAAGGAGTACATTTTCTAACAATAACTTATAACATATTCTTTTCAAATGAACCTGATACTTGTACACCAATATATGCTACTCTATGGCTTAAAATGATTTTTAAATTAAAATATTAAACTCATTCCAGGCATGTTCCATGATCTCAGTGAAATTAAATAAGAAAACAATAACAGAAAGGCATCTAGAAAAATCTTTAAATATTTATAAACTACCATATTTTAATATAATCCATAAGTAAAAGAAGAAATCAATTGTAAAATTAAAAGTTATTATATCAAAATGTTTGGAATGCTACAGATATATACATTTTAGGGATGTTTATAACACAAAATCTTTGTTATACCTGTAAAAAGTCCCCACAATAAGAAAGGGAGTTTCTGCATTAGTAAATTGGAAAGTACAGAAGTTAATCAATAAAAAGTAAAGGAAAAGGGAGTATTATAGAATAAAGAAAATGATAGCAAAAGAATCCACTGTGTTTTTGCAATAAATCTTTCTTCCTTAATATAGGTAGCCTCCTCAGTTTTAAAATAACGAGCAAATGCATTCAAAACAACATCAATGAGTGCCCAGGTTAGCCGTACTATATTCATACTTTTACACATATTTGTATATAGCTCCTCCATTAATCAACCTTAGTCTTCTTCCTCTCCTATCCTTCCATTCTGTCTTTGCTGAGATTTCCCCTCCATTATCTGAAGTTCCTCTTGTATCCCCAATGTTCCGCAGTTTGGGCATATTAGAGAAAACAACATATGTTCCTTCTTTTCCTGTGCTTGGCTGATCTCACTTAACATACCAAAAAAAAAAAAAAATCAAGAAAATCATACACAATAACCAAATGGGTTCATCCCAGGGATGCAAGACTGGTTCAGCATATAAAAACATGCATGCAATTCACCATATAAGCAGAACCAAAGACAAAAATCATGTGAACATTTCAATAAACACTAAAAAAGTACTGAACAAAATCCAACACCAATTTATACTAAAAGCACTGCAGAGAATTGGAATAAAAGGAACATACCTCAATATCACAAAGGCAATATACAATAGGCCCAAGGCCAACATCATATTAAATGGAAAAAAAAACTGCAAGAATCCCCCCTAAAACAGGAACAAGGCAAGAATTTCCATTATTACCATTTCTTTTCAATAGAATACTTGAGACTCTAGCCAGAGCAATAAGGCAAAAAAAGAAAATAAAGGAATACAAATAGGAAAAGAAGAACTGAAACTATCACTATTTGTAAATGTCACGATACTATACTTAGAAGACCCAAAATACTCAGCAATAAAAGGCTTATGAAACTGATTAACAAATTCAGAAAAGTATCTAGATATAAAATCAATCTTTAAAAATCAGAAGCTTTCCTATATGCCAAACACAAATCCATTAAAAAAGAAATTCAGAAAACACTTCCACTTAAGATATCTCTCACACACACAAATTAATTTGGATAAACCTAACCATGTAGGTAAAAAATAAATAAATTAAACTCTACAAAGAAAATTATAAAACACTGAAAAAATAAATAGAAGGAGATCTTAGTAGATGAAAAGATCTTTCATGTTCTTGGATAAGCAGAATAAATATAATCAAAATGGACATTCTTCTAAAAATGATCTACAGATTCAACACAATACTCATTAAGTTACCCAGGTCATTGTTTTAGAGACATTGAAAAAAATCAATCCTTAAATTACTTTGGAAAAACAAAACCCCAAAATAGCCAAAGCAGTTCTCAGCAACAAAAATCATGCAAGAGGCATCACAATACCTGACTTCAAACTATACTACAAAGTCATAAGAATAAAAACATCATGGTACTGGCAAAAAAAAAAAAAAAAAAAGAAGAAGAAGAAAAGAAAAAAGAAAAACAGACACAGACTAATGGGCAAGAATAGAAGTCTCAGAAACAAATCTGCACACTTACAGCCAATTGATTTTTGACAAATGTTTAAAAACATACACTGGAAAAAAGATAGCCTCTCCAACAAAAGGTGTTGGCAAAACTGGTTAACCATATGCAGAAAAAAGGAAATAAATCCCACTTTCTCAGCCTGTAGAAGAGTCAATTCCAGATAAATCAAAGACTTGGAAATCAGACCAAAGATCTTGAAGCTTTTTGGAGGGGACATAGGTCCCACCTCAATACATAGATACAGGTAAGAACTTTCTCAACAAGACCCAAATGCACAAAGAAATTAAATGGAAGATCAGTATGTGGGATTTCATGAAATGGAAGAGCTTCTGTACAGCAAATAAAACCATCAAGAATTTCAACTGAGAGCCAAGACAATGGGAGAAAATTTTCACCAACTATTCCTCAATAGTACATGGATAATTCAAGAAACTCAGAACAAACAACCCAACGGGGGGAAAAAAAATGGGCAAGTGAACTAAATAGACACTTCACAAAAGAAGAAATTCAAATGGCCAATAAATGTTTGAAAAAATCTTCAAAATCTTTAGCAATCAAAGAGATGCAAATCAAAACTACCTTGAGATTTCACCTAACTCCAACTAGAATGGCAATCATTCAAAACACAAACAACAACAAATGCTGGCAAAGATGTGGACAAGTGAGAACTCTAATACATTGTTGGTGGGATTGCAACTTAGTGCAACCACTTTGGAAAACAGTATGGAGGATCCTGAGAAGAATGGGAAGGAACTTATCAAATATAGAACCAGCCAAGAGGTCCATTAACAGATTAATGTTTTGCAAATCTATAGGATATGTATATAATGGACTTTTACTCAGCTATAAAGAAGAACAAAATTATGTCATTTACAGGGAAATGGATGGAACTGGAGAACATTATGCTAAGTGAGATCAGTCAGTCACAAAAAGTAAAAAACTCAGATGCTCTTTCTAATATACAGAAGCTAATATACAGGAGAAAAAGGGTCATAAGAGAAACTCTAGATGAGAAAGGATAAATAATAGAGGAAAAACTTAGACTACCAAACTGAGGAAGACAGGAGAAAGAAGAGGAAAATTGCCTAATGGACATGGTGTATATTCACAAACATATCAAAGTCAATCACTAAGCCAAACATGAGGAGGAAGGAAGGAGGGAATGGGGTAGGAGTTGAGAAAGGGCTAAATGAGTGATGTGTGCATGTCTCTACCATCTTGTACACCATTAAGATGTCTATGTATAATGCACCAACAAAAAATTTAAAAATAAAAATTGTAAAAAGTAATGAGAAGTATAATTTAGAAGTTATTTTACTGTGAGAATCTAAAATGTTAATCAAGTAATATCTGCTAGTTTTACTTTAACGCATAGAATTCATGTATGTTCAATTGCAGGCTTGTCATGGCAGCAGGACACTGCATGGTGAAGGGAGTACTCCAAGTCTAATGACTGACTCCTTCCTTGGAAATTGTTATCCTATACAAACTCATCTGGCACTCTACAATGAGAAGTAGAATACATGTATCTGTGCTTAAGTATTTGTACATTCATTTATCTTATTTAGCTGTGAAAACTATCTTGGAAATATTTTACATATGAGAAAAACACAGGTCAGATACACAGGTCAGCTTTAGTGTATAGTTTGCTGAAAAACAATGAACTGTACTGTAAAAATGAATTGATAACCATTCTTACCAAAAAATCTCATTGTAGAAGTATTATGATAAGTGTATGAATTATGGCAGTACAAGCAAATAGTATTGCCATGGGTAAGGTTTAAAAAAAAAAGCACTGGAGAGTATTAAGGACAACATCTTGCTACAACTTAATTTTTCTTTTTGCTGATGCCAGACAGGAGTGTAGGTGGGAATAGAAGCTAGGAAAATACCCTTGAATGACAATTAGGAGATTGAGCTAGAGAGACTGAAATATCCTGAATATCTTTCCAGAAGTGGAGAAAGCATTCTTTAAAGAGAAGAATAAATCGTTCATTTTTGCCATTAATTTGGTTATGTTCAAGGGAAACATTTGAAACAAGATTAGAAAGGTAGCTTGGGGTGAAATTGTACAGGGTCATACATGCCCGGGCTAATGAGCTCATGCTTTATTTGGGAAGCAGTAAGCTTAAAGGGCTGACATAATTAGAGGTACTCTTTAGCATGATGAATTTGACTTCTTTGAGTTGGATGGGTTGGAAAAAAAAAGCACTAAATGAAGAGAGGGAAATCAAGTAGTTATTGGAACTATGCAACACAGAGTGGAATAGAATATGGTAGAGAATTTAAAAAATGGAAGCAGTGATATAAAAGGTATTATACACGTAGAATTGACAAGATATACTAGGATGTGTATGTGTGGATGCTAATGCATTTTTCAATGTACTTTTATGAATTGAAGGTATACAAGCTGGATAATGTTAACATAAATTGGTTTACCATCTATATATTTGGAAATACTAGTAGGTTATCTGTAGACCTCAAACTATGTAAATGATAATATTTATTTGGAATTTGGAAATAGATACAGATCATGGCAGCACAGCTTCTAGCATACAGTTAAGATTTAACTGATTGCTAGGAAGAAATGATTGACCAGCAAACCAAAGTAACATTCAAAGGCTTTCAAAAAATTTCAATTGCTTGCTAAGAGATGTTACATTTACCTTGCCATTTTATACCTCAAAATTGTTTATGCCTACTCTTGGAATGCAAAATTTGTATCCGGAATCCAACTTTGTAAGCCTATTTCTTAATGCGTCATTCTTTAACATATACAGTGATGTAAGATAAAAATATAATAAAACAGTACAGTACTAAAATGCTCATCTTTAATTTTATTTATTTATTTATTTATTTATTTATTTATTTATTTATTTATTTATTTTTGGATGGTACTGGGGTTCCTGGAAGCCCTTCTACCTCCGGGCTATACTCCCAGACCTATTTTTTTTAATATATTTTTTATTTGGAAACAGGGTCTCTTAAGCCAGCAAGGCTGGCTCCAAACCAGCGCGATCCTCCTGTCTCCGCCTCCCAAGCGCGGGGATTACAAGCGTGCGCCACCACGCCCGGCTCTCATCTTTAATTTTAAACTCCATGATACAAGAGCATTCTCAGCATGTTAGGAATAATGAATAATGTAAAGCAGAAAATACACACATGCTTAGAGAACTTTATACAAGTATTAAAATGAGTAGAAAATGCTAACATTGTGTCAGAAAGTAGTGCTGTACTCAGCAGTCAAATACCAGGATATTAATTAATTGACCAAATGAAGGCCACGTTTTTCATGATGTTTCTTCAACATTCTTCACTACAAGCGTATGTTTGAAAGCCTCCTCTAATTGTTTTCCATTTTTAATACATTATCATCACATTTAATTACTAAGCCTTTGGAAAATTATTCAGCATTTAGGTTTGAAACTACCCAGTAGGGTGTCTATTTTTGCATAGAAAATTACTATGTGAGAATACCCAATTTGGTCTAGCTTATAAGCTAAATCAAAGCTTTAAAGGAAAAAAAAAAAAAACTTTCTCTTAATCTTTCCAGTTCTTTCAGTTGATAAAACAAGTGGGCGTACAAACTTGGCTAAATATGCTTTAAGGAGAGAGTTCTGCAGGTGAAATGACAAAGGCTTTTTGGGTGCTTTATTATGCATTCTTTTTTCATATCTAAAAGGGTTCTAACATTTATCCAAAATGGTATTTCCCTTTTAGGTGTGCATCATAACACAGTGAAGGAAAAAATGGCATTTTCAGGCAAGTCTTTCATCCTGTGACAGATGAATTATTCTCTTCCAAATATGCTAAAACAACAGATTTTCATTTTGTTCAAGGACTTACATCATCAGTAAAAAGCATTTTAAAACTTGTTCCAGTCATCAAAAATTTGGAACTAGGAGAGAAAATACAAATCGAGGTACCAATGTCACACCATCTCTAAGACTGGATTTAAACCTTTGAAAAAGCATGTGCAATTACAGTGAACCTTCTCACTGTAAACAGCAAAGCCAAGGTCTTACAAATAAATGGAGTAGGCAGCTTATGGGATGTGATTAGAGGGGCAGCCAGATGCTCCTATCTAAAAATATCTCCCGCCTGTTACCTTTAAAATTCATTCCTCTGCATCTTGGAGGCTCTTTTGATCGGCAAGAGACCCCCATTAAAATGGAAATACTCCTGGGAGATGCAGAGTCTGAGCCTTAATCTTTTATCAACTATCATCTTAACAAACATACTAGCTAGAATGAAACAAGAAAAAGACAGAGATTTGGAAAAATGAGTAGAGAAACAAGACAAAGGGGAAAGGGATACTGGAGAGAGCGAGAGAGAGCGAGAGAGAGCGAGAGAGCGAGAGAGCGAGAGAGCGAGAGAGCTAGAGGGAGAGCGAGAGAGTGAGAGAGAGCAAGAGAATCAAAGTGTTTAGGCATCTTTCAACAATCTTAATTTTCAGAAGAATCCTGTTATATGCTAGATAGATCTATGGACATTGAAGTCATGGTCTTTTACTGATATGCTCACTTTTTGACTGTGGGAACATTAGTTATCTCAGTAAACAAGATTACCCCATTAAATGGAAAATAATACTATCAATCAAATGATTTCTATAAATATTAAAGTAAGCCGGGCATGGTGGCGCACGCTTGTAATCCCCATGCTTGGGAGGCAGAGACAGGAGGATCGCGCTGGTTCAGGGCCAGCCTTGCTGGCTTAAGAGACCCTGTTTCCAAATTTAAAAATATAAAAAAAAAGGTCTGAGAGTGTAGTCCGGAGGAACCCCAGTACCACATTAAAAAAAATTAAAGTAAGTAATATATATATATATATATATATATATATATATATATATATATATGTATATATATATATAGTGACTAAATAATTCCACGTAAAAGTAAAATCAGGTTCACCTGTAGCTCAAAATGGTTGTATAGACTCCAATTTACTCCACAAATTTTCCTCAGAAGCTAGTGTTTCTATTTCTTGTGTCTGTGACTTCATAAAGCAATATAATAAAATCAGATAAAAGATTTGAATCCAGATTCTGTCACTTAATAGCTGTGAGATCTAGAGCTGTGAGATTTATTCAACCTTTAGAAATGTTAATTTTGTCATCTACAAAATCACTATTGTGGAGCTATGCCATACAGAAATCTTTTAAAATTTTGAGTTAATTCATGTTGAATATAGGCTGTAAAATGCTGTAGGTTCTTCATAAAATGTATTTTCTATATTTCTTACTCTTAGCATTGTTAGTTAAGTGAAAATATTAGCTTTTTTCCTGGGAAAATATTGCTTTCTTTTTTGTATACTAAGTCATTGTACATATTTAACAAGATAAAAAATTTTCCTCTTAATGTTTAGAATGATAAGTGCCAAGATTTTAAAGAAACAAAACAGATGACCATCTTATCTATACACAGAAAATACCTTCCAAAAATGTTAACTCAGCTTTGCCAGAACCTTGACAAGGCAAATAAACATTCATGACAGGTGATCATGTGGACATTTTTTTAAAATGATTAAAACCATGTGAAGAGCTTAAAACTGTCTACTTAACAACAAACAGCTCTGCTTCCACAAGCTATCTATCCATCCATCTGTCATATGGCATAGGACAGGTTTTCCCTTTGTATATTTATTTTTCTCATTACTAAGGACAGCTGGTTGAATGTGAATTTTCTATCAGATACACTTAACCCTTGGCTTGTAAGCAAGAAAAATATTGAGTACTATCATTTAATTTATTTACAGTGGTTACTAGGTGAAATGTCTTCTATTGTGCCTTGTAAAGCTGCAGTTCATGGTTCAATGAGTACTTCACCTACTCTACTGAGCCTCCAGTTCAGTGCTACATGCAAATAGGTTATTAGGAAATGTTTCATAATAATGAAGGACATGAGTTTAATTATTCAATTATTTCTCTCCCCCCTCTCTCCCTCCCTCCCCTCCCTCCATCTCTCGCTCTCTTTCTCCTGTCCTCTGTGCACCTGAAATATATCCCATTTGCTTATGTGGATGGCAAGTAGCTATGCAAATGAAGCTATGCAGAGATATATCCAAGGGTGCAAAAAAGAAAAGTCTTCCAGGGTACCCTGGATTGAAAGGTGTCTCTGGGAGATGAGGAAAACTGAATGTATTTTTCTGAGACACACACCAGAAAGAGTAACATATCTCTCTTGGGTATCTTTCTAAAGGGAACAAATCAGAATAATACAGAGATGCATGCATATCCATGTTTATAGAGGCACAATTCATAGTAGCCAAATTAAGGAACCAGCCTAGGTATCTATCAATAGATGAATGAATTAAAAATCTGCAGTATGTACACACAATGGAATTTTACTCAGCCACAAAGAAGGACAGAATTATGTCATTTGCAAAAAAAAAAAAAGAGGGTATAACTAGAGAATATTATGTCAAGTGAGATTAGCCCATATCAAAGAGTAAAAGGTCATATGTGGAAGCTAGAAAGAAATTGTGACAGAAAAAGATTTCAGATAAATGAAGGACTCTAGTAAAATAATAAAAGGGGATTAAGAAAGGGAGGGGAGCCGGGTGTAGCGGTGCATGCTTGTAATCCCAGCATTTGGGAAGCTGAGAAGAGAGGATCCCAGTTCAAGGACAGCCTCAGCTACTTAGTGAGGCACTCCATAACTGACTGAGACCCTATTTCAAACTAAAGAGTAAAAAATAGGGCAGAGGGTGTAGGTAGGAGGTTGAATGCTCTGGATTCCATTCCTAAACCTAGAGAAAAGAAAAGAAGGAAAGAAAGCAAAGCAAAGAAAAAAGGGAGGGGGAAGGAGATTTGATAAATAAAAGTTTAAATAATGCCATGTATATATGTGAAATTATCAATACCAATCTTAATAACATGTACAGAAAAGAGAAGGGGGTGATGAAGTGGTAGGTGGATGGAAACAGACAAATGCTACGTGCATGTATGTTTCCTGATGTCTCTGGGAGTTGAGACAAAATCTCTGGGAGATTTTGTTTCAAAACTCATTATGATGCATAATTATGGTGCACCAATAAAGGTATATTCAAAAAAATAAAAGAAAGAGTGAATATTGCCATAATCGGATTCATAATTTCAAGTGAGAAGCAAGCAGAACTTGCAAATAAAATTGTCACGAAAGACTGTATTTTCAAAACATAAGCAACCTGAGCAATGATGTTCAGTGCTATAGGAGTGAACTGAAGAGAGCAAGGATGAAGGGTCTGAGCATTCTTCCCTATGCTGTCACTCCCTGATGGAGTCAGGATGGAAATAACACAGATGTCAAAGCACCAAAGGTAGATCTTCCAACAACAAAAGAGAAGACAATTCCTGGTGTTATCTTGATCTTCCTGATTGAACTTCCCATGGCATTTGTTTAAACAGAGGGTAATTTGGAGGTTACAGGGTCTGATAACAACCTTAATTTCCCAATTCCTTTTTATATGTAGATACAGTTTCTATCTCCTGAGTGCCTGCAGGGATCTAGCTGTTTTAAAGAAAATTTCAAAGGAGAAAGTGAATTTGTATGTTAATCCCCTCCCTATAAAATAAACATGGGGTATGTTGTAATTATTTCTTTCATCTGTTACTACAGATGATTTTAACTAAGGTAGGGGAGAGTATCTGTGCTAAGCTAAGCCAGAAAGCTTTACCAAAGGCCTGGTAACTCCGCTCTGCAAGCTGTCTCTCTGAATTTTGTTTCATCTCCACTTACATTCCTATAGGTGAACATCTCATATAGTTATACACAGGCTATTTTCTCCTCCATGAACTAGCAGGGTGCCAACAGTGCACTGTAGGGTATAAAAGCTGTGCCAGCAAAAGAACAATGCATTGTGGAAGGCACCTTGTGCAGTAATTGATACAAATCCTGCTTCCCTGTATTTATTGAGTGATGTCCAACCTCCTGCATCCACAGCAACACTGTTCTAATTATTCAAGCTGACATTCTCTACAACAGTGCTATTTACAACCCCAGAGAAATGTTTAAAAGTTAGTACAATTAAATGATTTGTTTTAAATGTGCCTAGCATATCACAGGTGATTTAGAAATGAGTGATTCTTGTGTTTACATTATCCCTCCATTCATCTTATAGAAAATAAACTTCTTCTCATATTAGAGTGAAATAGTTTACTTAAAGAGTAAGCCATGTGAAACCAAAAGGAAACATTAAATAATAAATATAAGGCCATATATTTGGGGATATCAATTATATGTCATAACCTATATCATATCTTGGCTATCTCATAGTGTTAAGACAGGAAGCAACACAATAGGTCATCAAATTTATTCTTTTTTTTTTCTTTTCTTTTCTTTTCTTTTCTTTTCTTTCTTTCTTTTTTTTTTTTTTTTTTTTTGGTGGTAATGGGGATGGAACCCAGGGGCCTTCTACCTCCGGGCTACACTCCCAGAGCTACTTTGTATTTTTATTTGGGAACAGGGTCTCTTAAGCCACCTGAGGCTGGCTTTGAACCTGAGTGATCCTCCTGTCTCAGCCTCCCAGATGTGGGAATTACAAGTGTGCACCACCACGCCCAGCTTCAAATTTATTCTTTTGAGAAAAAATATTAAAATCAGAATGCACACACAAACATAAGCATATGAACGAAGCTGCAGCACAAAGTTTGTGAAGAATAATCATCCATATGTGAGAATATATATATTTTTAAATCTCCTACCTAATAATGATAACATTGAAATCCTGTAATAGGCTATTGTATCTTTTTACTACATACAATATTGAGTCAGCTACCTAGTAGTGTTTGATCAAACCTGTACCCCCAAATGGCTAAAATACCTGAGAGATAATATATGCTAAAAAGTACTTGTTGAGTGTGTGATGAACTTCTACAACTTCTCTTAATGAGATCAGCTATTACAATATTTATTTTTGTCCTTGTTACGTATAAGCTTAAACTTTTTCTTAGAAGTTTTTGACAAGGATTCTACCATACAATCCATTATTGCAAAAATATTACACAAATTACTTCTAGGTATATCAATGTCTTTCCTCCTTTCCTTTATTTCTGCTCCTTACTCATTATGAGTCTACTTCATACTTTGGAATTCTTATTAAGTCCCGCCAGGTCCTTATATCCCACATCCACTCCTCTCAACAACAAACCCAAGGGCAATATGTGTTTGAGATAGCTTTCTTCACAGTAATTTTGCCTCCTGTACATGTACCTAGCATTTATATTTTTCTCCATGGGTTGAGAAATCTACTGAGTGAGCTTACATTAAATAGAGAAATTTCTAGCTGGGCGTGGTGGCGCACGCTTGTAATCCCAGCATTCTGGAGGCTGAGACCAGAGGAAGGCAGTTCGTGGACAGCCTCAGCTACTTAGTGAGGCCCTCTGAAACTCAGTGAGAACCGGTTTCAAAATAAAGGATAAAAAATAGGGCAGGGGCTGTAGCTCAGAGGTAGAATGCCCCTGGGTTCCATCCCCAGACCCGTCTCCCCCCCAAAAAAATAGAGTAACTGAATTAATAGAAGACCAAGAAAAACACACTCTATATTTTTGCAGAGATACTGGATGACCTAATAGTCATATTTACTTCACCTATCTTTGCTTCTAACTGGAATATAGTCGTTCTATAGCTCAGCAAACCATGTAAAATGTCAGGGACACATGGCAGCAAGGAGGTCTCACACTGGGGAGCTGAATTTGACCATGGGATAGCATCTCGTAAAGCAATCTCTAATGAATCAGAATCTAGAACAGTGGGGCTGGGTATGGTGGCACATACTTGTAATCCTAGAATTTGGGAGGCTGAGACAGGAGGATCGTGGTTCACAGACAGCCTCAGCTACTTGTGAGGCCCTTTGCAACTCAGTGAGTCCCTATTTTAAAATAAAGAATAAAAAATAGGGTTGGGGGTGTAGCTCAGAGGTAGAACGCCCCTGGGTTATAATCCCAGTTCTATGAAAAAAATTATAAAATAGTGGGGAGGGTCACTAGCTTCTGCCATGTAGCAGAAGTTGTTGCAACTTTGAAATAACGCAATTGTATTTTTTCTTAATGTTCCCCAACCATTATCCCACACTTTATGACACTAATGACTCTCTGTGCATATATATTTATATATGTATACAATATTATATATATGTAATTATATGTACATATTATTACTTATGCAATTTATACATATGTAATTTATATACATATATAAAATTATATATGCATATACTTTTTATGTATATCTCTACATTTATAATCTCACAACAAACCTATAAAATTAAACCTTTTCTCTATACATGACTATATAAGGCTGGTATTCAGAAACAATAAGCTCCTTCCACAAGCTCACCTGCCAGTGACCCCCAAAATAGCAATGCAAACCTAAAGCTACTACTCTCTACTCACTATATTGCCTTCTACAAACTCTTCACCCAAGTATTGGAAGGCCTGAAGTAAACAGAGCTGTTTCTGTGTTGCTGAAAGAGCAACATTAGTGTCCATGATCACTAATAGATCAAGGGCATTGCTTGTATCTCCAGAGGGAATTTGTGTTCCTCTCATAATTTTTTTTTATATGAAACCTTTGGGATAAAGACTTACTACAGGGCTCAGCTCATTGACCCCACCCATGGACTAGGTACAAAATGTAGAAACAAAATAGCTGCCCTTCTTTCTCATGAAGCCAGGACATTTCCCACCTTATCCTAAACTCAGTCTTCCTCAGATCCAACATCTTATATCATAACTCTGACTACTGCTTATCATTTCTAAATTGTATATCATTGCTATCAATGGTCTGAGTATATCCAAGCCTCCAAAACCATAGGATAAACCAGATTTCTGAGTGAATTAACAATTCTCCAGTAGAGCTTTCAAATCAATCTTTCAATCAATCTAATGTTGGTCATCAAGCCATTTGTTAGAATTTCCAGTGATGGTAAACTTTTCTCCTAATAAATCTGTTTATCTAATAATAATAAAATTATTAGACCATTAAGGCATAATCATAAGTATATGTATAAACAAGATCAACTGAAATATACCCCTCTAAATTGGTTGTTAGAGACAAAGTTTCATCATACCATTTCTGTGTGTGTGTGTATGTGTGTGTGTGTGTGTGTGTGTGTGTGTGTGTGTGTGTGTGTTTGTGTGTGTGTGCATTTGTATATTACTGGAGGTTGAAGACAGGGGCATTCTTCCTCTGAGCTATACCCCAGGCCTATTTTTTTTTTCAAACAGGGGTCTCACTAAGTTCCTGAGGGCCTCCTTAAATTGCCAAGTCTGATCTCAAGTCTGTGATCCTCCTGTTTCAGCCTCAAAGGTACTAAAATTACAGGTATGTACCATCACACTCGGCTTATCATGACACTTTTCAAGGTTATAAAACACCATATATGCTTATATATAAGGTAATACTTTTTCCAAAATCTATCCCTCCAAATATAAGGAGTCATACTATATCAGTCTCTTAAGGATTTAGTACACCTGGTTTAAGAAAGACATATCTATAGTTCAGAACACTAATTTTTATTTTGTATGCTTAATAGCAGCAATTGACAAAATGATTAAATACTTAACATAGATTAATAACTAGTTTCACAATTGGTCAGCTTAATTTGGTAATTAGTTTAATAAGTAGTTGATTTTTACTATTGCTCACTGGATCATCCCTCTACCCTACAACAGTACCTGACAGCAAAGAAAGGCCCAAGAGGCATTTATTTACTGACCAGTGATATATGATTGACTGAGTGTTGAAATAAAAATGCCTGGGGAGAATATCGACTTCAAATATTACCATTTCCCAAGTAACATGACAAGAGAGGATGTGTTGGATGGCCCCAAAGTCTCTAGTCATGACTCAGACATATCATGATGCATCTTAAATTGTTTGAAAGAAGTTGATGCAATGTGGTCATAAACAAGCAGTAGTTGTAATGTAAATATAACAAAAAAAATCTGACTATTCCTTACTTCTCTAAATGTTTCTATATTCAGGAAGGCCACTGTTGTTCCTTCCCTCAGGAAAACAAGACAATTTTTATTGGGGATGCTATTTCATTTCAATTTATGAAATTTGAGGGCTTGACTTCTAAGTTAGTGACTCTTCAGACTGGATTTTCTGTTTCTATGGAAGCTGCTCATAAGGGTTGGTTTTGATTCACTCTAACATACATCATTGAAATATAGCACCAGGAGTTTAATGTCACAAGGCTTTGTAGTTAGATACGCATACAGTGGGGTTTTTTATCTCCTTCATTTTGGAAGCTATGTGCTGACTAAAGTAGCTTAAAATTACATTTGCACTTTGGCAGTCACATCACACTATTGACTAATATTGAAACTTCCCGCAACTAAAATCCCAACATCTTTCTGACATGTGCTGATAAGCTGCCTAATCCTTCAACCATACTTGTGCAGGTAGCTCCAATAAACTCTATTTTTACCCTTGCCTTTGTCCAGCTTGCACGATAGCCTTTGAACAGAAAACTACACCTCCAACTTTCACTTTATCTGCTAATAGGATGCCTGTTAAGAAGCTATGACCTTCTTGGAGTTTTTGATAGGGAAAGCAAATGAAGATGCACTGGTGAGTGTCATGAAGTGAAAAACAGCTCCTTTCCTTGAGGAAAATCACCTTAAATACTTCGAAAAACTCACCAAATGTGGTGTGCATGTATGTCACCATAAATATGAACTACATTATAATGTGAGACTCTAATGTGCCTATAAATATAAAAATATAAATAAACAAAAATATAAATAAACAAAAATAAGAGTTATTATGAACTAAAATGGGTCTCTCTCACCACAAATTTATTTTAATGCCTTATTCTCCAACCTGGTACCTAGAGATGGTCTTTGGGTAATAATTAGACTTAGATGAGATACTCATTTGAGAAGAGAACCTAGCATTTATATTTTTCTCCATGGGTTGAGAAATCTACTGAGTGAGCTTACATTAAATAGAGAAATTTCTAGCTGGGCGTGGTGGCACACGCTTGTAATCCCAGCATTCTGGAGGCTGAGACCAGAGGAAGGCAGTTCGTGGACAGCCTCAGCTACTTAGTGAGGCCCTCTGAAACTCAGTGAGAACCGGTTTCAAAATAAAGGATAAAAAATAGGGCAGGGGCTGTAGCTCAGAGGTAGAATGCCCCTGGGTTCCATCCCCAGACCCAGGAAGTTTGCTGTCACTCTCTTTCTACCAAAGAGGAATCCATCTGCAAGCTAGAAAGAGAGCACTCACCAGATCCCTGCCAGGTTGGCACCCTAATTTTACACATATACCCTCCAGAATTGTAAGAAAATAAATGTCTTTGCTTAAATCATTCTGGCATTTGAAGTTATTTCTAATAACCAAGAAGAATGTAAAGTGAGTGATTAGTAAAATCTGAGAGGTGTAAATGGACTTTTCATGATAGATAAGATTTGTACGAGTAAGAGAGGAAATGGTAAACATCACCTAACTGAAGATGTGTGTGTGTGTGTGTGTGTGTGTGTGTGTGTTACTGGGAATGGAACCCAGGAGCAACCTACCTCTGAACTATACACCCTAGACCTATTTTTCATTCTTTATTTTGAAACAGGGTCTCACTGAGTTTCAGAGGGCCACACTAAGTAGCTAAGGCTGTCCGGGAACCATGATCCTCCTTTTCAGCCTCCGAAATACTAGGATAACAAACGTGTGCTACCACACCCATCTCCTAACTAAAAAATTTTATCTCTGAAAACAAGGAGAAATATGGTTGGTATTTCAAAGAAGAGTTGTACATGAAAGTGTAATCAGGATAGAGACCACCCCTGTTTGAAGACAGAAGAAATTAAATCAATCAAAACCCTAAAACTGAATTTGATGGAGGAGTATGATAAAGTTGTGTTGAGACTCAGAAAACAGTGACCAAAGTATATTGGCACATTGAATATTTTGGTTAAAAGAACTCAGCAGCAGCCTCAGATCCAAGGTCTTCCTGACCTGCTCCTGCCTGTCTCTAGCCCCTCTTCCTTTCCTCAAGAAAGTCACAAAATTCCCCTTCCCCAAAAGATCTCATAGAAACTAGAGCTGCTTTCCCTATAATACTATCAAGAAAAGTTAAATTTTTTATTCAAGAGGGGCCTTGATTCCCAGTAGAGAGGAAGAAATGCTACAATTGAGAAGCCACAAAGAATTTGAACAGACATTTGGTTTGCTATATTTTTTGTTGTTGTTTCCATTTTTGTTTTGTTTCTGTTTCTGTTTTTGTTTTGTCTTGTTTTGTTTTTGGTACTGGGGATTTAACCCAGGGATATTTTACCTCTGAGATAAATCCCCCAGCCTTTCTAAATTTTCTTAAAATTTTTCTTTTGAAACAGATTCTCACTAGGTTTCTGAGGGTCTTGCTCAATTGCTAAGGCTGTCTTCAAACCTGTGATCCTCCTGTCTCACCTCCCAAGTTCAGGGGTTACAGGTGGACCACCACACACAGTTTGCTATGCTTACATTACACTTCTGTTGTCCAATCAGGTTTCCTTGTGGCTCTCCCTGCCTCATTCTACCTAATCACAAAATAGACATTTTTCTCTGTGTCTTTTGGCATGCATTCTGAAGACTGACTTGCCACATAAAACTATAATTACTAAGTTTGTTATGCTTTTCTTTTGCTAACCTTTCTTTTGTATAGGGTGTTAGCCATGGCCCTGATGATAAAAAGGAAAGGTAGCATCCCCCTGCCACTATAGCTGAAAGAGAGCAACACACTGAAATATAAATGAGTGACAGATAGAAAAAATCATGAGGTTTAGTATAAGAACCATATTGTTTAGAAAGTTAGCTATAAGGTGATTGGATAAAAATATGAAATTCTATGACTGTTTTCACTGATTAGACATAATAAAGTCAAAGGAAGTAGATATTTCTCAGAATGAAAAATTATCATCAGAGGGCAGTACAGATATCCAAATATTAATTAGTCATTATTTGAGTGCATAACTTACATTGTATGAGATTAGAGGTTCAGAGAGTGAAGAAAATTGAGGCATCATTCACACTGATTTAAGCAGCTTTAGTTTCTTATACTATATAGCAGTTAATATTTAAGGACTCATATTTGTTTTCTGGTATATTACATTGCAAAATAAATCTCCATTCATTTTCTTCTCTTACAAGAACAACTAGGACAGGCTATTCATTGATGTATTTTTTTAAGTTTTGCTCTTTTATTTTTTTTTTTATGAACTGAGCTGAATCTTCAGAACACATTTCTATATTAGGCACAGAGCTTTGCTGCTGTTTTTAAACTAAGTTAAACATAAATAGGAGCTCTCCCCACTCCCATTGAAGTGCCACTCAGCTGAGGGCCCACGCTCGCGAGGAGGTGGTTCTTTCTACAGATTCGTCATGCTGTTTTATACTTAGACATTTTTTTCTCAGAAATGAGACTATTTAAATTTCCCATCCTATTTGTCTGACTGTAATTTTTTTTAACTTGTTGGCTTCCTCTTCCTGTACGCAACCTTAGGTGATCTGTAAAAATGGTGTGCTACTCTCTTGACCCAGAAAACCCCACAAAATCACACAGATCAAAAGATTGAAATCTACTTCCTCACTTTAAGAATACTTGTCAGTGATGATGGCACATACCTATCATCTCTGTACTTGGAAGTTGAGTTATAAAACCTTTAAATGTATATTGAGGGGAAAAAAAAACAGGCCATTTATTTATTTAATTTTGTGATACTGGAGATGGAACCCAGGAGCATTCTATCTCCGAGCTACACCCCAGCCCCATTTTTTATTCTTTATTTTGAAACTGGGTATCACTGATTTGCAGAGGGCCTCACTAAGTAGCTGAGGCTGTCCGCAAACCATGATCCTCCAGTCTCAGCATCCCGAATACTGGGATTATAAGGCACACCACCACACCCAGCAAAAACAAGTTTTTGAAAGAAGTATATTGGTTGTTGCTAAAAAAGAGACATCTTTAGGCAAAACCAGTAAGAGCCCCAGGCTGTACAGATAATGCAATCAAACTAGTTATTTGGTCAATAGGCAAAACGTAAACCCATATATTTTTTAGTTCAAATCTTCAGTTCTTACTGCTGAAATGCCATATTCATTTTGTCTTAGAATGCAAAATGATGGTTAGATAGTTAGTAGACATTTACTCAATCCTGTCCTTCTCAGCCTTGGAAAGGAATGAACTCTCAGCTGGAGGATCAGTTTCTTGATCAGATCTTTATGCCAGCTGGCAGTTCAGGCTTGTGTGGGTGTTGGCATCAGTAACTATATTTGCAGCTATAGCATCATTGATACCTTGAGACTTATCTTCTTGATATTCTTTATCCCCTTCAATTCCATCCTCTTTGGACTTTCTTCAGTAGGGAGGGTCCCTGCAAAATCAGGGACTATAAGCCCAACTCACATTGTGTTTCACTGGTCTACCTTGTTTTTCTGCATCCTAGAGGTCAGCATCCTCTATCAAGGCCCCTGCATGGGAGGGATGGGATACTGTGATGGATATCTCCATGCTTTCTGTATGTAGTAAACTGAGAATGTTCACTAAGGTGGAAACAGTATTGCTGGATCTAGCATTTGGAGAGTTTTCTAATCTGCATTATTTTTCCCACTCTTACTCTTCTAGTAATTCTGCTGCGATAATCACATGGAGGTCCCCTACGATGTGCATAGCATCTATCATGGCTCTGGCCTCCAGCATCTTTACTGACTTGAACTGGAATTGCAGGCAGGCTATAACATTGGCTGCTTCTGTGTCCTCTTCTCTTTGAAGAACATCAAACCATAGTCAGGAAGGTCTACACACTGTGAAGGTGCATCCTGGGATTCGTCTTTATGGCAATCTGATATATAAATATATATTTTGTGATTTCATTCCCTTTCGATGAAACCATATTAATTTCACTATTCCCCAAATTTTCATCCTTATGACCTTCTTGCTCTTGTTGGCAGTCACAACCAATGGGATGCATCCTGGTTTAATGTAGACCATGTTGAGGGTGGCTGGCTGCAGAGAGCTGCTGGTCTTGCTTGCAGCCCAGGTTTGTGGTGATAATGACAGTATCTGGCTGCAGTAGCTTCTTCCCCTCCTGGGTGTGATAGTAATATAGCTGGTAGTGGCTAAGGAGCATCTTCTCTGGGGTCCCTTTTCTGCTCTTAATTGAACTCTAATTTTTCATAACTTTGAAATAAACTATGAATATTCTGTATAAATAGTTGATTAACACACCATTTGCTTTTATTACATGTATTATTCAAGGTGAAAATTCTGCAAGAACCATGAGAAGAACTGATTTCCTGGAGAAGTTTAGCATCATACCCTGCTTTAAATGAATACTCAGAACAATTGAACTCACCTTAATGGCCATAGGAGGTAGCTGTGAAATTATTATCAGGAATATAGTTTAAGAAATAGTTGTTATTTATTTATTTATTATTGCTTGTTTACATTTCTCTGCATTGAGAGTGGTGCCATGCACCTATATATATAAGAGTTTGTGTATGTAAGTTTTAGATTGCTTTATATTTTGTTAATAAATGAACAGGCAGACTATTACCTACTTTTATTTTATGCATGAATGACATGACTTACTTGATATTTCTAGACTAAGCAGTTGTCCACATTGTCACAAATCTCAAGAAAGAAAACAAAAAAAAAATCAAAGTATAACTAGAATTTCACACTTCAAACTCATGCTGTTCAAGGGTCAACTGTACTGATGATGTGAGGATTTTGATGCTAAGAATAAAAGTAAAAAATCTCAAAAAATTATCTGAAAGCTTTGTTTTTGAATTCGCTTAAATGCAAAGTCAAGCTCATTCTTCACATTTTTGCAATGTAACTGAAACCAGAACACTTATGGTGACCTCATATCCATTTAAAAACATGTATAAACAAAGATTTTGGTCATCAACCAAAACTAAGTGTCAGTGCTCTATAAACATCTTACAAAAGCAGTTTGAAAGTAAGTAATCATGAAAGAATTATTTTAATTTTAAAAAGTGACATACAATTAAATATTTCCCAGGATTTGCATTTCACTAAACTCTATGTGAACTGAGTTCTTTGTTGAGTGCCATGTAAGCTATACATCAAGATTTGTTTTATCTACTTTCGTTCCTCTAATAATTATGAAAGTCTGACAAAGAATGTATGATAGGAATTCAATGATTCCAGTGAATTTCAAAGGGCCACTGAGTGTTCATGGGAAAAGTTGTTCTCATGTTAATTAAATTCTGCCCAAGAAATAATGAAGGTCACTCTCACATTATTATTTACTTCTTTAGATTTTATATGAAATAGTAGTTAAGATTATGAATACATTTTTCTTCAGAAGCCATAATATTCTAGCCACTGATGTTACAGTTGCTAATTTAGCAGAATATATAATTGGAAAGTTATGAAAACAGAAAGTAGTAGTATTTGTTACCATTTTAATGTACTATATAGATTGAAAAAATTTTTTTCAAAGGTAAATAGGACCACTAATGCAAGTTATATTAGTAACATTCCATAAACTTGCAAAATATTTAAAAATTTGTTGTCTTCTTAAATTATCCAAAATCACATATATTTAAACATAGCTATCATTCTTACTATGAAAGTTTCACATGTGTAAATTATCAATTGGAAAAATAATCAAAACATTATACAATTGATTTATTGGTTGCCCCTCAAAATCAGCAGTTGAAGAAAATTCATTTAAATAAATATATACAGAGCTGGATATGTGGCCCATGCTTGTAATCCTAACATTCGGAGGCAGAGACCCAAGGATCGAGGTTCGTGGACAGCCTCAGCTAAGGAGTGAGGCCCTTTCGCAACTCAGTGAGACCCTGTTTCAAAAGATAAAATGACAAAAAAAAAAAAAAAAAAAAATAGGGCTGGGGGTGTAGCTTGGAGGTACAATGCCTCTGGCTTCCAACCCTAGTATCTGCAAAAAAATAAAATAAAATAATGAATATATATATATATTATATATATATATAATATATATATTATATATATATATATAAATATATATACATATATCCATTTAAATGAATGATACATATAAGTACATGTGTAAATACATGTACAATCCTTTTAATATCTCCTCCTACTTTACTTCTACTGGTTTATATTGATGTTAGCACAACTTGGTACAAAAAATTTTACCATTTTTATTTTACTTTAAACAATTTAAAATAGAACCCAAATGAAAAGAGTGTATATTTTAAGGCATATGTATCAATACTGCACTCATGATATGTTTATTTATTGTATTTGTTTTTTATCAGAGACAAAGAGGTTTATTTAAATAGTTGGGGGATACATGTTCAAGGGAGAATGCAATGCTGGTCATCTCAAAAGGGAGAGAGTGACTTTGGAATCTTTTCAGTTTCCTTTTATAGGAGACCTCCATTCTTGAGGGGGTGGATAGTGTTGCATGGCAGGGAAGGAAGTCAGGATTTCCTCAGAATCCTCAGGTTCCTAACATCCTATCAATAGCTGGTAGCTGGGTGGTACCTGAGCTTCACCAACTGTGAGACCTTCCTAATAAATCCTTTGTGTATTAAGGTCTCAGGAATCTCAGGAATTTCAGGAATTTTCAACACTAACAAGTTGTGACATTTTAATGGGGTATTGTAAAACTAGTCAAGTGTTTGACTTGTTTATTTAATAGGGAATTATATTCATGAATTAAAGTCTGTCAGAGTTTGACAAAGGTGGCAAAAAATAAAGTCACTTTCACACCCACAGTGTTCCCAATACAAAACACATTGCCTCATACTAAATCATTACTGACTGAACTGATAAAATACATAAAATTATTAAGAGAGTACCCAAAGATAATCATAGAAGCCTATATATTTTATAAAATTTATTATATACAATTACAATTCATCAATAAAAATTCAAATAAATAAGTATTTATTTAAACATGACGAGACCCGATTTTTAGAAGAATGAAATGTCACACGAATTTTTAAACTATACCTTGACTCTCAGGTAAAATCTTTATATTTCAATATTTTGTATTTTTCACTTGGTTTAGTGCCTTTTCTTAATTGAATATAATTAATCCAAGGATGGGTTTAAATTCAATGAGAATCTACTTAAACTTGAAAACAAACAACAGAGAAAGCACTACTTATCCAAACTGAGTGTACTAAATTGACAAATGTTTTTTTTTTTTTTATAATTGGTGTCAACACTTTTTAAAAAAATTCCTCTCTTTTCCTAATAATGCAGAGCTGATATGAAGTAATATACAAATAATCTTAGAAACACATTTGTTGTACAAATGTGATAAAAATAGGGTAGTAACTCCATGTGAAAATTCTAAATATTCATTATTCTCCTTTGGCATATAATAAAAAAATCAATTTAATGAACCAATATAAAGTGAACAAAGGAGTTCAGTTTGTCATTCTAAATAGAGGACTTTTGTTTCTGAACTTATGTATAGAAACAATTTTGAGCAAGGCAAACTTTTATTTTTAGAAAATGGGTATAACTTACAAAGCTTTCTTTGAGGAAAGTTTATGTTCGTTCTGTGTTCAGTAACACATTAAGTCTACAATAGTATAAACATTAAAACTCCTAGAAATCCTATGAATAATTTCCATACTTAACAATGAAAATAACAAAGCACTATCTCTTGCATTGATAATTCATGAGTTTTATAGCTGAACAGAATGAATAGCGCAAACTTATCTGCTGCTTATATTCAGAAAACCAATGGTAATATAGATGTCTTTTTTGGCAATAAGGCCAGCATTAGATAGACATGTAACAAAATCTTATTTTCTACCACTTTCTGGAGAACAAAATGTAATCTGATACATTCAAAGATAAGGCTCAAATGGAATTCTCCTCTCTATTCTTGTATGCTACTCCCTTTGAGACATGCTAAACATTCAAGATAAGGACAGAAAAAATAATCTAATAGTATTAGTAAACACAAAAACCATAAGGGAATTGAACTGTGGCAATAGTACACTTTAGCAGAGAAAGATAAAAAAAAAATGTACTCCTATGATTTGAAGCTGGTATATTTCCTGGATTTGTCCTACGAGGTTATCAAATTCTCTACTTCAACTCTTTTATTTAAAATGTTTGCTCTAAGGCAATATGGACCTACTGTGTGCATCTTATGACTTAGTCTATGGGCTGCCTTACTGTGCAAGACATAAAAAATATTTTATGGAACTGTAACAGAGTTTCTTCTTCAAAGAAAATTATAAGAATTTTTCTTTTAATTTTTTGAGTTTTTTTTATTTTTGCAAAATTTATGTCCAGTATCAAAATGATAATCAAGCTGCCACTCTAAAAAATATGCCTTTAATAAGCATATACACATAATTTTTTTCAGGTAAATAAAATTGTATGTTAGGGTTAATGTTATATTTTTTAAGTGAGAGACCTAGGACACATGTAAATTTAAGAGCAATAGCAATTCACAAACTTATATCAGCCAAACAACTGCCAAATAAAAGTTTGAATTTATCAAGCATCTTTTTTTTCACTTACTAAAGATAATGTATAATCAAAGCAAGTAAGTTTTTGCACATTTTGGGGAAAATGTGCATTCCAAACATTTCTTTTTAGAAATGAGAGAGAAATTAAGCATTTCAAACCTTTCTGACTTTGTAAAATGTCCTCACATTCAGAAGGGAAATAACACATGCTCCAAAATAAAGTAATCACCATGCTACGCAATGCATAAAATGAAAAATGCCAGCACACCCGGTATTGGGCATTTTTAATTCTAAAATCTACTTCCACCAATATGCTAAAAGTGGAGAGTGCTATCACATAAAACCCATTTTAGATATTCCAGCCAGTTCAGCCCTTCATCAAACTATTACAGGAGCTTATACTTTTAAAAATAAGCTCATGATGTGAAAAAAATAACCATAATGGCCATTTCGACATCTGTTCTCGCTTCCTTTTCTCAGGCATTTCCCTTCCCCCAGGCTTTTTCCTCGATTCATCCAATTTTCTTCTTCCCTCCCTAGCGTTTCTGTGCCACTTTTTCGCACCACTCCATATGCTTAGGAAGTCTTCCAGATTACACTCTTCAAATGATTGCCGCCTCCTCCTTCTACCCCAAAAAGCATCCTGCTCAAGCATTCCAGCCATGACCTTTTACAAATCCCTATTTCTCCTGTTTATTTAAAAAATATCTTATTTATTTTTACCCCCTCAGGGTCATTATACTTAAGATCATGTATTTATTATTAATTGATGGCAGAAGGTTCCATAATTTATTTATTATATAAATGAATGATTTTTTTAAATCACAGCATCTCATTATGCCCTAATAACATGGTAAAGGTAAAAATATTAATTTATTAATAGAGTGTGTTCTGACTATTTTTAATGTAAATTATAGTTGTTACAGTAAACAAGAGATACAATCTGTGAAAATAGATATAAATTTTTATCCAAAACATGACACACAACATATACACACATACATACATACACATATGTGCACACATGCACACACACACACACACTGAAGTACCAAATTATGAATTACAAGCAGAAGCCAGGAATTCAAGGTCAAAGAATTTCTACTTTAAAGAAATGAATTTAGATCACCTACATCCTCTTGAAATTATCATCAATACTCATTTATGTCATAAATGAAAAACTATTTGAATTATATATATTTTTAAAAGATGTGCATCTTTTTTTTTTTTTTTTTTTTTTTTTTTTGGTGGTGGTACTTGGGTTCCTAGAAGCCCTCCTACCTCCAGGCTACAAGCCCAGACCTATTTTTATTTATTTGGAAACAGGGTCTTTTGCTGGCTTAAAACCTACGTGATCCTCCTGTCTCTGCCTCCCAAGCACGGGGATTACAAGAGTGCACACCAAGCTATATATTTACATTTCTTGACATGGGAATTAGGGGCTTTAAATAAGAGAAGGCCTGCATCATCTCTCATGTCTGCAACTCAATACACGTGTTCTTGGGCAGATCCTTGGAGTTTCTGATCTTTGGTTTTCTAACTTGGCAGAAAGTCATAGTCAAGATTGCCTTGCCTATCCCACTTGTTTGCATTGTTTCATTTATCAAGTAAACAACATAAAATATATTTATAGCAATTGAAAACACTAATATAAATTTAAAAATAAGTGACACAGCACAAAGTGTGGGTAATAAAAACCGTTCTATAGTTTAAAACAACCAAAAAGCCAAACAAAAATGTGTCCATCAATTCTTCATTATAGTACTCCCTATAGTGGCTACAATGATAATCACTCAGTTATAATAATGGCAATAATGAGGACCTTCTTAGAAAAATAGCGTCATTCTTTAGGAAATACTAATGTTTCCTAGAAAGAGTAGAAACAAAGCAGTTTGTCAAATAATAGTAGAGATATAAAAGTACTTCTTAACTTTCTGTTTGCTCTAAGGTTCTATGAGTTTGTAACTTGAAGACGACTTTTTAAAAACTGCTTGCATGTTGTGGCAAACAGTATTCACAGTAATTTCAGTGTCTGATGTCTTTTGCTGCAAGGTTGTGAGGTCAGGATAATGTTCCTAGAAGCACTAACGCAGTCAGTAGTGATCAGAAACAACTCCACAGTGAAAAGGTGAAAGAATGAGACAAAGTGAGAAAAAAGGAAAAAACTGGCAAATCTTCTATACAGTTACAAGCTACGTAGAATCAGGAAATGTGAACTGATAAAATGGAGTGGCTTGAAACCCAAAGATTAACTGAAAGTGGCCTACTTTTTGACATCCAAATACATGAACACATAAAAATCACAAAAAATTAAAAAGTTAATGCCTTAAACGCCAATTGGCAAGAAAAGGAACAAGGCAGAAGGGCTATACCAAGAGAGTGCCTGACCTGACAATAGAGAAGTAAGAATTAAAGTCCCAGGTAATCCAGACTTTATCAAAGATAAGACCGTCCAAGTTAAATTGGAAAAAATAATTACCTAAGATAGAAGCATTTATCTAAATTATCTAATGACAAAGAAAACAAGTAATTCTTTAGTTATATGTGTGTGTGTGTTTAAGTAATAGGTACAATTACTTGTAATAATATCAAATTAATTTGGTTGTTTAGGGTAACACTGTCCAATAATATTATTGCTCTTCACCAATACTTGGGAGGCTGAGATCACACAGGTTCGAAGCCAGCCTCAGCTACTTGTGAGGCTCTCAGCAACTTAGTGAGACCCTATTTCTAAATAAAATATAAAATAGGTCTGAGAGTATAGCTCAGAGGTAGAAAGCCCCTGGGTTCTACCCCCAGTACCACAGAAAAAAAGAATAAGATTAGCTAAAAATTTAATATTATTTCCTCAATTATGCTAGTCATAAATAGTCAAAACAAAAACCATATGTGTTTATTACATTGGTCCACAAAGATACAGAAACTTCTCATTAATGCAGAAAGTTCTTTAGAGTGTAGCTCCTTTAATGTAATGCAATTTTCCCAAATATTGAGACATAGCTGCATATTTCAAAGGTGAGAAAAATTATATAAAAGCCCAATCCATAACTATATTACTAAGTGCCATATATAAACAAAGAATATAAATATGAAGATAGTCAACAGTTTCCAAAACAAATGTTATATACAAGTTTTAGCATAAAATCAAACTAAACATTTTTTACATCACAAGTTTAGATCATTTTATTTTGCCTATTAAGCCCGATTATAACAATACCCAATTACAGGATAATTAGACTTGGAGCAGGTCAGAGTCCTTTCACTGCATTGTGGACAATATAGCTATTCATAGACACATCCCATTTAATAATCCCTGTTTACCAGCTTGTATCTCTGATTTCTAGCATGCACTAAGAACATGCTTATGGATTGAAGGAGCTTCTTCTCCAGTTCTAACAGAAGATCATTCAGCATCTGCTTCAGCACTTACATTGGCAAGAGATTTACCACCTCATAAGGAAAAGCATTCCATTTTTAACAGTTCAGTTGAGAAAGAAGTTACTTCATTACAGAAAATCCAAATTTACCTGCTTATGTAACTCCCATTAATCTTATGTTTTGTCAGATAAAGTTGAAAAGAAGTTTGTTTCTTTTTCCATACAAAGCCTTTCATATCCTTGCAGGTTGTTTTAACACTTAACCTATCCACTGTCCTTATATGGCTTCATTTTCAGACATTTCTTTGTCCTCTCCAAAAGCAAAATCCAAAATCATTACATTATCTTTCTTTCAGCTGTTCTGATCTGTGCAGAGAAATGTGGGAATTACCCCCCATGGCTTTGTACAGTATACTTCTATTAATGACGCCCAAGATTCCATTAGCTTTCTTGGCATTCTCATCACGGGATGACTCATAGTCCACTTACAATCAACTAAGAGTTCCTGGTCTTTAAGATGAGATGCTGTCAAAACATGACTCCTTTGTCCTTGACTCATTTAGTCAGTTTTTGGATCTTAGTGGAAGGTTTCGTTTCATATTGATGGCTTAGGTATATTGTTTCCATCACTCAAGATTTTCTCAACTCTGATTCTGTCAATCATCTCATATATAAGCTATCAACTCAACTTTGTGTTGCATTCAAATATGATAAGTTTATCTACATAAAAATCATTGATTAAGATAATTCAAGGACAAATTCCTGTACATAACACCAAAAACAGCCTTCAAAGATAATTCTCACGCATAATCATTTTGACAAGTTATTATGCTTTAGAAATCATAAATATATGAGCCATAATACTTATAGCAACCAGTCTGATGCATTATCTCCTTTCATAGAGAAAATAACCTGCAAATGTGAATGACTTAATATCACTTAGGTAGATACCATCAGAACTATATTTCCAACTTGAACCTTCTTACTTCAAAGCTTGCCTGTTACCATGTCACAAGTACAGCTGGAGCTCTTAGCTCTAATACTCAAAATATACTTACGTATTCTGCTCCTTGACATAAAGACTGTCAAAAGCCCTACTGACAATGTTAATTTATTTCTATAGCATTCTAGTAAACTGCCAATCAACATTTTCAAATTTAAAAATAAACTTTGTTTCTCTGGCTATTATGAAGATTTCTTAATGATTCCATTTTTTCCCTAAGTGTTTGCAACACTCCTAAGTTTTAACTTCATCTTTTGTCATGATGCAGTGTCAAGTCTATTTATCTGTGATTTTTTAAAATCTATCTTTTAACCAATTTTTGAAATTCAGGTCCCAACTAAGAAGGTGAATTCTTGGCACATCCCTCCCTTTTTCTTTTCTGCAGTTTTTAATAAATACTCACTAAAAAAAAAAAAAAATGGGAAAGGCAAAACTTACTTGATATTCTTCTAAAGGGAAACTAGAGTACTTCACACCCAGAGAAGTTGTTCAAGGTTGATGTTTCTTAAAACTTTGATTAAACATTCAAGAATACCTAGATGAATAACACTAGGCCTAGTGTGATAATTATTACTCTCACATAATTTTCACCAAAGTAGAACCATAAAATTTTTTGTTGAAATGTGTAGTATTGTGTTGAAATGTGTGGTCTCATACGTATTCTGAGAATAATAACCATGTGAGTCATTTCTTTAACAGCTCTTTAGTAAAACTTAATGAATTAAAAAGAAAATAAAAAGGCTTAGCCCCACTTCTCACAGACAGCCAGCCTTCTTCTGATTTCTCACACTGGGTCCTTCCTATCTCACAGGATAGATTCTACCATTTCCAGAGCAATAGGTCTGTGCCAGGCAGTGAGGTTTATGTTATTCCCCAACCCATTCGTCTTCCCCATTGTTATTACAAGTCTTAAGGGCATCAGTTTATTCTAAAAGAATAAAAGTAAAAGCTGACCTACACTGACTCCTCATGTCTAGCCTGTAATGATCAGTGTCAGAAATGCTGCCTACTCAGTCTAATTGTTGGACCATCTTCTGTATGCAGATCACAGTGCAATTGTGTCAGTCAGAGATATTGATCAAAGGGAAGCCGAGCTGTCTAGGTCTGCATCCCCGCATGAGCTCAGGGATCTCATCACAGAATTGCATATTGGAAGCATATTTGAACAAATTGTATTTGTGTTTTTAGACTCTTCTGCCTTTTAAATGGCAGTATAACACTGCAGAATTGTCATCTAACACTATGTAGCATGATTCACTGTTCACCAGTGCCAAGAATTGTCAGGATATTCTCATAGATTTACAATAATGTATATCACAAAGGATACAGGACTGTGTTATTCAAATGTGTAATCACCCATGGACTGACTAGAAATAACAGTGGTCTTATTATGCAAACAGCGGTCTATAATATGCAAATGAATATAAACAAAACCAAACACAAACCTCCAGAATAATGTTTACTGATGTGTCCTTAAAAATCCCTTTCATAAAACCACATTTTTACTGTCTTCTCAAAAACATTAAATAAGATCAAGGATGAATGCATGAAAAAGTTTATGCCTTCTCTCTTGCATTTTTGAAAAGGAACTGCAATATAATCTTATTCTGATTATTTGATTTATATTCTCTCAAGGCCATTACTGCCTCCTGGCATCATTATATGCTTGTGTAAGGTTTATATGGTGTCTCTTTTAATTGCTTAAACTAATCTATTCAATGACTGCAAATCTAATGTGCACTGGAACAGGCAGCCCATAAATTCCATCCTTCAGACGTGTCCTTGAACATGTGTTTGTCCTGATGAAGAGCAGGAACAAAACAAGAATAATAAGATGAGAGAAAGTATTTTCAAATAATATATATCCAAAAAACCTGAGAAGCCCAGAATGTATTATAGTTAACAGGAATAACATTAAACAGCTCCTTGCTCTGCCACATTTTCATGAAGAATCATTCTACTTTATATTAGAGTTAAGATGCCAAGATACTGGTAAAAACTGGTATGCTATACCAAATTATAAAGCTAGATCATTAAATATGATCTGAATGCAGTGCCTTTTATTATAAACTGTGTTTTAGGTATATTACCTCTACCTAAAGTATCGAAATTAAGTTAGGCTATTTATTGCCTAATCTCACGTATGTTACTCCACATTGATTACAGAGAGCTACACTGGAATGTATTACTAGTACACACACATGTGTATACATATATATATATATATATATATATATATATATATATATATATACATACATATATATATATACAACACACACACACACACACACACACACACACACACACACTGACCACAATGCAAGAAATAAAACTACGTATACAAGGTAGTTATGTTCTTTGAAATAGTCATCAAAATAAAATAAAACCTGGATTGTCTTCTATACTGAACAGATTAAACACCTTTCTCTAAATATGTAAGCATATCCACAGACAGAAAGAGTGATAGAAAGAGGGGGAAAGACAGTTTCTAGAGAACCCAGAGAAATAATAATTATTTCAAAAATATTTTATTTGTGTATAGTATCAATTTTTCTTTACTTTAAAATTTAACCTAGTGTTGAATCCTGAAAGAGCACATGGGATAATTTGTGTGAATTATTTTATTTTAGTCATTTCTCTCTTAAGATGAATGATATCTCTCTCCTCACCAATCTTTTTCATAGTACCTTTCTATAATAAGAATTTATCCCAGGTACATTTTACATCTAAGTATATCTGAGTTATATTTTATGTTATTTTTATATTATTATTTTCTGTTTTGATACAGGGTCTGGCTAAGTTGTGCGTGCTGGCCTTGAACCTGTGGTCCTCCTTTCTCAGCCTCTTAAGTACCGAGATTAAAGTAATTTACCACTGCACCCAGATTCACAAATACTTCCTTATCTGTAATGCTTCCTAATTCATTTTCCTTAAACCACTACAGCATAGTTTATGATATGTCTTAAAAATTTTATTTGTAGCTTTGCTGCTCAGAATTATGGCATCTTCTAAAAATATTCATCTGAAATCTCAGTTCAGAATCTCTCTTATTTTTCACAAGAATGTTTTGACACAGTTCTAATCTTCATTACATTGATGGAGAAATTCTGAGACTGGTTTTGGCAACTAGAGTATTTCAGGACCAACTTTAGTCACTGGTGATTCTGATGGATACTTGAGCTCGGTGTCTCACACCAGTTGATTGTCCTGCCATTCTTCTTTTAAAGTAATAAAATAAGAAAATGAGATAAAGCTAAAGGTGAAGACTAGTCACAGCATTTTTTGCCCATGCTATGCATATAAAATCATCTAGTAGAGGTAAACAGACAACTGGCTTCAGAGATTTTCTTAACCTATTTTTATTTAGTATATCCATCTTCTTTCCAATCAACACTCAATAGGATGTAACCATAACTTAAAATTACTACAGTGCTTCTTTGGAATGCATGTTCTTGTTCACTGAATCGTAACATCACTGGGGGATTTAGCCCTCTTAGTAGCTCCAGGTTTCTTCTTTTTGTGCCTTCCTTGGGGCAGAGTTTTCGTATTAAAATTCTAATCACTAAACTCTTTTTCTCATTTTTGACATCCTCATACTAAAAAAAAGACGCAAATTCTTTTGAAATATCGTTTTAGTGCTTCAGAAATCTAAAGATTCACTTTCATTTTTAACCCTATTTCATGATGCTAGTTGTATAGACAAGAATAAAAGAAACTACAAATTAACTGGACACCACACTGTGGCTATTTAAAATAAAAGTTCATGCATGAAACTGAGTTGTATTCCATAGCCAGCAACAAAAGGAGTGAGATGGTACTTCTGAGCTATGAAGTTGAAAGGGAAAGAAGACAGGCCAATATTGGACATTTAAAAAAAACTAAAAGCAGTAACAGGATGTTGGCATATATCAGTGGTTTCAAAATATTTGATCCTGCATTCCAATCAGTTTAAAAAATAAAATATGAAGGTGAACCTGATTTATGTAATTATCTTTAATTATATTTATACATTTTTGTTTCTTATCCAGTCTCAGGAGGCATAATACAAACTTATAAAGAAATGTATAGCTAATATCAGAGAGATATAACATCTTATTTTTTTAATTTAGGTATCTCTTTTTGTGGAAATAGGAATTGAACCCAGGGCCATTCTACCTCTGAGCTATACCTCCAACCCTATTTTTAATTCTATTTTTAAAAATTTTTATGGTGCATTATAGTCTCACATAATACAGATCATGAGCTGGGCGTGGTGTCGCACGCTTGTAATCCTCGTGCCTGGGAGGCTGAGACAGGAGGATCGCACAGGTTCGAAGCCAGCCTCAGCTACTTAGTGAGGCTCTCAGTAACTTAGTGAGACCTTGTTTCCAAATAAGATATAAAATAGGTCTGGGAGTATAGCCCAGAGGTAGAAAGCCCCCAATACCATCAAAAAATTAAAAAATAATAAAAAATAATGTAGATAATGTCAACAATGGCTATATTTTATTTTTAAATTTGAAACAGGGTCTTAAATAAGTTGGGAAGGGCCTCACTATGTAGCTGAGGCTGGCTGCAAACCTGCTATCCTCCTATCTCAGTCTCCGAAGTACTGGAATTACAAATGTGTGCCACCATGCCCAGCTTTATTTTATTTTATTTATTTATTTAATTTTTTGTATTACTGATTATCAGATTGGATAAGTTATGTTAGCTTTCTAAATTTTTATTTTATTGATTAATTGAACCCAGGACATATTACCTTGCACTATACCCACAGCCCTATTTTTTTGTTTTTTTGTTTTTTTGTTTTTTTGTTTTTGAAACAGGGTCTCACTCTCACTAAATTGATATGAGCCTCACTGAGTTGCTGAGGCTGGCTTTAAACCTGAAAACCTACTTTCTCAGCTTCCCAAGTTCTGAGATTATAGGCATGTGCCAACACCTCTGGAGATGGTAGCATTTTCTTTTTTTTAAAGCACAATGTAAGTTGGGTGTGGTGATTCTGACCTGTAATCCAAGTACCTGGGAGGTTGAGACAGGGGAATCAAAGGTTCATGGACAGTCTCAGCAAGGTCAACCTAGCAAGATCCTATTTCAAAAAAGATTGGTTTGGGGGTGTAACTTGGAGGTAGAATACCTCTGGGTTCAATCCCCAGTATCTCTCTCTCTCTCTCTCTCTCTCTCTCTCTCTCTCTCTCTCTCTCTCTCTCTCACACACACACACACACACACACACAGACACACACACAGTTTATTCATGTAGATATTTATTCTTGAAGTAAATATGTCATTTTTGCTGATGTTTACTTATATGTGCTCAATTTTTGATACATATGTCCACCTGCTATGGATTAATCTAGTTATAATGGAATAATAAAATTTACTTCATTTAACATGATTATGCAAACTGGAACATGATATAGTACGATGAAAGATGAAAGATAATGTGTGATAAATTAAACCATTATCCATCCTTACATGTTACAATGTTACTATTTTCTCTTTTAATATATAGCTTTCTGTCTACCCTCTAGATATCTTTCTGTGAACCTAGCAAAGCTGTGTAAATTCACAATGATCAAGACAATGAATGCGGATGATTATCAATCTACATATTCAATACCAGAAGGTCATATTTATTTATTATCTTTAAGAAAAAAATGAATTGAGATTCCAGTATCTTTTCTGTATTACAGAATTCTATGTCAATTACCCCTGGGAAGTGTATGCCCCACTTTGGAAGCTACTGACTTACAGGAGCAGCTGCAGGAAACTATGGGACAGAAAATCTCAGTTGTCTTCCTTAGTCCCACATCATTCTCTAGCACCCTCTCTACTTACATCCTCTTCCAGAGTCTTACCAATATTTTTTTTTCAAGTTTTAACCTTCTTCACTGGGCTTCAGATGAAGGCGGCTTAACCAAATAGAAATCAGATTACAAAAAAGCAAGGGATTGTGGAAATTATAGTTTGAAGTTGAGAGTGAGACAGTCTGATGACCTGATTAATTTCTGAAAGCATTTTTCCATATTGTAAGTATGTATTAATAATACTATAGAATTATTTCTTGATGCAATTAATGGGCAAATTGTATGTAGATTAGCTAATAAAACAAACTTCTTAAAATACATTAATATTGTAAAATATCTTCTGGTTTTAGACAATTTACCCTATCCACACTTTTGCAAACAAAACCCATTTTTAAATGACAAGTTGCACATATAGTCATTCTTTAGGACTTATGCCAATTAGGAATTGAAAGTGGCTCTACAATGAAATTTTATAGTTAGGTTTAATTATGAGAGACTGCACGTGCAGTACAATGTGAACTATTCACCTTTTCTGCAGTAGTGTTATGACATATCCTGGCTTAAATAAGAGTTTCAACTACATAACAGTTAAATGAATTTTGATATGACACTAATAAAAGCCTGTCTGATATTAGAGATACTTAGGCTTTTGCTCCTTTGTTTATTTTGAGAATATTAATCATGGTACTAAACTAATAAAAGAAAATTGAGGGTTTAAAATTTCCATTACAACGTCTATATCCTCACCATTTGCAACATGAAGAATGCCTACAAAGCATCTATCTATCCTAGTGGAGTTTATAGTGAGCAGAAGAGATAGGGATAGGCCATGCTAGAGAAAGTAGATTTATAAATAACCCCAAATTAGTAAATTATACCAGTCAGAATTATTTTAGCAACATGAGGATTTCTCAACTGGAGAGATGTCAATAAAATGTTAATTATTTGGAGAGGGAAATAATCCATTCCATGTCAAATAATCTCAATGGAGGTTTTGTTAGGGTAAGAATTAATTATAGTGGCCAACACTGACTCAGTAGTTTTTAGGTATTAGATACTGTACATCCTAAGTGCATTATGTTCAAAGTTTTTAAGTCTAAACACCATCCCAGTAGGCAAAGAGGTATTATTACTACTAGGTGTCAGGCATATAAAACAAATCTGCTTGACACTGGGGAGGTCTGAGTACAGTAAGGAGAATAGAAATCATTGTAATAATTTATGATGAGAGGCAACATATTATGTAACTTGTGCTATGATATCATCTTCTTCCTAAGGCAACTTTACAATGAATTAAATGTAGTATATTTTGAAGTTAAACAGTGTGGAAGAGCAATTCAATAATCAGTGTGATATGGGTAATTACATAAAACATTCTATATTAGGTAGAATTTTGTTACATTTAGAAGAAAAGACAAGAAGCTGAAATTGGTAGAGAAAAATAAGGTGCTGAGGAAATATTTCTTCTGAAAGGCAGGGCAGGTACAAATTGAGATAGGCAACAGACTTTTGTCCTTTGAAGTAAAACACACAAACTGACTGTTTCCTGGTCTCCAGTTCAGTCAATCTAATGATAACCTGCAATTCTAACATCCCCTCAAGGGCAAATTGTTTTCAGTTATAAGCATTCATGTATTTAATTATCTATTTATTTAAATTTAAAATGTTGACTATTCATCTTAAAGAATTAATAAAAAGAAAAATGCACAAGATATGGCAGGCATGTGTAAAGTAGTCCAACTATGGAACACATAAACTAGAAATAAATTTAAAGTTATACAGGCATCATCTATATTGGTAGGATTTGAAGAGGACTGCACAAGAGCTCTTAAGCTAAAACTCATTTCCTGTATGTAGTGTTTCAGTATTTAATTCTTAACAGTAAAATAATTCATTGAGTTTCAAATGGCTTTTCATGAGTAAACTTCAGATCCTCCTCCTCAACACACACACACACACACACACACACACACACACACACACATTATTTCTGTATATACTATATTTTATTGGAAAAAGCAATTGAATAAATGAAACAAAATTCAAGACTAATATGGACAACAGGAGTCAATATTTGGTCAAGTCAGGGTGTGCAAGGGTTTGAGCAAGTCTCTTAAGCTGAAAATCAGGGAAGGTGAGAAAACCAAATACAAGCTGTAATTTGTTATCTGTGTGACCTACCTCTATCCCAGGATATTACATTTTATCTGTAATCAACAAAAAAGGACAAATCTGATGTTTGGAGGAGCAAAGAATAAATTTTACAGTTTTTAGCCTTTGAACCAAGTGCACTATCATGCTTTCATTGTAAAAATTGGGGGGATAAATGCAGAATTATGCAACTGGGAATCTCTTTAGGAAATTTGAACCACACTATTTCATTTATGTTTTCCATTTAAACATTTTCCTAATTGTGAAATTAGACTTTCTCCCCAGCCCTGATGATCTAAATACTTTGTCTGTTATGTTTAAAGGACTTTTCCTAACTCACCAGAAACTTGTAATAGGTTTAAATGACATAATTTTATTTCTCATTCTATTAATAAATTTTTATATCTTTATGTTCCCAGGAAAATAATTATAAATATTATTTTGCTCTTCTTGAATGGCATATCTTTCTATCTGTAGAATATATACCGTGTATATGCTTGGCACTTGGAGGATCTTGTCTAGTTCTCATAAGAAAAAAAAAATCTGGTTTCAGGATGTTTAGAGTACAGTGATGACAGCCTTTATGCCAATTCCATGGGCTTTGCAGCATCAGTGATAGGCTGTACTATCAGTGGCAGCATATGGCTGGAGAGTCATAGCAGCAGGATAACATGATAGTGCCCAGATCCCAGCTGCAGGTACACAAAGGAAGTTTCGATGCTGCTATCCATATCCCTCCTTCTCGTCATCAACAAAAAGGATGACTACTTAAGATTCTGTTGTCTTCCAGGCTTTATTAAGATGTTGCCCAAGGTAGGAAAATGGTATTATTGTCTACATATGTTTGCCAGAATCATGCAGCTTCTCTATTCTAGCTTTCCTAGCAGGTGTCTCTTTAAGTACTTATTCTAAATGGAACACAACTGGGAGACATCAAAAAGGGCACTGTTGACAACTGTCATAGCAGGTTCCAGCTTGAACAGTAACTGAGCAGAAGGTCTCTCTCCAGAGCACTTCAGATCATCCTAATACTAGCATCATTTCCACTAGGAACCTGGTGAAATCTGATCTCCTCACTGGAAATGCTCCATGATACTACATTTTCTATGGAAAATAGCTTTTATAAAATAACAAAAGCCAAGAACAAATATTTTAAGGAAGCATATAACCTAAATTTATGTTAATAATGTTAAGTGAGAGTATGCCAAATTTTGTTTATACCTACTGTATCCTTTAAATACTCATAATTATTTTCATAACATAAATAGTATAAAACTCTAAAATATTCTAAGTTGTGCATGAAATCAATAAGTGAAAGATTAATTTACAAATTTAGGAATGTTGTTTTAGATGTATAGGTTTGGCTTATTAATTTGTTGTTTGGGTGTAGGTTGTTAGTTTGGGAGTTTTGCTGTTGCTGTTACCGTTGTTGTTATTGACCATAATAAAATTAGACAATTATATCCAGATACCAAGTTGAAAGAGTCCACTTAAATGATTATTTTGAGATTGATCTTGTAAGATACCTAGGGTAAAGTAACTCTACAAATCTGGGAAAAACACTGATTTTCTTTATTTTCCAGATTATTCATCTGTAAAATAAAAACTATTGCAATTTCTGCATGATTATAAGAAAAACAGATTATTATTGAGCATAGTATATTATAAATTACTGAAAGGTACCTACTGTATAGATACTCATGTTTATAAAGTAAAATTTTATTATGCACTGTCATTTGTTCCTATTTTAGTTTTTCTATATCATCCATAAAATATATTTTAGTCTTAAGAATTTTTTGAATCACAGATGCTTATACACTGATTATGTTTCTCTCATTAAGCTATTTATCTACTCTAATATACAAACTTTAAGGGCAAAAATCACAAACATTTACATTTATAAAGAATATATACACTTTTTTTTTTTTTTGCAGTACTAGGGATAGAACCCAGGGGCACTCAACCTCCAAGCTATACTGTCAGCCCTATTTTTTTATTCTTTATTTTGAAACAGGATCTCACTGAGTTGCAAAGAGCTTCACTAAATAGTAGCTGAGGCTGTCTTTGAACTGCAATCCTCTTGTCTTAGCCTTCCAAATGCTGGGATAACAAGTGTGTGCTACCATGCCCAGCTTATACTTTTGTTTAAAGAATAATATAAAAATTATCTTATTCTTACTGTGAATATCCATATTTGGTTAGGAGAAAATGATGATTTATTTTTTGAAGTCAACAAATTATGAATGTTGAGATGATATAACTTATCCTTATCAAAGAGCTTAAATCTACATAAAAATAAAACTATAAACCTTAGACGTTAATTGCAATAAATTCAAGTATGGACTCTAGAAAAATTTTACTTATAACAATGCACAGTAAAACATTTTTGTCAATGACATTCTGAATATATTACAGTGGTCCCATAAAATTACATCATCCCGTAACATCATAACCATCTTAGTTTAGGTACATTTTATGATTTCTGTAAGAAAATTTTTTGAAGGCATTTCTCAAAATGTGTCCCTGCCTTTATGTGATGTGTGATTATACTCAGAGCCTTCCTTTGGAATTCAATATTCTTGTATGGATTCCAAGGAAAATTTAAGCCCTTGCATCATATTTCATTGAGAAAACAGCCATTTGAAACTCTGTCACAGTTTATTCAAAGAGTCTATATGTCTACATGTTCCCTGAATCTACATTTCATTCTACATTGTCCCTAACTCCATCTTGTTATTAGCTTGCAGAGTACCAATGGTGGAAATATCTTTGCTCATTATTAAAAGTTGATATAACCTTGTTCTAGATCCCATTTCCTTCCTTCCACTCCATGCTTTCTCAAAGCATTCTCTATTCTGAATGTTCAGCATTCCTCTCAACAACATATGAACATTCTAATCATTATCATTTTAAGACAAATACAACCAATGCCTATCAATTTCAAAATATAATTTACTTTCTTTTCTCTCAAATATGTTCAAAATTCTCAGAAGAGCTATCTACCCCAGCCAGATCATACCCTTTATGACTCTAAAAACTACATTTGTAAGACCACCTTTAACCCCCATGGATGTCAAATCATATGATCACATTATTTTTAATACTTATATGATTAACCATAATTTACTTGAATATCTCATTTTCTTCCATCCTTTTTTTTCTTCCTCTTCCTCCCTCTCTCTCCCTCTCTCTCTCTCCCTCTCTCTCTCTCTCTCTCTCTCTCTCTCTCTCTCTCTCATGTCTATCTCTCTCTCTCTCTCTTACTCCATCTTTGGTTTTGCAAATGGAAATGATTATTCAGTTTCTCATACTCTCACTGTATAGGAATTTTTAAAATCCTTATTCCTCTCCCCAGCCCTATTTAATCTACCAACAGGCGACCTTGATCATAACACACATTCATGTGCATGCACACACACACACACACACACACACCTCCATCTCTACAACCCAAGTCCAATTCCACTTCCCACTAGCCAGCCAAAGTAATCTTAAAAAGAAAAATGGAATTATGTACCTCTACACCCAAAATGATTTTTTATTTAAAAGAAGATAAATATTATCTTTGCCAATATATATTTCTGTATTTTCTCTCTACTTCAATCTTTATATCTTCTGGAAATATCAATCCATCTTTCAAATCTTAATTTGAATATTACTTCTTATATGATACTTCCTGATTTTATATAAACTAAGTTCTTTTATTCTTTCTCATAACCGCTATTTTTATTTTTTAATTTTTATTTATTTATTTATTTTGTTTGGTGGTACTGGGGTTCCTGGAAGCCCTTCTACCTCCGGGATACACTCCCACGGGCTACACTCCCAGACCTATTTTTAAACTTTTTTATGTGGAAACAGGATCTCTTAAGACAGCGAGGCTGGCTCCGAACCAGCGCGATCCTCCTGTCTCCGCCTCCCAAGCGCGGGGATTACAAGCGTGAGCCCCCACACCGGGCTATAACCTCTATTTTTATATTATAATCCTCAACATCCTCAACACACTTCAATTGTATATTAGTTGGCATGCATACTTATTTAAAGCTGTACTGATAAAAAAAAATTTTAAGTATCATTTAAAGCTGTACTGATAAAAAAAAATTAAGTACATTTATTTCTAACTCTTTGCTTAATACTTAATACTCAATAGGTATTTAATCATATATATGTTAAATAAACTTTGTAGCAAATCCAAAGTAGAGAAAAGCATGAAAATGAGGTTCAGTATAAATCTACCACAAAATAAACAAAAAAGCATAAAAACATATGTGCTAGTTTCAAGGTGTTTTATAAGCTATATTTGTTCTATCACAGTCTTTGTACAATGCTTATTAAAGTAATACCCATGTGTTTTTCCACAGTCTATTTTAAACATGTTAATAAATATGTGTTATATCTATTAACAAACTGTATAAAGAACTATACATAAAGGCTTTTTCAGAATATGGTAATAAAAGAAAAAGACATAAAAAAGGCAAAAGGCATTATAAATTATTCTAAAAAAAACTTGTTCTGAACAATTTTTTTACTACTACTATAATTACTTAAATAAAGTTGGATCTAATTTAAACATAATGAATTCTTACATTTTACTAAAGATCTTATTAATTATACAATTTGTACCCAAAAGGAAAATAAATCTTCTATTTGATTAACTCTTAGGTAGAATTCTTGCTATTTTACAACAAAAATCTCTTCACTTACTGAGTACAATCTATGTTAGTCCACATGTCTTATTTCCTATATTGATATTTAAAACTTTATTAAACACTTAAAAATAAATTAAATCAGTAATAGGTGAAATATAAAATAGAACATTGTTCTAAATTTCTGACAAGGTTAGATTTATAAAAAAAATGTTAGTCCATCAACAACTTATTTACTAGTAACAAAAATATACAGTAAGATAACAAATTTTTTATGTCAGTTCTCATAAAATACGTAATTTTCTTGTAGAATGTGCTTCTAACATACACTAAAGAAAGCTAGGTGTGGTAGCACAGGACTGTAATCTCAGTACTGGCTAAGACAGGAGGATCACAGGTACAAGACCAGCCTCAGTAATGTAGCGAGATATTCAGCCATCTAGTGAGACCCTATTTTAAAACAAAAAACTTAAAAAGAAAAAAAAGTCTAATGGTATAGCTAGGAGATAGAGTGCCTGTGGGTTTAATCCTCAGTAACACACACACACACACACACACACACACACACACACACACCACACCACTAAAAGGTCAGAATTGTAATATATATATATATATATATACACACACACACACACACACACATATATGTATATATATAATACACATATATAAATGACATGAATAGGTATTTTAATATAAAATCTACTTTATGATTAATATTTAGGTTTAAAATTAGCACTACAAGTGGTCTTCTTTGCTTTGGTTAAATTTGTTGAATGTATGAAAACTGTCTTCAATCCCTTTCTAACCTATGTGCTCACCAATGACTTTCCCCCCTCATTCCATCTTCCAGTCCTGCTCAGAAGCTGTTTTGATAATTAATGTCATCCTATGGCCTACTCTGAGCACCACTCTACCAAAACCCTTCCATGCCAAAAAAAAAAATGCAAATTCATATACTTTAAGCAGAAATTAATATTGGCATTCTTCAATCTTTCTGGCAACAAGTATTTCTTAATTTTAAATGGAATTATTTTATAAACATTTTTTAAAAAATAATAATGCTAGCTGGGTATGGTGGTGCATGCTTGTAATCCCAGCATTCAGAAGGCTGAGACAGGAGGATCATAGTTCACAGACAGCCTCAGCTACTTAGCGAGGCCCTTTCCAATTCAGTGAGAGCTTGTTTCAAAATAAAGAATAAAAAATAGCAGGTGTGGTGGCACACCCTTGTAATCCTTGCACTTGGGAGGCAGAGATTCGAAGCCAACCTTGCTGGCTTAAGAGACCCTGTTTCCAAATAAAAAATAAAATAGGTCTGGGAGAGTAGCCTGGAGGTAGAAGGGTTTCCAGGAACCCCAGAACCACCAAAATAAAAAATAAAAAAAGAATAAAAAAATAGGCTTGGAGGTGTAGCTAGGAGGTAAAATGCCCTTAGATTCCATCCCCAATAACACACACACACACACACACACACACACACACACACACACACACCATCATCATCATCATCATCATCATCATCATCATCATCATCCTCATCCTCATCATCATCCTCATAGCCGGGCGTGGTGGCGCACGCTTGTAATACTCGCGCTTCGGAGGTGGAGACAGGAGGATCGCGCAGTTTCGAAGCCAGCCGGGCTGGCTTAAGAGACCCTGTTTCCAAATAAAAATATAAAAAAAATAGGTCTGGGAGTGTAGCCCGGAGTAGAAGGGCTTCCAGGAACACCAGTACCACCACAAAAATAAATTAATAATAATAATAATAATAATAATAATAATAATAATGAAAATAATGCTAATTTCTGGTCTCAACTCCTCTTCAATTTATTGTATTTTACATCATTTTAAGAATAAAAATTTCATTCAGCCTGTAAATTTGAAAAGTTTATGAAAAAACTTAATGGGAAATGTGGAAAAATGTGTTTAAATTGATTGATTATAATTTCTATAAAAGTTCTGAGAGAGAGGCAGTCTTTAGGTAGAGGAGCTCTCCTCAAAATCGTCAGGAAATAAAATATTTTTCTCTTTTATCTCAATCTTTCTCAGTGTATTTAAAGTCATTTCTCTGCTAACATACGATAGACCAAGTAGCAACTTTATACCACTTCTTAATTCTCTTTAAAATATACTTGTATTCTTCACATATCTGCCTTTAAATCATATTTAAAAATCATGGCACTGAGATCAGATGAGCTTGGGATCAAAATGCTTAAAATAGTGAATTAGCCTCTTCATCTTTGAAATGCCAGCAGTAATACCTGCCTCAAATTTGGTTTCTTCAAAGCTCCCATTTTCCTATTTTCACACTTTTAATATAGCAATCCTACTCTAGTGAGAGCAGTCAAAATCAAGAAGTTAATGCGTGCCTTGAATAGGCCTTTCTCATTTGCTTTATTTAAATATATATTTAAATATATGTATATGTATGTTTATGTTTATATAAGAGTATGTTTATGAAAACACTTTGGTCTTTGTCCTTTGATTAAGTTTGTGTTAGCCAGAGCCATCATGGTTTCCAGCAGGTGTCGGAGAAGCAGAGTAGGGCAGGATGTAAGGCCGCACCTGGCTGCAAGTTCAGCCCTGGAGGTCAAGTAGCCCACATAATTTTTCTGGTATGTTAGATCTTTATGACGAAAGTTCTGCAAAAGTTGACTAAATAAAATCTGAAATCTGCCTATGTATTACCTTTATGGTCCTTGGACCGCAACTCTTATATTCTTCTCCTAATTGTATCCTGCCTTGCTTCTTAAACAACCAATGAGTTCTGGATATGGTCCAGTGTACCCATTTTCTTTTAAACGTGGAACATTTCCATTAGTGTCTCTCAAAACTCCTCTATGAGCCAAGGATTTTCTTGGTCTAACTCATCTTCATTTCTGGTCTCAGATCAAATTTCCATGTATCTATAAGCCTCTAACTCATCTAATCCACATTGACATCCACTAGCTTCTGGCCTTTATCCACTAATCTTCGTTACTTTTTAGCTTGTTTATGGCACTAAAAAGACTGAGATACTACTTGTTCATTTCTTTATTGTTTTTCTTTTTCTTCTCTAGAATGAAGTCAGGGAAGAAAACATTTTTACTTTCTTTGCTCACATTTTTGAGGTTATATTTGCATATAGTCGGGTTTAATAAATATTTGTTAGATTAATTAATACACCTGGTAGCATTAAGCTTTATAAATTCTGAAGTCACTAATTACATAAGCCCTCAAACATAATCTAGCATACTTATTCAATAATATGTAAATATTACTTGGTTTTCATTTGTAAAATTTTCATCTAGAAGTACAGTTCTAATAATCTTGTGTTAAATACTATAGTAAAATGTGTAATATTAATAATATTAAAATTAATTAAATACTATTAATATCACATATTATACATAATTATTATAATATATAATAGAGATACATTTATACTAAACAATCCAATATTTTTTATTTATGAAGAATAGAGAAACTTATAATCATTAAAGTACAATTTATAAAACATTGCTGAGTAATAAGAAAATAAATTTAACCATCACTATAATTTTTATTTTATGATATAATTTAGAAATGAATTTGATGGATAGCAATGGAAGCATTAATACAATAAAAACAAAAAATAATGGCCTACATTCATTCTCATTACAAATATAGTTATTCTATTCCTTTATTATAGGATTCCACATTATAGGGTTTGTATCTTTGTCACTCATTATCAGAATTTAGAAAAGATGACTTCCCCTATGGTTTGATAGGTGGGCACTGGCTGTTTTACGCGTGTATGTAATCATGCTCCTTACACAGTGGTTAGTTCAGGGACAGGTGCATAAATCAACCTACGCCAATTTACACATGGCATTCACTGGAAACCAGCAAAGTTTTCATGGTAAGAAAATGAGCAAACTGGTCCAAGGTGAGAAAAACTAGATTGTGCTGGATGGTTCCAGGTAAGGTGCTTTATGTAAGCTCAAGAACTTATGTAGCAATTTTGATAGCATGAAGGAAGCCTGACACAATATACATTTGGAGACAAAGCAAAGACAAATACAGAAATTGCAAGGAGATGAAGTAGAATATCTGGTCAAGGCATGACTTTCTCTGGAGTTTTCACATATATGCAAATTTAAAAGTTGCTGCAGAACTTCGACTAACTTGAATGGGCATCCCACCAGTGTTAATAAAGCAATAATTATTTCAAAGACAGAGATGTAGCTGGGCCTGGTGGTGCATGCTTGTAATCCCGGTGCTTTGGAGGCTTATACAGGGGGATCTGGGTTAATGGCCAGCTTCAGCTACTTAGTGAGGACCTGTTTCAAAATAGAAAGAATAAGCCGGGCGTGGTGGCGCACGCTTGTAATCCCCGCGCTTGGGAGGCAGAGACAGGAGGATCGCGCAGGTTCAAAGCCAGCCCCGCGCGCTGGCTTAGGAGACCCTGTTTCCAAATAAAAATGTAAAAATAGATCTGGGAGTGTAGCCCGGAGGTAGAAGGGCTTCCAGGAACCCCAGTACCACCACCAAAAAAAAAAAAAAAAAAAAAAAAAAAAAAATAGAAAGAATAAAAAACAGGGCTGGGAGTACAGCTTGGAGATAGAATGCTCTGGGGTTCAATTCTTGGTACAACAAAAAATTTAAAAAAAAGAAAAGAAAAAAACAAAAGAGAGAGAGAGATTTCAAGTGCATGCATTTCTTCCTACATACTTTTTTTAAGGCACTGGGGATTCAAACTAGGGGCATTCTACCTTCGAGCTATATCCCTTGTCATATTTTATTTTTTGTTTTGAAACAGTATCAAGTTTCTAATGGCCTAAGTTGCTAAGAGTGGCCTTCAACCTGAGATGTCCTGCCTCAGTCTACCAAGTACTGGGATTAGAGGTTCTATAAACTCATTTACAATACAATACGTGTTAAATGATGGGGGGTGGGGAGACTCATTATCTTTAATGGGATGATTTTGTATTCACACATCAATTCTTCTCTTTAAGTGCTAAAAGATTTGAACCAGAGCTGTTATTGCCTTTAAAAGTCACTTTGTAGAATTAAATTTACAGATTACATAAAATGACAGCATGCTACATTCCTCTTCACTGTCAAAAATAGTTGAGTCACCAAAAAAAAAAAAATAATAATAAGGTTAATTTTCAATTCATGAAAAAAGTAAGTGTACCGGAGGTGAGGTGCCATGTATCAGAAAACATATGAACAAAAAAGTAGGAAAAAAAGGAAAAAGAGAAGGGCAATTGTGTAAATATAAATAATCTTTGGATTATTCATTGCTTTATTTTATCCTTTTGAGAAGGTAATTGGGAACTGATTGCATTTTCAGAATTACTAGAGATGTGGCAGATGGCATTTAAAATATTCTCAAATTAAAACATGAGTTTAGTGTGTGCTCTGGCAACAGAAATCATAAGATTTTACTTCATATACACAGTCTTGTTTTCACTGATGTAATACAATGAAAATAAATATGGCATTGTATTGAAAAGCTACTATTTGTAAAAGTTCTTATCCTTAGCACTGTTTTTTCAATAAAAACAACTCTTCCAATAAACAAATACTAGTGACTATAGATATCCTGCTATAATTCACATACCTTTTCATATATTTATTTTGTGAAAATAAATATTCAAAATTTGTAACAAAGTTCAAGACTTCATGTAGACAGATATAAATAAATTTGTTACTTTATCAAATATTAGACTAGGTTTAAGGAGATCTCTTTATTAACTGTGATTCCACTTTTTATAACATTAAGAACAAGAAAGTAACTTATTGTATAGTTTAAAAGCCTGGACTAATATTTGCCATCTATTAAAATTGCTTTAAGAATTATTTAAATAAGACATTGAATTGTTCATGAAAATTATTATATGCTAATAAGATACATCTAACCTAAATTTGCAAACATTATTTTTTTCTACCTGTTGAGTGTTTCAATAACATGGCATGGCATATGTGCTGTAAAAAAAAAAAAATACTCTAGTGCTCTGGAGATGCCACCTCTGGGGCCTTTCTAACATTGTTTGATGGAGGACAAGTCAGTGAACCCATCTGGCCTTTGTTTTCCTCCTTTGTGAAAAGAAAGACAGGACCCAGCATGGTGCAGCATGCCTGTAATCCCAGGACTTGGGAGACCCAGACAGAATGGTTATGGGTTTGAGGCCATTCTCAGCAACTTAGTGAGACCCTTAGCAATTTATCTGTTTCAAAATAAAGCATAAAAGAGACTAGAGGTATAGCTCAATGGTAGAATGCCCATAGATTCAATTCCCAGTACCAAATATTTTAAAAAGTTAAAAAGGAAAAGAAAGTCTTTGGATCCAATGAATACTAAATTTTTTAACACTAAATTCCAAAATGGAACTAACATTTTTTGGACTCAAGAAAGTAAACAGAAATAAAACACATCTACATAAATAAATAATAAAAGAATTGTTTAACGATTAAAATTTATCATCAAAATATTTTCTATAAAATGAGCATGGTGGCACATGCCCATAATCCCAGTACTTGGGAAACTAACTGAGAGAGGAAGATTGCAAGTTCAAGGTCAGCCTCAGCAACTTAGTGAGACCCTCAGCAACTTAGTGAGACTGTATTTCAAAATTTAATAAAATAATAAAAATGTGGCTTGGGCAGGAGCTCAGAGGTAGAATGCCCTTTCGTTCTATCCCAAGTACCAGAAAAAAATAATTTTTTTCTACTAAGTAACTTCAAATATCTTTTATCTATAGCAAATTTTAAAATGTGGTACTAGAAATTAATTCCAAATACTAGATAGTTCATTTATGCAATTGGTGGGAAAGGAATGACATATAACTGCTTGTTTTATCCTGGAAACTAAATTAACTAAAAGATCTTATTAAAATTTATACAGTGGAACTTTTGTAGTGATTTTATAATACCTTTTGAGAGGATGCTAAAACCATGGTTTTTATGCCTAAAATGGTTTGAGTGCCTAAAAATATGTAGAAAGATATCTCAAATATACTGACTATTAATACATATGCTGTTTCCTAAAATCATTTTTTAAAATTCTCAATAATGAATAGTGTTAAATAAAACTAAAAAAACAACACATGAAAGAGGAAAATGGAAAAAATAAACCTGCAGAACAATAGATATCACATGATTATATTATTATAACAATTATGCGTATATAGTGGACAGGCATGTATGATTTACATTAGCTACACATACAGAGAGGCATATCTCAAATAAGTTATATGATATATACTATATATGTAGTATATTTGCATAGCAAAAGTAGGAAAATGTAGGAAGTAATCCAAACTGAATTGTTGTTCATCAAGATTACATCCAAATATGATATTGGAGAATGCAGAGGTTTTTTTTTTTTTTTTTTTTTTTTTTTTTGTGGTGCTGGGTATGGAACCCAGAGGCCTTCTCCCTCCGAGCTACACTCCCAGACCCATTTCATATATTTTCTTTTATTTGGAAACAGGGTCTCTTAAGCCAGCAGAGGCTGGCTTTGAACCAGCTCAATCCTCCTGTTACAGCTTCCCAATTGCTGATTACAAGTGTGGGCCACCAGCCCAGCCTTTACGTTCATTTTTATTTAAATGCATTAGGACTGGGCCGGCATGGTGGTGCATGCTGTTAATCCCAGTACTTGGGAGGGTGAGACCGGAGGATCCTGGTTCCAGGCCAACTATTTAGTGAGACCCCTCGGCAATTTAGTGAAATACTGTTTCAAAATAAAGAATAAAAAATAGGCTGAGGGTCTAGCTCAGAGGTAAAATGCTCCTTGGTTCAATCCCCAGTACTGATAATAAATAAATAAATAAATAAATAAATTAATTAATTAATTAATGTATTACAATGAATGATTCTTTTGTAATTTAAAAAGTATATTTTAAAATTGCTATGAATTTTATCTTTGTTTTCATTTGTTCAAAGCATGCTTTATATATGTATTTTGTGAGTCTTTTGAAAACATTTGAAATAAGGTTATTTTAATGATTACAAAGCAAAACAGTGTTATTGTTCTATAGGATCTACATGAAATGTCTACAAAGCCCAGTTTCACTTCTATTTATAAACAGTAGACCCTGGTGTGACCAGTGGCATCTTTACATTACTGCTTAATAGCACATGTTGTTGATACATTAATTGCTTTAGTGACTATTTAAAAAGTTTATGACCTCATTTGCAATCCAATTTGACCTTATTTTATACTTTTATAGCGAATCACATTAACCTACATAATGTGTATTATACTAATAAATTTACAAAATGAAGAAAACAGATACACACAACATTATTTGTTTAATCAACTAAATCATTGTTAGGCAAATTTACATCTCAAAGAACTACATAATCACAAAACTGTGATGGAACAAATTCATGACTGAAAAAGACGCTCCATATTTCTGCACTTTTCTTTTAAATAACAGTTAACAGATGAAGAGGCTGGACAATGTACTTGTGATGTGAATATGGAAAGTGGCTATAAATCTTTAAACAGATGTTATATTTACAAGTTCCAAATGAGCTGGGCACAGTAGTATGCACTGTAATTCCAGTACCACAGGAGGCTAAGAAAGGAAGTTCTGAGATTCAAGGCCAGCCTCAGAAACTTAGCAAGAGCCTGTTTAAAAATAAAAGATGAAAGAGGTTTGGGTATGTAACTCAGAGGTAGAATGTCACTGGGTTCAATTCTCAGTACCAATAACTAAAAATAAATAAAGAAAATTAAGCACTTCAAATGAACTAAGAATGTGCTCCATGACACCATAAATATATGTTCAGAAATATTTTTAAAGTAGGACTATTATTTCTGAAACCAGAGCAATATATTGTGCTCCCCAAGAAATGAAACTGATTAAGAAATAAGTACAGGTTCGTTGAACCATGAAAATTTGGTTATTTGCAAGTTAAAAATTAAATTTTATACTTTGAAGACAACATTTTAACGTGTAGTCTGATGTTTATAAAATAAAATCTCACACACAGCAGGTTTCCTAGTTTCCCATTCCTTTTCATCCATCCTCAAAACTCTAAGAAAAATAAATTTTAAAAGCTCTTCATATAGTTAATCCTTCACTAGGGGCCGCTTGGCAAGTTTGTGAATTTTGTGTTCAAAAAGAAATAGACGAGGGATTACATTCTATTCCAGAAAGGATGTCATAGACTTTTGAGATATTTATTGAATTTTTATTATCAAAGAGTACTGTTCTATATCGTCCTCTAAGTGCTTAAAAGTGGTTTAGAAAGTAGAACACATATATTATGTCCTATATGGAATGTAAATGAATGAACTATGTAAGAATACAAATGAAAGAAGAAAGAAAAAGTTATTGGGAATTAGAGTTTAAAAGCTAGCTACAATAGGAAACAATCAACTATTCCTACTTGTTCTTATAGATGAAGAAACGAATGCCCAGCATCATTAGTTAACTGGTCCATAGCTTTAGCATTAGCAGTAGAGCAATGGTGATCTGAAACTGATTCATAAATTTGTTATAAATTACAATTGCACAGGAGACTATGGGGAGCCATTTGGGATAAATAAATGATGTTGCTAACATGTATAATGCTGCTAACATATAAAAGAGATACTCATGCACAGCGAAATTGGTTGGAGCACAACATATATGCTAAAGAATAATGAAACTATTAAAAAGATAAGTGAGCATTTGAGAAGGTATTTTTAGGAGCAGATGTTAAAAATCGACACTAGTTTCCTAATCATGGTGAATATAAGTATTGGTGTAAATAATTAATGTATTGATTATTTATATATAAATTCTGAGCTGCTTATGACATATTTTCAATTAAAATGATATAGAACAACTCAAATGTGGACTATTTAAAAAAATCATATGACTAGTTTGTGAATATCACTTACATAGGAATGTCTTCCACATCCTGCCCACCAAAATCTCAAATGAGTCGTTGAAATCAGACAGTCACGTCGTTATTAGAAACAGACAAGCTCCTTAATATAGAGATTTAGGCCATTAAATAGACTACAATTTAATTTCATTTTTCTAGTGGTTTACTTCCTATGATCTTCCAAATACATTTACTCGTGAAACAGAATAAAATTTATTCCTCAACTAATTTTATCAAGTAATGAATGCCACTTCCTGATTGTTGAAATAGCACTTTATGAAATTACTCCATGCCCCTAAGTCTTTTTTTTTTAACTCAACCTCTTTACCAGAAAAGACTTTCATCTCAGCTTCAGTTCTAAATCACTTTATTCATGAATAATGAACTAACAATCCTGTGTACTTGTGAATTATTTTAGATATCTAAATTATTGTTAAAATTTACATTCTCACTTCGTGTGACAGAGTGTCTAATTGACTATGCACTTGGTATAGCAGCCACTTCCTCAGACTCTCACAGAATATTAAAGAACAGACCAAGGCATTAGTATAATAGGGACATAAAAAATTGAGCAAGAAGGGCTGCTTCTTCAGACTGGCAGTATTTTTACCTGCATTGTAGAACAATTCAAAATTACCCTTTTGGTAGAAACCTAGGCCATTTTCTTAGAGAAAAAAAAATAGAGCATTCCATGAAAAATGAAATGTTCAGGCTTTAGCATTATATTAAATATATCAATGGGTTTTTTTACAGCTAAAAATATATTAATTATTTTAGATGGGAGAAAAAGTGTTGTTGGTTTCTTAACTGAATGATATTTAAAGTATTAATCTTGTATACGTCTATATATTGAGGGATAAAATGGGATAAATCTCTACACCTCAGAATATTTTAAATGATTACAATCAACTAATTTCAATTTAGTTTAATTTCAATGTAGTGAAAACCCAAGTATAGCAACACTTCTCTCCTCCCTTTCTCTCCAAAAAACATTATACTTGTAATAATGAAGTGTGAGAACCAAAATAAATCAATATCAAGAACAAATTTAGTGGCAAGCAGAATTGATAGCATTTTATTACTTCTTATTTACATTGAAACAATTCGAATTTCTGAGGACATATATCTCAACAATGCATAATAAAACACTAAAGCCAGGAGTGGTGGCACATGCTTGTAATCTCAGCATTTGGGAGGCTGAGACTGAAGGATTGTGGTTCACAGACAATGTCAGCTACTTAGTGAGGCCCTCTGCAACTTAGTGAGACCCTGTTTCAAAATAAAGAATGAAAAATATGGCAGGGATTGTAGCCTGAAGGCCAAATACACACACACACACACACACACACACACACACACACACACAATACTAAGATTTGAGCTGGGCGTGGTGGCGCATGCATGCTTGGTAATCCAGTGCTTGGGAGGCTGAGACAGGAGGATTGGGTAGGTTCAAAGCCAGCCTCAGCTACTTAGTGAGGCTCTCATCAACTTAGTGAGACCCTATTTTCAAAGAAAGTATAAAATAGGTCTGGGAGTATAGTCTGGAGGTAGAAAAAGGCCCTGGGTTCCACCCCCAGTACCACCAAAAAATAAAAAAGAAAGACCCAGTGATTGTCCTAACTTCACCTTGCCTTTCTGACTTGTTCTTTCTCTGAATCATTCTTATCTGAAGTCACCTGTATCCCAGAAACAACAGGTCTGATTATAAACATCTTGACAAGAGTAGAGACTACAACCCAGGCATTAGGAACGTTTCCTAGCTGACAAGCTTCTGCATAACTGATCCTAAAATAATGATCAATCTGACCATGGTGTGATCAGAATCTCCAGATATGCATGCTTTTGATCCTTGTCTTTCCTATATAACCCTAAGACTATTATTAGCACCTCAGAGGACAGACTCAGCCACTGCGCTGCTATTTTTTCCCCAGTGTGGCCACACTGAAAATAAATTTCTTTCCTTTTTTTGCCACTATTTATCTCTTCAATAAGTCTTCTGGGACAAATGGCCAGACCTGGTCCATTGAGACACCTGAAGCTGGGCCTGTGGCCTAACTCTGGTAAAACAGTCACTGTCTCAAGGACTGGCAAGGGATCTAACTTGGTATTGAGGAATCTACCCTCTCCAGTTGAGTGAAGTGACTTAAAATCTATACAAAGCCTTCAAATACGTGTTCCTGGCGGTATACCAGCTTGACTCCCTGTAAGTAATGGTCTTCTCTTTGATTCTTGTACCTCTCTTGTGATATGAATTGATTTATCCTTAAAAATATGTTACCACACTACTGTGGAAATATGAGCCTTTCAATTGTAGAGCTTTTCTTAGTTTCTATTTCCACTTCACAACCCCCTGACATTCTTAGATGATTGTAGTGGGTGGTACAGAAATACTGGTTAATTAATGACTAATCCCAGATAGAAAGCTCTGAAAAAGTCTGGACTAGTCATAGAATAAACTGGAAAAACATGCCTGCCTCAGAAGAGGAGAAATAGCACAGCAATGAAAACAGGCCACAGAATTGTGGAATTAAGAATTGTCATCATTAGGAATTGTCGAATTGTCAGGGCCAAGTATCTTATTATTCTTGCCTATTAATTGTCTTTATGAGCATGAAAGTCAGAGCCACAGCACTCCAAGACTTGATTCCTAAAATATGGTTCTGAATTTATGACAGTAACAATGTAAAATAACAGCAAGGAGAAAAACATGTGAGACTAAAATTCAGACTTTTAGATTAGATGAATTCTAGACTGGGAATCAAATGATTCCTTGTCTTCATGAAATAACTTCCTCATGAAACCTGGATATCGTAAATGGTAGTTATTATTTAATAAAGTGTCATTCCACAAAGACTTTTTCACAGAATACATTCAAATAGTGGTTTGTCATCTAATACATAGTAGCCACCTATGAAATATTTATTGAAAAATGAATATAGTAAATGGAAGAAAGATTAAACAAGAAAATGGCTGTCATTTTCCTAAATTTACTTGATACTTACAATGGATACTGTGTATGGGAAATATTACAACATCAATCATTCTAACTTTCTAAAATTAAATAGTCTCAACATAGCTTTTGCTAAGTATACTAGGAAGCATTGCCATTAAGTTAGAGTATGATTCAAAAAGTAAAATTGTTAGAACCATGATAAAACAAATTAATGAAATATAGGTAACTTCTCTGCTCTTTACTTGAAGCTTCTAACTTTTTCCCTCTGAAGGATCAGGAGAGAAGAGACTCAATTTGCAGACCCCAAACTACCGTAGCAGTTACTAGAGGAAGAGATCCTCCATGTTGAAGCTAGCTACTGTCATACTGTCTTTACTCCTCACATATCCCCCCACAACCTAGTGAGACCCTGTTTCAAAATTACACAATTAAAAAAAATAGGGATAGGTTGTAGCTCAGAGGGAGAACGTCCCTGGATTTAATCCTCAGTATAAACAAAAAATGCACGAGAGACATGGGAAAGCTATGTGTGGCAGGGAAGAAGTTAATGCATTAGTAAGCTGTGATGTAACCTAAGAATCTGTTTTAGAAAACCATTTTATAAAACTACAGATAGTATAATAACATGTACAATGTTTTCAGTGACCTAATATATAAAAGAGATCCAAATTCTCTTATCATTTAATTATATTCAAGTCCCTTTACAAGCTAAAGACAAATTGGATTTGTTGATTGATCGGGCGATTGATTGTTTATGGCACTTATACCAGCCAAGATTCAGCTTTCAAAATAGAAATCACTTAGTTGTCTAAAATAGAGAGAATTTAACAAATGGAATTGCAGACTGTGTATTAGTTGATTACAGATACCAATAAAAAGTGAGAATAAAAAAGAAAGAAAGAAAAAAGATGCAACCTTTATAAAATTTCATGAGAAGGATTGAACACCTATACAACTGAGAAAACAGAGGAAAGAGTAGCCGAAGCTAGGAGTCTGGTAGACAACCCTACTGAATTGTGATATGGACTTCCAAAAATAGGACAGTACTTGCCTGCCCCTGCAAGACTTCAAGGTGGTATGATAGGAATGAATACAGGAATATGAAGAGAAACCAGGAATGCAACAGTAAAAGTTGCTACCAGAATAAAGCGCCATTGCTTAGGCAATGGCAAAAGGAAGAGCCAACAAACAGAAGAACAAATATAATTTGCAAGAGCTATGCTATGAAACCAACCCAAGTATCCATCAACAGAGAAATGGACAATGAAAATATGGTATATACACACAATGGACTTCTATTCAGTCATAAAGAAGAAAATTATTTCATTTGAAGGAACAGGGGTGGAACTAGAAAACATTATGCTAAGTGGGATCAGCCCATCTTAGAAAGTCAAGAGTCCTCCTATGTTTTCTTTCAAACGTAGATGCTAGAGAGAACATAGGGGAATAAAAGGGGCTTCAGATAAAAGAGGAAAGAGATCAGTAGAATAGTGGAAGAAGATCGGAGGAGAGGAGCAATTAGGGGAAAAGGAACTAGGTGAAATAATGGCATATCCATATATGAAGTTATCACTATCATCACACTTTTATATGTGGGGAGAGGGATTTGGAGGGATACACACTAAGTGCTATATGCACATATATTGAACTTCACTTTGCTATGATGTATAATTATAACGCACAATAAAAAAATGTGTGTGAATGTATGTTAGGCTTAGGGTTAGGAACCATCTCCGCTCTCTTCGATCATTCCCCTCTAGCATGCTCTATTGACAGAATCTAACTGGTAAAAGGGAAATGAAATTTACAGAGTCTAAGTCCAGGACTCACAAAGCTGGTGAGTTTGGAGCTGAAGAATCACAGATTAATAGCTGGCATTGAACTTCAATCAAGGAAATTACAAAATGATGGCTGATAAGATTCCTTTCACTCTAATTTATAATGCTTTTCAGTGGAAAAACTTGAGCTAAGATACTGACTCCAGAAATAGCACTGAAATAGATTCTGTAAAGAATCTAGATCGTGGAGGACTTCAGAGAGCAAGAGCAAAGAAGAAGATGTTCAAAGCTCACACTTGTCATCTGATCTCCCCTTTTGAGCTTTCTTTGAAAAGAATCACTTCCTCGGCGCTTCAGTGACATTGTGTACAAAACTGCACTGACTGTATTTTTTATTCTACTCTGTACCGTGTACAAATATAGGCTAAAACCACACAGGACTCGGCTATATTCGGTATGCCTCATTTATCAAGGGACAGTTAATTTGCGCATTCATCTTTTAAAACTAATAATGAATTTCTAAAACCTTTTAAACGGGCTTAAGTTTTGTAATCCATTTATTGAACATGCCTGCAATGAAAAATTAATTATTAAACAAGAGCCTTGGGAAGACATCCGCGGCCTTGTCACCCACACGCTAGATTGATAACATGTCAGTTTCCAGACCAGGGAGGGCACTGACAACTCTGGAATTTAAACCTGGAAGGGGAATGCTGAACATGTCGTGGCATAAGTCACATTTTTAATTTATTTTTTATTAAATGTTAGATAGAATAAATTCATCCATGCCTCTCAAACACAGACTGATTAAATGAGCTGGCACTCTTTCAAACGTGGAGGCTGGTTACAGCTTCTCAAGGGCATAGGAAACGCTGAAGCATAAGACAACGGTAAATACAAAAGGCAAAAGAGGTGGACAGTGATATATTCACAGGCAGCACGGGCTCAGTGAGGTTTTGGAAAATGCTGAGGCTAACAAAACAAGGGCAACACGTTTCCCCAAATGGAAAATGCACCTGAAAGCAGAGGTCGTGCTTGAGTGCTGGTGCAGAAATGTGTCCATCACTAATGGGTGTAGGGGGGGTGGTGCTAAGAAAGAGAAACAGTTTTGTTACAAAGATCTACAACCAATTTTCCATCCCAAAATTTTGGGGTTAGGAGAGGAAGTTAGGAGAAGGGTTCAATATTTATATGAATTCTACCCTGTAATTTTGCAGAGAAAGTGTTTGCTCCTGTTGCAAGGACTGTAGCCTCTTCATCCTTCTTCTAAGCATAGCTCAACCTTGTCCTCTAAAATGATTGAACAGTTGTTGTTTTTTAAATATACCTTTATTGGTGTATTGTCGCTCACCTAAGTTCAGAGTGATAAGGCCATTCATGCACAAATCTCCCTCTGAACTCCCTCCTCTTCCATGTATATAATACTGAGACTGGCATAGATAGTTTCACATATTTGTACATGACATCAATGGAAGTATTTTCTGCATTAATTCTCTCTCCACCCAGGTCAATGTACTTTTGAGGCACAGCTCTTTTTGTTCTCTATTTTGAAACAGAGTCTCCCTCATGTGCTGAAGGTCTTCATAAATTGCTAGGCAAGCCTCAAACCTGCGATCTTCCTTTCTCAGTATCCCAAGAACTGGGATTACAGATGTGTACTACTATGCCTGGCACTAATTTTAAATTTAAAAAGTTTAATAAATATAGCAATGACTTATGTATATTCAACTGAGCCACACTATTTGGAAAAAGAGAACATCTTCACAGTACATAATATTCCACTCTATTATCTCATTAAATTTTTCCAGTAATTATTTGACATTTAATGAATTCCACCATAGATGATACAAACATGTGGACATTGTCTAGCTTTCCAGAAGCCTTTTTTATTTATTTAATAGGAAGATATAGTAAAGAAGAATGCTCTGTGTTGTCTGAGAGGAAGAAGAAAAGTGCTACTTAAAGCATAGCTTGGAAGCTCAGAGAGTTCAATAAGAGAGGTTTCTTTTGATCAGGACATTAATTGAATTCTACTATTTATTAATTTTTAATTTTTTAGTTATTTATTGGTGCATTATAGTCATATCTTAATGGGCTACAAGATGGTAGAGACATACATGTACATATCACTCATTTAGCCCTTCCCCAATTCCAACCTCATTCCCTTCCCCCTCCATCCTTCTCATATTTGGCTTATGGATTGACTTTAATATGTTTATAAATATATATAATGTACACTAGGGAATTTCCCTCTTCCCCCTCCCATTACCCCCAGTTAGGTCACCTTATTTGCTCACCTATGGTTTCTACTTTGTCTAGAGTTCCTCCTATGACCCCTTTTCTTCCTAGCTTCTACTATACAAAAAAATTAAAATAAATTCCACTTTTGCATTCTACACAAGAGTCAATTCAAGATGGATCAAAGACTTGGAAATCAGATGAGAGACCTTGCAGCTCCTTGAAGAGGGCATAGGTCTAACACTGCCACACATAGGCACAGGTAAAAAACTTTCTCAACAAGACCCCAGAGTCACAAGAAATTAAAAGGCAGATTAATATGTAGGATTGCATTAAACTGAAGAGCTTCTGTACAGCAAAGGAAACTATCAAGAACCACAACAGAGAGCCAATAGAATGGGAGAAAAATTTTGCCAACTTGTCCTCCGATAGAAGAGTAATACCTAGAATCTACAGAGAACTCAAGAAACTCACCACTAAAAAATAAAAAAATAAAAAATAACCCAATCAAAAATGAGCATGTAAACTAAATAGACACCTCACACATATACACAAAAAATTCAAATGCTACTGTATTTTGGGTAGTCATGATACATTGATGAATGGTCAGATTTATGGCCTGTGGAGCTTATATTCTACTAAGGGGAGGCAAATACTATTCCATAGATATAATAAACAAGTATAAATATGACATTATAAAACATTAGTGCCAAAACAGGAAATAAGCAGAGGTGGTTATTTGAGATATGGGGAACCCATGCTGTGAATGAATAATATTAATTTTAATAAGGGTGGGTGAGATAAGCCTCAGTGAGAAAGTGACATTTCAACAAAGACTTGAAGGTTTTTAACAAGCAATACTGGTGGAAGTAAGTGTTTTAGGAAGGAAATAGCATCACAATTATAATCCATGTTTTTGTTTATTTCAGCTATTATAAAATAGACACAGCAATATAAACACAAATATATTTACTGAACATATTCAAATTTATAGTACCATGAAGTTACTGAATATATTTGTCCAAGTGTGAATATTAGTTTTGTCCTAGACAGTACCTTTATTTGTTGTTAGAATCATGGTAGGAAAAGCTAAAAAGTGAAGCCAGTACCTTAAGTTCAAAAGTAAAGGATTTTTTTTTAGGAGATAAGTAAACCTTTATACATTCTGTTTAAGATAAAACAGACTGAATCTAGGATTGTTTAAAAAATTGGATGTAGCCAGGTATGGTGGCACACGCTTGTAATCCCAGCGCTTGGGAGGCTGAGACAGGAGGATCACACAGGTTCGAAGCCAGCCTCAGCTACTTGGTGAGGCTCTCAGCAATTTAGTGAGACCCTGTTTCCAAATAAAATATAAAATAGGTCTGGGAGTATAGTCTAGAGGTAGAAAAGCCCCTGGGTTCCATCCCCAGTTCCACCCCCCCCCCCAAAGAAAAATGGATGTAGCCAAAAGAAACATAAAAAACTAGTCACGGAGTATTGTAGTTAAGAAAAAGAAAGGAAGAAAAGAAGCAAAGGAGGGGGGGAAAGTTCTGGACTATATGTAGTATACTAGGGGTATAGTAAGGATAAAACAAGATAGTTTTTTTTTTCTTTTCATAGCACTCACAAAGCGATCACAGAGATATATAGCTTAAAATTGTGAGTATTCAAATTGTACATAGAGTGAGATGAAACGTAAGATTTTGATTTGAAAAATTATATAGATTGGACAGCCAGGTAAGGCTTTAAGAATAACAAGAACTAATCCAGTTTCAAGAATAGAAATAGTGTTTCATAGGTGAGAGAGAATCTGGCAGGGTCTGAGGAAAGATTCAAGGAGTTCAGAAGAGAACAGAAAAAGAGAAAAAGACTAATTTGGAGACTGTAAGTTTAAGATGCTGCTGCAACTAAGGAAAATTAATAGTAATACCACGATGAATAGAACTAATACTTTGGGTGACAGCTTTAGGGGTCTTTATTTCAATCCACACATCCTAATATTCAGAGTTTGAAATGTTTGTCTCTTCAGGATTTTCTGAGTTCCAAACTTTCACATTCCTATTGTCTATCGTGGTTCTAATGCGTTCTAATCTATACTATCTTGATTAATATAGTAATTTCATTCTTAATACAATAATCCCATAACCGTTTTTCATTTATCAAGTGTTCTCTTCCCTTTATATTTATTTGGTGAAAGAAATAAATTTCCCTCCTAACATTTGTCAAAGTAAAACAAAAGAAAATGACTTTTTCTCCCTTCTCCATAGTGAACCAGACCTACTTCCATTCATAATTCCCCAGCATTGGTCTCTCAATGTCTCTGATACACACCCCACACACAATTATAAGTTGAGCTTCTCATCTACCTTCCACTTTAAGTGTTTAAGGAAAGTCTCTTGTTCTTTACATCATGCTGCTCTATTTAATCCACTTTCTTGACTGTTACCCCTTGTGGCCTCTAGCCAAGAAATTTATTCATAACTGAATAAATAAATGAGTCATATTATTACGCCTCCATTAAAAACAAAACAAGCGTTCCATCACCTGTCACTATAATATAAACCCAGAAAAGCTATAAACTTCTTAGAAAGACCCCGTCACAATATAAACCGGTCTTCCATCCATCCATCGGTGGTAGACACTTCTCCAACCAAACACCCTTTGGAACACTCTGTCTCCCAGGCTCCGCCATCTCTCTGCTTTTGCTCAGATTATACCTTTTACTCATTTTTACTCTGTTTGACAAACCCCTACTTCTTTTTCAAGACCCAGTGCATAGGTCGCATGAGCTCAAAACTCAATGAATTCAGCCTGAGATGTCAGGCAAGGTGATGATAGAGGTTTCAGTCAGCCACAAATAGTAGAAATGCTGATCTCGGCTGAGGGACGGAAAGGCAAAACATTAAAAAAGAAAAGAAGGAAGAAGAACAAACCCAAAAAGAGGCCTAAGGACTCTACTTCAGATTCTTTCTACACTGTTTAAAACTTTAAGCTATGTAAATATAAATGCTACAGGAAAACGTGTCAGCATTATTTCCATTCTGCAATCATATTTCTGGGAAAATAAATTTCACAGGAATGGAATCAATATCTCTTTGTACAGAAGGAAATAACATTCTTATATTTTATCCTTTCTAAAAAGTGGATTTCAGTCTTAATTCAAGAACAATTGATTTTATTCACAGTATTTTTAGATGGTTTTAAGCTAAGAAATAAATATCAAAATATTTCCTTAACTTTGAAAATATTAATTTCCTGATACATTTAAAGTGGCAAAGTCATTTATGTAATGTCTTTTTTTGGTGTTATTGACTTGCATTTATTACTTAGTATGAACCTGTCAGTTTCCTACGAACTTAACATCCTTTACTCATTTACAAAGTGACAAATGTCATTACAAAATGACAGTTGTGACAGCGATTAGAACTGCTCAGATTTTACAAAAGACTAGACTAAGACTTAGAAAGTCAAAGTACCTTACAGATGCCACAGAGCGAATAAGTTCAGCACACTATTAGGTCTGTCTGATTCAAAAGCTTACTTTCTAACTATAGAACCCGATAAAGCTATTTTTATAACCACCTTACATAAATAAAAGTGGGAGATGCGATGTTCAAACAAAGATTCAAATATGCAGTTATTGTACTACTATTGGCCACACTGGTTCGCATAAAACAGCATTATATGCCTGAAAATCATTTCTCCAGTCCTAATCGGGCAAGAACAGGGAGCTATGCGTGCTGCCTGGAATCCAGGCTTCAATTTGTTTCAATCTCTCTGCTTCCAAAACAAGAGTAGAGAGAAATCCCGAAATGGGAAAAGCAGCTGCTTGTTCCCTGGCTGGCAGGGGCTGAGAATGCTCTTGGTACAGCATTCTGAGCACCTAGGAGAGAATGTCAATCCCGCTGGTTTAATTAGGACAGGGTTGTTTGGCTGTGACTGAAAGACACAGAGAGAGCGACCTGGGATCTGAGAAGTAGGTGGAACAGTGGGGCTGTGTACTCCATTGGGGCGGAGGGGATAGGGGAGTCCCTATGGTAACAGAGGATCTCCTCAGGTTTGCAGCCTAAGAAGCAAAGCTTCCCCAGAAGACTCTCTTATCATTCCACAAACTTGGGTACCTGTGATATATTAAGCTTTTAAACTCTTCCTTCTTGTTCTCCAAATTTTCATTTCTATCAGGACAAGGGACTGATTTGGGGTGCCTTAAAGTCCTTATGCAAAATTAAAACTTTCTATCCTATCATCGGTAAAATGAATATTTGTTTGAAATAATACTAAGAAACTGTGTTTCTCATCCCCAGAAATAGTTACAAGCAAACTAGTTAATTAAAAAAAAACCTACTAATAAAATAAGCTATTTGGAGTCCCCTGTTGAATGTCTTTATCTTCAGAATTCCTTGAAGTGAGAATTTTAAGATTCAAAACACTTGATTTTATGTAAAACCACACTATCAATTGCTTGAATATGGGCAACAGAGTAATCATAAAGAAAAATTTGTATTATTAGATATCTAATTTTCTATGATAATAAACTCACTATCAAACATATTCCCTAAAGATTATAATAAATCTTTTGCTGTTCATTATCTTCATAATTTAACATAAATAAAAATAGATATAAAAAGTTTTCAAATTTGATATCAAAGCACTTATTATTTGGATATATACATAAATCTATACATCAATACTAGGAATAATAATCACATATTGTCAAAAATACTGACTTTAAATTTTCTTTAGTCAGTGCTAAAAGTCATTATTCTGTTCTGAAATTAATTTTACAATATATTAAGAAACTAAGAAATTCAGTCATTTCATTTCTCACTTTCCTGTTTTTAACTCCCCATTTTTAGAGGCAACTGATTATTTTTGTTTTGTTTTCATTTATGACTAGCAATATACTAAATCTCATCACTCAAATTCACTTTCACTGGGACCATTACTTTTCCTAAGAAACTGTTTAATTTTCTGTGTACTTTCTTTTTTCTATGTATTTACCACCTGACTAAAGTTTTAATTATCAAGTTTATTAAGCTCATTCTTTGTTTCTCTTGAAATTCTTTGCTCCATCTGAACTGTTAGGTGATGTTTTGATCTGTCCATTAATTATTAGAGTATCTAGTTCATTCACTTGCAGCCATCTACATTTGGGCCTTTCTGCAGTCCTTGACTGTACACAAGGTCTGGTTTTGTTGTTTGTTTTTTGATATAAATATGCATACCCCATGTACAGAGAAATGATTTTAGTAAAGTCACTTATGAAATCACCCACCTTGACTTATTGGTCTTTCTCCTAATTACTTTCTATAATCTCCCAATCAACCAGGATTGACCTGCTTTTCATACAGAGTTTCTCACAAGCTTATTCACACACAAATATATAAATGCATACGACTTAGAAACCTACATTATTCAGCAAGTATGTTTGTATATCATATATTTCTGAAAGTGCTAAAACTACATTTGAAAGAAATTTAACACATTTCTCTGCAACAAAGATATTAGAAATCCCTTTTATTTTAAAAAAGTTCACATTCATCCAGGCATGGTAGCACAAGCTTGTAATCCCAACACTTGGGAGGCTGATACAGGAGGATCTCACAGTTTCAAAGCCAGCCGCAGCTACTTATTGAGGTTCTCAGCAACTTTGTGAGACCTGTTTCCAAATAAAGTATAAAATAGGTCTGGAAGTATAGCCCAGAGCTATAAAAGCCCCTGTTTTCCACCCCCAGTACCACAAAAAAAGTTCACATTCAGTTGGGTGTGTGGTGCAAGCCTGTAATCCCAATACTTGTCAGGCTGAGATAGGAAGATTGAAAGTTCTAGACCAGCCTCCTCAACTTATCTTTCATCAACCTAGTTGGACCCTGTCTCAAAATAAAAAAATAAAATAAGAAAAGGGTAGGGGTGTCTCTCAGGGGTATAATTCATCTGGGTTTTAATCTCCAATTCACCCACCACACACACACACACACACACACACACACACACACACACACACACACAATCACATTCTGCTCCATTCTGTTCTCTTCTCCTGGACTTTGAACTACAATTTATATTTAAATAGTTTTTAAAGAAGAAATAAAGCAAAAACCAGATTTAGTCAATTTACAACTTAACTCTACAGTATGATCATTAAAATATATTATCACCACAATGTCTTAAGAAGTTATAATGGCAGGAAGTTTGTTGTTACATTTCATTCTCCTTTTCTATCTAGGGATGTCTACATAATTGTAATCAGCTCTGATGGATGAACATATTATTAAATAAGCCTAGCATTTCTGGGTTAGGAATATACTTGGAAATATTATATCTATTTAAATGAAGAGTAAAAAAAAATATTAGTTTGAAGCAGGAACTTTGATTACTTCATATACTGCCAAGGAGTCTGTCCCAATTGCAAAATTAGTCATGATATACTCAAGATATTTCACTCACTAGTCTATCCATTATGGCTACAAAATTAAATAACACTTTACAGGAACTGTTCTAATGATTGCTACTCATTATTAGAAAATTGCATGGGAAGAAAGAGCCTTCACTTAAAACAATGGTCTCTGTGAAAGGTATAGTATCTGTCATGAGTGCTACAGCCTGCTGGTCTCTAGGGAAGGCAGATGGATGTGCCCATTCCCACATGCAGGGGAGATCTAACAGACCCAGTGAGGCCACTGATAAATCTTCTCTATAGGCCCATTAGTTTTGATGAAGTTCTTTGCAAAACTGCAAAGAGAAAAATGTCCGTGAAAAATGTTCCTATTCTATAGTGCCGTGTTATCTGAGCCCTGATTTATCCTTAAGAGACTAGGTCACAGAAGTAAAAATTAACTTTAGTCTTTAATGTGTATGTGTATATATATATATATATATATATATATATATATATATATATATATATATATTGCCTGGTACAAACATATGGCTAGGAGCCACATTTTACAATGAAGATTATTTACAATATTATACATTTATTAAATTTATTTCAAGTAGTCACATAAAATATTAGCTTCTTAAAATTTAAATAAAGAAATTTATAACCTGCATTTTGCTAGAAGCATTTTATTACATAAAGCATATATTAGTATATATTTTCATTATTCATTTTCTTGAGGTGGTGGACATAGAACCAAGGGCCTCACATGCTAGGAAAGAGCTCTACCACTAGGCCACATTTGCAGCCCACAAACATATTTTCAATCAAATGTGTTTGAAAATGTCTTTGCAGTGAACAGCCCAATGTAGGATTCTATGGATTCAGTATCCAAATGACTCCCTTCCACACACCTCTTGCTAATTCATTTGTGACTTTGTTTCTTTTTTCTGTTTCATTTTTCTTAGCAAGGCATTAAGGGGAATATGGAAAGAAATTCACAGAATTTGGGAGATGACTAAATTCAACATTTGAGGTTATTGATATTTTTACAAAATAATAACAGATGTGTACAACTCTCGCTATCATTAGTAGTAGAAGTACCACCTGACCAATTTGCAGATCAGTTTTCCCTGTGATTGTGAACATCTAAGGAGGGAGGCACCTATTTTGAAGTGGTCCTCATAGAAATAAATATTCCTTTGCAAATTATTTGTGAGATATTTTTTCTCCTACACAAAACAAAGTCCCTTTTGCAAAGATATGGACGTAGAAAGAAGGAGACATACACTGGTATGGCAAAAGATTCCTGTATAAATCCTTATTGAGAAATTGTAGGAATTACTGAAAACTTAAGCAAGCAAGCTGAGCCAAAGATAATTCTGCCTATGGGAACATACAATTGCCTTCCCCAGGAGTGTACCAGAAGACTAAACTCTTTAATCCTAAGATCTCTTTGAAAGAATGGTTGCAAAAGGAGTAGGAAGGGAAAGTTGATTTGGTAAAGTCAAAGGATTTTCTTTTATTATTCACATTTGCTTAAAATTGTTGTTTTTCTGTTCCAAAGTTCTGGGCTGAACAGTTTACTAGGCAAAGAGATGTTCTGTGTAAACCTTCCTACATAATTTACAGTATTGCTTTGTTTTCAGAGCACTCATCCCCAAACACATACAAACAGTCACACTTTAAAACTTTAAACACATCTTTCATTTCCCTCAAAGGTTCCATGTGTGCACCATGAGCCTGACATCCCATAAGCAATAGATCATTTGCTTTCCTGGCAACCATACTCTTCTGTTCCTTTTGCTCCTATGTGGACAATCACTGCAAATTAAAACACTGCAACTGCTTTTACATGGAGCTTCTACAGATAATATGCACATTCCTAATTTACATTCTATAGGATTAAAGTCAGGTAATGATGATTGCATTTTCTCAGTGAAAGCAATGGATGACTAAGGTATTTCAATATCCTGTACCTACTATATTTCTGCTTATTTTGCTGACATCTAACCCTGCCTTCTTCGCAGAATGCCATTAAACACAGTTAGATCATGACTACAAAATTGTAGTAGGCATCAATGAATAACAAGATTACAAGTGAAACCCTCAAGAAGAAATATTAAAATACTACCTTTAGTTAATGCTATAAGATAAGGAAGGTTAAGGGGAGCAGCAATATCTAACAGGTTAGATGGTTAAATACATTTTTGAATATTAAGTCCAATGTCATTACATTGGGTACTCTACAATTATCAAAATAATAATGGTAAAAAATGAAAAGCATTTGGAAATATTTAAGATTTAAATCTAAGTAAAAAGTAAATGGTTTCTAGATATCAAGTTATTAAGCTGTAAATACATTTATGTATATGTCTAAAAACAACAAGGAAATAACAGGTTAAGTTATTATAAGACAGTGACATTTTTGAGGGCTCTAAGGCATTTACTTATTTATTGTTGTGGTTTTAGAGATTGAACCAGGGACATTCTGACTCTAAGCTACTCCCCTCACCCTACATCATCCCCTCACCCTACATCTCACTAAGTTGTGAAGGGCCTCACCAAATTTTTGAAGCTTGCCATCAACCTGAAATACTCTTATCTCAGTCTCCCAAGTAATGAGGTCATCGGCATACACCACCACACCTGGCTGGTATTTAATGCATACGTATAAATTCAACTAATAACTTTAACGAATTGTAAAAAAATGAGTCAAAATTTAAAATTCTCTGTAAAAAGGCATCCATATTAATTTGTTTAGAAATCCTTTTGAGGTTTTTTTTGTGGCATAATTGAAAATAATCACCATTCTCTTCCTATTTCTTGTGCAGTTGGAAAGATGGGGTATATAGAGAAGGAGGAATAAATAATTTTCATTCAGTCATTTAGCAAAAAGTTTTATTGGAATTTGAATGAGGATCCTCATTACATACCCACTTTTATTTCCATACTACTTACTCTCTTTGGAAAGTGATGACTGACAATTTGTAATACCAATCCCAGGACCTATATGCCTCTATGAGTCCTTGTGCCTTTAACTACCATTTTTATTTAAGTGCCCTTTGTAACATGCACAATAGCCAACTAGGGAACAGTGGGAGCAGTGACGAGTATATTAACTCTACATCATTAAAGATAAAATTCAATTAAATCACAGAACAACTGGTATGTGGAAAATGCTTCTACTCTGCAGTGATTGTACCCACAGGGAAGGCTTCTAACGTCTTATTAGCACCCATCATTAAATTAATACACATATGATACATATAATGCAAAAGCATAAATAAAATGGGCAGGTTTTATTAAACTGGGAATAATTTCCAATAATTATTGGGTATAGTGGTATAGATTTTGGAATAAGTGAACGAAACAAAACTATAATAATATAGAACCAAATAATAAAAAGTTCACATTGAATTCTGTTTCTGTTTACATTCCTCATAGCAGTTAAAATTGCTAGAGCCTGTTCAAAGTTACTGGGAAGTAAAAAGCACAATAACCTACAGTGGAATTCCTTTTAAGTAATAGCTACCCACTGGGAAAAGAACTGTATCACATTTCTTTCCTATGTCAACAATTGAAGCAAGGAGAAATCAACTAGTGTTACAGCCTATAAAATTGTTGGTTTATTTTTTGTGAGGTGTAGATAGTATGTAATTACATATTGTTTTGTATTATACTGTTATCCAGGATATATGCTAATTTTATACATCTAATTTTTGCACATAAACCTCAGTCATTTTTAACCCATTGTATACTACATACTTTTGTTTGTTTGCTTATTTTATGTGCGTGCATGTGTGTGAGAGAGAGAGAGAGAGAAAGAGAGAGAGAGAGAAAACGAGAGACTGGGGATTGAACCCAGGGGTGTTCTACCTCTGAGCCATACCTTCAGCCTTATTTTGTTTTTTAATTTTGAAAGAGTCTCTCACTAAATTGTTGAGGGCCTTAAATCTGCATTCTTCTTGTCTCAACCTCCCAAGTACTGGAATACAGGCATGTGTCACCACACACTGTTTACTACATACTTTTTTCTTACATATCTTATTGAAGTATTAGTCAGCCTATTCAAAATTGAATTTTCTGTGTTCTCCACCATCAACCAATCCTATCTTCTATGGAACCACTTTTCTTACATTTATTGATCTTGTACATAACTTAAAACCTTCACTCATCTTTAATCCCTTTCCTTCTATCCAACATGTAGTAGTATGTATATTATTTTCATATATGCATTATATACCTAGCTATGAAACAACATTAAGCATTTACCTGTTTCCCTGAGTATTTAGACAATGCTAAATACTCAGCAGTGGATATAGACCCTTTAAATCAGTGTGCTATAACTAATCTATCTTCAGTATAGACAGCTATGAAACATTAGTGTTCATCTTAGCCACCTGGAGAGCTTATTAAAATTCAGACTACTGGCCTTGGAGTCACAAATTAGAAAGGTTTGGGGTTAGGGTTAGGCCCTAAAACCTTAAAATGTGCCTTTTTAATAAGTTTCTATATATGAAACTGAGTCTGCTGGTCTTGGAATCATACATTGACAACCATTGTTCAAGCACATGGTTCTAGACTTTCCTTGTAGAATTTCAGACTTGCCCATAATTTGAGACTTCCCTACTCATTTCATTATACTTGGTAAATATTTATCTTAATAGATAGATATGGATTTATGATGAAATCAACACTGTGGACTCAAGGCTGCACATTGGTGCACAGCTCTCTCCGAAGTCTATATAGTTGACATATTTGCGCGCTCACACACACACATACGTGTGTGTGTATCATGTTTATGTAACATATATAAATTACATTATATATACAAAATATAGTATTGTTGTTAAAGAGAACTCTAAAAGTATATATGTTTCAAGTCCTACACAGCCTACACAGCCTAGATCATTCTCTTCAGATAACTATGCAGGATTTCTAATTGATTTATAAGAATGTTAAACTCCTTTTCATTTACAGGCCTTGTTTGATCTATTCTTCTTACTTAGTCCTTTAGCTTTTGCCCTGTACTTAGTTCTCTCCCATAGAAGATTACATCATCCTTGACTTTAAGGACCATTTCTTTATTTACTAAATTTTCTACTGAGCATCAATTATCTTTCTTGCTGCTAGTTCTCTAGATGTTTTTTTCTTTCAAAAGACTGAGTGGAAAATCCTTTCAGATATTTCTTTGCAAACTGAACATCTAACAAATATTTGAGCTATGTTGTAGAAATACAGATGAACAAGTAAATCAGATTAATTAAAATAATTATAGCAATAGTGGTTGATATTATTGATGACCTACTAACTGGTAAACACTATGCTGAGGACTTAATACAAAATGTTGTATTCTAAACTCAACACACATTATTATATTCTAAGCTCACATGTTCTCTGAAATAAGCTATAAATACTGTGGTGAACAGTGTTATTGTTTTGAGATGCAACTGAAGCCTAGAAAGGTTAATAATTTTTTCTTATTTCCTCAGCTAATATAAAATAAGAACTCAAACCAAATTCTACAAGACTCCAATGCCCTTATTCTTAATCAGCTAAATTAGAAGTTTTAACCCAACTGCAGTGGGTATGAGGAAATATTCATTTTTTTCTTCTATTACCCACAGAAACTGATGAGACAAGAAACTAATTTTCCTTAGCTAAAGTACAACTACACAGGACATAACAGTACCATACCAATTCCAAACAAATAAGGTGTGCTTGGAAATGAAGAGAAGGATATTAAATAATGTCAGAGCTTTCAGAGTGATAAAATACTAGTTAACATTTTGTGATGATGGCTATTATTTTGATGAATGTCCTATTAGTCTTAGCATCCCCTATTAACAGATTATCCTGGTCTATTTGCAGTTGTCTTCTTAGCTGTGTATCACTTGCCCAATTTGTGAAAACTCTTGACTCCTGAAGATATTTCTTGTCCCCAGTGACAGAAACACACCTCAGGGCATATTAATATTTCTACTAAACTTCACCAATTTAAATGAAAGTCATTTAAGCTCAGATCAATCACTGTTGACAAGAGGTAAAAACTAGTAGGTAAAGTTAAATGCAAGATTTGACTTCCATTTTTCTAAAGAAGAAAGAATAGATATTTAGTTTGTATTCACTGCCAGTTGCCTTTATATGGATTCCAAAGCATTTCAAAGGCATTATATTTATTATAGTAATCTTATAACCTAGTGAATAATATAACTTGCCGTATCAACATAAAACTAAATAAAAGAACATTAAGACATTTAAAAACATGTGAGCAGAAACTTATAGCTTTAGACTCTCTTTAATATAGTATCATATTATTTCCTTCATATGTCAGCTTTATTGGTCTTTTGGCATGCTATTATTTGCATCAATTCCATTCTATAATAATGTAATGCCAATTGCTTATTTATGAAGTTGTCATTCACCATTCTCATTAGACACTCTATTCAATGTACATACCATATTCAGTGTAGTCATGAAGGAACAAGAAAGTCTCTATTTATACCCTGAGTTTGAAATCTAAAACCTAACAGAGCAAGAATATTTTAATATACTTTTATTAGTGCATTGTAATCTCCTTTCATAATATAGTTCAGAGTGATGGGGACATATTTACCATTTATTTACTACCCCTTGTTGACTCCATGTATTTCAGAAGAACTAAAATAATCACTAGTTTTCTAAAACCAGAATTTTATTTTTATCTTGGGAGAATGAAGGTTTCTTAAAATGCTTTTCACCAGATATCTGCTAAATTAATGCCTTAGAGGTGACTCTACTACTGAGAAGTATTGTTGGTGTGCCAGTAATGAAATGTATGTTGTACAGTAGATACCCATCACTGTCATGTAGAAGATTGTTTCTCATATAAAACATCACTAGAACATTGTAATAAGACCTAAGGCATATCATTTTTTAATTAGAGAAGACTCTAAAAGACCAATCAAGTTAAATATCACAGTACAAATAGATTAAACAACTTGTTTAGAGTTATGTATGATAGTTAGAGAGCTGAATATTGTTGGCTGCTCATCATAAAATCATCTTGCAAAAACGTCTTGTTCCTGATAAAAGTGTTCACAATTAGACCTTGTGTTCTTTGAAAATATGTCTGTGTGGCTACAAATATTAACACCCATGTGCTACAAATAACCCAGTGCCTTCATTCCCTGTCATCTTACTTTTGCTCAGCAAAGCCAACCTGACAGTTTTCTTATTAGATGTATTAGGAAAACATATTTTAGTGCTGTTATCTGTTAAACCATGAAACTAAAAGTAAATACAGGACCTTACTTTGAGAATTCCATATAAAGCTGTTTGTTTCCTCCCTTTCTTCCTCCTTTATTTTCTTTCTTTCTGAAATCACTATGCGAACTATAATGTTTTCACGTAGAGCAGTACATTTGAAATAATTGATTTAAAGTAATTCAATAATAATCTCATTGTTAATTGTTGAGTGGAACTTCAATCTATATGAGCAAGTAAGTTGCTCAGTGTAAATATTAGCAAATGCTTGTTGGGAGCCATCAGCAATGAGTATCTACTTGTACTTTTAGTAATAGTGTCTCATTGATAACTATGAGACCTAGTGAGTTAGGCTGTAGCCACACTGATGAAACAACGTTTACATATCTGGTAGTATGTTCATGTGCATGTGTCAATGTAAGCATGAGAGAATGAAAATATACCTGGGCATTGGGTTTTCTATAATGAGTTACATTCTTTTTCAAGATACAACAAGCAAGTTATTACAAACAGTATTTAATTACTTTTTCTAATTTATCATTGATGCAAGAAGGAAAGAAAAAAAGCAAAACAAACCATGGGACCTCGAGATTTCTCCTGCTGAATGAACACTGATAAGAAAATTCTGAATCATTGTTTCACCCAGTTAATGCTATTCATGGACTAATGAACAGGAAGACTACAAATAAATTGAATGGTTAGTGAATCACATTGTTTCCAGCTCATGAACAGCAGAGACAGCCTGTGATTCATCCGGTTCTTACCCCCATAATTGAGATGGTTCCTACACTCTCCTCATCTAACTAAATTGAATGGCTAACATTAAAACCCAGAAATAAATATTTCCTTTTCAATGTAAAATGATTACAGCACTGCATTTTTGGAAAAATTATGAAATATTATTATGTCATAAAAGGCTTAGAGATCAATTGTAGAGGACCTAGGTGTAAATTGGCTGGCAATAGACATCATGGCAAAAAGAACACACTTCCCAGACCTACGGGAGATAATTAGTCTCTATTACAGGTGAAGTTACTATACTCATTTTAGAACCAGACAATGTGTTAAAAGTGTGTGTGTGTGTGTGTGTGTGTGTGTGTGTGTGTGCGTGCGTGTGTGTTAAAAACCTGTAGCATAACAAAAGTATAGTTAGGGTCACATAAGAATTTTTTATTAATAACATTTCTATGACTAGAAAAGTGATACATGGTCACTGTAAAAGCTATAAAGTATCCAGGTGAATGTATTGAAAAAAATGTAAATCACCCATGAAACCACCTCTCAGAAATAACCAGTGCTAAAATCCTATTTTAGTTTTCTCAGGACATTTCACAAATTTATGCTTGTCTTTTATTTAACATATCCACAAAGATACACATAGAAACATACAATAGAGATCATACCTTCATACCCTATATTTTGTTAGTTGAACTTATTAAACATTTTCTCCTACACAATTAAATCTTACTTTTAAAAAAAACACTGTTTTATCTTATGAATGTACCACATACATAACCATATATCTCTATGTAATATCTATGTGACATATCTACTTATAAGAAACAGCTTTTCTTTCTTTCTTCACATATTGGATATTATTTCATTGACATGAGTTCCTGAAAGTAAATCAGGGTTTTAATTTGTACAAGCTATAATTATAAAAATATACTACACTTAAATATATCACTAAAACCCATGTGTTTAACTATGATTAATGCATAGATTTAGTCCACTCAGTGATCATTATTCAGATGTGAGACTTGCTCATCATTAATTAGTTATTCTTTGTGTTAGAGAAAAACAGGTTCAAATATAAGACTATTTAACTTAACTATGAAAAATGCTAAATCAGCCGAGGGTGATTTAGACAGGAGGGTGTCCAGAAGCACTAGAAGTGAAATTATTATGAACATAAGAATCCACTGGATCTCATGCTTTCATACTAACTCTTTCTGTGCATTCAAATGCTCTAGCCATCAAACCATTGTGATCCCTATTTACTTGCTTCTTAAAAATATTCATCTCCTTGATTAATAGATCTTAAAACCCAGGTAAAAATATGTATATTTGTATTCAAATGAAACCTGTCAGCATTATGTGTTTCTTTTTCCTCATTAGATCTAGGCATTTTTTTTTTAAAGAAGAATCACTTTCTGTAAAGTGACATTAATGTCTAACATGGACTTTTTGCCAAAATACTATCCCCCAGACAACTGCTCTCAGCCTGGCTAATGAAGTATGATTAGCTTATATTGATGTCCTTTGTTTGAATAAAGAACTAGGAGCCTGTAGAGGTAGGAACTTCCACAGCGTGTTCTTGCCCAGTTCTGTGCTAGACTCTGTCCTACCTTTTCCTTGAACAATGTCCTTTTAAGATTCACTGTTTTCTCTAAAACTTTTATTTACTGCAAAAAAGGATACACTTTCACTTTTCTACCAGAACATTCTTTCTATTGCTCTACTTACCTGAAATCTGAATTTTTCTTGATAACAGCACTGCTTTTATGTCAGTTTTTCTAAGCACTCTACATTTACTTGGTTTCTTTTCCCATTTTCTTTAAACACTTTCTAGGCTGCAACTACTCTACCCAAATTCTCAGCTCTTCACACACATAAAATCAACTCTTCAGCAGACAACCTATTTCTATACTATTACTGACCAATCTCTTTTAAGTCTTCTGGGAGGCCGTGGCTCAATTAGTTTCAGTGTGTGTGTGTGTGTGTGTGTGTGTGTGTGTGTGTGTGTGTGTGTGTATGTGAGAGAGAGAGAGAGAGAGAGAGAGAGAGAGAGAGAGAGAGAGAGAGAGAGAGAGAGAGAGAGAGAGAGAGAGAGAGAGAGAGAGCTATTACCTCTTCTATTTCTTGTGGCATTACTCCAGGAATGCTATATTCATCTACTTGAATTTGCATTGACCCCATCCACCATTCTATAGTTGACCATGTTAAAACATGCTCTATGGACAGAGATCTTTTTTGAGCCTCTGTGCTCTTCCAGAAGTTGCTCTATTTTTTTCTTTCCTTGGTTGTTAACCTTCTTGAATTAATTTTCTATGCTTATCTTCTTTTTGTTATAACAGTATCTTTAATGCTGGCTCCACTGCAAATTTGTAATTATTTATTCTAAAAATCAGTTTCTGGTCCTACAAAATGAGTTTTGGTCTCAATCAAGTTTCTTTGACTATATTAAAGCATTTAACAATAGAATGCCCTTTGGTTGCTTGGATTTTCTTTTAAAATTTGCATAATATTGTTCACTTCTGATTCTTCACTTGCCACATTTTTCTGCTGTCATCTTTTTTTGTGTATATGAGTGCTTCAGTGTTATTTGGGTCTGTTTCTGACTTTCTTGTGTTCTTTCTCCTCTTGTGATTTTTGCCCCTGGGTTCCATTCCCAGTAACGAAAAAAAAAAAAAAATCTTACAAATCTTACATGGTCCATCCTTCTTTGTTGCTGCCTCACAATTTACTTCTACTTTATTTTTCTTATCATCCCAATCATCTTTCAAATCTTTGGTGGTTCTATTGACAGGATACAGTCTCCATCTACTATTCAAGTCATTTGCATTTTGTCCCTAAACTTCTTTCCTAATATTTGTTCCAGAATAATTGTTCTCTTTATTCTACCCAAGCACAATTGATTTCTCCTTCATCTATAATCCTATGGCTAGTTGTTCATGGAAGTAGTTATAGATCTCAACTTCTTCTATTTTATCAAGTTCTTTGCATGTCTGTTCTTCCAGTTAGACACTCTTGAAAAGTAGCAACCACATTGCTGACTCCAATAACTTCCATGCTTGTACAGTTCCTGATCAGAACTTGGAGCTCACCAAATATCATAACAATCAATACTTAAAGTCACTGGGCTATATACTAAGAGCATAACCTGCCTTGTGATGAGGTTAGTTCACTAAAAAAATGTGAATTAGTGTAGCTTTACATTTATTAAAATTTAGAGTATTCCTTTTCTTATAAAGATTTACGAGAATTTCTTGAGTATCTGCATGACTTCTTATCAGGCTCCCTCTGATAATAAGTAAAAAGTATGAATATTTCTCCATAGTTTAGATAAAGAAAATAAGACTAATAGAGGTTAACATCCTGATCACTGTCACCAAACCAGTGGGTGATACAGCAGGGATTAAAAACACTTATTCTAAATATCCATTCATTAACATATTCACTCCATGAAACATTCATTCAATAGTAACTTACCATCTCTTCGTGAGGACAAATGAGATAATGTCTGTAAAACAATTTGAGCTACTCAGGAAAAAGCAGGCTATATAATGTAAGAGATGAATTTGATAAATTGAATTCATGAATAAGTGCATTGGCTCAAAGCTTTTGTACAGAGGAAGTTACTGTGTCATTTTCCCCATTTTCTTGCCAATTTACCTCAAGCTTTTTACAATCATACAAATCTCCTATGTAGCTCAGCAAATGAACTTCTTGAAAATGAGTTTTGGTCTCAATCCAGTAAATTTTATTTGTACTTTCCCCATATTCTCTCAGCTAGTTCACTGACCCATTACATCATCAAAATTACCAAAATCAGAATATAAGTACATTTGATGTGTTTCATAGCTAATATTTTAGCAATCGTTTCATATAACAGTATCGATTTTATGTAAAAGCGTTTCATCTTTTATATTATTATGTTTATGTGTAGATTCTACGTGAGAATTTACCATGTAAACCTTCGAGAGTGTACTTATTGCACTGCAGTCTTTTTCAATAATAGCACCTACTACATAGGACCCAAGGGCACCCATTAAGTGCTCAATGATATTTTCTACTAGGCATTTTTTTGTCCTCTGAGAGCATTTCTAGCACTCTCAGAAGGGCTATACAATCAATGTGCAACCTCCAATAGTTCTGAACTTAACAATGTGGATGCTATTGAAATAGCCTTCTCGTGTTGGAAGAAGCTGCTAATACGTGGGCAAATGTGAATCATACACAGGCCAGACAAACAAAGCTAGCCATATCCTGTCTACCATGTTTAGAAAAATAGGATGATTTCATTTGGGCAGAAGCATGATCTCTTGAACAGAAACAGAATAGAATTCAATTTAATTTCATAAGTAAACTCTGCTCCAAGAGAAGTAGCTCTGTATAAACCAAAAATGCAATTTAAACAACACAATACATTTTAGATTTCTGAATGCTCATTCAGTATCACTATACATGAAGTCTCACTTTAAGTAAATTATACCACCACTTTGGGGAAATCTAAATAAATCTTGCTTTCTAAGTAAGTTAAAGGCATTGATACTGCCTTACAACTTAAAGTATCACAAGGATGAGGCAGATGGGTACCAGCAGATGGGCACCATGAGGGTAGAAGGAGAAGTACCCACCTGTTACTGGGTATTGTGCCCATTATCCCAGTTTTACTTACTAGATCTAGTTTTAATTTTTTGTCTCAATTATGAAGGAGAAACAATAAAAATCATATTTAAATATTTTACTATTTTTCTATTTTTAGAATTTAAATATATACCAAATGTAAAATAATAACTAACAATTTCCTACAAAACAAAATCTCCAGAAATTAAAAAAAAATGCTATGAATAAGGAATAAGTACAATAGATACTACTTATTAAAAATTTTGCTTTTCATAGTTTCAGTTACACATGATCAACCATAGTCCAAAATTATAGCACAATATAAAATTTTGGGGGAGAGGATCATATTCATATAACTTACATCACAGTATATTATCATACTTATTTTATTTTATTTCTTTTTGTTAATCACTTTTTGTCCTATTTTATAAGCTAATCTTTATCATAGGTATGTATGTATAGTGTAGAAAAAATATAGTTTATTTTTTATACAAACAGAGTTTGATACTATTTTTCATTTGAGGTTTCCACTTGAGTTCTTAGAAAGTATCCAGAAAGGTAAGTAGAGTACTGTAATTAAAACTATAGTGCTCATCAATCTTATAATTATAGTGACAAAGAGGACACAAATGTTAAGTGTTTGTTGTAGAGAAGAAAAATATACAAATCCAACATCTCAGATAGATACTTCAGAAAGTGCATACTGATTTATAATTAGTGCCTGAAGTTATACAACTCAACTGGACTTAAAATCAAATATTTGAACACAAATACACTTATGTGCTTTTTCTTGTTTAGTACTAAACCAACTGTTGCTGCTCTAATTCTGAGGTATTACAATTTTTTATTGAAATAAAGCAATGTTCTAATCAGTAGGATGCAGTCTGTTCTCTTGCACACCATCTCCTGATAGCAAAAATGGCTTGCAAAGCCATCCAGCAAATGTTGACTAATTACTAATTATATGCAAATTATGTTTGAAATAAGGAAAATGATGTTTGGTAAATAACATCATCAGGGCTCTAAATAAATTTGCAATATAGTTAGCAAAAAGTCCTAAATGGGTAAAATTAATTAAAATGAGAGTCATATGCTTTTCAAGAGAAACATAAACAAATAGATAACTTAAAATGATAATAGTAGTGGTAGACAAATAACGAGTTAATAAATGAACTGAGTACATTTTCTCACTAAGCTCTCAAACAAACAAAATACTGTGAGTCATCTCAGTTCAGTAATGGCAAATGTAAGTCACCTCATTTGGCCCCTCTGGTTGATTGGGGGTGGGTGTCTGAAGCTTTGGTATCAAGAGCCATACCAGGGGCTAGCTACAGTGAGTACCCTGGTTGATTAATACTCTGCCCAAGGAAAAGTGCTGAGCTTGATGGCCCTTGGCATGATTTTCTTGAACAGAAACAGAATAGATTCCTTTCCTAAATCTCTTTTTTCTCATTCTCTATAAGTAGTCAGGATCCACATGCTAATAGTCTTTTATTCTAAATTCCTCTGCTCCTTCACTTTATAGATTCATTGCAGTGCAGCATGCTCTAGTCTCTCTTCCCCTAAACTTAATAATAGAATGTACATACTAATGATAATTTTCCTGGATTTTAAATATGGCCATGTTACCCTCTTCCCCAACTCAAAACCATTATAAAATGCACACTTAATTTATTTGACAAACAAGACAGTTTGTGATCTTAGAACTACACTTCTTATTTCTGCCATTATCACCTGTCCTACCAGTTTCTCACTTACCCCTCAACTACTAATATAATCGCAGCTCCTTGAAAAGCCATGTTACTGTTTTCTTATATAGTTTTCCTCTTGTTAAAATGCTTTTCCTCGCAAAGTTCTTATAAGAATCTTCTCCTTTTTCAGTTTTATCAGTTCAAATAGTTCTTTCAAAGCTTTTCCTCAAAACTTACTAGCAGTTTCTCCCTGGTTTTTATTATTTACCTCTTTTCACTGTAATGCTTTAGTGAATCTCCTCCAAAACTACAAGTCTTTTGAAAGAAGGCAGTGTCTGAATTACTCAAAAGCAAAACAGAGGAGAAGCTCTGCACTCCTGAAAACAGTATCCCTCAAATCGCAGATAAAATGTAGATTTTTTCCCCAAATTTATTCCAAAGTAAAAGAAAAATCAGAAATAGAATGCTCCTAAAGAAAGCATCTAGAAAATTCAAAAATATGCAGTAGGCATGTTTCTTTTATACACTAGCCAAGTCCCCACAGGAAAAAAATGCCACCTAGACCTTAGTCGATAAACAAATAACTGACAAAAGGTCAAATAAATCAATCCAGCCTGCTGTACTATATCATATGCAGTGTTATGGGAATAAAATAATCAATATAAGAACAATAACAATGTGTTTGATTTAAACCACATTATGTATCTGTCATCTGTGTTACCTGAATTACATGAGGCTGTGGTCTAGTTTTATTCAGTGCTTTAAATCCATAAAATTTTAATATATTAAATCTCTACTAGTAGTTAAAATACAAGTGAAAATATGAATGAAAAGCTGAGAGCAAACCAAGGGCATTCAAAGGATGTATAAAACTAAGTGCAAATTTCTTTCTCACATAAATATCTACATTAGAACATGGCATTTCTATCATCTGTTTTTCTCTAACTATGTGAACTAAAAGAAACAAATCCCTTTTTCACAGCTTCAGTGTCTCCTTACATTTCTCATCACTCAGTGTACAGCTCATTCCAAGTTACCCGATACAGCCTTGTCAGCTTCCAACTCAAGAAGCAAAGTAACAACAGTTTGTGTTATATTGTACTAGTAGCAGCAGAGAAGGAAGCATATTTCACTCTACCTGTAAGCCCTCTTTGGAAGATTAAGTGAGATTCTGCAAGAACCACTCAGAGCTGCACTCGCTCACCTACTAGTACCTCAGCACCAGGCACTCAACAATATTTAATGAATGAATATAACAAGAAAAAAAATCATTAAATACTTGAAAGCATACTTACTTTGACAAGTGTTATAGCTTTATTTTATTCAAGTGCTCATAAAAGTTTTCAATACTAGAAAAGTATCATTGAAATAAATTACATATTTTTCCTCTTATACCTCTGGGTTTAAAAGTTTATATGTATAGATAAATTCTAAGGATGTGAAGGTGTCATTTTTCTATTAATTGTAGTCATTTTTAAAGGTAAATTATATTATCACTGCGTACACATATTTAATACACACATGATTTGAATATGCATGTGCATGTATAACATGTGCTATATACATACATAAATATATGTTTATGCTTCTGTATACAGTGTATAACTTAGATTTTTAAAGATATCAGATGCTTGAAAAATATATGGAGCAATTGATTTTTGTGCTTAAGAAAGAAATTTAAAATGGAAGATTTCTTTATGAGAATGTTCTGGCCTCAAAGTACCAAGGTGGACCAGGAGGTGGATTTTAACCAGATATTTGATTTTTTTTTTAAATGTAAAGCTTAGAAGGCTATTATTTACAAACCCTCACCCTTGAAGTGTAAAAAATATATACTATTACCTCATTCTTTTTCTTCTTACATAGAAACTATGCATGAATTTTATGAATGCCTGCTGAATTACAGTTGCTTCCTTAAGCATTCTAAACGACCAAAACATAATTTCTTTACTTTCTTAAGGAAACAGTATCTTGTACTTTAGTCACATTTAATAAAGATGAATCTTTCTAGTAATTCAACACCCTCAGCGATTTTAATAACAGAGCCAACATTTTCAGTGATATGCTCTAAATTTATGAATTGTATTGTTTTTTCCATTAGGGAAAAAAAAGAGCATTGCCTGATGATCAGACATCAAAGGCTCCACTCCTGTGTTGAAGCTTGAGGAACAGGGGTACAATTATTGTCAAAAGATAAACCAATTGTTTAAGATTGGCTGCATCAGAGTCCTGGATACTGGGTGTGACAGGTTCTGCAGGTGTACAGACTTTTGCCTATTGATACAAATTGAATCTGAAAATAGCAATTTATTCACCAAATCAAACCAATCACTGAAACGCAGTTTTCTCTCTCAGCTCTTATTTCCAACTGACCACTTTTAACCACTTTGAAACTTCTGTTTTACAGTTACATTTCTTTTTCAGCAAGGGGCTTAGGGAAGCCATCATGGGAAGCCCTTTTTTTTTTTTTTTTTTTTACCTTTTTAGCTTTGAGCTTTCTTTTCAGAAGGCCACTTATTTACAGTTGCTCTAGTTATTTTAGGCAAAAATGATCCACACCTGTTCCAAATTAATGCTCCAGCCCACCCTCCTTTTTTTCTCTTTTCCACCAACTTTCATTTGCTTCTCTTTACCCAGAAAAATGATATCACATTTGCATCCTTTGTAGCACACTTATCAAACTTCAAAGACAGTAAAACCACTTCTGAGATATATATCTGTTAACATAATCAACTTGGAGGAAATAGGATAGCACATAAAAAGACATTTTTTGAAGTGAATCACTATATTTTTGAATTGATGTCTAATAGTAAGGAATTTAAAACTAGTAAATAAGCCAGACTTGGTGGCTCATGCTTGTAATCCCAGCACTTGGGGCTGAAACAGGAGGATCACAGGTTTTCACCCAGACTCAGCTACTTCATAAGGCCCTCTGCCACGGCCCCGAGCTTAGTCCGTCCCAGCTCTCTGCAACTTAGTGAGACCTTGTTTCAAAATTAAGAATAAAAATAAAAATTGGTGGTAGAATGCCCCTGGTTTCAATCCCCAGTACCTCAAAAATAGCAAAATAAATTAAACTAGTAAATAAAGCCTAAAAGGATGCAAACAGAGCAAAGAATTCTCAAAGACTAGACAAATAAGTGGATACTCTTAAAGTTTCAAATCAACATATTTTCCTGGCATTTGACCAGCTTTTCCACAACTCTTGGATAGGATAGCTCACAATGGCTAAACCTAGGTTGTTGCCATGGCTACAAACTGCCAACAATGAACCAAAAATGCAGTTGGGAAACACTTAAAAGCCAACAAATTAGACTGAAAAAATAAACAAGCTAATTTCACTGTTATTTTAAGCAAATTGGAGGTATACGAGGAAGGATAAGAAATTAAAAATTTGAAAACACGATCATAATCACAGACCAGACAGTATTTTAAAGATGTTTCATACTGGATGACATTCATTTGGAACAACAAGAACAAAAGTAGACAAGAAAAGCAGCAAGAGGAAGATAAACAGTAGAAAAATTATTGACTTGGCTGCCATGATTGATGCTCCCTCAAGTCTCAACCCTTCAGAAAAGTTAAACCTGCATATTACTGTATGCCCATGTTTCTTCTCTATGAAGAACATGTTTCTTCTCTATAAGCCACCAGAGATACTTTGAGTGTTTTACATTAAATTGACTTATTCTAATTTAAAGAGACAATGGGATAACACTTCTTTGTGTCCAGAGGAGTAGAACTTTATAACCCCCCTGAAAACTTAAATTGCATTATCAAAAGTTGACCCATAATAGGTGATTGCTACAAAGCAAAAATTGGTTTACAAGTTGAGAAACCACCATAATACTCAGTGGCCCTTGGTTATAGTTTCTATGTTGAGGTGTATAAGAATCTATGGGTAATGACATGCTGGGAACATTAATACCTGCTGAAACCAGAAATTTTTTAAGTCAGTTATTAAATGTACAACTATAAAATGTATATGAATATATGATTTAATAAGTTTTAGTTCTTTTACTGTTGTCTATGCCTGTGAAGGTGTTTTTTTCCATCTGATACCTCTCTAGTGTAACAATACTATATTTTTATGTCATACTATATGTGTGATTTTTCTATATTTTAATACTGCACTGGTAGCTTGAAATTGGCCACAGTACTAGATACATTTAAAAAAAATGGCCAACCACTACATATTAGGGCTTTATTTCTAGGTCTGTTGATTATGTAGACTTAATCAGGGACAGGGAAAATATTAATGATGTAGAATAGACTTTAAAATATGTCAGATCTTTGTTGGGCATGGTGAAGCAGGCCTGTAATCCCAGTACTTGGGACACTAAAACAGGAGGATCCCAGGTTTGAGGAGAGCCTTAACAATTTAGCAAGGCCCTCCGAAACTCATTAAGACGATATTTCAAATTAAAAAATAAAATAGGGCTGGGGATGTAGTTCAGAGGTAGAATACCCTTGAATTCAATCCCCAGTACCAAAAAATAAAAAAGAAAATGTGTCATATCTAGAGGTATTTTGTGGAAAATAACAAAAATAATTGTTAAAATGCTCTTTGTTATTTGAAAACTGTTGTCTGATTAAACAAAGAAGTACTCAACTTATGAATAAGTAAAGTTCTGAAACATGCTCTTGTTATATGTTTTACTTACTAATATAAATAAAAGTATTAACCAACATGTTTGTCATAAGTATACTTGTTTATTTGCTGCCAATGAACAGAAACATACTCTAAACCAGTTATATGAAATTTATCATGAAGTATGTATCATTTATTTTTGTAAATTGTAAGCTATGCATTCTTTATATTTGTAAGATGTATGTGTGTGTGTGTGTGTGTGTGTGTGTGTGTGTGTGTGTGTGTGTTCTGTTTAGTGTTTATGCTTATGATAGGATAGCATTTGAGGTGAATGGATAGCTGAAAACATTTTAACATAATTTTTTTAATTCTCCTGTAAAAATACAGGCCATCTGTTACAGGACCTTCTTTGAATATTCACCAAATGCAATGAAATATCAAACAAGTCACATCTAGTATATTTGTTAAGATGTTCCATAAAAATGACTATGAATGTGTTGTATTCCTTTCCATTGAGTGTTCAATAGTTTCTATTGCTATTGAAGGAAGCTCCTGTATTTTATCTTCTTTCCTCTCCAGACCGCAGGGACACATTCAAAAGTAAGTAATTATGACCATGCTACTGGCATCAAAAATTGACTAAATTATCCTCTAAAAGGAATGGCTTTAGAGCATGAACTTAGCATTGATTACTTAATTTCCATTTGTTGAATATCCACTGTGTGCTAAATTTAAAAACTATTTTGAAATAATAAATTAAAAATTATGGATAGAAGTGAGGCTAGAAGGCTTGAAAAACTATTACTGGTGTTTGATATGCCTAATAACTCAATTGCAGTGATAGTGTCACAAGGATATCCTCAGGTCTAAACTTATCAAGTTGCATTTAAAATTTTAAATACGTATATTTTATTCAATGTCAGCGATACAATAATAAATTCATTTTGAGTTCCCAAAACACACACGCATATGCGCGCGCGCGCACACACACACACACACACACACACACACACACACACACTCTCTCTCTCTCATTTTCTCTCTCTCTCTCTCTCTCTCTCTCTCTCTCTCATTTTTGGTTTTTATTCTGCAGTTGATTTTGTGCCTACTCTTTCTTTCATTTGTGCTTATGTGTTTTTAAAAATATAAGTATACATTTTTTTCTTATTTTGGTACAAGGATTTGAACTCAGGGCATTCTGACTCCAAATTTTATCTTCGGCTCTTTTTATTTTTTGTTTAGAAACAGCTTTGTGTGAAGCTCCCTCGGTTGCTTCATGTCTCCCTATATCACTGTGCTGATTCTCCTGACTCAGCCTTGCAAGTACTGGGATTATAGGAGTACTAAGTGTCATCAAGCCCCTCAAGAGTTTTTCTATAATTTAAAGCAGGAAAACACTATATAAACTGGGGATGGAACACAGGGGCTTTCTGCCTCCTGGCTACACTCCCAGATCTATTTTATATTTTATTTGGAAACAGGGTCTACGCTGGGCGTGGTGATGCACACTTGTAATCTCCGCGCTTGGGAGGCGGAGACAGGAGGATCATGCAGGATTGAAGCCAGATGTACTGGCTTAAGAGACTCTGTTTCCAAATTAAAAAAATAAAAAAGTATAAAATAGGTCTGGGAGTATAGCCCGGAGGTAGAAGGGCTTCCAGGAACCCCAGTACCACCAAAAATACAAAAACCAAAAGACAACAAACAAACAAACAAACAAAAAAGAAACAGGGTCTCACTAAGTTTCTGAGAACCTCACTAAGTAGCGGAGACTAGCTTTGAACCTGTGTGATCCTTCTGTCTCAGCCTCCCAAGTGCTGAGATTACAAGCATGCGCCACCACAGCCAACTAAAGGCAATCAATTTTTAAAGTGTGCACATCTAGAGAAAGAGATAAAGATGTTTATTAAAACTTACTGAAGCTGAGTGTTGAGGTACACACTTGTAATTCCAGTACTTAGGAGGCTGAGACAGGAGGATCACAGGTTTGTGGCTAATCTCCGCTAATTAGTCAGACCCTGTTTAAAAATAAAGAATAAAAAACAGGGCTGGGAGTATAGCTTGGAAGTTGAATCCCCCCTGAGTTCCATCCCCAGTACCGCAAAAAAGAAAAACTTAAGACTTATAAGACTAATTTTTTAAACTTTTTTTCTAGAATTTTTATTTTGATTATACTTTTCTTCTAAATATTCTGCTAAATGATTTCTGCTCCACACTAAATTTATTTTAATATATTATGTTTTTATACTATGCACTGAAAATTTAGAATTTCACCTTCATTTCGATAAATTATTTGCAAAAAAAAAAAAAAAAATAAGAGCCTGAACTTCTGGGAACGTAGTGACTGAGGGAAGCAACACTTATCAGTCCTGTTGACACCTGATTTGCATTGCCTTAAAAACAGTGTTCTTAAAAAAGCAAGAAAATTCCACAATTTTAAAAGTAACAATGGCAGCAGCAAATGAAGGCTAGAAGACTGATCAGAGAGCAGAGAAGAGGCCTCCCCACCTCGAGGCCACAGTGCCACAGTGACACCATCTTACCTCACTGCACCGGACTCCAGAGATGAACAGGAAAGCCACCAAGGACCTGAAGTAAGTGGCTGCGTATCATCGGAATTGTAATCCATCAGTTCCTCCTGTGCAAACACCGGCTATAACTTGCAGCAATGGCAGCTGAGCTCACCACAACCTCCAGAGCTCCAGAGTGGAGCTCAACAACACCAGAAAACAAACTTGCCCACCTCTGGGCACGGACACCACAACAGCACCATCTTCCTTCACTGTACCCGACTCCAACAACCTAAGACTTGTAGTAAGCAGCTGCAGATCATTAGAATTGTAAGTCATCAGTTCCTCCTGTGCAAACACCGACTCCAAACTGCAGCAGTGGTGGCTCAGCTCACCATACCCTCCAGAGATCCAGAGAGGGGCTCAACAACAGCAAAGGTAGGAATGGAGTTGGCTGTTAGACATAGCAGAGGCTCGGACAGACGCAGGCTGTGTACATCAGAGCTACACCCCCTGCCCTATTTTTTATTCTTTAGTTTGAAACAGGGTCTCACTAAGTTGCAGAGGGCCTCACTAAGTAGCTGAGGCTAGCCACGAACCGTGATCCTCCAGTCTTCAGCCTCTCAAATGCTGAGATTACAATCGTGTACCACCACGCTCGGCAGCTGGACATATTTTTGACATCCTTGATAAGTCTCATTCTTTGTTAATTTTACATAGACTATGTAAGTTGAATTTTATCAGAAAGGTATTTTTTTATTAAATAATACGGGCCTGAAATAACATTTGTTTTTAAAAATAACCTGCGTGAGTTCTGTAATTTTAAATCAATATCTTAAAATAATCACCTCCATTTCTTAATTTAGTCAGTAAATATTTGAACTGAAATACTGGATATGCCGAAATGAATGAGTGAAAACAATATTCTGCTCTCAAGGAACTCTTAATATACAGTTGGAACAGATGAACTATAACTCTTATAATGTATTTAAACGGCCTTGGGTATTTTCTTCTCACCAGAAAGCAAAAGCAGAAAGAGGAGCGCTTCATGCCCCCCCCACTTGATGTGTTCTTACAAGGAATTTACATGTGAAAGCTATGCAAACTATAAAGCATGGAAATATATAATAGAAACTTCAAAAATATCTCAAACGTTGTAATTATTCACACTAACTTTACAGTTGTTTTAAATACAGTATATAGACTCTTTCTAGGTCCTGTTCTCAATCGTAGAGATTTTTTTCTTCTACTATCTGCTGGCCTTCCCACCTCTCCCCCACACACCCCTTGTCTCTTCTAAAAAGAGCTCTTCAGTGGTTAACCTCTTTATTCAAAAGCTGATATATCCCTATGTTCCCTAGAAAGCAGCTTCCTTTACTGGCACAATTCCCTGGATGTGTTTTAAGAGCCTTGACTAAGTTGTTTTGCCATTTAGTTTGCAATGTGCTTTTGAATGATCAATATGCATTATGGAACTATGCTTACTCATCATTTTTCCAGTCAGAAAAACACATCAAAATTCTGGTGAGAACATTTAAACATAAATAATAATTCTCACTAATGCAACCTCTTACTACTCTCCCTTTTTCTACTCCGTAACTCAAATGTTTGGGGGGGAGATGTGGACTTTTAATTCATACCTCTTACCCTTCTGACTGTGGCAGTTGCGATTGGTAGCCTGAAATTCCCTGAGAAGGTCAGAAGCTGAGCCTCTTGAACTGGGGATGTGATTAGATTTGACTATATGAGGAGTCGTTTTCACCCTCCAAAATCAGCAATCTCCTGAAATAGTCAAAAGTCTATCCATCCCCCATCCTCTTTGGTTTGGTCAGATCCTGAATTCCCGTTTTTGTTTTTATTTTTGTTTTGTTTTGTTTTGTTTTCTGGTAGACCATCTTAGCTTTTTATTTTGAAACGGGGTCTCGCCAAGTCACTTCACACTGGCCTTAAAAATTAATTCTTCTCAGTCTCTCAAGCACCAAGACCACAGGTGTGTACCACTGTGCCAAGTTCCTGAAAAGCTTTGTAGTTTTTCATCCTGGAACTGCCCAAAGCTAGACTTGGTGACTCTGGGAGTTCATAGGGCATGCAATGTTTGCCAAGGAGAACAGTATTCCCTATATTTTTGCAGACCTGATGAATTTCAGAAAGCAGATCCCAGGTACTCAGCAGCTTAGTTGCAGAAGAGAAAACTTCCTGAATTCTAAACTCAAGGCCAATATGTGCAGTTTCTGTCTTTAACAGTTTTGATCTTAAAAAAAAAAAAAAAAGTCAGTCAGTTAGGCATGGTGGGACACACCTACAATCCCAATACTTGAGAAGCTGAGACAAGAGTACCCGTGGTTCAAGGACACCCTCAACTACATGGTAAGATGCTCAGCAAAAAGAGACACTCCATTTAAAACAAAACAAAACAAAAAAAGGATTGAGGGTATAGCTCCAAGCCAGAATGCCCCTGGGTTTAATCCCTGGCAGAACTCAAATACTTTGATTCTTTTTTATTATTCTGTATTCGTTCATTACAAGTAAATGTATCTAATTTAATAAATAATATTGTGAAATAAGTCAGAACTCTTTATTATTCTGTAAGCACCATTGTACAAATTAGCAGAAGTTTTGGAAAATACACAGCACTGCAATATTTGAGCAAGTCACTCTTCCTGCTCGCTATATGGTATGACTCCATTTTCATAAAGAGACAACATTTTATCTTGTTTGAGTAGATGAAGAAATGTGGCCTCAGACATCCCCTGTTCTGGAACTGTGCTTTAGATGAACGGCAACATACTTTCAATGGGCACAAATGAGCATAGAGGAAAACAGTATTTTGCTCGGCATGATGGCACACACTTATAATCCCAGTATTTGGGAGGCTGAGACAGGAGGATCTCACCACAGGACAAAAGAAGGAGCTAAGCCCATTATGGCCCTAAGCCTCCCAAACTATAAACCAAAAGAAATCTTTTTTTTTTTTTAATATAAGTTGATTATCTTGGGTATTTGTGATAATGACAGCATGTTGACACCCCTTGGAGGTTATGAGTATCTCACTCTACATGTTTAAAGTATGTATTCATCCTTCTCCCAGTGTTGAGTCAAAGTGTTTCCTTATGACTTTGAAAGCTAAATGTTTCACTTTTTACAATAAAAATGAGTAGCTATAAGAAGATCTAAAGTAAATAACTTCTACAGTTAGTTTGTTTATTTAGTATTTTAAGCAAGTCATTCATGGTAATATATTCATACTCCTAGTAACACTGATACATAAAACTTAGAATAAGGAGTCCTATAATTACATGCTACGGTTTCCAAAGTGGCATTCTAGAGTAAAGGAAAGGGAAAAAAATTCCTGCTTCAAGCTAACTTTGCATTCAAAGCACAAATGAGTGAAAAATTGAACCATTTTTAGAAAGCTTTGAGATAGCTGTAATGCTGCCTCTTTTTTTTTCAGCCATAAATGATTTTGAAAGCAGGTGTTAAGAAAAGAACCAATAATGAAACCGCAGTATAATCTATAGTTGGAAACATTCATAATTTTTGTAATGAGTAAATGGGCAAGAAAATAAATTATTTCTGAAAATTAAAATATACATATATATAATAGTTAAGATACATCTTTTTGATGATTTACAGTAATAATTTCTTCCAGAAATTTTAACTCTTTTCCTAATTACAATTCAAATAGCATTTATATCACTATATATTATTTACTATTAGTTTATGTTAATTGTATAATTCAACAATGTATTGGAACTTCTACTATTTGGCTATGTTGATTTTTCTATTATTTGCATTGAAATATTTGGCTAATGTACTCTTTAAAGAAATAGAAATATTTATTTTGTATGTGACATCATTATAGTGTTAAGACTAGTTTTCTTTAGAAACTATGTCTGGCAGGGGCTTATTTGATGTTATAGAAATCTTCTAATCATAAGCAAAGAACAAAAACAATTTTATCCAAAAAAGTTCAAATAACTGTTAGTAAAAGGAATGTATATCTATGGAAACAATAAGTATATTTGTATAAACAAGAATTTCACAATTAGCCCTTGAACTTCCAGGAGAAAAAGTGAGAAAAGCCAGTATTCATAGGTTATTGGTGTGGTGCCAATGCTAAATGGCTTTCGGGATTGAAATTTAATTTTTCATAAGAGGAATTTAATAAACAAGTAATTTCAACTTTGAAAAATGTGGCATTGTTTGTCTTTAGGTGAAAAATCTGCCAAATATTAAAAAGATCTCTCTTGTTAAGTCTTAAGCACAAAATCAAAATTTTTATATGGTTTTAGCACAATTTTGAATATGACCTATTATGAGACTTAGTTGGAGAAATATCCATTTATTATTTTGAATTAAAACAGTATCATTACTTATGCTATATTGAAAATGTAATATTTTAGATACTGCTAATATGTAACTAAATTGATGATGCTCCCTACAATTTAAAAATAACAGTTTGAGCCCGGCATGGTGGTGCAGCACACTTGTAATCCCAGCATTCAAGAGCCTGAGACCAGAGGATCTTGGTTCGCTGACGGCCTCAGCTATTTAGCAAGGTGCTCCGCAACTTAGTGAGACCTTGTTTCAAAAATAAAGAATAAAAAATAGGACAGAGGGTGTAGCTCGGAGGCTGAATGCTCCTGGGTTCCATCATCAGACCCGCGGGGGGCGGGGGGGGGGGGAGAACTATCAATTTGAAAAGTTTTCTCAGAAGCACAGCCTGGCTATGTTTTGAGGTAATCAGAGTCAGTTATGATTTGCCGATACACCAGCTTGGTTTTCAGAGTTTGCAAAATCTGAGTCACTGATTTCTAATATCGGCCTATGTTTTTATCCTGCTTCTTTTCTTCTAAATTACATACTGTTGACTTTTGTGATGAGTAGTTTTTTTTTTTTAAAAAAAAAAAGCTCCCAGGAAATCCTCAGAATATAAACTAGATACACTTCTCTCACTTCCTGTGTACTTTCTCTGCTATTTCTTCTATATAGAAGCACAAATAAGGAGGTCTGAATGGCTTTTCCCACACAATGAAAGGATTTCTTCCTCTGTGTTTTCTGTGACTAAATGCTATGAAATGGTGCATCTCTGCTTTTATTGAATGTTAAAGTGAGATAATGAAATATTTTCCATAATTAGAGCTTTGGGTCCCTGCAATGAGAAATCAGTGCTCATATAAGTAATTGATAGTATCAGACAAGCAAGGAAATGGTAAAAACAAAGGGAAACATAAAAAAAAAATAACCCATTATTTTAGAAGTGTTTTCACAGTTGGGGAGAAGTTGAATTCATTTGTCATAGCAGAGATACTGAAAGACAAAGGCAGAGTTAATATATAAAGTTTTGCAAATTATAGTATGTTGCTTTAAGAGTATCTTTCTGCCTGCAACAAGGGAGACTGGGATGGTGTTCAATGCCATGGTAGGCATTTTGTGGGCTTGAAGAGTGGTCAAGAAAAATTTTAAAATACTACTCCTTGTAAATGATATACCCATATCCCTGAGCCACTAAACTCTGAAACTGCCAACCTCTTTGCTTTGCATGATATAGACTGCTAAATATCTTTATTCCTTAAGAAGAGTTAATAAAGTATTTAAAATATCAGAAATGATTTTGAAGCAATCTCAAGAAGCAAGATATTCAATATCTTTTGAACACTTTATGCTCATTTCAATTCAGTGATGGTTAACAAACAAAAAATATTTATTCATTGAAGATATCAAGCATCAGAAAGTCACCATTATAATTTAAAAACTTCCAAAGGGTTATGATCTAATTTCTATAAAGGGTGATATCATAAAGATGTAGAAATATTGTCACGGAAGTATTAACAGTATCATGCATACACATATACACACACATACATATACATATGTCATAATCTGAGGCCATTTTTTAAATTCTTTAAATGTAGAACACATTGATTATAACTTTGCTATCCATACCAAAGTTTGGATAGCTTTACAGTAAAAATGATTTAGGATTTTACCAATAATGTTCTAGAACATTCAGCAAGCAAAAGAGAAATTAAAGATACAAGCCAATGAACACTGTATAACACAGATTTATATTCTATCTTCTCAATCCTACATAACCCATGATAGAACCAACCCTAAAGGAAAAACATAGCTAACATTTTTTTTTTGCAAAACATATAATGGCATTGTTTACATCTTATTTTTATTTAGAATTTTCTTGCATTTCAGAAAATTTAGTCTGTTTAAGAAAATTGTTTTAATTTTTTGAAGTGTCATTTATTTTTTTATTTATTTTTGTGGGTCTGAGGATGGAATCCAGAGGCATTCGACCTCTGAGCTACACCCCTTGTCCTATTTTGAAACAGGGTCTCACTAAGTTGCAGAGGGCCTCACTAAGTAGCTGTGGCTGTCCACGAACCTCAATCCTCTGGTCTCAGCCTCCTGAATGCTGAAATTATAAGCATGTGCCATCACACTCAGCTTAATTTCATACACATTTAGAAGTATCTCACTGTTGAAAGTCAAATGAGTCACAGTAAATAATAATATACTTTCCAGAGAAAAGAATTGTGTGACCAGATCATAGACATAGTAATCTTGAAATATAGTAGCAGTTGGATAGTAGTGAGTACATGATATACATATGCAAGTATCTGCATATGCATACCTGTATTGTATAATGCTCATAAAAAAGGAAAGTGGGTTCAACTATCTTCAAAGAGTTGTCCATTTTTAGCTAGGTGTGGTGGCACAGGCTTGTAATTCCAGTAATTGGAGGGCTGAAACAGAATTGCAGGTTCACAGCCAGCCTCAGATACTTAGTGAGGCCCCGTTTCAAAATAAAGAATAAAAATAGGGCTGGTGCTGTAGTTCTGAGGTAGAATACCCCTGAGATCAATGCCCAATACCTAAAAAAATTGTTCATTTCTTTATAGTATGATAAAGTTCTATACTAAAATATTTGCAGAGTTGTTTTACAGAGTTTGTTTTTGATAAGGGGTATAACATAGTATACAGTGGGAAACAAATATGTACTGTCTCAAATTTGCAAATTAGATAGATGGTATATATCTCTTATAAACTGTCTTATTAAGTTATATTCTTCTATGGATGTAGTATGTATAGCATTTATATGCATATAAATCATAAATACATATAGATTTTCTCCACCTCAATTTTTTCTACTGTATTTCATTCAGAATTTCCATGTGGCTGAATTATGTTTGTAAAATTGACATACAGACTTTAGCTTCTAAATTGAACACTTATAATTATTAATCACAATCTAATGGTTCGCTTATAAACCTCTTAACATTAAATTCAGATATTAGACAATCTAAAAATTAATATATAATGTATAATGGTGTGAGATTTAAATTATATATTAAAACTATATAGTTAGATATATGTTTCATTTTGATTTATTAGTGGTAAAAACATGATGGTAATAGTAATAAGCTATTTCACATAAATTTTAACGTAAATTAATTAACTTTTTTCGGGATTAAAAAATCCCCACCAAATGCCACAATGTTCCAAAATTTTAAAGAGAAAAATATAAATGAAAGAAAATGTATCATAACTTTTAGAACACAACTCAGAACTCACAAACAATGAGAAATCACTTTTTTAAAGAATAATACAAATATTAGCCAGGCATGGCATCACATGCTTGTACTCCCAGCATTTGGAAGACTAAGACAGGAGGATCCTGGTTTGCAGAGAGTCTTGACTACTTAGTGAGGCCCTTTGTAACTCAGTGAGACCCTGTTTCAAAATAAAGAATAAAAAATAGGGCTGGAGGTGGAGGTATAGCTCAGAGGTAGAATGCTCTTGGGTTCCCTCTCCAGTACTGCATCATCATCATCATCATCATCATCATCATCATAATTAATAATAATAAAAAACAAATATTTAAAAGTTAACACCTATTCCAATATCTGTCCTTGGTTGATTTTCTTACACCTTAAAAGCTATCTGACCATAGCTATCTGACTCTGCTTTTAACCTTGAAAATTTAGAGACATAAATCATTGAAATGTTCCAAACAATAAAATGCTAAAATATGACAAGAAAGAGCAATTCCTATATATTTTCAAAACTCAGATAGATTTTCATTTTTCAAAATGATTACTCATGCCACTGACCGAAATTGGAACAGCATAAGAACATTCAAGTCAAGTCACAATTTGTCCTAAGCCCAAAAAGAAAAATATACAGTGCTCAAGACGAAATGTAGTCAGACACAACTGCAGGGAGGAATATTTAGTTGGGGAAATTCAGGGGCATTTGAAGAGAATGCTTTAGGTACTGTGGGACTGTTTGATTTTTTTTTCTTTCTCTCCACTGTTTTATATTTTATCTGCTTTCATAAGCTAAAGTACACTGGCTAAATCAGGTTCCAGACATTCAAATCTTTATTCCTACATAAAGCTCTAAACACACTAATCTCTCAGGCCTTTGATAAGTCAACACTGCAATCAATAGCACACTGCCTTTAGCTTTAGGTCTCAGTGGCATCCTGTGATTAATATCAGCTTTCCAGGAGAAACATGAAAATCATATCATGTGCAACTAGATCAAACTGTCACACAACTTTGGGAAACTGAGACATCCAAAGGAAATGTGAAAATGAACTGCAGTAGATAAATGTCAATTTCAGGGTTTTTGACATTTTGTTATATTTAAATTACAAGCGATGTTATTTTGGTTCCTTCCTGCTCTAAACATGTTGGTTTTCCCTTTCAGGAGATTCTGATAAAATATGTGATCATCCCTTGCCAACATTTTCAATTCCTCTTCTATGCAGACAGCAGGGTTTATATGATAAAATTTTAATGACCGTGGGCCTGCATAACAATGTGAGGCACTAGCACATTTTCAATGAGGCTATGCATTTGTTAAGACTGGCACTGAGTAGTATTCTCCAAGCAGAAGCCTTCGTGGTCTGAGAAGCAGGCTTAGTAGAGATAGAAGCTGCTCCAGAGGAAGTGCCATTAACATGCAGGCGTTGTCCTGATGAAATGGAGATTTATGAATCACTGCCAAGGAAACTATATTACGGGTTGTAAATTAAAATTGGGGTTTAACGTATACCCGACACTAGGCTGGAGGATCTAGTTTTCAGATTACCCCACAGACTTATTTAAAAGCAGCTTTAGAGGGCCCCACAATCCCTGATTACATCCCCTTCAACTTCCCACCAAATTCTACACTGTTTTCTGGTTACAATTTCAAGGGAGGTGGAAGGGGTTGTTAAAATTTATTCAGGAGGGATTTTGGAGTTTTGTTTAACTCCTTTTCAATTCCAAGTTAAATTGTGTCGAAACTAAACTTCTTAGATCCTAAATGATGCCCCATGTTACCTGCGTGGCCTGCACTGAGATACTTCTAGGACCTGGTTTCCTAATTTACATATTAACCCTCATCCAAGAGCCTGGGGATGGTTAAACCTCCCACAGCTTTACTTTATCTATTCTATGAACAAATACAAAAGTATAGGTAGCTTTTCAATTCTAAAAGTGTTATTTTAAAGGTTTTCTTTGCTCATGACTACTCCCATCCTCATAAGTTGCTGTAATTTGGCATGACAAAGAATATAAACATACAATGATAAGGGTTTCCTTCTTGCTCAACATTGTCCACCTTACAGAAATGTCTAGGTTTAAGTTGAGCATACCATGCTATTCTTATCTTGTATAAAGCTGGTACTAGGAAACTTCTTTCTGCAAAAACTATACCCTGTCTTGCAAATGACAGAACTGTTTTCCTCTCTGGTACCAAAAGTACTGCCCTAGGGCAGAAAAATGAGAGATGGAAATCCTCAGATGGGTTATGGCTCAGAATTGTCCCATTTCATCAATGATGATCTATTACTACGATATGTCAATATCTGATACCATGAAATCAATTAGATCTTCTTGTAAAGAAGTCCATTTCAGAATGTGAAGGACAAGTTTACCCCATAAAAACCTGAGAAATAAGAATATCAGCATCTTGTTCTACAAAGGAAGCATTTTCAATAAATATATAATTTAAATAGAGATAGAAGATGGAGAACATTCTAGTAGGAAGATAGTAATTATTAGAATATAGTTGTAAGATGGTACAGTAAACAATTCCCAGAAATTTAACGTTAAATTATAATATCTATGTGTATGTAAGAAGGAAATACACGTTAGAAACAGAAATCACAAGTGCTTTAAAATAAGTTGCATGAAATTATAATTGGAATGAAGGATTTACCCAGAATCCAAAGAATAGCCTTTGATGTTGGCAGCCAGTATAATAAATCGTTTTAAAGCTTTATAATATAACATAAATTAAATTTAACTTAAGATGGGTATTTTGGGATTGAACATTGATATTGATTCAAAACTTCTTACAGAGATAGTGAGAGACGAGACTTGTTCTAATGAGGCCAGAGTTGACAGTCCTTTACATGGTTTCTTAATTTCCAGAAAGTACAAGATGTGATTAAGAACTTGGAACTTTAAGTCCCCAACCTCCCAAACTCCAGGGAGGAGAGAGAGACAGGAGATACAATTAATAATCAATTTCATTTACATAATAAGCCTTCACAAGAATCCATAAATGGTAGGATTTAGAGAACTTCTGGGCTTTGAAGGTGGTATGTGTGTGTTAAAGGAAGCACTAGGGAGTGAAATCTACCACATTACGTCATGGTTGTTTACAAATATGTCACAATGAGTCCCACTACTCAGTATAAGTATGCACTAATTTTTAATTAATTTGTTGTCACAATAACCAATACACTGTCAGTGGTTATCAAGTGCTATTTCCCTTCTAGGTGCTTTTATGTCTTAATTTATATAATCTCCCAAACAACCTCACCTTATTTGTAGTGAGACAGAATGTTGTAGGTCAGATGTAGATATGGGCAGTAATCAAGGGGCACCATGTGACAGTAGCCTACCCAGAACTAAAACTCAATGAGAGGAGACCTGCTGCATCTAGAGATGGAGAGGGAAGATGGCCTAGTGCCTGGTGACCTCAGTAGAACAACAACATAGACCTGGGTCTGAAGTCAGCGTTCCCCAATCCCTAGCTTTTCAGTATTATGAGCCAATTATGTCCCTTTTTGTGATTAAAATATAGTTGGAGACATGCATGGTGGCACACACTTGTGATCCCAGTACATGGGAGGATGAAACAGGAGTTCACAGGTTCTCGGGCTTGCCTCAGTAACTTGTGAGGCCCTCCACAACTTTGTGAGACCCTGTTTCAAAATAAAGAATAAAATAGAGCTGGAGGCATAGCTAGGAAGTAGAATGCCCTTGAGTTCCATTTCTAGTATCACAACAAAAGATAAAATCTAGTTGGATACTGTACTGCAGAGTAAAAATGTCCTAATGAGAAAAGCGTGACAAATTTTCAGTTTAATTTATTTTTATTTATTGTCTTATATACAACTAAACAGAAACAGAGCCACACGTATATATGAACTTCTAAAACTTGAATGTCAAATGAAACTAAGTACTACTTTTACTGGAAGAAACAAATAGAGTGTCTTGACTTTCTTTCCTTGAAGCCTCAAGTATTCTACAAAATTTTCCATGACAAGACGGCTATAGCTGTATCTTTGATATAGATTCTGTAAGACTTTGACAGAAAGAAATACTTGATAAGCACCCTGCTTACTCCCTTACATTTCTACCCTCCTCACTGAGGAAGAAGGCCACGGAAGTAGTCCATTGAATTGTGATAAAAATGAAGCACATCAAATCTAAACTGTGGCTGCAAACAAATACCCTGGCCACACTGTCTACTTTCTCTCTCTAAGTTGCTGCTCTCTGGAGTCTCCATGTTTCTGATGGTGCATCTCCAGAATGGGGGTGTTTTTCAGCCTGGATTCATTGACTGGCTGTGTGAAATGGAGGTGGTTTACAGGCGTGGGACTTGTAAGTGGTAGATAAACTTTATAGTGTGGAGTCTCTGAGCTTTCCAAGGTAAGTGTGTGCATGCGTGTGTTTGTGTGTGTGTGTGTTGTTACCATATCGCCCTCAAAATTGCAACACCTTATCCTCCAAAAATAAACTATAATCTTCTTAGGTTATTCTTTCTCTAAGTTCTGGGGTCCGTAAGTCCAAAAGACTATGCATTCATTTAATATTGAGTAATTAATATTCAATGATGATTAAAATATGATCTCAATTGTGTTTTTCTGGCTTAGGAATTTAACTTTGTATTTAAGACAATCCTTAACTTAGCAACTTAGTAACTTAGCACCAGTTACTGAGTCCATTCCAGAACAACAAACATGGTCTGAAACTACAGAGCAAGATTTCAGGTTGCTGAGTTAAAAACAAAATAAAACATCAAAAACAAGCATGAAACTGGCCATGTGTGTTATCACAGAATAATCGAGAACAAAAACTCTCTGAAACTTTCCTTTTGAATGAGTTGTGTTGATATCACATAACAGATAGCCTCCAGTCTTTACATTAGCAATTCTTATTTTTTCCACTATTCATTTGAAAACAAGCATTGTTTGTATACTATGTACCAGGCACAATTGGAATAACAGAAATACAACGACAAATGGTGCTTGGCTCCAAGAGTTCAGAGTTAAGTAGAGAAGCAGACAAGAAAATTTGTCTTGTTAAATACTCTAAGAGAGATATGGAATGACGCTTTGGCAACTCTGTGGTGAATAAATTAATGCTTTTCAAAAGTATTTTATTATAAATTGCATCAAAGGTAATTCCATGAAAGTATAGGAGATAAGAAAATTTGTTGTATGAAAGTATTACAAAATATGAGAAATATATAAATGAGTTGAATGTAAAAACAAGTTGTGAGAAAAATAATACTTGGAAATTTTCAAAAATTCGGCATAATTGGGACATAGGATACATACAGAAGTAAAGTAGGCAATGTGTAATAAAGGATAGGAAAAATGCCATGAGAAGACTTGAGACTTTATTTTCTAGGGGTGGAAAAATGCTTATAAATTTTAAGCAAGAAGATGGTATGCCCAAATTTTATTTTAGAAATCTCTTAAAAGCACTTTGAATATTGGATTGTTGACGTAAGAGATGGGAAGCAGAGAGATGACTGGCATTTATTACAACAACCCATACAAAGAATGATTGAGGCATGAAGCAAGCCATTGGGGTAGTATAGAAAGATACTATGAACTCAGAAGATATATAGATGTTTGAATAAATAAGATTTGATAATCAATGGAATGTGGGAAGAGAGTGGGAGAAAGAAAAAATGTCCAAGATTTCTTTCTCTTTGACAAATTGGATGGTGATGCCAAATACAGTTATTACACACACAAGGAATAGAACATAGAAAATAATGGGAATTATAGGACCTGGTGCTGGGAAGGTAACTCTGATAGGGTACCTGCTTAGCATGCAAAAAGCTTTGGGTTTGATCCCCAGAAGCTCTCCCCCCAAAAGAAAGAACTACAGGACTTGAGACAATAATATGTAAATAGCTGAAAATACAGATTTAAACATCAAAAGAATGCCCAGGCTGTTTTAATAAGAAAAAAGAAATGACTTCGAGTACATGAAAAAGTAGTGGCTTGTCTAACAAAACTTCAATGTTAAAGTTAGAGTTGATTAATTTAGCAGCTTACAATAGCCATTGGTGATTGTGTGTGTGTGTGTGTGTGTGTGTGTGTGTGTGCGCGCGTGTGCGCGCGCGCTTTGTAGTTTCTTCATCATGAATATGCTGCCTTCTCTGGTCTTTGCATAGCTCCCAGTATAATAGTCCTGCATGTATATTTATTACATTGCTTATATACTAAAGAAAAGTAGTTCTGTCCTCCACCACCACCAACCCACATACATACTTGTTTTAAAAACATGAAGACTGTAATATGGTCATTACAAAACTCTTATTAAATTAGTATGAATTGGTTTAGGTAACCCATCTCTAATCCAGGGGAAATGGGATAGATTAGCAAAATCAGCTTCTTTTAAGAACATCCCAGCTCTGAACAATGGATCACACCCAATCTCAGTGTTCTTCTGGAATGAGGAGTGGAACTAAGATACTATTAGGTAGAGAGCCCAAAAATCCTTCAGCACTAATGAAGAATGGAATTGATCAAATTTTGATATTTGTTTATCCTGACATTTTTCCAATCGGGAGAATAGGGGAGGAAAATGAACATTTCAAAAGAAGATGTTAAAAATACTTTTGCTTCAGAAAATACTAAGGACTATAACCTGATAACAACATTCCATTAATGTGGATTAGATAGAGAGATAAAAATTCGCATCACGTTTTGTATAGCTTTTAAAATTAAACCCCAAATGCCAACTCCACATGGAATTCTTAGTGCTTCTCAGAAGTACTCATTGCATTTCCTGCATGTATGAAAGTGTGTGTTTGTGCACAATATATGCACATACACGTACAAAGTGCAATAGCTCACTCATTGCTTTATTCCCAAGAGAATTATGCCCTAAGCTTGCTCCAGGCCATCCCTTTTAAAACAAGTCTAATTCTTTCAATAGAGTATCATAAATGGAATAGCAGATGTTAAAGTATATCCTGGGACTTCCAAAGGCTGCTGACTTTACACTACAGTTTCAGAGATAGGAAAAGACTGTGACTAAATCTTACTGAACATTAATAATTCAAGAATATGAGCAAATTCATAAAGGTGGTGGGGAGTCCCTCAGGGCATTGATGTCAGTTTGCATCAGGACTTCAGAAAAAGGAAGAAAACACTTTCAAGGAAATGAGAGGGAAGCAGTGGAGAAGAAGAAATTTAGGGGCATGGCCTTTCAAATCTTCAAGCACAGTTAATGAAAATATAAAATAGTGTGTGTGTGTGTGTGTGTGTGTGTGTGTGTGTGTGTGTGTATGTGTGTGTAACCACTAGGAAACTGAATCTGATATTCTCCCAAATATTGGGTGGGTATCAGAAGTGGCAGAAACAGAGCAGAGAAATGAAATGTGACATTTTGGGAGTTTGTGAATTGTGGGGAAAGATTGAGAAATGGACAAAAGATAGAGAATAAAAGAGAGAGGGGAAGTTCACTCAGATCTTCAAGAGGATGGTGTAGGCTCAACAGGGATCAGGGTAAAATAATAATAGAAACAGAAGCCTTTTTTCCCCCCAGCATCCTCTTCTTTTCCTTGCTTGATAATGTGGTTAGTTTTCTCGGCCGAGTGTCTTGGTCCACAGCATAACTCAGATTTTCCTTGATTTTTATTCTTCACCATTCTTTACATAAATTCCGCATTCGCGCTAAACTAGCTAATGTGCTGTGCAGTTTCCTCAGTTTGTTTTCTTTTCTTATATAGTCTACGATATGAAGGACATTTCTTCCCAGATCAATACACCCAGCCTACTATTTCTGGTCACTTGGAATTAGTCAACAACTTTGTCTGTCTCTCTACCTCCTATGTCTGCTTTACATCACTTGAATCCATATTTGGCAATGCAGTGGTGTAGCATTGTCAAAACAAACAAATGAAAAGCAAGACAAGACAGAAAGGCTATTCAATTATCTTAAAAGAATGTTTCAAATTCAGCCAGTCCATGATAGTGTTTGCCAGTACTTGGGAGGCTAAGGCAGAAGAATCACAAGTCTGAGGCCAGCTTCAGCTATTTAGGGAGACCCTCTGCAACTTAGTGAAACCTTGTTTCTAAATAAAAAAAATTTACTGAACAGGAGTATAGTTCAGAGGTAGAATGCTCCTAGGTTTAATCCTCAGTACAAAACAATAAAATAAGTCCTATTACCTTCAAAGTCGATAAAGCTAAAATTTTTAAATGATATGTAGCCATACTTTTCATAAATCGATCACAGTTTATTGTCAATTATTAAATAGTTTTAGAGTGCTTATCACCTCTACTCCTAAAATTTAATTGAAATTATACCTACTTCTAAAATTTAATTGAATATAATTTATTGGTTCAATGTTACTTTTCAGAAGGAATAAACCCTTAGCTTCATTTTGTCTGTCCAGAGCAACTTTACATCAGTTCTCAGGTAACTGGTGTCCTTTGTTTATTTTTATGTATGTTTCTCGTTTGTTATTGTTTTTATGTTCTCTGTATTCTCTTTTTATTTTTCTTTTAAAACCCTTCTCCCTCTCCTGAATGATACTGGAGTGTTTTAACGGTCGATAAAATAATAAAAATAAAAGGAAGATTACTTAATTGACATTAATCTGACCATAATTTTTCCCAGCTATCCCAACTACAAACAAACAAGCAAAAATAAAAAATCAAGCATAGTTTATACTGGTAGAAGTTTTTCATCCCACCTGATTATAATTCCATCATTGGTTAGTGGCCTATGCTCTTTTTCATGATATTGTAATATGTTAAGAACAAAATCCCCTAAGAATAGAATTATCATAATATATCCCCTTAGCTATGTGGGCTTCACCAGCAGTTATAAAAATGTTGCCAAGATTACACTCTAGCAATTAGCACTCATTGTGGGCTGCTAATGGATTTTACACTCAGCTTTAGAGAGCTATACTAAAACTGCTTCAGACAATCATTCCTAAAAGATGTTTTTAGATTAAGAGATAAGGGCAGACTAACAAATCTTGATCAAACATATTTTCTTCTGCCTGATAAAACTGATAAAGCTTATCATCCTCCTAATTCTGGTATCAAAGAAACAAGAACAACAAAAAGGAAAAAAGGCATGGCTTTTTAAAAACATCTACAGTCAAGTTCACTAGGATCAACCTAAAGGTTACTATTTTGGTAAGCAGTGTATCTTTGGTATATATTGTTAGTGTGCCATGGAATTGAGGATCTGTGATCTTTTTCCCTCCACTAAGTTTTTCACTATGGATAATCTACTGAGGGAATGTATTTAGTTCACTGAGGGAATGTATTTAGTTCACGGAGTCTAAGAAAATCATTTTAGATATAAATATAAAATTGAAATACTGATGGTCTGTGATAAGAGAAGAAATGCATTCCCAAAACAACGAAACTATGCTGTAACATACTTTAACAGCAATAACAAAATGGCAAAGTTCCCCTCCTATCCTAGTGAAGAGAAAAATATGACCTTATTGTTATTTGACAGAATATATACCCACACAACTGAGACATTCAGAGTATAGGAAGTCAGTTTGGCTAAACTTCACAAATCTTCCTAAGCATCTAATATGTCAATTAGATACAGTCTCTGTCACAAAGAAGAATTAGATTCACGAAGATAAAATTTTAATGTAATCTGCTAAATATTATTTTTATATTGAGGATCGAAGCCAGGGACATGGACCCTCAGAGTTACACCCCCAATCCCCCTTTTTTTTTATTTTGTAAAAAGGTCTTGTTATGTGGCCGAGAATCCTACTGAATTTCTGAGACGGCCTTCAAAACTGCAATTGTCTAGCCTCTCAAGCACTGGTGTTACAGATGTGTGCCACTGAGCCTAGATTAATCTAGTATATATTCTAATAGGATATTCCAGATAGAACAATGCATGTAAAGGACTTATCATCTTAGCCTGAATAGTAACTGTAGTAATTTATAACACAGAAAGTGCTCAGAGGAAATGGAGGAGAGGAAATTGGCCCAGACTAATGCTATCCTCCTGGATCCGGGACTTAGGGCAAAACCATCTAGAATTGAAATTTTGGGCTTTAACTCCCATGCCTTTTCTAGAAAGCCATGGCTCTTGCAAGCATCCACTTGGAAATCTTAGAGTCGAAAAGCAAGCAGCACCTGCTGAAGGGCACTGCCATACTCTTTCCTTCTCGAGCCCCAACCAAGTGAAAAGGAAACACTGTCCAACTACTCTAGTTGTGTATTTCTAATTATAGCTCCAACCAGAATGGCATCTGCAATAGAAAAAGAGTGGCATTTCTTTTTGATTTCTTATATATAAATAAATCACACAACACTTTAAAGGTTAAGTTATGCAAACTCTACAGTTATGTACAAAGGACTCTCCCACCTTCTGTTCAATGGAAATTGACATCCAGACGATCTCTATGCATGTTCTATTTCTTTCCCAACACTGCTGCCTATCAATTTGAATTCACAATTTCTCCATGAGACATTCTCGATACAGCTTCACCAATAAATTGAGGGAGAAGTGAGTGCAATGCCTTTTAGTAAAATTAAACATATTAGTGAGAATGTAGATTACCATTCCAAGTAAAACAGGGTCTAACAGCATGCCATCAAGCTCCCAAGCTTTAATATATGCCTACTTACACCAAAAGCCAACTCTCTTGATTTTAAAAATAACTTTCACAGTGAAATGGGAAAGCTAATGCCAAGTTGGAAGGTTAATTTAAGGATACACATAGATTAATACTGTAAGATTATTCACCCCAAAGCACTGTATGATATGACACCAGTTCCTCTACTAACAAAATACAGTACAATTTATGAACCAGATTTCTTTTTAACATCAATTCAGAGGGATTAATTGCTTGAGAAAAGGCTGTTTCTGACATTCTGCTTCTTTTCAGTGGTAGAAAAATAATTTTTATGCCACCTCTGTCATTACATGTACTGTCCTCTGTCTTATCATGAGTTGTTGACCTTAAAAACCCAGGATTTCAAACACATGAAGAGTGAAATTGATTGATTCGTAAAAGAGATTTTGACAAGTAATTTCTTTCAAAAGTATCCACACACTTGCTCCTCTTATAGCCTAACAGGAGAGCTACTCTTTCATATCCTAGTGCATGGAAACCAGTGTTTAATAGCTTGGCTGGGTGCATTTCTCCCCATCTATAAATCCATCAATCTCCCATGAGATTCTCAAAGACTGCCTTTCTCCAGGGAGGTTCGGTAAATTTTATATATGTGCCCTAAGTGGCTTTGTAGAAAAGCCCTTAGCCATATGCTCAGGGCCTAAAGTGGCACTTTCAGGAGCACAGGCTAATAAGGCCATGCTGCTAAAGCCGCCGTGCATTGCCTGTCCTTTTTGTTTGTTTCTCTTGTGGTTGTGCAGTGACTCAGGACATTTACTCCCACACAGACATATATCCTCAGCTTCGGGGGAAGGAGGCCAAGACAAATAAATCAGACTTCATGGGAAAACAAAAATAACAGCAGAGAGGAGGGAGTAGAACCAATATGTGCAGAAGGGAGTTTTGTTGGGCCTGCTAGCTCTGAATATATTCTGCTTCCATTGAAAGCTCAGTAAACCCTGTCCCCTCCCACTAGTCTGTGGGCAGTTTACAAGCAGGGACTCTGCCTTCCTGGCAGGTATTTCCTGTTCAATGACTCACACAGCTTTTGCACACAGTAGGTGTTCAGATCACATCTCTAAGAAGGAATCTTCTGCTGGGTATCCTAGTAGACTGGCAGGCAAAACAGGAGAGCCTGTTATAGCTTGAATAGAAAGCATAGCCACTGGAAGACATCACCATTCGTAAATACCACAGGGTTTATGGTGCTGGCGTGTGCTTAAAGCCTTAGGAGACCAAAAATCATCTTTAAAAGGTAAATTATGTTTTTTCAGTGTGAGTGTATTGCAATCAGATATCCCAATACTCTAAAATTAAAAGTAATCTATGTTTAACTTTTAGCCTTCCTTAATCAGAACGTCTTGCTTTAATGGAAAGTGGCTTTCATTAATACTCTACTTTCTGTGCTTATTAAAACATGTGCCTAAGTGAAATAACAATAACATTTGAGCAAAATAGAAATAATTAGTTGGTGGGTCCAGTGCATTGCTCTAAAACAAATCTTAAGCACATATTTTTGTGGTCCTATCTGTTTTATAGGCATATATTAAGAAATGGTGATGGTAACAGTAGGAATGTATAAACTATAGAAAATTAACAAATCAACTACTGTGCTATGTTTCATACTTGAATGTCTATATCATTAGAGATAAAACATATTATGAGCACTATGGAAAAGCAATCAACTGCTTCTTCCTTGCAATGAACAGAGTTTTCTCAAGGGGCAGATTATTATAGTTCTATCCTCACTGTTGATGGAGCATAAACCCAGGAGGCATATGTGTATATATATACATATATATCTCGAGAACTTATTAACACCATTTATCGGAAACTGTGCTGCCTAAGGATGGCTATAAAGAGGCCAGGTGCATCTAAACAAGACACCAAACACTTACTGCTAGCTTGCCCAGTATTCCCAATTTTTTTTTGAGGCTAACTTTTCAAAACAAAGAATATATTTATTGCCACAATCTAAAAATAATTACCAATTTGGAAAATTCTTGTACATGAGCAGTTTAAGAAAATTAAGCTGTTTCTGCAGGAAAATGGTATATGCAGGGAAGACATCAAATGTATAAACATAAATACATTTTTTTCTACCATGGTCAGAAGAACTACATGTAGCCTAAAATTCTGCAAATAGACAACAAGACAAGACATCCAACAGTTAGTGTTTGTTCTGCTTCTTGCCTTCTGAGAACAATGGCTCTGGAATGAACAATAGCAAATTCAGAGGGAATCATAGAGAATGAAAATGTTATCTAGTTGACCTTAAATGTTTGTCACAAGATTTCCTGCCGTTTCTTCTGAATCCTAGCCTGATACGTTGGGGGGTGCGCAGTATGACACAAAATAATGAAGTACTTTGGTCTTAAAAATGAAAACATATTATTGTCTTCACTAGAGAATTGCTCTTCGCAGGTGGACTTCCCATCCTAATTTCAGTTGCAGGGATGCCCCATGATCTGATAGCATTTATTCTAAAGTATTCCTTAAGAAGTCTAAGAAAGTCATTATTCTTTCTAGCTAATCAGACACTCTCCATATAATACTAAGCAGATAGGGGTTGGGGGAATTTACCAGGATGAAAAATTGGTGATCCCACCCACTCAATTTCTACTGTATTGGTGCATTAGTTTACATTTGCATATTTTCCAGTCCTCTAAGGATGAATCTATTCAATGTGATCTCCATTGGGTATTTTAAAGAAATGCTAATAATTATGGTCTTGGCAAGCTAATGAAAATTAAACTTAAGCAAGAATATAAAAAGAGAGGAGAACCCAGTTTATAGTAAAGTTATCACAAGTTTACTCATCTAGAAGCTGTAGGCAGTTACATATTGTTATTGCAGAAAACGCTTCTAAAATATGCTGTCACTTGGCCCCAACTTACTGGAAGCTTAGGATGGGTACTTTGATGATTGGAACAGTGGTTCTGTCTAGCTTAAGATACAAAAAGTAATGAAACTGGCAAGTTGTCTTCTTTAAGCCAGCAAATTCTCTGCTCTAAAAATCATGTCTGTCTGACAGGCAGGAGGGTATGTCTCACAGCAGATCCTAGGGCATTTACATTCCTCAGATTTCCATATTTCATATTGCTTCTTTTTTCCCTAGATACAAAACAACAAGTATTGATTCAATATCACCCTGCTGTCTATTTTAATTGAAATCTTCAGCATATACAAACTTGTCAAGAGTTAGTAATAAAAAATACAACTAAAATCTCAACAAGCAATAGATATAGATCTTTGGGGGATTAGAAATCTTATTTCACCACTTGTCTTTTGAATTGTATTAATGGCCACTAATGAAGATGCAGTAGTGCTAGGAGCTGGGCTCAGCTCAAAGAGTGTTTGGAGATTTCTTAAATATATCCTGCTCTAAAATATTTCTTCAGCCTAAGAATCCCTTTCTAATATAGCATTTGGGTTAAGTCATTTTTCTCTCCAGAAAGTGTTTGCAAGATATAAACATAGTGATATAGGGTAAGAAAATATTAACCATGAGCTTGGGCTTGGCTGTGGTTGGTCTTTGTAGAGATGATGTGTTGGAGGTTTGGCTCCCAGTGTGGCATGTTAAGAGGTTTGGGGGCCTTTGTAAGGTGCCTAGTGGGAGGTCATTAGGCTATCGGAGGTGCTTTTTTTAAGAATTAAAGTAGAATTAATGAGACCAGACTGTGGTTATGTATTAGGAGAATATCCGAATGAGAAAAGCAAGACTAGCCTTTCCCTGCTCCCTGGCTTCTTGCCTTCCTGCCTCAGTATGTGGTCTTTGACACTCTTTTGCACTCTTATCATTGTGATGTCATCCTTCTTGATGTGGTGGCACTAAAGTGACCCTCATTCAGAGGGCAAACACATGGGGCCTTCTGATATTGGTCCTTCAGCCCAAGTCTGTGAGCTCTTTCCTTTCTAAAGTACCCATCCTTAGCTATTTTAGTATAGTAATGGAAAAATGGACTAAGATATAACTTAGATAGCAAGGAGAGAGAGAGTTGCTATAACAGTACCTATAAAATATGGAAGTGTTTTTAGAACTTGATAAAAGGGGAAAAGGTTGAAAGAGTTAGGTGGATGAATCTAGACAAAGCTGATAATATTAAGTAGAATGTTAAATATGATTCTGGTTAATGTCAGGAAATGAAACAAGAGTACTAGTCTCAGATGGAAATGAGGATCCTTTTGGAAATTCCAATAAAGGTTACTTTTGTTACACCATTGTAGAGAACTTGGAGGAATTGTGCTTTTGAGGGACACAAATATGAAAGGCTGTATTAGTTTAATTAGTAAGGAAAATTCTTATTTTGCTAAAAAAAGGCTTCAGGTATTTTGTTATAGCAATGGATACTGTTCAATATAGCTAGTTTGAAATTAGCACTCATAACACTATGGTTGTGTCACTATCCTTTGAGAATATGAATCTATGTAATCTGAAATAAAGTTTTGTGGCTATTACCTAAAAGATAAAAATTCTAGAAATAATATATAATATGAAAGGGGAAAACAATACAAAAGCTAAAAAGCAAACAAAAAAGGCTAAAGGTCAGTTTTTTACAACTTTGGCATGCAAATAACCAACTTCATTTCTTCTTCCTCTATTTGTTAAGCTATCATATTATTTGCTAAGATACCTATTTTATAGATAGGATGAATAGATTATACAAATTAATTGGAAAGTCAAAAATTCTTATGTTGAGAAATATTAAAATGATAATAGCCATCATTCATTCTGAGTTTTAAGTCTTCCAAGAAATGTTAGGTATTATATATTATTACAATTTACTATGGCCCTGCCAGAATGAGCTTATTGTCTATGTTCTACATATAAAGGAAGTAAAACCCAGATTACAGGACATACATAGTCAATCAACTGTGAAAGATATGGCTAGAATTAGGCTCTTGCATTTCTGATTCAAAATTGAAAATTTCTAAACAGTTATTTGGTGCTATTATTTACTGAGAAAATCAATGATCAAAGATTATTTAGGTAAACAGAGAGTAAAGTATACACAGCCAAGGGCCCAGTAGGAGGGGGTCAAGGGCACATCCTGAGAGACTGACATGGAGGTGAGAGTACAAGTTAACCTTTTAAAAAGGGGCTAGGGAAAGGGAAGGGAAGATGATTTCAGGCAAGGGAAATGCATGCCCTCAGGCTAAGAGAGAAATGAGAGGTTAATGGGCTTCAAGAACTTGGAGAAGTGAGGTCTGCAGGGGTCAGCTCTCAGATCACCTTGTAAGTCTGTTTAAGGTTTTGGGAGGTTATCTGAAGGATAACTGAAAATCCATAGGAAAGTTTTACCCAGAAGGATCATATTTGCATTATAAAATATCGCTCTTACAGCAGCTTAAACAAACTGTAGGTTGGGGTAGGAGGGAGGTGCAAGATTCAGGATAGGGGGAATACAGAAAGGGAGGAAGTGAGATATTCATATAAATTATATATAAATTTACTATATATCCACATGAGCCATTGATTATACAGAAAGAACCATGTCTTGTGATATATATTTCTGGTGAAGGTAGAATGTGGACATTCAGAGGACAAGTCAAGGTTTCTGGTTTAGAAAGGCAGTTTAAGCTTTCTACTGAGACAAGCCACGCAGGGAGAGCAGAGCGCTGTCCTATTTTAGACAGGGTGGATGAGATGTGCTGCAGATGTCTCTGTGGCTCTGCCCCATGTGGACATGGCAAGTCAGCAGTTGTAGCAGAGCTTGGCAAGGAGTAGTGCTGTAGACATGCAGTGCACAATCTGCAAAGAGGTGTTGGGGTCACGAGCCATGGAGGGCCTCTGTCACAGAAGCAGTTGGGAGCAGGAGAGAGCCCACAGTAGAAAAATACAGGACACCTCAACAGAAAGGATATTAGGTACACTTTGGGAGTGAAAAAAAAAAAAAAAGGAATTCCAATTTGCACCTATGTCGTCTAATCCATTTCGTAAAAAATGGAAAGAACTAGTGGCAGGACTTTGTGCAAATATAAGTGCTGAGTTAAGAGGCTATGGCTGTGTCTAGAACTTCACCCTAGCTCTATGCTTCAGGGATCTCAGAATAGAAGAGAAGAGCATAACGATAGGAGGCCACAAATAGCTCAGAGGAAATGACACAGAACAAGACCAAGCAGAGGGTTTCAGAATAATGGAAATGTAATATGGTACTCTGGGATAGAAAATTTCAGTTTTTAAAAGCATCAAAAACTGTGAAGGTAGCCGTGAGGGGTGGCGCGCACTTGTAATCCCAGGATTTGGAAAGCTGAGAAGGAAGGATCGTGGTTCGTGGACAGCCTCAGCTACTACATTGTGAGGCCCTTTGCAACTCAGTGAGATCCTGTTTCAAAATAAACAATAAAAAATAGGGCTGGGGGTGTAGCTCAGAAGTAGAATGCCCCTGGATTTCATCCCAGTACTGAAAAAAACAAAAACCAAAAAACAACAAAAAACTCTGGAGGTATTAGAAGGGGACAGAGACTAAATATATTCTTAAAATATATTAGAATTCCCTCTAATGTAAGAGTTAGAGAGAGAGAGAGAGAGAGAGAGAGAGAAGGGGATATTTATTCTCTAGATCATAAGCTATCTAAAACAAGTGACTTCATACTGAATTTGTCTCTTTCTAAACTTTTGCACTAAATAAATAAGTAAATATCATAAGCAAGGGCAAGTCAGTGCTAGAGTAATAGAAATAGTATGCCTTTTAAGCCAAGTTGTCATTTACATTATATATCTTGATGATGATAATTTGAGTTTCTTATTCTAGTATTTCTTAACACCCTTGTTTAAGAGGAAGTTCATGATTATGGGCATAACAGCATGTAACATTTAATCAGCAATTAATCTATGCCAGATCTTATTCTAAACAATATACAATTAGTAATGTATGGAATCCTCACATAACTCTATGAGCTGATACGTTTTTTCACACTTCTTTCCCTCAAAGAAAAATCTCTCCTGAGATGCTCTAACATTGTGAATCTTCTAAACTGTCATCAATGGAAGACAACAGTGCTGATCTCTCTTCCCAATCTCCCAACACACTCACCTTAGGGGAAGAAACCCAAGCAAACCAGTTTTAACAGATGGACTGCTAAAAAAAAGGGTGGGGGAGGAGGAAAATATAAAAGTTTAAAATGTATTTTTCTCATCATTTATATGAACATATTTCTAGAATCTCAAGGATATAAATATTAGTTCACATTAATTAAACACTAACTTGTTTAAAAATAATTCATTTACAAACTACATTTTAAAATTACATATGTCAATTTTTATATATTTTCATTTTAAAATATTGATACAGTCTATTGTATACATATACACACAGAAGGACAGACACAAAAATCTTTGATTATTTTATCTTAAAATACAGAGCTTCTGAACACAGTGGTTTAAAAAAAAATCTTTGGAGTCATTACTGTAGAATCTGCCCTAAAATATGTAACTAGCAGTGTCAGAAATTAGATAAGTTAGTATTGGTAATTGGTTTTTATCTTGTAATACACATCAAATGATATATACAATTTTTGAACGTTATTATGCCACCATTCTAAACCTCAGAAGAAAGAAGAAATAAATCATTGCATTTTTTAATGCAAAGAAACGTGTTAAGATCAAAGCAGCTTGAGATTAAAAGTGCAAGTAACAGGACTAAATTATTCCTGAGAAAATTCACAGTCCTTCATCAAATATATTTACAACCTTGCATTTGCTCTATTATCCAGCATTTTGACTGTATTATATAGATACTACAAAAGCACATGTTTTATTGGTAAATGACTGAATATGTTTACTCAGGCAAACATAGGATAAGCATATTTACTGTGACTGCAATAAAACTTTACGCTTCTAGAAAATGATCTAAAGGGGTTAAATTATTGTTAAAAATCTTGTTAAATTTCTCACTGTAGCACTGGTCCTTTTATTAAACTCAGCTTCCTTGGATCATATTTTCTTATTTCTACTTAGAGTCACAACTATACTTTGGGCCTTGAATGTTCTCCAAAGGTCCATGTGTTTTTAGCTAAGTTCCCAGTTTGTTGCTATTAGAAGGTAGTGGAACCTTTAAAAATTGGAAATTTAGGGTCCTTAGAGATGTGTCCTTAATGGAAAATATGGAATCTTGGTCTCTTCTTCTTTCTGTCTCTTTGGGATCTTGGCCATAAGACACACAGGTTTCCCAAGTACTACTGCCATAATGGACTAACAATCTGAAAATCAATAAGGCCAAACAATCACGGACTAAAGCTGCAAAACTATGAGCCAAAATAAACTTTAATTCTTTTCAAGTTTATTACCTCAGTTATTTTGTTACAGTAGTAGAAATGTGACTAACACCATTACTGACCTATTAGGATACTACCTATTTTCTACCCTTTGAGGAAAACATTACATGTAGTTAAGATTATTCTTCTTTGTTATAATGTTTTTATATTGTTATAATATGCTTGTCAAAATATTAAATATAAAAGCAATAGTTTCTTAGGACTAATTAGTAAAAATGAACTCTGAATAATTTCAGTTTGTAAATAGAAAACTGTTTCTTTGAAATTTATGGCCCATTTGTTAAGATTTTAAGATAAGTATCAGCATATCTAAGCAAGTAGTGTGGACACAATTAACAGTCATCCAATTCACATTCACATTTAAATTCACATGAATTTAAATGCCTACTGCTCCCCCCACCCTGGAAGGATGAGTTCCTGTTATAAGAAAACTAATGCTTAAATACATATGATACAATATTATAAAACAAAATAAAATATGTTAAGAAAAAAGATAAAAATCTCATAAATTTGCCAAAGCAAAAATCTTCAAAATGGAGTGTTATTTTAAACAAATTTGTAAATATTTATACATCTTAAATATTGGTTATTTTCAATTGTCATGAGGTGGTTGATATACTAGGTGAAATTTGGATTGCAATTTACTTAGGAGACGAGTACATTTTTGTTTTGAATAACAGATGACAAATAAGGAAAAAAAAAAAACAGCACTGAAGACCTAATAATATATTTCTGGCTCTGATCACTATCTCTACTCTACTTGGCTACCTAACCAGATATTATCTATCTCTGTATTATTATGTCTATTTTCATGTCTATTTTTGTATTGCTGTGTTTATTTGAGTTCCTGCTCCCAATAAAATACACAGTATAAAAATTATGTCAACAAAGAGAGGAGGCAGAAGGTCAACATGAGAGGATCAAGCTGCTTTCCTGATGAACTCGTGTCTCTGGAGAATCATGTAAGTGAGGCTCCTCCCCTCTTAGCGCTCCTTGTTCTAGGATGAATCTGTTTGGGATACACAATGTCTGTGTTTGAATTATACCTCTATGATAGTGTGAAAATCTTGACTAATTAACCTCTCTACCCTTTCACTTTCTTCTCTGTTAAATGAAGATAAACATAGCATCTTACAGTAGGTGTAGTGGTATAAGCCTGTACTTCAAGCTGTTAGGGAGGCTCAGTTTCAGGACAACCTAGACAATTTGATGAGAGCCTATCGCCAAATAAAATAGAAAGGGATATGGGTACACCTCACAGTCGTAGAGCACTACCACTGTGCTAGTGATCTGGCATGTGTGAGGCCCAGAGTCAATCTCCAGTATTTCAAAATAAGCATATAAGTAAATAAACATAAAATTTAAAAATGGCATCTTAGTTATGGGGATTATGATAATTAAATGTGAAGCATTTAGCATAGGGCTTAGTACTTAATGTCAGTGGATGCCTTTATGTCTCCATCATCATCATCATCATCATCATCATCATCATCATCATCTAATACACTATCAGAAAGACAGGACAGACAGGTTCTAACATTTAAGACAGCATCAATAATGCACACACAATATCACATATGTTGTATAAAGAATTTGGGATATAAAGATGAATAATTTTTTCTATAAAATGATACATTAGTTGATCTTAGAAATCATTCTACTTTGGTAACAGTGGGGCACTTATTGGGCATCACCAATTGTTTTCTAAATAAATAAGTTTGTTTACTTTATTAAACAAAACAACATAATATATGTTGCCTCCTAAACTCTAATATGTATATAAGATTATGATCCTCTAGGAACTCACTATCTAGTACTAGAAAACATATTAAATAAAATAATTTCAAAGTGTTGGGGATTTCAAAATTGTTAGGCATTAGGCTAAATGTGTTCACTCTGTAAATGAACAACAAAACAAAAAAAAACTATTCCAGAATTTAAAAATAAATTATTTTAAATAGCCGGGCATGGTGGTACATGCTTATAAACCCAGCATTTGGGAGGCTGAGACACGAGGACAGCAGTTCATAGATAGCTTCAGTTACTTAGTGAGGCCCTTTGCAACTCACTGAGACCCTGTTTCAAAAAAATAAAAATAAAAAATAGGGCTGGGAATGTAGCTTGGAGGTAGAATGCCCCTGGGTTCCATCCCCAGTATTGCAAAAAGTGTTATTTTATTATTTTTTTTCCAAATTTTCAAACAAGACTTATTCTCAATACAATTCCAAGACATTTCCTTTTTCTTTAATGTACACAGGAAAGATGTTTTTAATGCAAACAATAACTTACTCCCTGTCTGGACTACATGGAGAATGTGCTTTAAATAAAAATGTAGATTTTTTTTTGCCTTTTCTTAAAAAATTGTGCTTCAAGCAATGCTGTGCTATGGACCTGGTAACAATCAACAGGTGTTTAGTAACAGCTACACCCTTTTACATTTGACAGGTATCTTTAAAGTAATTAATTGGACATGAACCCCAAAGCCCCACTGCTCTTCTCCATACTACCTGTTTCAAAACTTTCTTCAAAACCCTGTAGAAGCCTTTAGTCTTCATAAAGATCTGGACAAGGTCTGAAACAGTGGTCATATGAGTAGTACTTTCTCACTGTGTATTTTTTGAATGAATGAATGAATGAATGAATGAAATCTAAAAGAAAACAAAGGTTTTTAAATTAATTTTTTTTGCAGTACTGTGGATTGAAACCAGGGGTATTCTCCCTCTGAGGTACACCCCCAGTCCTAGTTTTTATTCTTTATTTTGAAACAGGGTCAGAGTAAGTTTCAGAGGACCTCACTAAATAGCTGATGCTGGCCATGAACCTGTGATCCTTCTGTTTCAAATGTGATTACAAATGTGACCACCACATCCAGCTTGTTTTTGCTTCTAATTAACCTGTCTGTCTCAGAGTTAACTTTTTATCCATTGACAACTGATATAGGAAAATGACTGTGAGATGGAATTCTCAGTGTGACAATTCTTGGGAATAATCAAAATGTCCATCATACAGATCATAGGCCATCAGCTCCCCAGTTGGCCATCCATCAAGAACTGAAATGGATCTAAACTAAAGTTATTAACTAGGCATTGCCTTTTGTGGGATGTTTTACATATTCCTAATATCAAATTAGGCTTACTCTTTGGTACCCTTTTGGTGACCCCCTGTAAATTATATATTAAGAAAAAAACAGACAAAACAAGAGGTGAGGAGGTGGGGATAAAAAAAAAATAAGTTTAGATGCAGTAAAGATAGTCTTTGAATACAAAGATATCTAGATTTGAGTATTGTTTTTATAAATGACAACCAATTTGCCTATTATCAAATTAGCGAATAAGTCAGGAATTTTATTTTCGTCTCTTTAAAGATAAAGATGACGCTTAGCTTTTGTATTAGCTTTTAGGGGTAAGTATAACAAACACCATTATTCCGCACATAATAAGTCCACCAATAAAATATAGTACTCTTCCTTTTCTTTCTTATTTGGAGTATAATCGTTGTTTTCTTACTCAGTGTGAGTCTCTAAAACTCCATAGCTACAAATGTGTAAATAAAAAGTTAAAAATTGAATTTTTCTCACATATCCTCAATTTCAGAATTGAATAGCAACAGACTTAAACAATAGCTTTTAAATTCACAAGGAAACATGGTATCTAAATACATTTTACATCATCTGGTATTTTCTATTTTGATTAAAACATTTTTAAAGACAGCTTGCTACATTATTAGAAAAGCAATTTTATGACATCAGAATTTGTATTCCTCGGTAGGTAAATCAGGCTTATTTGTTCAGCATAAACCCACTTCTGTGTGTCTATGTGGATTCACATACACTCACATATAAACTGGACACCATTCAAGAAAAATTTCTAGGCACTTAAACAAGATCCACAGAACCCGTATCCTAGCTTCTCTGCAGGATAAGATTGAACGCTCCTTATCTTACTAAACTGACCTTGTGTTCTCTTGTGCCAAGCTTACGAGTCCCAGCTGTGAATTTAAACCCAATCTCATTTTAAGTTTCCATTGTGCTCGGCATGATCCTCATTTTTCATTGTATTGCCCTCGTCAGGGCCATGGTCCAGTCTAGGACTTTGCCACCGATAAACCAGGAGCTGTAATTGAACTTATAAGTACACGTACTTTTCCTGCTACCTAGGAAATATCACTTTAAATGAGAGCGAACAGACTTTTATGCGTGAATGAATGTGAGTAATCAAACATGGCAATAACAGCATGCTATGATCAATGTTAAGGAGAAACGCTCTATAACTGGCTCACCTCTGACCTGTAAGCAGTAACAAATAATTGTATAAATGGCTCTTGATAGGTGGAGCACCGTTTTGAAAGGGTTTTTAGTTGCTGATGAAGGCATCATTGGGCATAGAGGAGCCCATATTCAGAAAGTAAACAGGTACAGCAAACTTGCTAATATATAACAGCTTTCTGATAATTGCATACACATGGATTCTACTTTACAGCGTAGCTTTTAAAAGACATTTGACATCCAACATTTCTTGAGTAAAAAGAAAAATATTAAGGGGTATTTTACTAGCTAAGCACAGAATAAAGGAGGGGTTCCTACTGCATTTAACCCCATGTAGCTTCCTTCTGCCTCTACCCAGCCCTTCTGTGGGGAGTATGAGCTCTCATGGGATCACACAGGCAAAGGGCTGCGCCAAAAGTCTAGATCTGACTCTGCCCTCTTCTCTTTGTTCTTTTCACCTTTACCTAAAGCAACAGGCACAGTTGCATTGTTGCCTACATATCCTGCTTCTTAGAGATTCTGATAGATATTAACTGCCTAGGTTGAGAGCCCTGCTCTAGACTCCTCATTCCAGTGGAGAGATAAGAACAGGATTGCAAAAATAACATTTGCTCTCCAGTAATTAGAAGTGTTAGAAGGAAAAACAATGAGTGGTAGAAGGTGATTGTTGATGAAGTGTTCAAGGGGGTCCTCAGACTTTTAAGCAGACACTTAAATTATACAAGAGGAGTGGAGTCTGTCTTAAACATAGAATCCAGGCACATACAGTTCTAAATGCCCTTGACACAAATGAGCCTACCAAACATTTGCCTAAATCAATAGTGTAACACTGGAAGCTTAGAGGAATTTGGAGGGAGTACTGGGAATTGAACTCATGGGTGTTTTATCTCTTGAGCTACACTCCAAGCATATATATTTTTTTTTTTATTTTGAGGTAGAATCTCAATAAGTTGTTGAGAGCCTTGCCAAGTTGCTGAGGTTGGCTTTGAACCTGTGATCCTTCTGTCTCAGTCTCTCAAGTACTGGGATTATTATAGGCATGTTGCCACTATGCCTGGCTAGGAATTCAGTTTTGAATGAGCGAATATCTACATTTGTTTGTACTGTTGCACTGAAGGTTTTTTTTTTAATTTTATAGGATTATTGTGGAAGCTATCAGCTTCTCAGAGGTCTTTCTTGCCTCAAGGGCATTTATAGAACTAACATTTTGTTTATATATTCTTTGCTTTTTGTTTGCTTGTTCACTTTTTTTTTTTTTGGTTTGTTTTGCTTCTAGGATGATAGCCTGTCATTTTTATTATATGCTCAGAAACTATGACAAGCACTGTACAGAAGAGGAATGCCATTTATTGAGTGTGAGCTGTGTAGGAGGATGTATGACTCTGAAGTCAGGAGTCCTGGATATGAATTCCAAGTGTGCTATTCAATATCTGCATGACTCTGGGTAGAGGTTCACAACACAGGACTATCTATTACAAAGCATAAGGGAGGCAAACATCTCAACATATTGCTGGAAGGATTTCACAAGGCTAGCTACACAAAGTGTTTAAGCCATGCTCAGCATACCACAGGAACAAAGGCTATCAACCATCGTGTTTGTGTCCCATGCTTTGCTTTAAATAATTTTTACAGTAGCCCTATGCTATATGCTTTATTATTTTTATTACAGTCCAGAGAAAATAGAAGTTTTGGAGAGCTAGGTTATTTTCCCAACCTTCACATCTTCGAACTTGAGAGCCAATCCACACATCCAGTAACTTTGTGACCACACACACTTGGAATTCTCTGTTTCTGACGTTTGTTTTCCTCCACCACATCACTTCACAGATACATGCGTTTGATTCTTTTCCTACATGTTTGTCACATCAGATCTCTTTCTAAGACCTGGATGTTATATTTTCTTTGTTTTGAAATGATTTCTTTATTAATCCCTTGATTCTCATTTTCGCTACCAGTACCACAATTCTGACAATTATCACCCTGTAACAGAAATATGACATTCAAATCAGCCTTTTAGCTTCTATTTCCTTCTGTCTTCCCCAAACGAGTATCCACACATCACTCTGAGAGCAACATACACAGACTCAAAACCAAATAGAACATGAAAATAACTATACATCTGTTCCATCCACTCTTGAGTCACCTCCCTGGGAAATTTCTCATGTGCTGCATGACAATGTATTGGTCAGTGATGGTCCATTTATACAATGCTGGTGTCATATGATTATAATGAAACTGAAAAATTCCCGTGGCCTAGTGATCTTGTGTCTCGCGATGACATAGAATAACACATTCTTTACACATGTTTGATGATGCTGGTATAAGAAACCCACTGCTCTGCCAATTTTAAATATGTATGGCACAACTATGTATGGTGTGTAATATCTGATAATAACTTTTTAAAATGATGTTACTGGATTATGCATTGACTATGTTATATACTTTAAAGTTAGAGTGAACTCCTACTACTTATAAAAATATAAAGTTAACTTTAACTATAACCGGCATGAGCCAGATCCTTCAGGAGGGGTTCCAGAGGGCTTTGCCATCTATCTTAGGAAGTGAAAGTTCTGCTCATGTTACTGCCCCAGTGTCTTTACAATGGGAAAAGATGTAGAGGCAGAGCTGATTGATGTTTCTGACACTGTGTAGTCCTAGCTGAATGCATATGCTTAACTTATACTCAAAACTTACAAATCAAAATAAAAAAAGGAAAAGGAAAAATCTTATAGAATAAGCATAAAAGAAAGAAAATGTATTGTGTAACTATGCAATGCATTTTGGCCTTAAACTAGAAGTTATTGCAAAAGAGACAATTAAAAAGTTTATAAAGTAAAAAAAGTTATAGTAATCTGCAGTTTACTTATCATGAAAATAAAAAAAATTTAATAAGCTTAATGTAGCCAATGTATACAGTGTTTACAAAGTCTATCATACTGCATAGGAATGTCATGGGCCTTTTCATTCAGTTTGGGCTCTCACTGCCCCACTCAGAGCAATTTCTAGTCCTGCAAGCTCCCTTCATGGTAAGTACCCGACCCAGGTGCACCACGTTTTGTGTGTGTGTGTGTGGGGGGATACTGGAAATGAAACCTAGGGGCCTTCTACCTCTGGGATACACCTCCAACCTATTCTTTTATATTTTATAATAAAAAAAACAAGGTCTTAAGCAAGGTCTCACTAAGTTGCTGAGAGCCTCATTAAGTAGCTAAGGCTGGCCCCAAACCTATGTGATCTACCTGTCTCAACCTCCAAAGTACTGGGATCACAAACTTGTGCCACCACACCCGGCACCATTTTTTTATATTGTAGTTTATACTTCACTTTTATTGTACTTTTTCTATATTTATATATGTTCAGATATAAAAATAGTTAGCATTATGTTATGATTGCTTATAGTAATCAGGGCAATAATATGTCATCTAGGTTTGTAGCCTAAGAGCAAAAATCTATACCATATATCCCAGTATATCATATACTAAACCATCTAGGTCTGGGTAAGTATACTCTGTGATAGTCACACAATAAAATTTCCTAAGAGTATATATTTTTTTCAAACTGTATCCCTGTCACTGATACATGACTGTATCTTCTATATGGTATTCTCCTTAAATAATTACTTAAAGAGTTTTTAAACTAGAACTCTCCTGCATATAATACTTTGGAAGGAAGTAAGAACATTTTATTTGGCAAATAAGGTCTGGTTTATCCTATTTTTGAAAATTATTGTTACAGAACCAAAGCAAGCTACATTTCACATAGCTGACAAGTTAAGTGACTTTTTTATATCTTAATTACTGTTTTTGTCTTCTATTGTGGAATTAGATTATGTCAGATGAAATATGAGGAAAGATAACAGGTACTGTTTGGTATCAGTAAAAACAAAAACATCAGCTAAACTTTCCCCTTCAAACACAGCTTTTTATTCACTTAGTTTTTCTATTGTTTCCATTACCACAGGTTAAGCAACTGAGAGAGATTTTCTCACCACACTGGGCTTCTTTTATAGTAGTTCTCAGTGGCCATTCCATTTCTGTTCATTTCACTACCTCAACTAAGCTGCAAGGGTCTTTGATAGCAAGAACAATGTTTTATTTTTATTTTTGTATATATTTCTAGCATATGTATACAATGATTACTATATTCAAATGCAACAAAACTGTGACTTAAAACTAGCCAGAAGGCTGGGCGTGGTGGAGTGGGCTTGTAATCCCTGTGCTTGGGAGGCAGAGACAGGAGGGTCGCTCAGGTTCGAAGCCAGTTTCGCTGGCTTAAGAGACCCTGAATAAAAAGTATAAAATAGGTCTGGGAATGTAGCCCGAAGGTAGAAGAGTTTTCAGGAACTCCAGTACCACCAAAAAAAAAAAAAAAAAAAAAACCTAAAACCAAAAACAAACATAAAACCTAGCCAGAAGCATATTAGAAATGACATTGTAACCGATGAAGAAAGGATTGGGTTAAAATACATGTATACACACACCTATACAAAAGCACACACACACACACACACACACACACATATATATACAACATATATGTATGTAATTACTTTTTCATGAATAATTTCAAAACTTTTAGTCTGTTAGAATATTTCTAGGATAAAAATATTTCTGACTTGAAAAGCAAGTCAGTTTCCTTTCTCGTTCCTCTTCATTTCTTTTACCTCTCAACAAACTCTGAAGTAGAAAGTCCCTTTTTTTAAACTGTGCATTATAGACATGTTCTTAGTGGGTTTACAGATAAAGAAAGACAACCTTCCTACTGCCTTACATTCCCAGATAATTTTCAAGTGATTATCTGAAACAGACCTTGTAAGGGCAGAATTCACTTCCTTGAATTTGTCTTTTGGGCAGAATCCAAAAGCAGAAGGACCAAAATAAGGAAATCAATTCCTGCCAAGGAGTGCCTGAAAAGCTCCGGCTAAATGAACTGATGTAATCTCAGTCCAGGACTCACAGGCAGTAACGGCGGGGGGAATTCTCATTACTCCTGAATCTGGAGGAGGGAGAAGGAGACGAGTGAGGCTCTCTAACAGTTCCAGCTGGTGGAAGTCGAAGATTACTGACTGATAAGGCAGAGGCCTAAGGAGTGCTCCCCTGATTCAGCTTGAACGATGTGTCTTACACTGCTTCACCCGGACCCGAGTGACAGAAAATCAAGGTACCACTATCAATCTTATTTGCCCCAAATAGATAGTGAAACACAGACAAGAAATTGGAGAGATTAGATAGATAGATTAAAAAACAGAAAAACACAACACATTCAAGCATGTGACCCGCGTCCCAAATCCCTCAACATATTGCAGGAAAAATCCTCCTGTTTATCTGAATGAGCACAAGCGTGCTACTGAGTCATTTGACAAAAGAAAAGCCTTCCTTCTCCACAGTTGCCAAGAATGGTGTGAGGGAAATGTGCAGAGGAGGCAAGATTCCTTTCACAATGTTAACCATCTAAGATGATATAAAAGGCAAGCACATCTCCTGCCATTTCACTGTATGACTGCATATTGCACTGTATTATTGTTAGCTCACATTTGCAGAGGAAGATATAAGTTGAAAAGGAAAATAGATAATCATCGGGAACTATGAACAATTGTGTGTTCTGTGCAACATCTGGACCACTGGTTTTAAAAGACTGTTCCTTATTTCCAAACTTGGAAAATGTATACGAATATATTTCATACCGCAATCAAATGAATAAAAATATCCTGAAATCAAAAGTATTAAGGGATGAGTTTGTGTCTTAAGACAGTTGAGGAGCAACAAATAGAACATAATTTAGATAAACTAAAATGATAATAAATATTAGATCTTTTCTAATATATTTGAGGGTAAAAGGGAATGCAGTATTCATTATGGTTCTTCTAAAAGGAAAGAGAAGCTATCTGGGAGATGTGTATTACAGCTTCCTGATCGAGATCAGCATTTGCTGTTTAAAATCGGTAAGTAGAGTCAAGGAAATGGAATTATGATCATATTAATACACAAGGCCTCCATAAAAGTATGCAAATCAGCGTAGGTTAGATTATGCTATGGTAAATAGCCCCAAGTTTATAGTGTTTTAAAGCAAAACAGGTGTATTCATATTCCAAGTCCATCACAGGCCAGCCTGAAGCACTAGTCTGTGTTGTGCTCACTTAGAGATCATTGCCCACCGATCAAGTATCACCTGTAACCTTGCTGGTTGCCATGGCTTAGGGAAGTATAAAGTTCCAGACAATCGCCCACAAATAATTATATTTTCTGGCACAGTAGGGATAAACCTTACACTCAACCCTGATTCATTGTGTATTAAATCACAAGAGGACCAGAAAATGTAAATCCTAGAAGCTTCAGCTACCATTTATTAAGGGTCAACTAGTTGCTAAGCACAGAAAGGTGCTTTACCTGCTTTTCATAATTTTAACTCATGGTATCTCTTGCACGTAGGTACTCTTTGGGTTCCATTTAGCTCACTAAGTGAACTTGAGGAATTTAGGAAGCTCACCAAAGCAAAAGTCGCCAACTGTCTGTCAGTGGTTACTCTCCACTCCTCTTCTGCATGCTGCTAATTTGCTCATTGGGTCTCACATGTTTTTAGTCCCTTATTTTAAAAGCAATAACAAAAAAAAAAAACAGGCTGCAAACATAGATTCATTTGGATTTAACTTTGTACACTTATATAACAAAATGTCTGGGAAGAAATGTAATGACAAGGAGCTAAACATGGTTTTAGGTATTCATTTGTAGAAAAAGAAAAAAAACAGTCTGATAGAACACACATATCACATGGATATTCTTGATATTTGTGTACAATCGATAGGGAGTGGAGCTACAGAGAATATGATGGACTGATATGATATTGATACATTGTCAAGAGACAGCCTAGAGGACAAATGTAGAGGGAACACAAAACATTTTGCATAAAGTAGTCAATAGAAAAAAGAAATATTATACTCCACTTTCTAAATTCACCCTTTGCTTTTTTTTTTTTTTTTTTTTTTGGCTTGGATAGTTCCCCTGGCCTTGGTGTTAAATTCAAAAAATAGTGCCATCTGGTTTCAACTGTTAAAATGCTAGAGACCTCTGTTGAACAGCATCTTCAAAATTGCCAAGTGATCTAACTCCTTGATATTGGAAAACAGTAGACTGGAAAATTGCAGGAGATTGGTTTCCATAGACCCTTGTTTACAATTGTATCTTGTAACTAGACAGCTCCAACTCATTCTATGGCAAGTGGTTTCTCTGAAAATCTCTAGATCAGAAAAAAAAAAAACAATCTGTGCAGAAAAATTTAAATCCTATTTATTCCTTTCTAAATCAATGTGTTTTACAGAGACAATCAGGTTGGGTTTCAGTACAAGAGCTTACAATATTTTCTAGATTTAATATAAATATTTTGATCCCAAGAAATTATCTAAATGGTAATAGAATAAAAAGGAATAACTATTTTTAAAAACCTAATAATCAGTTAGTGCTTTTATCATATCAAACACATGAAACTACTCTGAAGTCTTTTCATCATAATATGCTAAATTAAATATCTGCTCCTTGTAGAATATGATTCTGCTAAACTAGATTAAAATCAAATCATGGGCAAAATCAATTTTACTTACAATAATCCTAGCCTATTGAGACTCCAGTCTAGTAATCACAATAAATGTCTCTCTCTTTGTATTTTTTCCAGTTTTAGACTTTCCTAAAGATATAGTGTGTTGGTCTTGCATTCACTTTTTTTAAACATATATTTCATCAAAAAACTATGATGAGTATCAAATGTCAAACATTTCAACAGCCTTTAGGGTGTTCAAAATGAAAAAAATAAGGGTGTATTTGTATGTTTGTATATGTACCTCCCTGTGTAATGAGATACCTGATAGATGACTAAGGAGATGGGGCAGGTGCGTAGGTAGGTAGGTAGACTGATGGATGGATAGATAGATTGTGTATACCTGCAGAAATGAAATCTGAAAATACCTAAGGAATCGCTTGATTTAAGAAAGAATGATAAATATTTAAATTGTCTTGGGGGAATTATGCTGACATTGGATCTTGGGATTACTTTTCACATAAACTCAGAGGATGTGGTATCTTGTCAGGACAGTGGACTGAAGCATGCTTACATGATATTAATCATGCATTCAATGCTTCTATTATTGTAAACCCATTAAATGGTGACAGATTATAAAGTAGAACAAGCAAGCGTTCTCCCTACCTCACCCTTCAGAATTGAACTTTGTTTTCTATTTTTAAAATTTTTGAATTTTTTTTTTTTTTTTTTTAGGTACTAGGGATGGAACCCAGGGGCATTCTATCTTCAAGTGACATCTCCAGACCTATTTTTTAGTCCTTATTTTTGAAGCAGGGTCTTACTGAGCTGCAAAGGGCCTCAGTAAGTAGTCATGGCTGTCTGCAAATCTGGATCCTCCTGTCTCAGCCTTCCAAATGCTGGGATTACAAGCGTGTGCCACCACGCTTGGCTTGAACATTGTTTTCCAAAGAGCAAACTCCAAGAGTTTTGTTTTATTAACTTGCCAAGAAAGTTATTTTGCTAGCTTAATTTAAAATAAGATGCTAAAAGAAAGTTATCTTTCAATTAAAAGCATAATGACTCACAATTTTTTCAATTGGCTAAAATTATCTTCTAGTTTTTTTTATATTAACTGAACTTCAATTCCAATAAAACCAAATGAGATAGAATTGAATTTCTAAGCTAATTAATCATATCCACATGCTTGTTTCCTTTAACTACCCCATAACGGGATGATCTAGAAAAAAACTCACACAATTTAAATCCAATATTAACTGTGAACCTCAAAAATTCTACTTGTGAATACTGTCGACCAACTTTACTGTGCTAGAAATGAGGTAATTGTGACATGAATAATTGACATAAAAACTATAAGACCTCATGGCTGCTAGAGGCAAAGCTCTTCCACTTGATTTGAAAAATGATAATTTGCTCTTCTACTTACTCCAGTTTTACTTTGATTTTAGACTTGAAAAAACATGAAAGCTGCCGGGCATGGTGGCGCATGCTTGTAATCCCCGCGCTTGGTAGGTGGAGACAGGAGGATCGCGCAAGTTCGAAGCCAGCCTCACTGGCTTAAGACACCTGTTTCCGAATAAAAAAGTATAAAAATAGGTCTGGGAGTGTAGCCCGGATGTAGAACGGTTTCCAGGAACCCCAGTACCACAAAAAAAAAAAAAAAAAGTGAAGGCTATACTTACAAGGCCCATGTTAGAATATGTAGCCATCAGTTTAGGAAACAGAAATCAGTACATGTTTTGAAAGACTAAAATTTATAGTTGTGGTTCAAAAAGAAGAGTCAGTATACTACATTTCTGGTGAAAGTAAAAACTAACACACATGTTATGGAGAATATGACTATATGAAACAGAGAGTACCATGTGTGTTTTCTTTTACTAAGTATCTCTATCTTAAGAAATCTTTAAAATGATGTATGTGTTAAATGTGCATGTTAAGGGTTGTTTACCATAGACTTTTAAACAGGTGAATGATAGAATGGACATATTTAGCTTATCAAGAGTGGAATACTTAAGATCTTAAATGCAGCGTTTCATACAGAAAACAAATTTATTTATTGTATTATTTTAATAGCCTGAGGATTTTATCAGTGATTCTCTTGCTGAAGAAAAAGACTTTAATCACGTGAAATTACATAAGCTAGCTCTTAATTTTTCATATTAATATTTTTCTGTATAACCAATTGTAATATGTAAGATTGGGTGCAGTTTGCTTAAGGTTGCATGATGTTTCCCTAATCTGATTATAAGGATATGTACCTAAAATGTCCCTTCAGCTTTCTTCATAGCAGATACAAATAACCATATTAAAGTCATTAAACCATGTCCTCAATAGCATTGTTGTCTATTAGTGGTTTTGAACTTTGCTGCTGAGCATGGTAAATAAGGCTTGGAAGCCAGTGGGGTTCTGATGCCTTTCAGGGTATTTGCTGTTCCTTTTAGTTATAATTTTCTGCCATCAGTTTCTTTTCTCCTTTTTTTTCATCTTCCTTCCTTCCTTCCTTCCTTCCTTCCTTCCTTCCTTCCTTTCTTGTACTGGGGCTTGAACCCATCTACCTCTAACTACATCTCCAATCCCTATTGTTTTGAAAAGATGGTCTTGGTCAGTAGCTAAGGGTCTCACTAAATTGCTGAGCCTGGCCTAGAACCAGTAATCTTCCTGTCTCCACCTCCCAAGTACTAAGATTACAGTTGTATGCCACCAATATCCAATGATTCAAAAAATATGCATTTTGTTTCTATTTCTATTCAGCATACTTTATGTATGCTTTGAATTTAATTGGGACAGAAGATGTCTTTGTTAATGAACAAGAACAACAAGAACAACAACAAAGAACAAATCACACAATTATCCAGGTAATTTCTACAGTAGGACTGTTCAATAAAGGTATGTAAGTCATATACAGAATTTTAAATATCTTACTAATCATACTTTAAAATAAAAATAGATAAAACATATTAACAGCATACATTAAAAACTATGTGTTTATAGTGCTTAGAAAATCAGAAGCTAGATATTTATTACATTTAATCACCATATCTTGAAGCATTAGATATTAGCTATATTTTACTCGAGTAAAATGAAGTTCATAAAAATCAAATAGCTTGTTCCTATTCAAAAGTTATGGGGTGGGAATTGGGGAAGGGCTAAATGAATGATGTGTGCATGTATGCCTCTACCATCTTGCACCTCATTAAGATATATAGCAACAATTTACCAATTAAAAAATTATAGCACCAGCAATGTCCAAAATTTTATCAAATAAAAAAAAAAGTTAAGGGGTAAAGTTAACACTGGAATAAATATGTGATCACAAACCTCAAATTCTTTTTTTCCTTTGTGGCACTGAGGGTAGAACCCAGGGGCCTTCTACCTAGGGGCTTTTCCAAAGCCCTGCTTTTTATTATATTATTTTAATTTTTAATTTTTATTATTTTTATTTATTTTATTTTACTTAAAGATCTCAAAAAGATATAAATTTAAAACTTAGATTTCACATTTTCAGGTTAAAGATACTTACCCAGGCAAGTCTATACAAATATTCCACAATTCAAAATTCTTCTAGATAAGAGAAGCATTTGTCTCAACCATTTCAGAGAAAGAATATTCAACTTATAATCATTTTCTAATGGTTTTTAGAATTATTATAAGTAAAATTTAAAAAAAAACAGATTTAAGAAATGCACCACCATAAATGATAGTAGTATCTTTTTCCATCTTCCAAATGCTTCTGAAGCCTCAAAAATTCAGAAGTAAATATTTAGGGTTTACCCTAATTTTCTGCACTGGATTAAGTAATGGGGAACATAACACCTAGCAAAAACTAAAATTGAGAATACTATTACATTTTCAACTCCTTAAAAATGAGTTTTTAAAATTTTGCAATTAATGATACACTAATAAAAATCAATAAAAGCCTTAGATTAACAGGATTATGTCCTAAACTGAAGAGAGTCAGGCCTTCCTGCAGCCTGTCTATTTCCCCCTGGGTTTCCAAGCCATGCTGAGAATGAGCTCCTTGATTTCATCTCAGTGTTTTTCATAACCTGTAATACACATCTCCTTTCTTACTGAATTTGTTTTTGTAGACCAGAATATATTCTTTTGGTAAAGAAAGCATTACGGTCATTTGCTGAGAAGAAATTTCCCCTAATTAAATTGCTACCTTTTTACCTTTATAGCCACTAAAGTACACCTATACTAATAGAACAGACTTAAGCAAATTAATTGATAACGAATCTGTAGTGCTAATTGCTTTGTTTTGCAGAGAAATCCTGTGTTGATCAAAAGTAGGTTGTATGGCAAATTCCAAAGAATATGTTGAGATGTGACTATTGGTCATTCTTGGTGTGATATCAAGGAGAAAGCGAAAAACTTCTTGTGTCATGAAGCTTCCCACTTGGTGTTCTGTGATACAGAATGCATCAAGAGTAATGGGTAGATTCATTTTTTATCAGAACTGACACAAGAACATACAAGTTAAATTATTATATTTTAATACACAATTTATATTTTAAATGAAACAGGGATGATTTATGGAAAGGCAAATAATGGACAACATATGTTTTGTTATGAACAGAAATAGGAAATGTTATTCCTCGATTGTACGTATCTGTCAGAAAAAAGTTTAAAGACACCCATCATAAGGCTTAAACCCACATATTGTTGAATAGTATCATGCATAACAGGTGTAAAGAAAGGAGAGATTCATCTCCTTCACAGTTTCAAGAAAAAAAATTGTTTAGATCTGTCAACAGACATCATAAGGCTTTTGAAATCAGTAGCACTAAATGTATGGAGAAGTGGACAGCCTTTCATTGTGAAGTGTCGGAAGTATTAGCACCTCACAGCCTGCCTGAAAGCAGTCTTTACTATTTTTAAACTTTCCTCTTCGGGCTCACAATTGTTTCAGTAATCTACCTGCTGTGCTTGTTTATAGTGATTGCATGGAACAAGTGAAACAAGTGTTTTATGTTGAACTTTCCTTATTTCATCTAAGCATTGCAATTGCCACTGATTATAGTGAGGATATCCAAACTTGTTTTTTTACACGCTTAATTTATATTTCCTGAACAAATTATGTCTCCTAATAGCTTTTAGTTTTTACACAAAATGTGATCTGCAGCAGGTATTTCTAATGACTTGTTCAATTTGGATCTCGAATGTAAAATCTAATAATTACATACACAATTGGTTTTCTTAAGTTTTTCAAAGCATTTTAACTCAAATCATAGTTTGCATTAGGATTTGTTAAAATGTTAATCTTTCAGCCCACCTGTCAGAGATTTTAGTAAACGAGGTAAAAAAAAAACTATAAAATATAATTGTCTATACTTTTACAAAAATTCTAAAAGTAAGAGAGTCTGGCACATATTTTGACCAGAGCAGACCGAGTCAGTAATCTTCATTCTCAGAGTTATGTATTCATTGCCGCTAACTTCCCAAGCAAGGCATTTTCTCTGCAGGGTTGTTTTCTCTTCAAAAATAAATAAAAAATGAAATAAAATAAACATTTCTTGCTCACTTCCTTAAGCTCTACACATAATGGAGAAAACAGGAAAAGCCAAATTGTGTAATGGGAATAGAATGTTCAGTTTTAATAGTTTAATGATTGAGATTCCATGCCTAACCACTGAGAGTGATACTTCATTAAGCCCAAATGAATGTTTAACACCTTTCCAAACCAAAAACAATAAACATATAGAAGCCTAGAGTTACTGCATATTATAAAAAGCCAGTGGACTTTACTATGTAATACAGCTTTTATCTCTTGGAAAAAATTTAAGCATTTAAAGCTGATCAATAAATTCTACCCTAGGCAAATCTGGGAAGGAATATAAACTTTTGCAGTGGTGAAAACAATACCATAGTATTAATGAAAGCTAAAATCATTCTATTTGTCTAGCAAATTTGCTCTTAATAATATATTTCCTACAGAAATAAAATGAATCTAACAAAAGCATATAAACACAAAATTAATAAAACCATTAGTGCTAAGAGAAAGCTTAAGAAAACATGCAGTTCAATATCTCATAAATCTTTAAAATAGTGTAAAAATTACAATATGTTTATTATAATTGAGTGCCAACTGAAAATTGTAGTGTTTTATACAAGGCTTATTCCAGACTATTGTGAGGTATTTTTCTCAGGCATGATGGCTGAGCTCTAGGTGTCTGTTATTAGGGTTCAAAACACTCAAACTTAAAATACGGCATCCTGGAAGCCTGAGTGATTGAAGCTGAATGAAAACACAGATCCAGAAAAGTCACTCTAATTAGCTCCCATGTTTGGTCCCCCAAGCCTACTCTGAGTAGGTCATAAGAGGACCCTCTCTTTCCAGAAGGTCCTGCCTTATAACCAGAGGAAAGAAATAAAGGCGACGAGACCTAAAGAAGAACCCAGACAGTCAGGCCTTGATAAGCTCCTCTAGTCCATTACCATTCAGTCATACTCTTCTGCCCTCTAATAAAACTAATGCATGACTTTCCATAAAAATACTGTTTTATTGCCAGGCGTGGTGGTGCACGCTTGTAATCCCCGCTCTTGGGAGGCGGAGACAGGAGGATCCCACTGGTTCAGAGCCAGCCTCCCTGGCTTAAGAGACCCTGTTTCCAAATTAAAAAAATAGGTCTGGGAGTGTAGCCTGGAGGTAGAAGGGCTTCCAGGAACACCAGTACCACCCTTTGTTTTTGAGGTCTTCATTTCTGAAAACTCCCATGTCATGTAAAACAGTGGTTAAATAAATTTGTTATGCTTTCCTTTGCTAGCCAGTATTTGTAGGTAGGGGTGTCAGGCATGAACCCTATGATGGGTAAGAAAACAAGATTACATTTTCTTCCCCATCTTATCGACATAAAGAAATTAATCCCAAATTGTTGACAGTGGAGGTTGAAGTTCTGCCTCCTGGAATCCAAAAGCAGATAGAGAATGTCTTATGTAATATACTTTCAAAGAAGAGTGGTAATAAGTGATGAGAAAATGTTTCGGTCCCAGTTGATGTCCTGCGATAACATTTTCTGATGTTCCCATGTACTGTACAGACGACTAAGGGAGTATTAGTCATGCAAGGCTTAGACCAGAAAGCCGATACTAACTTTGCCACTGGCCAGCTGTGTCTCTGATGATCTACCCTTACTGTCGAGCTGAATGAGGTTTATATGGACTCTGAGGTTTCTCTCCATTTAAGGAAATGGCTTATCTCCCTGCGTGAGAACCAGACCTTTGTTTAAATTACCATTACTGGTTTGCAGGATTCCAGATAGCATTGGGAAGGACATAGAAAAGTAAAAATGCTGAAGAAACCTAAGTTTGAATTGGGAAAACTAATGGAGCTTCATGGTGAAGGTAGCAGCTCTGGAAAAGCTACTGGGGATGAGACAGGCGCTAGAGTCGAGCGAGCTAATGGATATGACCCACTAGTTTAAGAATCTGTTTAAAAGTCCAGATTTTTAATAGTGACAAATAAAAGGTCCTATTTGTGAAGAAGAAAAAAAAAAAAGAAGAGCGGTAGCATTATAGTGAATATTTAAAATTTCTATAAGCAGCATATATTCCATTATGCAATGATATAATAATAATCACTTGAAAATAAATCTCAAATTTGTGTTACATTGTAAATATCTTTTACTACTGGAAAGATCCAATTCATGTGTTTAAGACGATCATCAGGAATCAGTAATCCCAGTGCATTTTTGTTCTTTCAACAAAATAAAACTTTTCAAATAATGGCTGGGCACACTCAGATATTAATTATATATTTTTTGAAGAAACCAGTTTAGCTCAACAGAAGCACAATGAAACACACTCATGACCTGGAATCAGGTCATGTAGCACGTGTGCCCAGGCTTTAGACATTAACTAATCACACACTTAGCTTGTACAAATTGATTGTTGGATGAACATGCCCAAACAGTCTAGAAATAGACCTGAATTTTTACAAGTATCAATTGCTATTATTATACAAGTGGTTTTGGAATCACAATTTGAGAAATGGTATCTCAAAACAAAGCTCGGGTGAATGGATCTGTAAAGTTTTCTTAGGTTTTACTGATCGCTCTTCCCAATAATACATCTTCAAAAATGTTAGGATAAACTTTTATATATCAATGAGCAAAGTTTTTCAAACTTCAATAGGATATGATAGTCATGAAACATACCTGATCAAAATCAAACTAGTTCATTGTGTACACAAAGCTATGTAAACCTCAATAATTGACTTTTGGCAAGTATTTGCGAAAACATCTTTAATTCTCACTACATTAAAGTTAAGCTATGTTATCTGACAGTAACTACCGAGACCCATATTAATCAGATTTACTTTTGGTCCATGATGTCAACAACTTCACATTTGCTTTTGCTGAAATTTACATGGCAATTAATTTAAATGCAGAGCTGTTGCAAGGAAGAACTAAAACCATAACCTGTTTTATTACACTGGAGATTATGATATGTTTAATTAAAATACTCATCACCTTCTGTGATTTTGTAGGTTAGGGAGAAAGATATGTTGCAAACAGCAACAACATCAACAATATGGCATTTGATATTATGGGCAACAGGAGGTAAAAAATGAAAACGTGTAGTCACAGAAACTTCTTTGATATAGTTTAATATGCAAGTAACGCCAGAACTAATAAATCTCAGAAGATCATTAAAGGATAATTTTTTTGGCAAAGGAATTCAGTGAATCATTTGTTCACATTCTAAAGTTTTACAATTTAAAATTTTGCAATTTAATACTTCTAATCAATCAGCAAAACAATTCCATGCGTTTTATATATATATATATATAAATATGTTACAAATATGTCATGTATTATATATATATATATACTTAAGTACTATATAGTACAAAACTATTCTATCATATTATATTTTATACTATATTATATATTATAGTTTTATATTCTAATATCACATTTTCTTGAATGTTAACTAGATGTGTATTACTTTCATTTTGTAAATAAAAGTCTACTCTTGAGTTGTTTTAAGAAGTTTTAGTATCTAGTGGTAAAGTTGAGACCCTATACCTCTAGGTTTCACTGCAGTTTTTTTTTATTACTGACTTCCTGATGCAAATCTTGGCTCATAGCCTTCATCTTATTCCATTGAAATGTAATTACATATCTACTATAGACTGAATATGTCCTCTCAAAATACAATGTTGAAATCCTAAGGCCCACCCTATGATGTAGTGAGAGGTATGTTCCTGCTGTTTGGTCATGAGGGCTGCACTTATGAATGGAATTCCTCATACCTTTATGAAAGGGACATGAGAGAGTTCTCCCATCCTACTATCATGTGAAAACACAGTAATAACACAGATGTATAAGAACCAGGAAGCCAGACCCTCAGCAAACAATGAATTTGCAAGCCTGAATATCTAACTTTCAAAACTTTGAGAAATAAATCTTTGTCATTAATGCTCCCCAGTCAATGGTATTTTTGTTATAGCAGCTGTGATGGACTTATATACAAGGAGTGTTCTCTCATCTCCCTCTGTCTCTGTCTCTGTCTCTTTCTCTCACTCTCATAAGTTATAGAGTAAAAGTCAATACAAGAGAGTTATTTTTTCTTAAATCCAATCCAAGAGTATATTTATTTTCTGAAACATCATTTTTATCTATCATATTATCTGGTAAAAGAAAACTCAATGCAAATACTAAATAACAGTTATAGTTATATTCAGTTATAAAATATAAAAAGATAGCTTAAAGGATATATATTGTATCCTAATATTTTATTAATTCATGATTTTTTTTTGCAGTACTGAGGATTGAACCCAGAGGCATTCTATTTCTGAGCTACAACCTATTCCTATTTTTTTTAAGTTTTTATCTTGAAATAGTATCTCACTAAGTTGTGAAGAGCCTCACAAATTGCTGAGGCTGGACATGAACCTGCGATCCTCCTTTCTCAGCCTCCCAAGCACTAAGATTACGAGTGCTCTACCATGCCCTGCTTAATGTATGATTTATATAAGTAAAAGAATTACATGAATTCAAGTGTGGTAGAATACACTTGTGATCGCGGTACTTGGGAGGCTGAGACAGAAGGAGGTTTATGGCCAGTCTCAGGTACTTAGTGAGGCCTGCTACAACTTAGTGAGATCTTGTTTCAAAAAGAATAAAAATTAGAGCTGGGGTATAGCTTAGAGGTAGAATGCCGTTACATTCAATCTCCAGTGCCACACACACAGAAAATAGAAATTACATAAATATATGGAATAATTACTATCAATATGAGAAAGGTTGTTTTGAACTCAAAGAACATAACATATTATTATAAGAACTAGGTTCTCAACATATATTAGTTCACTTTTTACATAAGGATGTGTTTTGTTTTGTTTACAGTACATGCAAGTGCTCTACTAAGTTTTACCTCCACTTTTTATTTTTGCACTTGAGAACAAGAGAATTCCCTGGTCCCTTATCACTCTGTAAACCTGAGATGGAGACAAGATTTGCTGTCCTAAGTATAGACATTTTTTTTTTTATTTTTTAGGTTCCCTGTGTAATCCCAATGGGGAATGGATCAGTTGTCATGAATACCTCTGTTTGCAATCCCTTAGTGTATTAGTGTGATACTGATAAGAAACAACAACGATGCAACTTATTGTTTAAAATAAAACTCTTAGAAGCAGATGGGCAAATGATGGAACTGTTTTAGGACACCAAGGAATATAAGCTACCTCATCTATCATTCTTTAGCATTTATTTTTTTTTAAATAGTTTGTTTTGTTCCAAACTTATCATTCATCCTAAATCCAGTACAATTGATTTTCTTTGGGGAACCAGATTATTGTTGTTCTTGTAGGTGCATAAAATGAAGGTTATTTGGGTCAGTTATGAAAGAAAAATAAAAAAGGAAAGGAACTGGGAATATTCTGATTTGACATAAACATAAAATGAAAGAAATATAGACTTGTAGCTTTTTATTAATACTCAGCAGGTAGGATGTGAGAGAATTCTACGACATTTTTTTATATATTTGCTTCCTAGTTTAAAATTTGTTCTTTTATTTTATGCCATAATATTTGAGTTTATTGTTTTAAAGAAAAATATGATTTTTAGAACCTTAATTTCATAATAAAGAGAAGTGGAAAACCAAGGACTTAAAACTTGCTTTGCCTTCTCTAGCTCTGGCTTCTCCATTTTAAAAGTTGATTCTTCCTGGAAGGACCACAGAATCATTATCACTCTCTTAGTTATGATAAACACCTAACAGAAAGGCTCCTAAAATATCTATCTTTTTAAGTTGAATTAAATTTCATTGTACCTTATTTCTGTGAACTTTGTACTATATTTTTATATAAAACCAAATACATCCTCTGCTTTGGGTGACAAAAGAAAACCTATAGCAATAGCCCAAACATGCATTATTAATAAGGATAAAATATTTTATCTAACTATTTCAGTTAGGGTAGTACAAATATGCATTTTGTTTGTTTGTTAAGAAAACAATAATTGAATGACAATAGTTATAAAATACTGCTCTACCATAATATGTCAAAACTATAAGATCACTATTATTTGTAGAACAATAAACAACTTCATTCACCAATTGTATAAATTTAAAAGTTGAAAGTTATTTTTTTTGGCACTGGGATTGAATCTTTGAATCTGAGGGCATTCTACCTCTGAGTTACACCTCTAGCCCCTTTTTATTTTTTGTTTTGAGATAGAGATTCTCTATGTTACTGAGTGTTTCACTAAGTTGCTGAGGCTGACCTCAAACTTGTGACCCTCCCTTCTTAGCCTCCCAAGTACAAGGATGACAGGTGTATACCACTGCCTACTGTGAAAGTTGATTAAATCAGAGATTTACACATATGATCTACCTTTGTGCTACACCCTGACCCTTACATTTAATTTTTATGGAACGGTTTAATATAATTTAAAATAAAAGAAAATTTACATTCAAAATAAGCAAACATCTTTATTTTCTAATTTGTTCCACTTAAAACTTCTATTCATTTAAAAAGGATGAGTATGCACATGTGGGACTCTTCTATGTGGCAGATATCACCCTATGTACTTTAATTTCATCATTTAAGTTACAGATCTCTCATACGTGGTGATAAAAGTCTTTGCTTGGGAGATAGTTCATGTTTGGGGATTTAGCATAATAGAACATTTGGATTTGTGATAATGTTTAAGGTTCAGTACATTGATGAGAAGCTTGGCGCTTTAAAGATGTGAATAACTATAAACATGCATCATTAATTGGTAAATCAAATAGCTGTAAAATGAAGCAGCAGAAGAAATCTCATTCCAGGCTCCTCAGCTAAGAGCTATTCAGATAAGAAAAACACAGAAGTTTAAATCAGCAAGTCGAGAAAGCATTAGGTGGCCATCAACACAGAGAGGACTCTGGGAGCACGAGGTGCTCGTAGGGAATTCTGTGATGTGGGAGCTCAGGCAGAAGGGAAGACTTAGTTCAAATATTACTTAAATAGAGACCTAAATGTCAAAGAAGAGAAGGAGGCCTATTGTGGTGGTGTACCTCTGTAATTCTAGGTACTCAAGCTTAGCAGGAGGAAGATCAAGTTCAAGGACAGCCCGAGTAATTAAGTGAGACCCTGACTTGAAAATAAAACGTAAAAAAAGGAATTAGGGAAATCAATGATCGAGCACATCTGGGATCAATCCCCAGTACACAACCCCAAACAAAAGTAGTAGCATTTTTTGGGCAGATGAATATGTATCAGCAAATTCCTCTTTGTTTGAAAACAATTCATGGAAGTGACAATAAAATTTCATGTATAAAGCGTTTTTCTGAAGACTCCTGAAAAGGAATGATGACATATGTATTCCAGATAGATTGCCAATTTAAATCAATCTACGTAGTATATAGAGTTTCTTATGCAAATAAACATAAGGCATGTTTATTACCATTGCTTCAAACTCAAAGTGACTATACACAGTAATTGATAGGGTAGCAATTTTTAATGTAGGATTATGTCTGACTATATATACAAAAATCTGAATTCTTCCCATCACATCTAGCACCAACATCCCTTGTCTAATACTGGAAGAACCTCTCAGGAGGTTGCCCTGTTGCTGAACGTGCTGTGCAGCAGCTTCTTCTCCAACTAGCAGAATGAAGATCAAAGACAAAGCATCTCTCTCTCAACTGTTCAAAAGCCAATGCTTAACTTTGCACTCTCCTAAATAATACCTGCCACCTGTCTCTAATGAACATTGCTCTTAGGTCTCTGGAATTGCTTTTTACCGTCTTCCCCAGCACTTTCTTTTCTCCAAACTCCCTTACTTCCCTTTTTACTGAACATGTCAGTAATTCAGAAAAGCTCCTACATCAGGTCTTCTGTCCTTGTTAGTGCTTCTGTCCGTCACCTTCATTTAGATACCCATTATCTGCTCCTTGGACTATTTTTCCTTCCATGTTTGTTTTGAATCATTCCATGAAGTATCCCCAATCAACATTTAAAAAATGTATACTTTTATTTGCACATTGTAATTACACATCATAGTGATGGCCAAAGTGATACCAACTCACATCCACACAGCATTTGGCGTATTTCCCTCCCCATACCACCCGACTCCTCCCGCTTCCTCCCAGTATGATATTATTGATATTAATAGTGACCCTTTCATATATGGACATAGCACTGAACTGTTAGAAAAGCAACTACTCTCTAACTTCCCTGGCATTCCTGTTTTCTCCGAACAGTAACACTCTGATTTATTTTTCTCATAACACTAATTGCCACTTGATACAATTCTTACTTTGTTTTTTTTTTCCAGTCTCACCACATTCAAATATGAACTCCATTAAAAAGGCGATTTTTGTCTCTCTTTTCAAGATTTTTACATTGTTTTAGACATATCACTGATGTCTAGGATAATATTTGGCACAAAACAGAATAGATATTTTTAAATGAATCAGTAGATGACATGAACATTAAGAACTCTAGACTTTTTTGCTTATAATCACTCCACTTTCCATTCTTTCTTCTTGATTATTATCTTTCACCAATTATTTGATTCTATTGTCAACCCGTTTCCCTAGCATTCTATTACACACTCTGCCGTCAACTTCTAGGTCACTTATCAGTTGAAATAGTATAATAGATGCAAAGTAGATTTGTGCAGTAAGCCTGACCCCTTTAAAATACATCTACATATATATGTGTGAGTATTATTAAATCATAACAGTAATAAATTATTTTTATCACTTGCACATGTGATTTATGTAAAAATATAAGTATGTATATATTTAGATATAGACCTAAATGATAATTCATTGTAAGGGATATTTCTGTGTAAAAGTCTAGAATGTCTCAATGTCTTATCTCTTGATGAAGGACACATTCCTACTTATGCAGTTTTAAAACCTTCATGATGTAGCCCCAAGTCCTTCCCTGTATTTTAATCTACATGAAACTATTTTCTGTTTTGAAGAGCGATGTGATGTCTGTGCACAGCCACCACTAAGCATCCCTTCAAACTTGTAGGAGTGAGAGCTGTCCACAGACTTCAGTCACCACCCACCAACCTGAAGCCATGTGTCCCCTGGGCTATTTCCAATCAGAGGTTGAGAACAGATTAGGACTGGTGCTAATGCACTGACTCTCAGCTGGCCCATCACCCTGACTGAGCACTGAGCCCTTTCCAGCCCTTGCTTCCTTGCCCGCCTCTTCTTTCACAGATGGAAGACCTATATTAATGTCAAGGCTGCCCGGTGTTTTCCTGGCCCCTCCCACTTTATCTTTCAATTAATATCTTGCAGATTTTCTCCCAGCTCAGAGCCTGCTTCTGTTCTAGAGGATGTGCACTAACCTATTGTTCCACCAAAAAATTTCATGGAGAAGGAAAGGGCTCAAATAATGTTCTATGCACATATAAAGGAACCAATAGGAATTTTACTATTCATGTACAATTACAATGCATCCATATTTTTATTTATGTTTTTCAACTCCTTGTCCTTTCGATTTCCTCCTTCTATCCATCTAAATGTTATTTGGCTATAAAATGGCCAGTTTAAATATCAAACATGTCTCATAGCTATCTAGTTTGTAAACTTTCATATATGTAAAATTTTACTTAAAATTTTTTGTGGCACTGGGGATGGGGCATTCTACCAGGGGCATTCTACTTCCAAGCTACACCCCCAGCCCTATTTTTTATTATTTATTTTGAAATAGGGTCTCACTGAGTGTCAAAGGGCCTCAGAAGTAGCTGAGGCTGTCTGAGAACCGCAATCCTTCCAAATGCTGGGATTACAAGCATGTGCCACCGCTCCCGGCTTAAAATTTTTTGATGTGGCTCTTTCTACACAATTTCTCTTCCTCCCATTAAAATGTAAGCCCCTTAATAGTAAATAATACATATTACTTATCTTTGTAAGGTATAAATATAGCAATCAGTAGTCTAGAAATTCAATCCATAAATGAGTAATGTGTGTATGTATGCCTCTACCATCTTGTAGGACTATAATGCACCACTAAAAAATAAAAAAAGAAATTCAATATAATTGTAATAAATTAGGTTGCTGGGGGTATTGTATTAGAAGAGAGACTGAGATACCCAATTAAAGTGCTATTTATAATCACTCCTTCTGATTTATATCTAATCCATTGTAGCATTCCAATGTCTAGTAAATCTGAATACAATTCTCTAAAGCAGTAGTGGCCAGTCTGGAACTGGTCTTCAAATAAGAATCCAGGAAAATGACTCTCTATGGTAGTGTACAAAATACAATAATAGATGGCTAAACAAGTAAACAAGTGAGTGGTATAACGCCCACAACCCTAGAATGTGTTAGAACAAACAGTAAAGACCAAATCAGAGAGGCTTGGAATGGAAGATTTCTAAAGAATATGAAAATATAGGCATTTAAGAATACATTTCACCACATAGAAAAGGTATAATATGAAATTATAAGAATAAGAAACTGATTTTATCATTTGCAAACAATGACATTTGTAAAACATAAAATAATAGTTTCTAAATGTCTTTTTTTAAAATTTTTGGTGGTACTAGGGTTCCTGGAAACCCTTCTACCTCCGGGCTACACTCCCAGACCTATGTTATACTTTTTTAAATTTGAAAACAGGGTCTCTGAAGCCAGGACGGCTGGCTTTAAACCTGCGAGATCCTCCTGTCTCCGCCTCCCAAGCACCGGGATTACAAGCGAATGCCACCACGCCCGGCTAAATGTCCTTTCTTAAATGGATAAGAAACACTATTTTGATAAATTAATATAATTTATAGCAAATTAAAACATTATTCTATCATTCCTAAATCATTGTTGAAACTCAGAGAACTATAAGAAATTACCCAGGAAATTGTAATAAACATTTTACATAGATTTCACAACACCATTTTTGGAATTTTAGTGGGAAATGTGTAAAAAGACTATATGAATAAAAATTTCTGAAAATTAATTTGAAGTATACATGCAACATTGAGTATATGCAGCAATGGCAACATTAATATTGCTAGCGATAGCAATATTCTCAGTTTACTGGCCAATGTCCAAATGATTCTTCTGTGTGATTAGCAACTTATTAAACTCATTTCTATGAAATTTTAGTGTCAGAATAATGGTGTTGTCAGGGAATTATGACTACTTTGTACATGAAGGTGGACAAGCAAATCAGAATTAGTGAAATGATTTTGAATTTCAAAAGAAATTACAAGTTACTAATAAGTAAGTTGTGAATGTTTTGGTGAATTCCCTTAGACCCTATTTTAATATTGTAATAAGATGATAGTAGATATATGTATATGTTATATCTATAGGCTAGCATGTTGTGAGTGGCTGAGAGTCAACAGAAGATAACCCAAGAACTAACCTCTTCATAAAGAATATGCAGCCCATATGACGTTCTGACATATGTGTTGGGGAATAATAAAAAACAAACCTATGAAATCACTTTTGAAGGCTGGGCATGGTGGCACACGCTTGTAATCCCAGCACTTGAGAGGCCGATACAGGAGGATTGCACAGGTTCACATTCTAAAATCTAAATATGAAAGCTAGATGGAAATTATGAAACAAAATAGGGCTCAGATAGAGCAGCAGAGACTCCAGTGGAGTAATGGAGGAAGGCCAGGGGAGGAAGGAGAGGGGATATAGATATAAAAAGGATAATAGTTATGTATGGGGGCACATACCTATGATCCCAGTACTTAGGAGGCTGATATAGGAGGATCACAGGTTCGAGGACAGCCTCAGAAAGTAGTGAGACTTTAATCAACCGAGTGAAACCCCGTTTCTAAATAAAAATAAAATAGGGCTCAGGGTGCAGCTTGAAAGTAGACTACCCTGAGTTCAATCCCTAGTACCACACAAAACTGAAGATAATAGTTTAAATAATGCTATTTATATTTACCAATGTCAGTATCAATGACATGTACAAGGAAGGGGCTGGAGAGGGGTGAGATCTGGAGGGAGATTTGACAAGGGTTTTGTATATGTATATTACTACCAATAAAACCATTTGGAAATCTCCAGTCTATCAAAAATACTCAAATTATATTATAGAGCTAACATAAAATTAATGGAAAATATTATATGTCAGTTACCACTGAAAAAAAGTTTTAGATTTTTAGCTGGATTGAGGGAAATGACTATATAAAAGATACAGTTAAGCTCTGTAAATTGAAGATGTAGTTTTCATCTTACTCAACCAGAATATACAGATTAATAGCATATATTATTAATATGCCTTTATTATCTGTGTTGAATTCTATTTTATAGAGTTTTACATAATTGATGCAGCATTTTAATCACGTTATAATAACAAAAGCCATTCTAGGAAGATAACTGGGTTAGGTGCATTTGGTAATGCCTAGTGGGAAGCATTCTTACCTCAGCCTTAAATAAGTAATTAGCAAAAGCAATGAAAAATGTGTCACTAGCATTATAAAGAGAGTTTCTATCAACCTTCAGATGGGAATAGGAAATATGACTGTTTAAAATAATGTGCAAATAGAATAAGAAGACAATCAGCTCTGGGGCTTGACATTTTAAGTATCTGTATGAGACCTCCCCAGTCCAATACATTGTTGTTGTTGTTTAAATTTTTTTTTTCTTTTTTTTTATCATGGGTATTGTTCATATAGTGATGTGGTAAAACTGATGAGGAAATGGTCAGCAGGAAACTGAACAGAGAACAAAAAGGACTCCTTAAGTGGGACATGTCAAAATGTAAATTATGTTTGTGCATGATATTCCGAGCACTACATCCATAAACACCAGAGAAGGTGCCTTTATGAGACTGAAAATATAAACTTGTCGTGATCGATTTATTAGCATGTCCTGGGGATACTCATTTTGAATCAGGTTAACAGTGTAGTGTACAAAGAGATTTTTTTTTTTAGTTTGTTTTAATTTTCTAGCACAGACAAGTTTCCACTAAGGGTAGAACATGCATTAAAAGTTTATGGCTGTGACATTTGCAAAACAAGTTCTGATATGTTGTCATTCAGTCTTGGGAGTATTTTTATTGATTATAAGCTACACATCTTTTTTTATCACACACTCTGTTAGTGGTCAAAAATTAAAAATTCTTTCTTTGTTTGTTTTCCTTCAAGGAAAAAAATTATTCTATGAATGAAACCTAACACCAATAATTTAGTTAATCCTGATGGAAATGTTTGAAGTACTAAAACAATCAATATACTTATCTATAAACAATGCCCTGAAAATCCTAAGGTCTATAATTTCTATTAAGAAGCAATAGTTAAGCACAGATTTGTAAACCCAGAATTTGGGAGGCTTAGACCGGAGGATCACGGTTCATGGAAAGCCTCAGTTACTTAGTGAGGTCCTCTGCAACTTAGTGAGACCCTGTTTCAAAATAAAGAATAAAAAATAGGGCAGGAGGTGTAGCTTGGGAGTAGAATGCCCCTGGGTTCTATCCCCAGACCCCCACACACACAAAAAAAGAAGTAATAGTTATGTCCATAAAGAAAAGTTTTTAAAACAAAACAGAAATACATGAGAAAAAAGATAAATATCTAATATTCACCTCCAATGTGCTAGAAATGTTTAAATAGATGTAAATATAAAATATAAAGAACATTTGCAAGATTAAGTGAAATAATTTTTGCTCTTTTATAACCAATTTTGAAAAATAAGCATTGGAAACTTAACAGCATGCTAAGAGAAGAAATTTAGTACTCAGATTCTAATAATTGGCAACAAACAATATTCCAATAAATTATTTCATCCTTTTCTGAATAAGCTTGACTTTGGTCAAAGAATCAGTTAATTTAAATGACCAGCAGAAAAAAGATCTCTCAACATAAATTAGTATTTCTTTATTAACCTAGTTAATGAGTCCCCATAACTTCATTGCATATATGTGTGGATTGTTAGTGTTATACTTCAAAATATATAAAATAAAAGTCAAAATTCTTTTGACAAAAATGCCCCCCAACAATCTTGGGAAAACAAGGTTGAATAGCCAACACTTCACTCCATAGTTCTATTAGTAAATAAGAAAAAATATTAATACTCTAGGAAAATTCTATATATGTATAACTTTGGTGGAAAATATACCATATGTCCCCTCTACACTATCCTATTTTGCTCTTTGATAAAGAATTTTAAAGGATGTTATTATTTAGGAGTAAAGTATTTAAAATCATATGGCTCAATAACAGATTATCTACAAAGGCAGGCTTCATTTGCACATATCTGATACATATTTTATTTCATGATTTAATTAAATAGCATCAGTCTCCCACAAATCGTGGTTGAAATTTCAGCTATGAGGATAAGATTTAGGGTGGAAGGCAAGATGGCGGCGGCCGCCACCTCATAATTTTAAAGAAATATCCTCAAAGGTATACTGCTACTGCCAACATGCTCAGGAATTCTGGAAAAGAAACTGTGTGGGAAAGGTGTTCAGAAGAGAACTGAGATGGCAGTGGCAACAGCGGTGGTGGTGGTGACCAGAATTTGGAGGGACAGACAGATACAGTCCAGTCCACCTTGAACTTTTGACGAAATCTCCCCAAAAGTAGACTGCTCCTGCCACACATGATTGGGAATTCTGGACAACATGCTAAGTGGTAAAAGGGTGTGGGGGGTTGCAGAGGGAACTCCACATAGCCAGTATGGGCGGGCACACTGGGTGTTCTGGGAGTCATCAGCCCTCATGGCTACTGCGCTCCTCTGCGTAGAGCGGGAGACCAGGGTGCATATGAAGCAGCAGAGCCTGCTCTCCAGAGTGAAGCTGTGGACCTCTGCCTTTGGAGGGAAGACAAAATTCATTGCCACTAGGTATTTAGGGTCCCAGCTTTCGCAAAAGCCATGTACTGCTCTCTCATATTAAAAAAAAAAAAAAAATTGAAGAATGCCAGACGTGGTGGCTCACGCTTGTAATCCCTGTGCTTGGGAAGCGGCTACAGGAGGATCGTGCAGGTTTGTGGCCAGCCTTGCTGGCTTAAGAGACCCTGTTTCCAATTAAAAATATTTAAAAAAATGGGTCTCTGGGAGTAGAGCCCAGAGGTAGAAGGGTTTCCAAGAACCCCAGAACCACCAAAAAAAAAAAAAAAAAAAAAAAAAGAAGAAAAACGGAAACATCTGTAGACAACCTAGTCATAGTGGCAGAGAACAGAGCCCTATCTATGCACAGCCAGATAGCCAAGGCCTCTGAGGCCAGGATAGAAGCCTGCCAGGCGGCTATACCGGTGCCGGGGCCAGTGAGGCCAGGATTGGAGCCTGTCATGAGGCAAGGCCGGTGCTGCGGCCTCCAAGGTCGAGATCAGAGCCTGCCGAGGGGTGAGGCCAGTGCCGGGGTCAGCAAGGCTGTGATCGGAACCTCCCAAGGGGTAAGGCCAGTGCTGGGGCCAGAGAGGCCGTGATTGGAGCTTGTTGTGAGGCAAGACCATTGCTGGGGCCTTGGAGGCTGGGATCGGAGCCTGCTGAGGGGTGAGGCCGGTGCTGGGGCCTAGGAGGCCGGGATAGGAGCCTGCCAAGGTGGGAGGCCAGCATCAGGGGCAAGGAGACTGGGATCGGAGCCTGCCATGCAGCAAGGCAGGTGCTGGGGTCACCAAGGCCAGGTTCGGTGCTTGCCATTTGGTGAGGCTGTAGCTGGAGCCAGCGAGGTCAGGATAGGAGCTTTCCTAAAGGCAAGACTGGTGTTGGGGACTTCGAGGCCAGGATTGGAACCTGCCAAAGAGTGAGGCTGGTGCCAGGCCAGCGAGGCTGGAATCGGAGTCTACCTTGAGGCAAGACCGTTGCTGGGGCCTAGGAGGCCGGGATCAGAGCCTGCTGAGGGGTGAGCTGGTGCTGGGGCCAGCAAGGCTGGGATTGGAGCCGGCCGTGAGGCTAGACAGATGCTGGGGCATCAGAGGCCGGGATTGGAGCTTGCCAAGGGCAGAGATTGGTGCCAGGGCCAAGGAGACTTGGATCAGAGCCTGCCGTGCAGCGAGGCTGGTGCTGGGATCAGCAAGGCTGGGATAGGTGCCTACCATTTGGTGAGGCTGTAGCTGGAGCCAGAGAGGCCAGGATAGGAGCTTGCCTAAATGCAAGGTCGGGGCTGGGGCCTCCTAGGCCAAGATCAGAACCTGCCATGAGGCAAGGCCTGTGCTAGAGCCAGCAAGGCTGGGATCAGAGTCTGCTAGGTGGCCAGGCCAGTGCTGCGTCCTTCAAGAGTGGGATCAGAACTGGCAATGCGGCATACACAGAGAAATATCAAAGAAAATAAAAATTCAGATGCTCTCTCTAATATGCAAAAACTAGGAAGAAATGGGTAATAGGAGGGAATCTAGTGGAAAAAAGGGCCCTATGGAGGAGCAATTAAGGTGACCAATCAGAGGGAATGGGATGGGGGAAGATGGAATTTCTTTAAAACACATAATGTACGTAAACAAATATATCAAAGTTAATCACTAAATCAAGCATGGGATTGAGGGAGTGAGAGGGAGTGGGATGGGGATTGGATAAAGGCTAATTGAATGATGTGTACTTGGATATCCTGGCGAGCCTTGTATTCCATTGTGATATTTGACTACAATGCACCAATAAAAATATATTAAAAATAAATAAATAAAAAATAAAGTAAAAAAAGAAATTTCAGCTATAAGGATATATTAACTGTAGGTAATGTGTAGTTTGTAGAGTTACACTGTGCAGTATTTGCTGCTAGCTATTCAGTTCACAAAGTACCACGTAAATATCAGTGACCAACTTTGGCATATCTTTCAAAGTACACAGAGAGCAAAGCATGTAATTCTGTTGCCTTGTGTCTCTCAGTGATAAACTCACGTGATATTTTACAGAATTGGAAACTAAAAGCAGTAATTGTCAAAGAAAAGTACAGCAAAGGCACACAAAAGTGATAACATCAGAAGAAGAATTTGGATGGAATATAACTGTGTTCTACGAGAAATAGCTAAGTGTGGGTATGTTGACACTGCAGCTGTGAGAAAGACTCTGGTCTGTAGCCCAGGAACTTAGTGAAGGCAAAGTTATTGACGTAAATGAGGACAGCGGCTCTGATAACAAAGATGATGATACCCCAGAGACAGCGACACAGCAAAAACCCTTCACAATTAAGGAACTCTTAGGAGGTAGTTGGGAATGTTGGAACTACAAATGATAAAATATTGCAAACTGATGCAAACTTACAAAGGAGTATAACAATTCATCAAAGCCTGTTAAAGATGGATATTCCACATTATAGGTTACACAAAGAGAATAAAAAGACAAGCCATGTTTAAAGCACAATGGATAGAATATTTTCCTAAAAAAAATAAAACTTTAATTCTCAATGTTTTTAAGATTGTAAATGACAGCATGATAAAAAATAGTTCGACTATTTGTTCATTTCCCTATACATTTATAAGCAGCAAGAAGAGAATATCAATGTTTGGGGAAAAGAGAAAGTTATAGAATTTTTTAAGAAGACATTTATTATGTGTTACGATCTCTTTGTACAGTTTTAGCTAACAGAATTATCCATATATATATATATATATATATATATATATATATATATATGTATATTACTTTTTTGGTGGTACTGGGGATGGAAACCAGGGGCCTTCTATGTCCAGGCTACACTCCCAGACCTATTTTAAATATATATTTTATTTGGAAACAGGGTCTCTTAAGCCAGCACGCCTGGCTTCGAACCTGCATGATCTTCCTGTCTCAGCCTCCCAAGTGCGGGGATTACAAGCATGCGGCACCACGCCTGGCTTTACATATTACTATTTTGTACATGATACTAGGGATTGAATACAGAGGTGTTTTACCTCTGAGTTATACTCCCAGTTCTTTAGTTTTTGTTGTTGTTGTTGTTTTTTGTTTGCTTTGTTGTGAAACAGAATCTCCTTAGGTTTTTGAGTCAGGCTAAGTTACTGAGGCTATCCTTGAACATGTGATTCCCCTGCCTCAGCCTCCCAAGTACTGGAATTACAGGCATGTGCCACCATGCCAAGCTGGCACAGTTATTTTCAAGTTCCTTTACTAGGGTACAATACCTGAACGTTACTGTTCCCTCAAGAAAAGCTGTGCGCTATAACCCTGTGCTAGGCTTTGAGTTTCAGGCCTTGGAAAAGTATTTGATATGCTCTGTGAGAGCAAAGATTAAAGGATACAAGAATAAATCTTCTTAGTACCAATTTTACAAATATGTCACAAACCCCATTTTATTCTAATCTACAGAGAGAAAGGTTTATACTTTCTAATCTTCCTTAAGAAATAAATTTTAATGTAGTAAGTAATTCAACCATTACTGGCAGATAAATGGTGAAAGCAAGTTCCGAGTGTTAAAAAATATTTAAAGTGCTCATGTCTTAGTCATCATGAAATGAAGCGTGCTTCCGAGCTGTAAAACATTCTCCCTCCCAGCTTTGTTCTTCTCGATTGGCAAACACTGCCTGTCCATGCCCCCTTCCCCTGTTACACACATTTTTCTTATACAACACAAGCCAGCATGTTTTTTCTTCTGATTCCTTTTGGATCATCATAAGCATCATAGACATTTTCATCAGCAATGCCAAGGGAACTGGGAATATGTTAGTTTACTTTTGCTTCCCCTGTTGCCTAGTTGGCTGCTTCTGTAGCAACAGAACAAAAAGAGGATCATGCATGAAATACAGCTATTATTTATGAGAGAATGGCTGGTTTTAAAACAAGATAGATGTTTAGTATTCCATGGATATTCCCCCACCAGATTGTAACAGTTCTGAAGGAGGTTAAATCGTGAGCCAAGACTGTCAAAATTTTCTCTTGATATAGCACCAAAATAGCCTGATCAGCCCAAAAAGCTGCTGAGCCTCACTATTAGGAATTGCTGCTACTCTGCTATGTGAAAGATAGGGTGTTTGCTCTTTTTCATAGATTTTTTTCAGTTTTTCATTGTTACCGCCTAAAGAATAAGAATTTCTGCTTGAGTGGTTTGATGTGACATTTATCTCTAGTTTTGTGAATGAGGTCATAGTGTTGTTTAATGCATCACATTAACCTATGTCTCTTGGAACTCACATCATTTTAGGTGGCAATTTAGTTTTACCCAGCTTCTGGGAATCGTTATGTGAGCCAATTCAGATGAGATTAGAATCAGGACTAGTCTACAGATCACCTATTCATTGACTATGTTTTATCAAACATCTAGTAAGGATTCGTGATGCAGCTTGCATGCAGAATTCATGGGCAATACAATAAATTTTCCCACTCTTACAACTTCTTTTTGAATTTTTACTTATACGTTTGATAGAAACAATTTAAACTTTTGGAAAAAGTCATAACAACCAGCTAAGTATCTCAACTAATGAGCCTTAAACTTCTAAGGAATGAACAAACTTTTGCCCCAAAGAAAAGATATTATCACTATTTCTTAAGACATCTTAGGAAGACTTGTGATAATCATCTAATTATTAACTCACTTAACAGGATAAAAAAGTGTTTAATGAATTGAAGAATAGTATAACAACAGAGTTCAGAATACTGGAGCTTAGACACACTAAACTCTATGAGATCTATTGCATTAAAAATGGTTTTGAACTATTACTGAACAGTGTAAATATACAATTCTATTTTTTATTTCAAAGGAAACATTAAAAGGAAGTCAACAATTCCCCTGTTAAGTCTCTGACACTTGATTTAATAGGACTATATTTAGTTTATGGCATAGAATACTCAGAGCAGTAGCTATAGGATTAAAAATAATATTTTTTATCCAATGAAGTTTTCAGATTCTTTTATATTGCATATCCCTAAGTAAAAGTAATTAATCATTTCTGCCTCGTTTTCTAACAATCAGTTCCAAACTCAGAGTAAGAATATTATAACAACAAAACATAGCATGTGGGAGGATGCATAAATATGTATTCAAATATCACTTTTTACTGACATATATGTACAGAAACATAATTTCTCCATAAATAAAATCACATTTTATATAGCTTTCAATAAGTTTGCTACTTATTAATAAAGCCCAAGGAATATAATCACCTCAGGGGTGTTTTCCTTATCTGTGAGATAGCAGTAATTCATTTGCCCACGTATCTGCCTCTGTAGAATGAATTAAAAACTTTGTTCAAATTCTTTTCCTTACATCTTTATAAAACCAACCTTCCTTTCTTCCTTCCATCCATCCTTCCTTCTTTCCTTCCTTCCTTCCTTCCCTCCTTTTTATCTTTCTTTCTCTTTCTTTCTCTCTCTCTTTCTTTCATTACTTTTTTCTTCTTCCCATACAACATACACATATTAGACCATGGATATATGAGGAATAAAATAAACTTGTATTCTTCAAGTAATGTAGACTGCCATAAAATTTTATAATTTTTTTTATAAAAAATTACCATACTAGGACAAAAACCAGGTTTCTGAAATAAAATTAATCAGGACTACATTGTAAATGAAATTATTTTAATAATACAAGAGAAGCAATTTTAAAGGACTGTTTTAAAGATTAAATTCCTCTGCATCATGAATTTTCTCATTTATATTTTGTGTTTAAATATTAATTTTTACCTCTTTTCAGAGATATTGAGAAGATATCTTTTGATTGACATAATCCTGGGAAAAAAGGTCAGTTTTATATTTGGTTTCATAACTTTAAGCCTTGTGTTACTGGAGCCAGTTTCCAGTGTATCTGTAACTATATAGTAAGTCACAAATGCTATCCAGATTTTACAGGACACCAACTAGTGTGTGTTCCCAACACTGTTTTGCTGTAAGCTTTTCAACTTCTTCCCCTGTCCAAGCTAATGTATTAATGCTGTTGAGACCTCAAGTCTATATCACCTTTTGCCCTTTTGCATCAACTTTAATTTCAAAACCTTAGAATGGAAGAATTTCAAGAAGCCATGCACAAGCACTAATGCCTGTTGGGTGAACAGACTAAAGATTACTAGTGAAGATATGAATTGGGTGAAAGGGTTTTAGGGAAGTAATTCTCAGGGTTGTTGTATTTTTTTTTTTTTTTTTTTTAGTGGTACTGGGGTTTCTGGAAACCCTTCTACCTGCGGGCTACACTCCCAGAACTATTATATATATTATATATTATATATTATATTATATATATTATATATTGTATCTATTATAACTATTATATATAATATATATAATATATAATATATAATATATATATATATATATATATATATATATATATATATATATATATATATATATTGGAAACAGGGTATCTTAAACCAGCAAGGCTAGCTTCGAACCAGCCAGATCCTCCTGTCTCTGCCTCCCAAGCTAGGGGATTACAAGCGTGCGCCACCACGCCTGGCTTTCAGTTTTTAATATGTAATTAAATCATTGTGAAAACTTGTGAAAATCAAGATTCTGATTCATTATGTCTGAGGTGAGACCTGATAGTCTGCATTTTCTATAAGCTTCCAGGTAATGATAATAGCTTTTAGAAATCACTTTGAGTAGCATAGCTTTAGGATACTACAAAAAATTCATTAATGAATATATGTTTTCCAGACATAAATATTTGGAATAAAATGCTATTAGAAGCTGTAATCCTGTAGTGCACCTCAAAATAATGATGGTATTTGTTTTATCATCTCATGTTTACTCTACGGTAAGCACTGTTATCAGATAAAAACTTATTTCTTGGGAGTATGAGTAAAGAATGTTGTGTATCATCAAGAGGAAAAATAGTAGTAAATGAACTAATTATTATTAGCTAGAAAAGCAAAGGCTTTAAAAATTACAATAAGATATTGAAATGTTGAAAAAAAGGGGTGACAATTGGAAAGCTCTAAGCTATGAGAAAAGGAATATGTGGTATTACAGGAAGGATGTATCACAATCACAAAAAGACCAAGCAACAGAATTTATGCTACAACTATTAACTTGCATAAATAATCTATAGAAGGCAGGTAGCATCTGATAGATGAAGAAATGGCATGACAGGCAGAATAAATGACCTGATCTAGGATTGCAAATGATAAAGAGATACGAAGGCTTAGCTTTATGCAAGAGATAAAGCTAATACAGGGTGGATTTTGCAAACTTAAATACACACTTCAGAAACTACAAATGATTTAATCTAGGTTATATAGCTAGGAACTGATAGAACCAGCATTCACATTACATCTCATTCCAGAACCTTTACCAGAACTATTTTTAACATCAAAGAAACTGTAGATCTAAAATTGCGCAATCATTTTAAAGACCTCATTGGACTTTTCCTCACATTTTCATGTTCTATTTGGCAGTGGGTATGAGATGACTCAGTTTCAACTTCTTTCTCCTTTCAGTGTTTCTTAAAATGCTTTGCTTTGTTTCTCCTCCAATGAATTTGTAAATTCATAACATGTTTGAACTCCAGTATTAATTTAAATGAATTCTACATCCCTTTGGTGCAATGAAATTTAAGCTCACATATGTTCCTTATTTAAATTGCTTAAATATTATAAATGTACGTACAACTAAAAAGTAAAATAAAAACCTATGTTTTATCTATAGTGAAATAGACATGAAAAATGCAAGAGATAAAGCTAATACAGTGTGGATTTTGCAAACTTAAACCCACACTGTCAGAAATTACAAAAGCTAAATTTTACAAAACTCCAACTACAAACATTATCTTGTTTTGTCAAATATATAGATTGCCAGGACTTGTAGGACTTGCTGCCAACGTTGTTCTATTCCTGTTATATGCAGATTTTAGCAGACATGCCCGAGAATCTGAGAGAGTAGTAGTAACCTGTGAATTTGTTCAGAATATCCTGTAAAAAAATACACCATGTTGTTGTGAAATCACTGGCATTTATTTATTTATTTATTTATTTATTTATTTATTTATTGTGGTACTGGGATTCCTGGAAGCCCTTCTACCTCTGGGCTACACTCGCAGACCTATATTATATATTTTTATTTGGAAACAGGATCTCTTAAGCCAGCAAGGCTGGCTTCAAACCAGCACGATCCTCCTGTCTCTGTCTCCCAAGCTCGGGGATTACAAGTGTCCGCCACCAAGCCTGGCTGAAATTACTGGCTTTTAGTTCTCTAATCACTGTTCCTCCTCTACCTCTTACTAGGTTCCTGATTTGCAAGAAGATATAATAAGAGTAAATATTCATCACCAAATATCAGCACATCCACTTATATAATACAAACACTACTTGACATTACGTTTCACATGGACCACAATACAGTAACGCTAGGAGACTTCAAACCTCTCTCAATGTTAGATAGGTCATTTAGATGAAAGATGAGTAAAGACTCTTCATATCTAAAGAATACTATAAACCAAATGGACCTAAAAGATAGTTATAGTTTTTTTCAACAACAGCTGGATCCATAGTTTTCTCTGCATCTCACAGAATCTTCTCTAAAATATACATGTGTTAGGCTATAAAGCAGATATTAGAAAATTTTTAAATAATATAATTAATTACATCTTTTCACATGATAATGGACTGAAAGTGGAAATAAACATCAGGAAGATCTAGAGGAATTACACAAATACATGGAAATTGAACAACTACTTTTGGATGAGGACTGGACTATAGAATAAATAAGGGGAGACCAAAAAATTCCTAAATTCAAATAAAAATAGAGACACATTTTACCAAAATTTCTGGGATACTATGAAGACCATTTTAAGAAGAAATTTTACAGCATTGAATATACACATAAAAATTAAAACAACAAAAACCAGGAAGATTGCAAATAACATGATGTATCTTAAGACAGTAGAAAAACTTCAAAACATTTACCCCAAAGCTGGTATAAGGCAGAAAATAAATACAGTTAGAGCAGAAATTAATGAAAAACAGAATAGTGAGAATATAAAAGGATCAATAAAACAAAGTTGTTTCTTGATTTGTATAACAAAAATCAATATTTCATAAGCATTAAATTTATATATTGTATGTACAAAGCAATGTACATTCTGGCATGGTTCTAACCAAGGCAGTAATTTATTGTTACTATTGTTTTTGAGTATGTTATAAACACTTTTCTTGCTAATTTTCTGATATTATTTATAGTATCAGTCCAAAATTAACTTCAAACAAGTATAAGCATGTGCTTTATCCTCAATAAAATAGTATTATTTAAATTAAGTTAATGTATTATTTTTTACTTTAATTCACATTTTAAAATGTTTGTATGCATAGGGATGACAGTAATCTTACAAAGAATATGTTATATTTATTTCTAAAGAAACCAGAAATAAAGCAACAACTTTAAAGATTTTATTTATGTTCTAAGACCAGTTTCATAATTTTCGGCAGTCATTTGATTTGCTAAAATTATAAGAGACTTAGATAAACTAATTTTCATTTTTATCTTAACTTTAAGATAACAAAAAGTACTTTAAAAATTACATGGTTGTTCTTTGATTATTTCATGGGAATTAAAATGTCTTAATATTCAAATGAAAATTTATTAATACAACATATCTGTTTAAGATAGATATATGTGAAACAATCCCAGTCTTCCAACACTGGAACACCTTTAAATGACTACCATTTCTGTGTTTTGCTTTTGACTTTATAAATTAATAATAATCCATTTGTAGCAAAGTCAAAACTTCAATAATATGGCTTATTATTCATTTCTTTATTAGATCTATATTGAATTTTGAACGAAATTACTCAACAGTGTACTTGAATGTACACTATGTATTTACACTATGAATGTAGCTATTAGAATCCAGGCAAAAATCTAAGAGAAAAGTAAAAATCTCATTCTTAAGGGCCCATAGAGATGTGAACTGCGGCCATGGCTATAACTCTTCCCCGCAGTTTATCCCCCCGGCAGAGGAGACATTTCCAACGCCTTGTGCTGTTCTGGCCTTCCTTGATGGTGGCATACCTTGTTTGCTAAAGTTATCATCTCAATGGCACTAAACCACATGATTTCTCCTCGATGTTATTTCATTTTATTTCCCATAAAAAGCACAATGAGAAATACCCTTGGAGCCACCGCTTTTACTTCCCAACTGTAATGCTGAGTTTTATAACATCGTCAGGTTTCTAACAGAAAAATAATAACGTGTGTGATGTGCATCAGTTTCTCATATTGTTTTAGGCATTTCTCAGGCCCAACCAGTCATCAAAATCACTTATCCAATAGAATTTCATCTTTTAGTGATGTAGATTATCAGGCCACTAGGTAAAAGGGGAAAAAAAAAATCTTTAGTCACTTCTAAATTAAGCAGCTACATAACTATTAGTTTTAACACTGATACAGTATGCTGTAAAAATGTCCTTTTCCCAGAAAGAAATACTAATTGTTTTATTATTTAAAACCAAAAGAAAATGGCTATAATTGAATTTAAATTTAATTAGTTAAAAATAAAGTGTAATTATTTAAATTGCCTTTAAAACAGTAAAATTAAGATTGTCATCTATAATCTCAAGGATCAGAAATAAATGACATGACCTCAGAGTAACAGACTTCAGATAAATATGTTCTAATTATTTGTCTGAAAATTAACATATCCTTGTTCTAATCAGGAGACTGAAGCTTCTATTTAAACATAGCAGGTTTAGAAGGATTCTAGCCACGGTTGTATCTGCAAATAAAGTGTCTATACAACTTAGAGAAAGGTGATTGAGGCTCTTGACCATTGCCTGTGTTGGGAGTTACATTAAGACAAAGTGGTGTTTTAAGAATGGTTATGCAACTGGGACCTACAGTCTCATTGAAGCCAACATTGCCTAGTTGCAGTGTTATCTATGTGATTTGTCTTGGTAAGTTTATTCTCTGGTGTTAAGGGACTTGGAAAATGAGGTGTTAGGTGCCAAATAAAGAATAGATAGAGTATGAAAGAGAAAGAAAAAATAAGAGTTTTCAATTTTCCCTCTCTAATTTTTATTGGTTATGAGCAAAACATATGCTGATAGAATTGAAGGCTTTTGTACTCTAATCCATGAGTAGGATATTAAGTCATAGAAAATCTGGAAATATGTATATGCCTCTAAACAAATAGAAATTTTCCTGTATATTCACAGGCAGAATAAGATAGACCATAGTAATGTCTATAACAATGATGAACATAAACACAAATAGACTATTGAGAATACTTAGTAAAGCAAGTATTTAGTCACTCTACTATTTACTTCTTATCTTTCAATATCTGTAACTTAGAAAATTTTTAAACAAAAATCCTTCTTGCTAGTGTGATCACTTCCAGCATGAGGCAGGACGTGGTTTAACATAACTAATAGTCATGGTCTATTCAGGAGAGGAAAGAATGAAGTTGACATCTATGGAGTCTATAAAATATGCCATTAATGCAGGGAGTGGTGCCACACACTTGCAATCCCAGTACTTGGGAGGCTGAGACAGGAGGATAGCAGGATCGTGGCCAGACTCAGCTACTTTGTGAGGCCCTTTGCAACTCATGAGACCACGTTTTAAAATAAAGACTATAAATAGGGCTAGGGGTGTAGCTTGGAGGTACAATGCCCCTGGGTTCAATCTCCAGTACCGCAAAACAAAACAACAAAAAAATGCAATAACTATTTTGCAGCATTTAACTTTGATTCCCACCCTGAGAAAACTAAATTTGCTTATATCTGATTCTAGTCAATTTTATATTATTATAAGAAAATATCTGTGATAATTATTCATAAAGAAGAAAGGTTTATTCTGGCCCCCAGTTTCAGAGGTTTTGGTTCATGTGAGGCAATCTGTAATGGTGGAAATATATGAGAAGAAACTGTTCATCTTAGGGTGCACAGAAATCAAAGAGAGAACAGGAAGGAGCTATACTTCTTGGAAAAAACTCTCAAATTTTAAAATTTATGTATATATATGTATATATAAAAAATCATATATATATGTATATATATATATATATATATATATAATCATGAGGAGAGCCAAATATTTTGCAGTTTTCCCATCAACTAAGAGATACAACTGGATTTTCAACTATGGGTTTCTTTTCAGTTCCTAAATCATTATTGTTTCTTGATTTTAGTTTGAGATTTTGAGCAGAAACCAGTTTTATTTTCCAAATGACAAATATTCTTTCAAATTGTTTTGTTCATTTTTACCACCTTCACTGAAGCATGAATAGCACAGAAGTAGGCATTAGTCTGACTTGTGTGTGACTCAATCGAGTGTTACTTGGATTCCAATTACTCAGAAAGCATGAAATACAGCTGTGTCCAAGAAGTATTTCAGAGTTTCTTAACAACCTCTGTATACCATAATTGAATTCACTGGATTATATGTTAAATGTTATAGTTTGGATTTGAACTTGGGGATTTCCTACATTATTACAGCTACAAGCATGGATTACCCGACTCTTACCAAATTCAGAAAATATTTTAAGTTATTAAAAAGTTCAAATAGTTTAATATTCTCATGATCAGTCCATATGCTCTTCTGAGACAGAAAACTGTGAAACAGTGTTAAATAAAGCAGCCCAGGGAGATAGCTTCTTTATTAATGTGAAAGAGAGGACACATATTTGACAGCGATGAACCTATCAAATTAATCATTAGGGCAATACATCTCACTAAATTCTACCTCTGTCATTTATAGCAGTGTGAGTTTTGATGCATTATTAGCTTTCTGCTATTCAGTTCTCCTAATGAGCTCCTTGTTGAAAGAATTAAATGTGATAATGTATATAAAATTCTCATGGAAGTACTTGTTACCTACTGAGTCTGCAATAAAGAAATGATCATTTCTATTGCCCAACGGAATGAATTTGTAACAAGGTCTTGTCTCAGACAATACTTTATCATGAATTTCTGAATTTGTTATATAACATAACAAGGTCAAAATAACTGCGGTTTGTGTCATTCTACTTCATCTAAGACCTCAATTAAAAAGAAACTAAATACAGATCTGAATTTTCCATGTCAAAACTGAAACTGTAGTTACTCGGGAGTAGGAAGAAATAGAATATTACCTTTATCATTAAATACATCACACTGGTAAAGATAAAGAAAATAATTGTCAGCATTTCATTTTTCTAACTCATAGTTGATATCATTAAGAATATAATTTTTCAAGAAACTAGAATAAAGCCAGGTGTGGTGGCACGCGCTTGTAATCCCAGCATTTTGGAGGCTGAGACAGGAGGATTGTGGTTCAAGGACAGACTCAGCTACTTAGTGAGGCCCTTTGCAACTCAGTGAGACCTTTTTCAAAATAAAGAATAGGGCTGGGAGGTTAGGGGCGTAGCTTGGAGGTAGCTTGCCCCTGGCTTCCATCCCCAGTTCCAGTTCCACCAAAAAAAGAGAGAGAGAGAGAGAGAGAGAGAGAGAGAGAGAGAGAGAGAGAAAGAAACAAGAATAGAAATCTTAATCTATTTAGGTAAAAGACACATTTATTTAATATCTACCTTAGGATAGGCACTAATAAAGAAACAATACAAAACAAATTGGGTGTGCATGTTAAGGGTAATACATCTTATATTGCACTTTATCAGTATATAGAATGTAGTCACTGTTTTTATGAACTTTTCAAACACCATTGAGCCATACCACATAAAATTTTACCAAGTGCTTTGAAAAGTGTTCTATTTCTGAGATTCAGAAGTTTAATCAAGAATTTTACCAGAACTATATATTTTATTTAAATATTCTGGTCCTATAACATATTATCATTGCACCAACTAAGACATCGAAAGACTAAATTTTCTCCAGATAGTTTGCTCCTAGGAAGATAGAGTTCTTAGCAACACAACAAGAATCCTCTGTAGCCCGAGGGATGGGATCATGATAAATTATAGAAGACTGGCAAAAGGACAAGTTTCAGAAGCTTTTTACATTTCTTTAACTGTTCTTATCAGAGGTTCTCTTGTACACTGTTGACTATCGATAACTAGAGTGTAGCATGGAGCAACCATGTTTTTAGATAGTAGTACTGATGATTCTAGCACTGCATTATTTTTCTCTCTCTATTTCCCTTCTCTTCTAATAGTAAATGTGAAATGTATCTAGGATTCCTGTACAAGATGGTGATAGTGGGAAAGACTGTGTGTGAGGGGGCAGGGAGTATATGGGAATGGAATGACCTTTCCCAATTTTGCTGCGAACCTAAAATTGTTCTAAAATTAAAGTCTAATAAAATTATGTAAAACAATGAGGATATAGAATGATTTTATTGTGCTTTGTTTTTATTTTCTAATGCTTAACATTTTTCAATTATAAGAATTTTAACAACTGAAATATTTTAAAAATATAAATGCAAAGCTAACTAAAGTTATCCTGTTAATTTCTCTTCTCAGTTAACTTGTGATAGTTGAGACTAATTTGAGAATTTTACCCATATTACAAAATAAATGAACTATATGCATAGGCACTGACCAAGTTAAAATAAACCATAAAATTAAGGTCAAATTATAACAACAGGATAAAATGGAAGGTATATTTTATGTATTAAGCTGTTTTCCATGAGAGAAAAAAAGAATCATTATGACTATAATAGTAGGCTCTTCATGAAAGAAGTATGAAAACATTTACAACCTACCATTAAGTGAATTTTTTGCTCTTATAAGCATTTTATATATAGTTTTTCTTCTCAGTAAAGGGGGAAATTTTTAATTTCAATTTTAACAGCCTAGAGCATACACTAAAGAAAATTTATCATAAAAAAGAGCACTTGTGAGTTTTGATATACAGAAAAACTCTACACACTAGAAATGAAAGAAATATGGAAAACAAAGACCTAAAATGTTGATCCATGATCAGATAAGGACTTCAGAGTGCTGTTTACATGTGCTAAGTACTTTTAATGAGTTAACCCCAAATAACATCCTTGTGAAGCTGATGAGTGTTATTAACAGTTATAAATAAAAGTTTAAAATATTTCATAAACTAGAGCAGTTCTTCAAAAGCCACCCTTACAGACTTTGCAAAAGCACACATTCATACACATAATCACATGTACATTAAGACGATCGTACAATTAATTTCTGATCCTGAAGCACATCACGGAAACACCAAAAATAATTTTATTACCAACATTTTAAACAAATAAGCATCAAGCAAAAAGCACAACAATAAATGACAGAAGAAAAACAAGTTAAAAATAAACTAATGGTGGTATGAAATAGTGCAATAAGTGAATACTAAATCAAGAATTTCAAAACACATCCGCTCTGTATTAAGAAATTCTATAAGCATTTGCATCTTTATAAATAAAAGCACTAGGTGATCTCTGAAGGGTTGGCAGATCTATTATTCTATACATATATCTAGAATTATATTGAATTTACCTAAATCTTGCAGGTTACACGGTTTTTCTTCCTCTTCCTGTTCGCTCTGCTTCTGGCCTCCTTTATTTGAGAGCAGAGTCTTTTCACACTCCCTGTCTCTGCTTCTTGCAGTCATCCCTTGAGCTCCATACACCCGATCTGACAAAGACTGAAACTTTGAAATCTCCAAAAATTGAGCAACGAAACCTTCCTCTAAGTTATACGTTCAGTTGTTATAGATTACAGCAGTGACAATATTGACCAAGATATTAGAAAATGCAAATAAAGAGGGCTATATATTTCATTAAGAAATAAGCAAGAGCCGTGAGTGGTGGCGCACGCTTGTAATCCCCGCGCTTGGGAGGGGGAGACAGGAGGATTGTGCAGGTTCAAAGCCAGCCTCGCTGGCTTAAGAGACCCTGTTTCCAAATAAAACTATAAAATAGGTCTGGGAGTGTAGCCTAGAGGTAGAAGGGTTTCCAGGAACCCCAGTACCACAAAAAAAAAAAAAGGAACAATTATGTGATATGGTAAAACAGCCCAAAATAAAACACTAAAGAACCAATTCCTGATTAGAAAGCAATAATTTTGGACAGATTAGTTGTTTGATTTATTTCTAGAAAGGAGCTAGATACTGCATACATCAAGAAGCATTTTTAATAAATTTTCTATTAGGTAATTCTTTAAAAAATCATCTGAGGTTGAGCCCCCAGAATCTAGAATTTTGCACTAATACCTATAGACTTATATTGTGATGATTCGCTCACATTATTGTTATAGTCAAATAAGTCTGGCCTGATAAATCTAAATGATGATTCTATATACTTTTACATACTCCATGTGCCAAATAACTAATATGGTTCCATGTAACCAATAATTCAAGTCAAATTTAATCTACTATTAAATTTGTAAAAATTCATATAAATGAAGTAAATTTCAATGACTTCCACTATAATCATTTTCAACTACCTAACACTCTGTATTCCAACTGACAGGAATGGACTACAATAAGTAAACCTAACTATTGACCCAGAATATTTTAAATGGAATAATACCAAAATATAACTTTTTATGAACATTCAGAAATGGAGATGATTGTGTTTTAAGCACAATGCATCCAACTCCACAGTGGGGAGAGTAACTCATCTACAGTGCATCGCATAAAGCAGAGGCACGGGGTGAAGGTCCTGTGGAGAACACAAGGGACAGAGTCGAACGCCATATGAGTGCCTGACACCTGAAGCTGGATAACAGTCATGCTCAGCAGCTGCAAAAGGCCAGCGAGGGAGGAGGCACTAAGGATAATAACTTTGAAATACCTTTCAACCCTTCATCTGGTTTCTTCCTCCAGCAAAGGTTAAAAGTGAGTTTGACACCTTGTTCTATCGCCTGCACTAACCCTCTGGTAATAAAAGAGACAATGAAATATAATAATGGGTCCTTGTGCTTCATGACACTGTATAACATCTATTACATATCTCCTGAAGTTCAAACACACTCTTCCTAGTCATTTTAAATCACTGAACTACATTTAAACAAAAATAAAAGAAAACATGAGGCTAGACATGCCACTACATCTGTGTGTTTTTACCCCTGTCTCTGAAATGGCTGATATCTTTCTTAACGCTTCTTCTCTTGGGTCTTTAATGAATCTGGTATTGCCAAAGATTTTAATATATTTTAGGCCAGCTGACCTAAAACACTGATTAATGAGAGTCTTCTCCTATTGGTTTTTTAAATCTTCATTTTATTGTTAATTAAAAATACAGTAAACATAACATTAAAATATTAATGAGCTAGCTTACTAAGTACTCGGTGTGTATTAGGAACTGTGTAATGATCTTATATACATTTTTAAGATTTTTTTAAGAAGCAAAACACTTGGAAAAATATAAATTCTTACACATATATGTTAAGTACAGCATTCTGACATGTAGGAAATATTTATATTATTCTATTATTAAATAACTATAACTTCATTATTGTAAAGCCTACTAAAAATAAGAAAATACTTCTATCTTGAATCACATATATACAAGAATTATTCATGGAAGAGTTAATCCTAAGATAATTATTTAAGTAAATACAAAGAAGTAATGACTGCAATTTTTATCTTAACTCAGTTTTGCCAAAAATTATTCCAGAAAGTCCCTTAATTTCTCATCCTTAGACATAGTTTATAGTATTTTTTCCTTTCCTCTTTTACTTATTATCAATTATCAGTGAACACTGAGAGTGTCATTGTTTAGTTGCTTGCAAATTGCTCTAAACGATTCATTACTCATCAACCTATTTGAGTTTTAACATCTGTACTTCATGTTTGTGGGATATTTATGGAAAAAGGTTTCTGAAGAAGTATAGCAAAATTCAGACAGCTAAGAGAGAAAACTAGTGGGAACAAGCTGCAATCACTCAAAAACTGGGTATCTTCCTTTAGAGTGGCTTATGAATGAAATGCCTGATTTACCCCAAGTGTCTGCAAGAAACCTAGAAATGTACATTATGCTAGAAGATCACTGTCTGTCAGTGGGAAGCTTGACCATTCATGCCAAGTGTCTTGACATCTCCCAAAGCAATGCAATCTTCCAATCATGCCCTGATACTTCTACCCAGCAATGGAAATTTCTCACATAAAACAAAATAACAAATACTATTTTCCATATTCTTATTTATGTCTTTACCAAGACTTTTGATAAAATCTTCATGAACAAGAACAGGTATCACAAAAACTGCATTTGTGATGTGTGTTGCCACTTAGACATCATTTTATGAGTAAGTTTATATCCAGCTGGAATAAAAAAGTTGAGAGAATATATTTCATGTTCAAATAGTAAATTTGCTGGTACTTTTATATTTGAGCTTTTCTAAGGTCCTTTGTAATAAAGTGATTAATAGGATTTCAGAAAAAATTTCCAAAGTAGGTTTCTTAGCTGCCAATGATATAGGATATAAATTGCTCACTCGTTTAAGAACTACTAAAATACATGTGAGTTGATTGTGTGTGTGTGTGTATGTGTGTGTGTGTATGTGTGTGTGTGTGTGTGTGTCCATATGTTTATGTGTATCCACAGAACAGAAAATGTAGAGGTCTTCCCATTTATGTACAATTGAGTTTGTTTGTTTGTTTGTTTGTTTAGTACTGGGAATTGAACCCAGGGGCATTCTATTTCCAAGCTACATCCCCAGCCCATTTTAAAATAGGGTCTTTACTTATGTAGAGGTGTGTGACTTTAAATATGATAAGGATTTTGTTTATTTTTTTATGCTTAAGCACACATACTGATTAATGTTTCTCTGTGTATCACTCAATAAGCGTTTAACCCAAGAGAGTGATCTATTGATTTCTTTCAATCTACATGTAAGTCATTAATCATAAATTTTCTTTTGTAGCAAACATCAATGAAAGAAATGGAGAGCAAAAGTGAAAAGAGAAACAAAATATAAAAATAAAAACTGACAATTCACACTATTGAACACAATGCCAATGCTGCTATGGAATGAAATGAAATGCTCCCATGGAATCATTTCTCTATAGAGTATCATGGCTGTTAAATAATTAAAGATTTCTAAATCTCCAAAATATATCAGCCCACTAAGTATTCATGAAAATATTCCTTTCTATAGTAGCCATAGTAGTTATGTGAATTTTAATAAGACTTCTTTGTCATAAAAAATAGAAAGCTCCATTTTCAATAGTAATTTTTCTACACTAAAAGATCAGAAAATTGCAAGTCTTTCAGATCTTCAGCTCAAATGTATGAACATGAGAGACATAAAGGAATTTGTACAGTACAACAGTAAAATTTCTAGAATTGGTTTCAGGTCTTTTATTTCCTGGCAGAATGTGAAAAGTACTAAATACAGGTTTTGTGTTCAAGAAGGACAAGGGCTCATTCATTAGTATCTCCGTGATCTTGCCACCTTGAGAGCATTCTGAATCTCAGTGATTTCATCTGTTAAATGGTTAACCTACATTTTTAATTCATAGCATATCCAAAATGTATAATTATACCCAAATACAAAACAATGATATTTAAAATATTAGTTGTTTCTAACATAGCTTTCACATTTTTGTTTGTACATATAAACTAATGAAAGTCAAAAGGAGTTCTAAGTGCTAAAAAGAACACTTTTAATAAAAAATGTGCCAAGCCCAAATTATCATCATTATTTATCATTTATACTTTCTAAAGTGAAAAAAAAAATCACACCATGGTTTTTTCACCTGTGGTTACAGAGGGGACATGACAAAGAGATTCTAACTTAAAATATTAAATAATCTCAAATAAGGGATTCTAGAAAAGAATGATAATGATTAGACTACTGGGTATAAAACCTATTATAAATTCACTCTACTACTGAAATAGTAATTGACAGATAAAAGTGATAAATATAATAAAAACAAAGATTAGTAAATAAACTAATCTAACTCATGGTTACAGTGACAACAAAAAGCTCTAATTTGCAAATAAAAATGTGTTAAATATGTTTGAAAGACTACAGTGTTGTATTTCTATCTCTTATTTCTCTTATTAGATGCAAAAATCAATTTATTACAAAAAGGTCAACAATGTAGTTATTAAAATGTAAAGAAAAAATCTGAGTGTGTAGTTTTCTAAAATATTTTTGTAAGTATTATGATGAAGAAACAATGAATGAAAAAGAATAGCTCTACTATACGTATAATTTTACATGTTTATAATGATGTAAATCTGTTTAAGTAAAAAATTGGGGAAAATGTCAGGTGTTATCCATAGGATAAACCAAGTGTTATCCATAGGATAAACCAAGATCTTTAAAACTCAACAAGAATATAAAATCTCTGAATATATATAGAAATTTAAATCATTAAATACCTACAGGCAAGTGAAGGAAGTTTGAGAATTTTCACCTCTTGGAAGTTTAAATTAGTGAGTACAAATGATTTTACTGATATAATTTGAAAAGCTTTAAACCCTTCTTGACTTATTTCAGGAAGTACATTTAACATTCGGGAGTTGGAATCCGGAATTCGCGGTTCACAGAGCCTCAGCTATTTAGTGAGGCCCTCTGCAACTCAGTGAGACCCTGTTTCAAAAAGTAAAAGACAGCTGGGCGTGGTGGCGCAAGCTGATAATCTCCGTGCTTGGGAGGCAGAGACAGGAGGATTGCCGAGGTTTGAAGCCAGCCTCACTGGCTTCAGAGACCCTGTTTGCAAATAAAAAAAGTATAAAAATAGGTCTGGGAGTGTAGCCCGGAGGAAGAAGGGTTTCCAGGAACCCCAGTACCACCAAAAAATAAAAATAAAAATAAAATAAAATAAAAGACTAAAAAATAGGACCAAGGGTGTAGCTCGGAAGTAGAATGCCCCTGGATTCCATCCCCAGTACCGCAAAACAACAACAACAACAAAATTACACTTTCCAGGTTTTAGAAGTTATTGTCAGAGATGCCCACAAAAATGTACATATTATATAACACTACAAAATATGACAATTTAATTCCACTGTATTAGAAGACTAAAATTTTGAATTCAATATAATCCCAAACTTGCTAAAACATTAAATTAATATAAATTTAACAACATTAGCAATTAATATAGATTTTCTTCGGGTGGTAGACAGCAAAGACTTATTATTTTTCCTGTTTTTTATTTTCCCAATCTTCTACTATAAACTCGTGCTACTTATACAGTAATGGAAATTGTCATAAATTAGGTTAATACAGAAATGATGATGGATGCTAGACACTATTGGGTAATTTAACTTGTAGCAGAATCTTAGGAGAGTAGTAGATTGCACAGGGACTTAAATGTCTGACTAAGGACTTCCTATGTCATTGAGTAGGCAGTGGGGAGCCATTGAATAATTTTGCTCAGGGAATTCACACAGTCAATTTGCTGGTTATGTTCAGGGCTAAGTGAATGCCTTCACATCTAGTTGTAAAGAGGCCAGTTGCTGTCAAATTAGAGTAGTTATGGTGCTGTTAGAGTTCAGTGGTCTTAACAATGCAATATCAAAAATTTCAAGGTAATCTCATACACATAACTAATAAATAAAACATATTACATAGTCTAAGCAAAGTCTATCTATCAACTATCATAGGATTTACCCATAGTTTAAGCTTTTTCACCACATCTGTTACCTCTTGAAAAAGATAGGCATGAAGTTTATCCTTTTCATAGGAAGAACCAATCTACAGCACCACATCCACGATGTGGGCCCTGGAGTTTTAAGCTCATCCTGTTGATGTTAAACTACATTTAAACTGTGAGGATAATAAGAAATGTGGAAATGTCTATTATGTCTAACTGGTTAATCTAGCCATTGAACTGTTAGGAAACACATATTTCAGAACTGAATGAAGAGAACAAGAATTAACATGGCATCTTAAAAGAAAATTAGCTATTTATAGCATCACCAGATTAGCTATATCAATGAGAGGGTTTTTTTTTTTTTTTTTTTACATTCCGTAACATCTCACTTTAGAGCCATCTTCCTCCCCAATTATGTACAACTTAGTTTTCTTTTTTTATTGAACACAGGGGCCATTTACCACCAAATTACACTCCCAACCCTATTTTTTATTTATTTATTTATTTTTTTTTATGAAACAGGGTCTCATTAAATTGCAGAGGACTTCACTAAGAAGCTGAGGCCGGTCATGAACCTGCAATTTTCATGTCTAAGCCTCCAAAGTACTGAGATTACATGCATGGGCCACCACACTCACCTACAATTTAACTTTTGATATGTTATGAATCCATTTAAAATTTGCATAACACAATACATTATAAATAATTCTTTTAGAAGACTCTCTCTCTCTCTCTCTCTCTCTCTCTCTCTCTATATATATATATATATATATATATATACACATATATAGAGAGAGGCCATAGATAGATAGATAGATAGATAGATGATAGATAGATAGATAGATAGATGATAGATAGATAGATGATAGATAGATAGATAGATGATAGATAGATAGATAGATAGATAGATAGATAGATAGATATGGTTATACAGGTTATACAATGATTTGGGTTCTGTTACTGTGTTGTGTTTGATTAAGCCCGGGGGTGCTTTTCCACTGAGCTAACTCTCCAGCCCTTTTTGTTTTTCATTTTGAGACAGGGTCTCCTTAAGTTGCCTAGGCTGGCCTCAAAATTGCAATTCTCCTGTATCAGACTCTCAAGTCTCTGGGATCATTGGCCTATGCCACTGTGTCCAGCAATATGTTTTTAACCTTTGGGATACAACTCCCACTTCTGCAAGAGAATCCTTAATCTCATTTTTAAATCACTTCCACTTAACTGACATAAAAACCATCTCCTATTCCTTAAGATATCTCAGATATCTTGTGATGCCGGAAGTGGTGGCACACGCTTGTAATCCCCACGCTTGGGAGGCAGAGACAGGAGGATGGTGCAGGACCCTATTTCCAAATACAAAGTATAAAATAAGCCTTGTACTGTAGCCCAGAAGTAGAAGGGCTTCCAGGAATCCCAGTACCACAAAAAAAAAAAAAAAATCTTGTGGTATGTTTCCTTTACAAGATCATTTTACTTTTGAGTGAAAATCTTTTCACAGCACAGCTAACTCTAGTTTACAGTAGCATATCTTGTCACTAATACTCTTTCCAAAAGTAAACTTCTTAGTTTCTATTTCATACATTCAATATTCTATGCCTTTTTTTTCTTTTACCAACTGGATCACAATTAGATTTGAAAAAAAATAATATGAAATTGCCCAAACTATTTGGCAAAGACAAAACATATAGGGGATTGCAATTTTCTGTATTAAGTATAAAATTAGATAAAAAGGATAAGATTAAAAGGTTAAGTGAAATAGTACTATTGGGCAAAGAACATTAAACTTCAGAAATAAAAACACAGGAAGCAGAACATTTTATTTCAGCCCATAAAACACCATACTCTTTGGCTCCAGCTTTGAGAACCACAGTCCAGATTACTGGAAAGGAATGGGTCATTGACAGGAACATCTTGAAATAAATAATTCTAGCCACAAATTTTCTGTGTATCCAGAGATGAAATGAGCACATGAATATATAAAACTTGCCTACTCATGAAATAAATTTGTTCTTCTTAAAATTCAGTTTTAAAAAAGGATGTTATGATTTTTGATAATGTGCGTCAGAAATGATGTAACTTTACAGATTATAATGAGCCTTGATGGAGGATGAGTAAGAGGTAGAATGATGTAGCTTCTTTATGTTTTTTATTTGTTTATTTGTTTATTTATTTTTGTGGAACTAGGGATGGCAGTCAGAGACCACCAGCCAATTTTTTTCTTTATTTTGAAACAGGGTCTCGCTGAGTTGCAAAGAGCCTCACTAAGTAGCTGAGGCTGTCTGGGAACTGTGATCCTCCTGTCTCAGCCTCCCAAATGTTGGGATTACAAACGTGCACCACAATGCCCGGCTATGCTTCTTTTAAATGGAGGTAAAAAAATGAAGTTTTGTTCCTGTTTCATTTTGTTTGCTACTTTTTTTTTTTAATATAGGCATCTTTCTTTTTTAAAATTTTTTATTGGTGCATTGTATTCATACATCATAATGGGGTAAAAAACTTGTGTAGACATACATGCACAAATCACCCAGTTAGCCCCTACGCAATTCTCACCCCATTCCCTCTTCAACCCTCCTTCCCATGCTTGGCTTATTGGTTGATTTCTATATGTTTAAGTACATTATGTGCTTTAGAGAGTTTCCTTCTCCCCCCCTCATATCCCCTTAGTTAAGTTGTCTTATTTGCTCCTCTATAGGATTTCCTTTTTCATCTAGAATTTACTCAGCCATAAAAAAAAATCCCACAATTACATCATTTACAGGGAAACGGATGGAACTGGAGGACATTATGCTAAGTGAGATCAGTCAGTCACAAAAAATAAGAAATCAGATGCTTTCCCTAATTTGTGAAAGCTAAAAAGAAATGGGTTATAGGCATCTTTCTACTTCTCGTTGGCTATTAAGTTTACATATACCCAAAGAATAATATATATTAAGTTTAAAATCTTATATTTTTACAATTGCATAAATGTATAATATACAAAAAGAACATGATGAGTATATTTAGTGTATCAGATACATATTATTTAATGATCTATATCATTAAACCATAATCTTAGAAATGCATATATATTTACATACATACATTATCTTGTGATATAAAATATATCTAAAATATACTTGCATATATATGTTTACTTGCATATATATCTTTATATCTATATATGTCTGGTATAGGCAAATGCATTTTTATAGCATTCTGAATCAGCAGCAAATGTGGTCAGTATTCAACTATGATAGTGATGCATGATGATCAAGTTTTCCCAACTTAAAAGTTATTTTAAATTGTTAAATTAAAAAAGATTGCACATGTAATATTCCTTCCCTAAAGAAGGAAGTTTAGGATAGTGACCTTGCTCATTTCAGACTTATTGTGAGGATTAAGTTAAATAATTTATGAAAAATTTCTGGAGTTTTGCCTTATATATGCTTACTGTTTATTATTGGATTTCTCCAGTCAACATAGACATGTTAAGTATCTGTCATATCTAGATTCATGTAATTGTTCTATGTTAAACAACAAAGTGTTCTATATAAAACAAAGTAAAAGTAAGATACTCAAGGTTACCTTAAAACACTAAATTTATTTCTGGACCATTCTATATTTAATACAAAAAGGGATTATATCATCCTTAAGTGAAAAGCAGCAGGTTAATCAACACTTATGATTTCATCTTTTATGGTGAAAGTTAATTTGGCCATAGAACAATTCTAATTTTAGTATGGCATATTAAGGACAATGTGGTTCTGATTCAGGGTGCATTATCATTTAAAATAATTAAAATAACTAAATGGTACACACAGATCATTAGCTAGTAAGCTGATAGCATATCTATACAGAATGGAAGATATGTATAATGAGCAAATCATAATGCTTCGAATTATAATAGTTAAGGAGAATAAAGAACATTCGCTAAAAAAGCACCCCCACCAAAGTGATAAAAAATTGTATGTAATTTTTAAGGTAGGAAAATACCACCTAAAGAAGAATTTTTAAAATTCTTTTAGAGATTTTTAGAGAAGCAACTAATCTCCATTTATACCTTCATTATTGTATGTAGCACAATCCAAATCTTTATTACAAAAAAGAGTAATTTACAACAATATGGAAGAAATGGATTAAGTTCACACATTGGACATTAAAATCAACTTTTTAGCAAATAAATTCACAAGGCAATAAAATTGAATATTATGTTAATTAACTGGGGTGAGGGAAATTTGTACATTTAAATAACTTTAAATAAACATTCATTAAATTTACCCCAATGAATGTGTATTTCAGAAAATATGTATCATTTTCTATTTTAATAATGCTATAAAGAATAATATTATAGTATGAACCCATAAAATGAAACTATTAATTGGGCCACACTAACATTTTAGCATGATTTTAACAGTTTTGATTCATGCCCTTAACTGCCATGCCATATTCAAACAACTTTAATTAAAGATCATGCAGCTTATCTAAGTTGATACAAGTGGTCTCAGTCCATTATCTGGAAAACGTTTATGCAAAGTAAAAAAATAGTTTATAACTTATAAAGTTTTCTTTCAACAAGACCTAACCAACTGCATATTCTCACAAGTGGGAAGATGTAGAAGAGGCAATGGGAAAAAAGAAGTAATGGAGATTAATCATGTCTTACAAAAGAAAAAATATAGTTATCATTAACTTGCTGAAATTGGACTTTCTACTGTTACCACTATTTTTTTCTCCCTCTATTCTTCTTTTCTCAAGTTTATGCTCATAACCTAATATTTTTATAACAGTTTAACCTTGATTTATTTTAAAGTTCTATTTTGCCAGTGAGATTTAGGTAATTGTGTGTTATGAAAATGATCAAATTCATTTTCCTAAGTAAGCCTGTAATGTAGCCTAATCATGCAGTTTGGCATATCTAATTTTTCAAATGCATCTGTCTTCAAATGGTATGCTTACAGACTCCATCCAAGTCTGGACATTTTCCCTAATTCATAAGCTCACATAAACCTCCACTACTGATTTTTTAAAAGGTTTCTCTAAAATATGTGCCTAATGCTTTCTAATTTGTAATCAATATTTATGCTAACCTCTTAAATAAATGCCTCTAGAAAATCCTAATATTTAGTATCCTAATGACATAAGATTTATTTAAAAATACATCTCCAGTAAGGGTAAATTGACTTTCAAGCTATTATGGAAATAGTAAAATATTTTATCAAAATAGTCTTTGCTCTAATAAAAATAGTTGGCTCAAATATTTATTATATTTCTCCATTTGGCTTGGAGACAAGCCATTTTGCAACTTTTTTATAGTTCTTAATTGGTGCATTGTAGTCATACATCTTGAGATTTAGGGTGGTAGAGGCACACATGTACACACATAGCATTCTTTCAGCCCTCCTCATTTTGTGTCTTAAAGTTTTGATTTTTTTAATTTATAAGATTAAAAAACAAGATATTTATGAAAAATCCCTAGAAAAAGAACAATATGGCTCTTAAGTACACTATATAATCCTATAATTAACCAAAACAAATAAGACTTATTATATACATAGCACTTCCTATTTATAGTACAATTTAATTGAGACCTTAAGCACTTATAAATTTTTTTTAGCACTTATGAATTTTTTTTTTTTCATAATAAGATTTAACCCAGGGACATTCTACCTCTGAGGTATATCCCCAGCCCTATTTGTTATTCTTTAGTTTTGAAACAGGCTCACTAAGTTGTAGAGGGTTTCACTAAGTAATGGGTTGGTTGCAAACCTATGGTCCTCCTGTCTCAGCCTCCTAAGTACTGGAATTACTAGCATGTGCCACCATGCTCAGCACATATGAAATAATTTAATAAAAAAATCCATATATATATATATATATATATATACACACACATATATATACGTACACACACACACACACACACACACACAGAGTCTCTGCCCTGTAGGAGACAATTAGTAGTACCATTATAGTTAATGCACCTTCTGAATCCTTATAATAAAATTTAAAAATTACCATGTAGAAAATGTTATGGAAAAAAGTTAATTGACAGAAAATTTAAGTAGAGCAATGATTCTATGAAAATCACATAGCATCTTGTTTCGTATATTATAAGCCACATGGTTTATGAGATATAAGCCAATTATGATGCACTTCAACCAGGTAAACAAATTAATTATTTCCAAAAACACCCAATGAGCATATGATCACATTGCTTATTTATTTAAAGACCCTTGAATACCAAGTAACTCCTTAAAAAATTCTAAATAAGTGACATTATTAAAAAATTAAAGGACAAATAAATGATATTTTAATCATATGATTCTAATTATTGACAATTCCTGAAGGTATCCCATGTACCAGTCATCATATTCATAATATTTGTAATCTTACAACAATACTGCAAGGTTGGTATGATCCTTATTTTATGGATAAGAGAACAGAAATTCATTAAGTCTACATACTATAAATATTTTTAACTCTTTTCCCCTGTTGTCTTACTAGGCCCATTCTGGTTTTTATATTCCAATAAGGTCACCCAGACCTTTTTATCCTGTTACCCTGCTTTATTTTTTTATAGTAATTATTACTATCAGAGATTGTTCACATATATAACATCTTATCTACTAAAATATAAACCCATAGTGACTTATTTATTTGGTGGTGCTGGGGATGTGGGGATGGAACCCTTCTACCTCCAGGCTATACTCCCAGACCTATTTTGTATTTTATTTGGAAACAGGGTCTCTTAAGCCAGCAAGGCTGGCTTTGAACCTGCGTGATCCTCCTGTCTCAGCCTCCCAGGCGCGGGGATTAGGAGCATGCACCACCACGCCCGGCAGCCCATAGTGACTTCTTGATGCATATTGGTCAACTGACAGTTGGAACAAATAGTACAGCTTGAGTTTAGTGGATCTCATGTTTTTTTTTTTATTACACAACAAGTAGTTCTTCCAGATGTCTACTTGTAATGATAATTCTTTAACCAAAGTGAAATAAAATTCTAGTTAATTATTTGTCCATTGATTGTGTGTATAGATAGATAGATGGATAGATAGATAGATGATAGATAGATACATGATAAATGATAGAGAGACAGATAGGTATATAGTTTGACAGACAGATAACCTGGGGCATAAAATAAGAGACTCAATGATTCTAGGAACATATAAATTTAAAATACAGTCATTTTTATTTAGTAACATATTACAATTTTCTACATTATTATTTTACACAAGGATCCCTGGGACTATATAAAACTTTTTATTAATAATTTTGGCAAACATATTTGTTTTCAAGGTAGATAACCAAGAGGCCAAGAAGGCAAAAACTAGGGCTGTATTCTGTGTGTATGATCTAAAGCAATTCCAAAATAATAAATAGCAGCCAAAAAGAGATTCACCATAAAATAATTAAGTTTGTACCATGCCATCAAATAGTTTGTTATACAGTAAGTTTGGAGAAAGTTACAACTCAGTCTCATACACACTTTTAAAATTATCTCTTATACAATCAACAAGACTCCTCCCCTTCATTCTCATAATGCATTTTTCATTTTTTTATTAGTGCACTGTTTTCATACATCTTAATGGAGTACAAGATGGTAGAGGCATACATGCATACATTACTCAGTGAAGGCAAAAAAGTCACTGAAAATTAGCATGTTGTCAAGCCAGGCGTGGTGGTGCATGCTTGTAATCCCCGAGCTTGGGAGGCTGAGACAGGAGGATTGCACAGGTTCGAAGCCATCCTCAGCTACCTGGTGAGGCTCTCAGCAACTTAATGAGACCCTGTTTCCAAATAAAGTTTAAAATAAGTCTGAGAGTATAGCCTGGAGGTAGAAAAGCCCCTGGGTTCCACCCCTGGTACCACACACACAAAAAATAGCATGTCTTATTTCTGAGCAGCATTTATAATGTCAGTGGAACAGCAGATCAATGAATAGCCACAAAAATGTGAGATTATATGTAGCTTACACCTTTTATGTTAAACTTCCCTAGGTCCAGTGCCATTTATTAATAATAAAGTCATGAATATTGTATAACTAATGTGCTTAGTTTATCCAACTAATAGGTAAGTAATGCCACTATCCTTCTGATCTTATTATCAAGCAGATTAGCTTTATTGCCATTTTAAATAGTGCCATTTTGCATCAAAGTAATGTCAGATGGATTATACCTGTCTCATTATCTGACGTAAGCTGTGACCAGTTTAGGAGAGTCAGGCTCCAACTTTCACATGCGCATGGGCTCAGGTCTCTTTATAAGACCTTCTACACAAATATTATAAATACCTTTCCCATGATAATCATTTTCTTCAAATCTAATATTAAACTTACTCTAAATACTTGCTCTATTGCCAGACAGAGTGCTTAATACATTTTACATATTTACATTCAAAGCGGCTTTACAACACAGTTACGATTGTCAGTTGGTGAGGGATCACATTGCCCAAGGACACTTAGTTACTTGGGAAAGAGCCCTAATTTAATACCATGTGTTATGTCCAAGCCCGCGCTTTACTGCTTGCAGCAGAGGGAGCTCATCCACAGTAGGCACAGCTAGAAAACTCCCTGCATGCTTTGCTCGTGTTCACCCTCAGCATCCCTCTTCCAGGGAGTTTTCATGTGCCCTGGGTCTTCTGTGCCCACTAGAGTAAATAAATGAATTAAGGTTTTATCAAAAAATTAAAAGATGAGGTTATGTATTTTTCAAATTTATTAAAAAACTGAGCAACATATTTCATCATTTGAACCATAAAACATGTATAAAAAGGCCTCTTCGGGATAACACATTATATCTATGTGGGCCTTTTTTTGCCTTGTGACTTGAGTCCAAACTCATTTTAATATTTAATTTTTCTGTTAAAATTATTTCAAAGGCCTTGGTATGGTCTTATTTCCTATTTTCAGAGTCTACTTTATTAATATTTTGCCTTCAGGATGAAATTTTATTGGAATTAATTTTGAATTCAGGACATAATATTGGGTAAGAGTATAGCACCCAGATGTAGTGAAGTAGATCAAAGCAGTTGGCAACTCAATTAGGTAAATATAACTTCATCTAAATAAAAACCTTGCAAAATATTTATGACTATGTTTCTTTTGCATTTGCCCCTAGAAGGTGACAAAGGAACATATGTGACTTATTCTCAATGCAGGTGGCTTCCAACTTTTCATATTTTAAAATTCCAACTACAAGACTGTCAGCTCTAAGTAATATTCCTAAAACTACAAAACAAACAAACAAGAAAAAATGAGTGATATAACTGTTATACCTTCCATAAGAAATACTTACTTTGGCTCCATATGGTATCAGGAAGAACTCCTTACATTAGCTCATGCATTACCAAATCATGTTTTCTTCTGATACAGTAACTGCTGAAACTTTGCCCATCAAACACCTGGTTCACACCGAGAAAATGCAATCACTGAGGTAGGCAACTAGTATTGTTTTACTGGGTAGGGCTAATTAAAAGTCAAGGTGTTCCTTATAGTACATCACAAAGAATAATGTCTTGTACAATGTAACCCAAGTTCTGCTTATTTAATTTTTTGAATCAAATTAGAGAACATAAAATAACTTCATTATAACTCAGCAAAAAAGTCTGAGTTCAGTCTGCTTCAAATCAAAACAAGTGGGTAGTTCCGGGTAAAAGCAAAAGTAGAAAAACTAATTATATTTGAAAATCTACATTGTAATTTATTATTTTATGGACTATATTAAACTTCTATCTGTCAACCTTTTTTTATTCATGTCTTAAGTGCCCTTTTAAGGAATGTTTTCTTAATTGCCAACTCCACAAAATTTCAATAATGCAGAATAAATGTAAATCTGTTTACACAATGTATGTATATATATGCACATTACATACACAAAGAATAAGATTTTTAAAATTTCTCCATATCCCTCAGGCACTAATTTTAGCTCCCATGGAGACTATATCTTTCCAATGCTAATGTATGCAGTAGACAAAGCTAAAAGTTTCAAATCATAGGAAAAATGTTTTTATTAAATGAAATGTATTTTCTACAAGTGAAATTTTAAGGCATCTGCCAGTTACATAGTTTAGACTGTTCCATAGCTTTTCAAGTAAAGAATTTTTAAATTTAATTTAATTTAATTTTAAAATTTTATTTATATGTGGAACATATTGAAAATGGTATACATTTAGACTGTGCTTGGTGTCCTCTTCCCCCTCCCCCGTTTCACTCCCCCTGTCCCAACAGTCCAGATTAACCATGCTATATATTCATACTTTTACACATATTCGGGTGTAGCTCCTCCATTAATCAACCACAGCCTTTTTCCTCTCCTATCCTTCCATTCTAGCCTTGCTGAAATTCCCCCTCCAATATTTGGAGTCCCTCTGGTATCCCCAATGCTCCCTAGTTTGTGCATATTAGAGAAAACATATGTCCCTTCTCTTTCTGTGCTTGGCTGATCTCACTTAACATAATGTTCTCCAGATTTTTCCATCTTCTTGTGAATGGCATGATTTTGTTCTTTATAGCTGAATAGAATTCCACTGTGTGTATTTCCCATAATTTTGCAATCCATTCATCTGTCGGTGGAGACCTAGGTTGGTTCCATATTTTGGCTATTACAAATTGTGCTGCTATGAACATAGGTATGCATATGTTACTGTTCTCTGATTTCAACCCCTTTAAAAAAAATACCCAGGAGTGGTAGAGCTGGATCATATGGTGGATCTATTCCCAGTTTTCTAAGGACTCTCCACACAGATCTCCATAGCGGTTGAACTAGTTTGCTCTCCCACCAACAGTGTAAAATAGTTCCTCTTAAGAATTTTTGTAAACACCTTTAAGACCATACATTGCAGAGTTACTTTGTAAGGCAAGTCACTGATAAATATAAATTTAAATATCACACACTTACCTGTTTACAGTATTTAAAATGAACTCTAGAACTATGTAATAGTCCCTTCATGTGCATTTTTCTTTAAAAACTAAAAATTTGTAAAAATTGAGGCAAAGAAACAAAGAGAAAGTCAATAATAAAGGTGGCCATGAATTAGAAAATGGTGTGCTAGGTAGAAAGAAAGGAGAAGAGTGCCTGAATTTTTGTCTTTATATCTGGCAAGACTGGTATTATATGAAAATTGTCTTACTTTAGATCATATTTCATACTAAAAATTGCAAAACACTAATTTTAATTGATGCTCTAACAGAATTATCTCATTTTTATTATTGTCTTTGTTTAGGATTTTATTTTTTTAATTTTTATATTTATTATGGATCTCTATAGATAGAAATTGAACTATAGAAAAAATAATAAGATATAACATGGGTTAATTTTAACTTTGTATTAACCTCCATTCTAAACTTTACAGCTACTGACCCAATGCTACAGAAAGTTTTAACCATATATAACCTTAATCCCATTTGTTGTTTGGGGGTAGGATGTATCAGGCTGTTAGCATTGTTTAGTGATACTAATTGGATTTATGTTTCATATCTGGTCTTGGTAAAGCCTTGAGTGGGTTAATAATGGTCAAGTTGCTAGAGTTTGCATGTGTGAACAGTTCACCTCTTCACCTGAGATGGCATTGGGCTTCCCGGAATTAATACTTGCCTATATGACCACGGTTGGACTCCATGGTTGGAGTCCTGGAGACAATGCATGTCTTGTGCCACCTTCTGTTAGTGGGAGGGCAAAGAAGCAAGTGCCTTATATTCACTTTTCAATGTGAATCCTTCCTTTGCTGCTATTCTGTATTTTCTGCCTCAAATAAAGGTGTCCCATAGGAATGAAATAAATTTTGTGAGTCTCTTCACCAACTGAATACTTAAGATGATTAAATCCTATTTAATACAGTTAGTAATGCAAATAATTACTATTCTTAAAAATGCAAATTGTGTCCAGTGGGATGCAAATTATTGTCCCCCTCTGGATGTTGACTTGTTTGGCATCCATTGTAAATTTATTTTGGCATTCTTTATCTGACATAAATGTGTGGTACTTGGGGATCATTTTTGAATCGGAGGTAATAACTTGCTGATTCCTTCATTAATCAATAAATTAAATAAAATATTTAACATGTTTTTATTTTATATCTGGATGAGAATAATAACAAGCACTTTCAAATCTTATCACTTATCAACTTAAATAAGTAGTGACATGATGGCTTAGTCATTAAAAGGGGCAGTAGTCAGACTGTCTGATTTGGAATCTAGATGCTGTCGCCAGCTCTGTGATTCTGGCTACAATACTTAAATATCCCAAGTATCCATTGAAAAAGGGGCTGTATAACATAACTTTCTCATATTTTTTTAAATATCAATAAGTCCTTATTTCCCGCAAAAAATGGGAATAATAGCACTTTCTATCTCATGTGCTTTTGAGAAGAGAAATGAGAAAATGCCAGGGATCAACTTAGATGACAAATGTGTGGAGCTAAACATTCCCAACCACTCGAGCAACAGTGGGAGGAGTATTGGCATTTTAGTGGCTATTGTTTCTGCATGTTTCTTTATCTTTAAATAGCATATTATTGGTTTTATTCTTCTTGCCCTATTTTATTATACTTTAGGTTTCTGCTCTTTGAAGAATTGATCAAATCCAGCAAATGACATCAGTTATTTTGTCTATTCCTTTCTCTTAGATGCCTGATATTGAAATATTACCTTATTTCTTTTCATATGTAAAGACTCATGGAAAGAGCTAAACTTAGATTTACTAAATACTAATAATAATACCAATCAAAGAATACTGGAAATAGATCCATGCAAGATGTGAAGAAATTAGATAAAAGCATTGATATCTCCAGCTTTATAAATCACAGTCTAATTGCCTCTCCATTTTTTTTTGATAAAAGAAAGATTTTTCTAGAACACAAGATCCTGACAAAGTTTGATATAACTTCTAAAATTCAAATAATGATTTCAGCCTAAATTTGAGCCTAAATGTTTAGTCATAAAGGAAGAGGAAGAAATTATTAGAAAGTCCAGTTCAAATATATTTTAAATGAAATTTTAGTGCCTACATATGCTACATTATTGTTGAATTAAATCTGATAAAAAGTATCTTCTTGGGTATGAGGCTTAGTCATCCTATTTCCAAAACAGATGGGTGAGCAATCACTTATATTTTCTAAGTCTAAGTTTAAGTGATTGAAATAAGGCTAGCAATATTAAAAAAAAACTCAAACCCATTATTCTTTTGTTATACTGATCATAAATGTGCAAGAAGATACTATTGTAGTCCTTACATTTAAGGTGAGGAAAGGGAGAGGTTAATTCAAACTTCTATGCTCTGTTGAACCCAATATACATACTTTCCCCAAAGCAACAACAAATGTACCTCAGAAATGTGATCCAGGCATCAAACCCATTCTAGCAAACTTATTGTGCCAACCCATTATTAATGTTGCCTCTCAGGGAATTTCCATTTCCACATGAGCTGGGCCAAATTTTATTCACAAGTTTATATTATCTTACTTTTATGCTATCCATATCCATATTTTAAAAGGAAGGAAACAGTGAATGAAGAGTTTTAAATCCTTAAATATGCTGTTCAAACTGAACCAATAAAAAAGAAACAGAAAAAAGGGAAAAATGCATCTTGATATATTTGTAAAGAATTTATGATACTGACACTAATTGGTGGCTAATGTGACAGGTTAAAGATAAGTGAGTTGTCTCTGTTGAGGAGAGGAGCAAATCTGTAGATCCATTTTTCTGTCTTCCTTTCCATGCCAATCACTGAAAATGCTGGTGAACGGGCCTAGCTGAATTGAGCCATTGAAGGCAAGAGGAGGGAATTAATTGTGTTCTCTTGCATCCTTCCCTACTGCCAAAGAAAAGCACTATTGTCCTTTTTCCCTTTCAGCCTTAAGGATCTCTGCCAACTTCATTGAGAAAGTCAAACTGCATGTCCAAGTGGAAGTAAGAAGGGGGTTTGCTTTGTTCTCTGAGGAGGGGACTGTGGCGAGTCCTAAGCATAAGCATTGCTGAGCATCATATTTGAAGTTTGTGTTGAGAACAGCTTACTGTGAAACAAAACAAAGTGGAAGCCAGAGTGGGAAAGGAAAAAAGTAGAGAGGACAAATTTATAGCCCAAATAAGCTACAATGAATACTATTTATAATGCTGTCTATGTACACATGCTATGAAATTGCACTTGTTAAATGCATCAGGGGTTCCGAACCACAGAGAGCAATCTTATCTGAAGTAATAATATAAATGTCCACTTTCACAGATGAATGTATGCATTGGCTTTTTTTTAAAAGCACTTTCCTTAATGTGACCTAATTAAGGGTGTAAATTAAAAAGGATTTTGAGTCATAAAAATGTCAGATCTCAAATATAACTTATTTGAGGATTGAAAATAATCCACATAAAATGCAAAGACTGTTCAGTGACTTCCCCAAGAAAAGCATTTGCTAGCATGGTTTCCATGAGGAATGTGAAGACGTTGACTGGATGGTCAGGGCTAGATGATATGAAATTTTAAGAAGAATGTAATATCACCCCATAAATGAAAAATGATGTTAAATTTTCCACACTGAGATTGTCTGAACTCAATAAAATTTTGCAGTCTAACTGGCAGTTAAGAGTTCCCATGGTCAATGTTAAAACGCTTTAAGATAAGAAAGTACCTACTTTCTTTTTAGGAACAAAAGGCTGTATGCTGCAGTAAAGTTTGCCGGGATGCTCAGTTCAAGAATACACCTTTCCAAACCAACACAAAGAAAGTTGTATTCATTAGGTGAAACATCCCTCTATCTCATGGCAGATGTGACAAGACTCGAAGGGAAATAGCCTGTATATTTTTTTAATTCACTGTTCTAGTTTGATTTTGTTTCCTTATACTTCAGCAATGAGGACGAAATGTCTTTTATTAATTTATTTTTGTTTTGTAGAATCTGGGCATGTAATCCTCCAGAAAGCCTCTAAAAACAGTGGATATATAGAGTAAAAACTGTGAAATGCATAAGCCAACAGTTTTATTTGGTAATAAATTCAGTCGTATGGCATAATTGCCATATGGCTCAATGGATTTTGTTTGTTCGTCTGTGCTTCATTAAAGTGAGCTCCCAGCATTTCTTCTTTGTCTGCATAAAATCTATTATAAATGTTACTTCCTGCAAACCCAGCAAGGTGAAGCACACAAGTACACCTTTAAATTAACTTTCCAAGTGGCCATTGGTTTTTGCAAAGAAGACAGAGTATTCAATGAAAGATGGCCCTGAACTCAGGATCAAAATTTAATCAGGCTCCTAAATATTTATATCTATGGCATTACAGCACCTTCACACCACAACCTATTTATCCTAAATACCTTTACCTAACAAGTAATTTTCTGGATGTCACCACAATTTACTAGGGTCAGCATCCAAATGTAAAACAAGTAACTTATTTAAATGAGTTTATTTGCTCAGAAAAAAAAAGCTATATGACCTGGCATGCATCATATGATTATTAATTTAGCTGTGCTTGGGATTTAAAGCATCTTCTTTGTAGTAGCAGGTGGTTCATAACAGTGAATTAAAGCACAAACTGTGTAAGATCATGTTCAGAATATATCAGTAAGAAGCAGGATAGTCTTTCAGCAAGGCTTTAGTGCATGGAAAACTAAAAAAAAAAAACAAAACACCTCATTCTAAAATGAGCCTAAAGCACTGCAAGGTTCAGAAGTTTGTTTTCCTTTTGTTTTGGGGTTTCTTTGTTGATTTATGTTGTTGTTATTAGTATCATTTTTGTTATTTTCATAATTGTTAGGCTAATTGGGTTTGGAGATTCTGGATCTTAACCTGGAACAAAATAAATGGCACACCTTCCTTTTGTTCATGAAGAGTTATCAATAAACACTTGTAATTGTTGGGTGCAACATGTTCTTCCTCGCATCTTCGTGAAAATCAACATTGCATTAGTAGGTAAGAAAAGATTATTTATTTCCACACTAATTTTACTTTTTTTTTCAAAGATAAATATAATGAACCTGGAGAACATTCCACTAAGTAAGATTAGCCAGTAACAGAAAGTGAAGGGTTATAGGTTTTCTCTTATATGTGGAAGCTAGGAAGTAATCGAGATACAAGAGGAAATTTAGATAATTTACATAATGGAGGAGCCACCAGTGGGGCAAGGTATGTGGTTTGGGGAAGGGTGGAAGATGGAACAAAGGGAGAATTATGACAGAATCACTTCCATTGACATTATGAATATATATGAATACCAATGTCAATCTTCATATCCTGTATGGGGAAGAGGGGGAGTGGGAAGGTTACCAGAAGAATATCATCAAGTGCAGTGTACATGTATATCAGTATCACGATCAACTGTATTATGAGGTGAGACTATACTGCACTAATAAACATACAAAAATATGACTACAAAATATATTTTAGAGTATTAGATTAGCATATATCATCTAATATGAGATAGATTAATATACTACTTGCTGCTCACTAATAAATGATTACAGAAGAGAGTCATGGGACAAAAGTTAGAGTCAAGGTAGACAGTGGAAAGCTGTGCAATCATGAAGCCTGGGTCACCTTCACAGGGAATGGCACAAATCCATTTGCTGCTTTAGGCTTCAGGAGTAACACTTAGACTGGAAAACAACACAATCTGCCCTAAGAGATAAAATCCTACATATTTTAGAAATGTTTAAGCATTGATTTGCAATGGTTTTAAAATAGCTAAGATATAGCATGGAGGAGCTGGCAGATTGATAACTTTACGACCTCAACAAATGTAACCAAGAATGGTTTGTAGAGGCTGGGGCATGGACTTTGAACAAGCTGGACTTAGAACACTGAGCTTCAAGCACCATGGTGGCTCTTCTTTTACAATGTCAAATACTTCATTGTCTGTTTATGGTTTTTTAGACAAAGATATATATAATATATATATGAAGAAAATGATAAATATATGTTTATTTTATTCAAGATTTATAAATTCATATGATGCATATTTCATAATATCATATCATCTCTCAAAATAAAAAAAAAACATATTAAAACACCTAAGATTTTTAGGACTTTCTATTTTTCCAAGCATATGTATGTATCCATGTAGAAAATGAACTAAAAGCAAGTCTTCTAAATGCAACTGTATCATGTGTTTATACATTATGAGAGCATAAGAATCTCTATGTCTTGAAAACGGCTGATAGTGTATCTAGAAAAGACATTAATATTTGTATTATTGTTCTTATCTGAGTCTATATAAAGTTTCTAATCAAATGTGTATTAGATTTGTTTCTGTACACAGAGCAGCCCTGTGGAAGCTGGTACTGTCCCTTCCAGATGTGACTTATCCTTCTTTAAAATTCCTGAAATTAGGTGTTAGAAATGAATGTATATTTTGTAGTTGCTGTTGTTGTTTTGGCTTTTTATGGCATCAACAATTTATATTACCTTCCAATTTTTTCCTTTCATTCTCTTTATTCTTTAATTTAAACTTCCCACCACTTAATCTTAAAGTTCCAGTTTAAAGTATCACTTTCTCTTTACAGCAAATTCCATTTTGTTCTCTCTCTCCTCTCTCCTCTCTCCTCTCTCCTTTCTCCCCTCTCCCCTCTTCCCTCTCCCCTCTCTCCTCTCTCTCCTCTCTCTCTCTGAAATACTGGGGATTGAGAAAAATGAATCTCTACCTCCATGCTATATCCCCAGTCCCATTTTATTTTGTTTATTTTGAAACAGCATCTTCACTATATTGCAAAGGGCCCTTCTAATTTGCAGAGGCTCATTGTGAACCTGGGAGCCTCCAGTCTCATACTTCTGAGTACTTGGATTACAGATATCTCTACTGGGCCTGGCTTGCCCTCTCATTACCAGTGGCATAGTACTTTACATAGAGTTCAATCCCATTCTCTCAATTGTTAGTCACAGGAATACTTCATTTAAGATGAACAAGATTAGGTCTCATTAATATTTGAATATTTGCTGTTACAGTTTAGGCTCTATTTAAATACTTGCTAAAATAAATTGATAGCATTTCTTTCCATTAATATAATTTTTAAAAGTTTTCAAATTATATTTTCAGATATCAATGATGTGAAAGTATGGATTTTGCAATTAAAGACTGGCATATGCTTAAAAATACATGAATAAATCTTACTTTTGAAGAAATCACTTGGACCACTACAGAGGGAGTAAGAGGAAGTTTTTCCATAAACAAGGAACATTTCATTGTTAATAAAATCTTTCTTTAATCTCTTTAAAAATAATTGACTTTCTATCATATACTAAGCAAGATCCCAGGGACATAAATTCAAACAACTCTGAATAGAGTAGTGGGATAGACACCTCTATGTAAGCCTAATAGAATAATCTTCATAATTTTCATCTCTTTCAGGGTATTAATTAACCTTATGTAAAATTTATTTTTTAAATTTGGGATTTGGTATGAAATAGAAGAAGTGATGTTCATTCAGCACTTATGATTTATTTTGGCTGTAAATGTAGTCTGGGACATATATGCTCTTATTCTGGCATCTTCTGGAAGCTTCAACCATTTATCCCACAAGCAGACTGTGAGCATGAGCTGTTTAAGACTGTGTTGAACCTGCAGGCCCCATGAGTTACTGTATTGGGATTGGGGAAATCTGTTCTGTGTTCTGCCAGAGAATTACAACATATTGCTGCCTGCAGCAATGTTAACTTTTAATGTCTTTGTTGTGGAATCTTAAGCTTTTGCTTCCCTCCCCCACCATCACACAGAATAATTAATTTTTCTTGCCCTTTGCACATTCCTTTGCATCAGACTTTCTCTTCATTTTTGTGTTACATATTATCAGCCATCTTACAGAAATGTTATTTACATATAAATCTTTCAAAATTCTGGTTATAAAAACTACTTATGTAATAGCAATGAATAATAATCTTCAAAATACAAGATCATTTGACTCATGCTATATTTTTAAGAAAAATGATTTTCATTATAAAGTGGAGCGTGGTCTTCATTTGATAATGCAAGTTATTTGACACTATCTTGGTTGGGCCACTGAATAACAGAATGTAATTTCATCAGATCTAGAATTTTTGTATGTTTTGTTCCTTTTTTTAAGTGATATGGTTTATTGTGATAAACATACATTAAATATTATTTTAAAGAAGAACATATTTCTATCTCAAGATGGCCAATTTAAAATTATTGACTAGATCTTTACTCAACTCATATTACTTGGTCTATATTCTTAATTGTGATGTTTGCTTTCTTTGTGGATAAGTACACTACAGATGTGACAATACCAACTTTAATGAAGAAAGCCAATGTCAATATTAATAAATTTTGACTTAAATATAAGTGTGCTAAGCATTTTCTTCCTATATATTAGATGCCTAGGAAAAATGCCTTCAGCTCTCTGGCATCTTATAAATGTTTTCTAGTAAATTCCTAATAATAGACTCATGAAACAAGCATGATCTCCATTTTCCAGATGTTGAAATTCTGTATGAATTAACTGTTATGAAGCAAGGCATCTCATTCCACTTAACTTCATCATTCCAGTCTCCAAAGGTGAATTGGTTAAATAATATTGATTTTAGTATGTAGATTAGTTCATCCATGAAAACATGTATAAGACTCCAAAGAGATGAAGGCATTCAATAGTTATTGTTTCCTTTTTCATAGGCATCTGTACATAGGGGAAAATGTTTAGTGCATTTTTATATGTTATTATATTATGCTTTTAGTCACTATTTTGTAAGTGACATAGACATTAAAAACTCTATACAATTGCCGGGCATGGTGGCGCACGCTTGTAATCCCTGTGCTTGGGAGGCTGAGACAGGAGGATCACACAGGTTTGAAGCCAGCCTCAGCTACTTAATGAGGCTCTCAGCAACTTAGTGAGACCCTGTTTCCAAATAAAATATAAAATAGGTCTGGGAGTATAGCCCGGAGGTAGAAAGCCTCTGAGTTCCACCTCCAGTACCACCAAAAAACAAACAAACAACAACAACAACAACAACAACAACAACAAAAACCTCTATACAATCAGTCAAATCAACATACAAAATACATAAGTGTGTTTTAATATTACAATGAAAGTTACCAAACACCAAAAAAGTAATTGAAGAAGACCTTAGAAAATGGAAAGACCTCCCAAATCTTGGATGATCAGAGTAAATATGGTCAGACTCATAGACCAATGGAATAGAATAGAATATACAGAGACAAATCTATCTAGCAGCAGCCTTCTGATTTTTTAACAAAGTTTCCAAATATATTTACATTGAAGAAAAGACAGTTTTTTCAACAAATGATGCAGATAATCCTGGATATTCATATGTAAAAGAATAAAACTAGACTTCTATCTCTCACTCCAAACAAAGTGGATACAAAAATGGTTCAAAGACCTAGAAATTAAACCAGAAACATTTTTACTTACCAGTAGAAAATATAGGAACAACTCTCCAACACATAGACACTGACAAAAACTTTCTAAATAAGACCCATACAGCTCAGAAAATAAAACAGAAAATCAATAAATGGGATGGCATCATTTTAAAAATTTTCTTTACAGCAAAGAGGAAAAGAAAACCTCAAGAGTCAGAATAAAGACCTCATAGAATGGAAGAACATCTTTACCAGATGCTCCTCTAATAAAGGACTAGTATCTAAGATATATCAAAATTGCAAAAGCCTACTCAATATTTTTAAAGCAGGGATCATCTGTAGTATGTAATATTGTTATTTAACTAAGGACAAGAAAGATTGAAATGGATCTTAAAATATGTTCAAATCTAGCTGAACACCATGGTACACACTTGCAATCCCAGTACTTGGGAGGCTGAGACAAGAGGATTGCAGGTTCTAAGCCAGTGTCAGCAACTTATTAAGGCCCTCAACAACTTAGTGAAACTAAGTTTCAAAAAAAAATAAATAAAATAAAATAGGGCCAGGGGTGTATCTCAGAGGTAGAATTCCCCTAGGTTCAATAACCAGTACCACATAAACAAAAAATGGTCAAGTCATGACAAATAAAAACTACTAAAAACTTTAAACTCAACTAAATAGATGAAAAATATGCGCATATGTATTCATTCAAAAAATGTAATGTACAGTTAGTAAATAACCAACATGTATATGATATAAAGTGTAATAAAAAGGAGTAATAAATAACCTGTCCTCTTTCCCCAAGCAACTTAGAATCTTTTGGAGCAGAAAAGTAGATTACTTTGGTAACAAGGTCCTATGGAGCTTCTTAATAATTTCTTAAATAAACAGAGACAACCAGGTATGGTGGTGCACACTTGTAATCCCCGCGCTTGGGAGGTGGAGACAGGAGGATCACACAGGTTCGAGGCCAGCCGGGCTGGCTTAAGAGACCCTGTTTCCAAATAAAAATATAAAAATAGGTCTGGGAGTGTAGCCTGGAGGTAGGTAGAATAGCTTCCAGGAACCCCAGTGCCACCAAAATAAATACATAAATAAAATAAATATAAACAAACATTTTTGACTGCCTGATACTAGTTTAAGTCAGATCCAAAGCAGTTTTCAGGCACACTATTCTTTAATAAATTTAATGTTCTAATTCTTATTAGTGTATGACTCAACCTATAATTGTGGCATTATTTGTTGATGTTAATCATTGGCTTTCTTCTTCCATCTCGATCAAACTATTGGAGAAGGAAGAACAAACAGAACAAAAGCTGGCTTTATTTTTTGGACAATTCAGTGAATTAGAACAGTTTAAACAGATTTGTGATTCTCTTTGTCTTTTCTTCCTCTACCTCACTCATTGCTGTGTAGATTCCAGCTGACTTGGCAAAGAAATAAGTTATTCTAGAATCCTTACTGAATCCTTAGAATTCTTATAGGAGTTGAAACAGTTATCCCAGCATTGTAAAGAAGCTACTGTGTCTCTTTTGTTTTCAGACATTCCTGTTGATAGCGTGCCTAGCATGAATCTGTTTAGTTTTACCTCACTGGATTTAACTAAGGCAGATATTTCCAAGATTCAGACTGGTCTTGGTATAATTTTCTAAATTGACCCATTAGGAGAATGGGCTTTCTTAGTTTATCACAGCCTGTGAGAAGCTGGGATCTAGCACCCAGGTCATGTGGAAGAAGCTTGAAGAGCCTCGGCATGGGGCTAGTGCAGATTGCATGTCCTGCTTCTTCAACTTATGGGAATTTTAACTTTGGGCCAGTCTTTGAGTCTAAGTGCCTTTGTGTGGAAATGCTCATAGTGGGCAAGAATTTACTAGAATTATGTATAAAAAGTGTCCGTGCATGACATAGAGTAGGCACTTCTAAAACATTCACCCATTTCTCCATCCTGGCTTTTAGATAAAAATTTTCTGCAAAATACCAGGGAGCCTCATACTATATCATTTTAAGCCTGTAATATATATATATATATATATATATATATATATATATATATATATAACCTTCAGAGTATGTGCATGAGTGCTGCTAATGGAAAGATAATACCACTTATTAGAATCACTTAAATGTTCCCTTTAACCTTTATTCTCAATCTTTATCCCCCTACTCACATGTTGATGAGTGTTCAAGGCAGGGCTTAAAACCAGGGCTCTGTGATTTATACTTGCCTCGGGTAGAAGGGGACAAACTGCGGCCAGGGAGAAGCTTTTTACATCTCCCCATATTACACAAATATTAACCTGCAGAAAACAATGACAGCATATTTGTGTACATGCCACAAATGAGAACTGGAGATATTTGCAACCTATGTCACTAATCTCTTACTCAACTCACCATCTGGCTCCAGAGCCTGGGCTTTTAGCTTTTAAACTGCATTAGGCTGATGCCTATACTGAAGCTATTTCACTTTCAATTTAACTATCTTAACCCCTAGCCTTTTTATTTAGTTAACTGTGGTATAGTCACAAATAGAGTGAAAATTTTCCTCTTTTAAGTAAATGTTCACCAGATCAGTATAGCCAAAACATTGACTTACAAATGCATTTCTTGAAAGAATTTGTTGACCAGCTATTTAAATATGGCAACAATACAATGGATGATTATTAGATGTATAGAATAAATGACAAAGGTCTGTTTAAGTCATTATTAGTTAACTAATTAGTAGTTAAGGAATTAATATCTTATATTCAGGCAATAGGAAGGCAGGCATGGTCAAATAGACAACAAGCATGTTTCTTTATCATTTTAACTAGGAATAGAGCTGATAGCAGGCAAATTTTTATAATAGTCTAAATTTTGGAGCTCAAGATATAGCTTAGAGGTAGAGCACTTGCCTAGCATGCAAAAGGTCTTGAGTTTAATCCCCAGCTACCTACAAATACAGAAACAAACAAGTAAAATAGTTGTCATCTGTATTTAGCACTTCTTAAAAATTCCTGGTGTCCTGAAGCTATATTAACCCATGTTATTTCATTTCAGTGCAATCAAGATTTATATTTCCTGAAGTAAATTCATCTGTGATATGTGGTAAGTGGGGGGCAATAGAGTTAAGTAAATAATAAATATAAATGGCATTTGCTCCGATGATGACCTTAGAGATATTTGTATTATGAAAAGATATTTTACTGATATTAATATCAGTATTAAATTTGGTCTCTACATAGAGACAAATCCAGATGAGCTTTGGGAGTGACTTTTCTCCTGGCTTTTGATAGCTTCTATAAAGGCTGGTTCAGCTGATCTGTGAGCTCACTGGAGGAGAAGGCTGTTGGGCTTTCTGGGAAGACTTCCCTGCCCAAAGCTACTTTGTGCTCTTGAAAGCCTATCTGTACCTGGCTGTCCAGGTGTGTGTGTACACATGTGTGTGTGTGTGTGTGTGTGTGTGTGTGTGTGTGTGTGTGTGTTTCTTCCCCACTTAGTCCCTTTGTTTGCAGTGCAGAGATAAGGAACCCACTCCTGGAGTATCTTTCTCCTGTGACTGGCTATGATCAGCCTAAGTATACTTCCTTATAGGGTGATGTGGGCTTAGGGTACCTAGTTAATGATTCTTTTCCTAATAATCCATGTTGTATGTGTGTGTGTGTGTGTGTGTGTGTGTGTGTGTGTGTGTGTGTTTGTGTGTGTACTGTTTACAGTACAGTAAAACCAAGGCTTGTGTTATTGTGAAGGTAATTTGGGGCATGTGAAGTTGCTTCAGTGGTGTCTCTGGAGTCAGCTTCCTTATTCATTTCCCTTCATATCAAACCATGCCCTTTCTAGTGGCACTAGTGTTCTATTAACAGTTCCTGTTGCCTATTGAAGGAACATTCTATTCATAGGGCATGAGCATTTCTTTGTCTATAAGGATAATCTGCAAAGCAGTGATAGATCTGGCATTTCATTATTAAAAGGAATATTGCTACTATTTTTTCCAGATGAACTACATGTTTAGGAATCTTTTTAGTACCACTTGTTTTTGCCAAGTAGGAGGATATTACACAGGTATCCTCATCAAAGTAATTAGGTTGTTAGATAGACTCTGCAGGTGGCAGTTAATGTGATCCATTAGGTAAATTGTAGCCCCAAAGGCTTGTGGGAATCAGAATTGCAAACAGCTTGAGCTCCCAAGTTCTAGAAACTTGTCCCTGTAGGATGTATCTCATCTAGAGAGAGAACACCACAATAACAGATCATCATCATATGTGTGTGAAAAAGCCAATTCTCCTGGAGAAAACACTCATGTAAAGATATTCAGTGTTCAGAGAAGCACATTTGGATATGCTGGCATTTTTCCACAACCTCCAGACATGCCAATCAAAGATAACACAATGCAAGTATCTCTGAGTGACACTCCCAGCTGCATTCATAAGCAACCTGCCTCATTCAAAGTCAATGAAGAGACAGGACTTACAAGCCCATGCTGAAAAGTTATTGAAATGTGACTGACATCTCAAAGAAATGGTGTCACTGGGTTTGCATGACCTGGTGCTGGAACACAGCAGGGTTAATCAAAGTGATGGCAGTTGGGTACTAGGAAGGCCTTCTGTGGGTTACTTATTCATTTATTTTATTTAATTCATATCACTCAGTGGGATTACTATCACCTTTCTACTCTTCCCTCTGGCATTTCACCTCTCAGTTTGTATTGTTTGTTGTAAACTTTTGCTTCCCTTAGTGTGTGGAAGGTAGAACACGAAGTCTATTACTATTGAAGCTCTGTAGATAAACTGTGGTGTTACATCTGCTTCTATTGCTTGAATTCCCCTAGGAGAGCTTGAGCTTCCACAGTTATGTAATGATGTGGGGTGCCTCCTGGGAAAGAAGGATGGAGCAGCCAGTTACGATCCTGTTCAAAAAATTTCCAGTAGTGCATGCATTTAATGATTTACTGAAACTGTACCTATTCTCAGAGAGGGTCAGAGAGAGGACAGTGACAGTAAAGGTAAAGCTTGGCCTCTAAGCATTATGTCTCTTCCCAGTGGCAGACTTATTTCCTACTTGATACCAGAAACTAACTTTCTTTCTTCTTTTCTTTCCTTCCTTCCTTCTCTTCCCCTCCCCTCCCCTCCCCTCCCCTTCCCTCCCTCCCTCCCTCCCTCCCTCCCTCCCTCCCTCCCTCTCTCCCTTCCTTTCTTCCTTCCTTCCTTTCTTGTTTTTCATTTGATGTTCCTCAGGACAGCAGTTGATCCTCTGAGAAGATATTGCTGTAACATCACTGTTAATAATAGTGATTAGCCATTCTACGTATCTGTTTCATGCTAAATGTTTTTATGAGTTTTCTTCATATTGCTGTAACTTAGAGAATGCAAATCACTACCTGCCTGAGAATATGTAATGACCTTGTGAAGCCAAAGGAGGAGAGATTGAAAGGAAACTTCTTTGTGATGAACAGACTCTGGCAGTTATAGCTATGCCTATGGTTTAAAATGTGCAGGCAGCTAAGAGTTATGTTTAAATGTTCTAGATATACAACTATCAATAGACGATAGCAGTTGTATGCACAAATTAAGTGTGTGTGTGTGTGCATGTGTTTAAACCAGTATTGGGGTTTTATTTAAATTGTACATTTTGAGTCCAATACATATTACTTTCATTTTTAACTCTGTGAAACCATCAAACTATAGGTATAAATTACTGGTTTAAATAGTTTATTATTTTGAAATTTTGAACTTTAACATGAATTGCTAAATATACAAGTATCTACTTTTCTCTAGTATATAAAAATGTGTGTGTATGTATATGTTTTTTCTACATAAAATATCTAGAAAATAAAGTTGTTTTCCTATAATTCCAGACAGTTTTACTACAAAATAAGTCTGATAATATCAAATAAATGATCTATTCTGGATTCCATTCTCACAGTTCATATTAAAATGCTTCACAATAATACCAGAAAATATATAAAGGACAAAAGTGACTACATTCCTTATATTAATTATTTTAAATTTTTAACAAAGAAATGAGAGTTCAACTTGGAAAATATCACCTTGGAAAGAAAGTCTATCAAACATGATAGCATTGGACTTTTCTTTTATGAAGAATAATGGTTTAATGTTTAATTAATCTTATCCATTTCTGCCTTTATGGGAAGGCAGAGAAGAGTCTGCTTTATAATGTAGAAAATTAAATATTAAAACCTTGGTGCCTACCAGACTTACATTTTCTTATTATGAATGAGCATTTTCACTTTCTGCACACACAAAGACAGAAACAGGAGATAGATGTAGTCACTTAGATCTTCAGTAAAGGATATTTCAATGTATCTCTGATATTATCTTGCTGCTAGAAACAAAATACAGCAAAGATGACTAAGTGTTTCAAATCAAAACAAAATAATGCAGAATTGTAATTTGATTATGATGTGAAACATATCTTTAATCTTAAATATAATAATCTTGTTCATTCTATTTTGTGTGAATATCTAAAATTAATAGATGTAATACTCCAAAGTGGCATATTACCTTAATTTTATTATAATTGTTTTATAGTCTATGATGCCCTTTTACCGAGGAATTTTAAGTCAGATATTAGTAAAAATAATAAAGCAATACAAGGTTAAAATATAGACATAACAAATAAAACAAAGAAAAGAAAAATCCATTACTTAGATGTTTGATTAAAATTAATGGCCAATTTCTTTATAGTATGAGCCAGATAGTGTATTTTCTAATTAAATATAAAGTTTAGACATAATATAAATAGAATTGGGTGTTTGGCCTTAAATATGTTATTATTTATCACAAAGCATGGATTGTAGAAAAGGTGAAGGAGGTTGTTGTATTATAAGAGTTCCATTAATTTTGAGATGGATTTGAAATAAAGTCTCTGCTGAGCATGGGAAATAGTTTACTTTCTGTGACTGGTTTATTGCTTCAGAAAAATAGAGTTGCCTTGAAAGGAAAATAAGGTACCCTTTACAGATAACTTTCCTAAACTAAAACAGTTAACTCATATAGTTCACATAGTAAATACTATTAATTGTTTTATGTGCCTTTATGAATTTTTGACATCTTAGTTTCAAAGTTTTTTTTGCTTCTAAAATAACCAGGAAAGAAAATAATGAATTCACAATATCTCATCACCATGCCATGTTTCAATGTCTCTCATATAAATCATTAATAAAACTTATGGGGGAATGTAAAAATTGGGAAAGTTCAGAGAAATTTGAAGAAAAACTAAAATCTAAAAACTAAAATTGAGAAAAACTAAGTATATATCTTCATTTTATTTCCATACACCTTTTGGTTTTTAGCTAAATAAATAGTATCAACTATAACAAGGATCAAAGTGTGGACTTCAGGATTTTGCCAGGGAGAAGCACCTCTGAGATAAGAATTATAGGTGTGATAAATGCATGATTCCAACTCTAATAAATGATGTCATGGTCAGCATACCCTCTTCATTGATCTGCTAATAGACCACCTTTCAATAAGAATTCAATCCCTGCCCACTCATCTATGAGCACATTTGAGTACATAATCTTTACATAGTCAACTGCCAGTCTGAAGCATCTGCTACTATCAGAAAGCAGGATTCTCTTAAATGTCCAGTCCAGTTTAATCATGTAGCAAGTTGCTTTATTCCTATGAGAGAAGTTTCTACTGGTAAGTTTTAGAAAAATATGAGGACTCAGAAAAAAATTAAAGTTGATATCTACAGAAACAAGGAAAGAATGAATATTACTTCATCATGTGCATTTCAAAGACCCCCCCCCCAATTTTCACCATGTTTGAATCAATAATAAATTAAGATGTAGAAGTTATGTTTGTCTGATGGAAACTATCATATAATTCACAATGGCAAATAACAATAGAAATTCAAGATAATTTTAAGAGACTGTAATCGTGGGTCAAAATCAACAACATAGAAACTAATAGTAATTCATGCCAAGTATAGACCACAACAAAGTGAATGTTAAATATATGTCTACAGATATGGTTGACAAATTATATGTACAAATTATGGAGAAACTGAGCGAATTATGAGGTCAATAAAATTCAAGAGTTCAATACAAATTTTATGTAGAGGAAAACACTCCTGATCTTTTATTCTAGTAAAAATTCTAGGCATCCTTCCTGCTCCAATCCAATTATATCCAGTAAGCCTATCCTGAATGCTTTATATGTTTTCTGAATTCCTGCAATACTCATTTTATGTACTACAGTTTAAATGACATCTTGTAAGATATTTCAATGATACACTTCAGAAGAAAAATTTGTAGATTACATACCCAGATCACAAGAAATGAGACTTCAAAAGTATTTTGCTACAGCCAGACTATCTATGGGCCTTTCTTCATTTCTATAAAATCTACAGATAAAATTTCAAAAGAAATGCAAGATTAAAAAATAAAGAATAAAATTAATTTTGTATGTGTCATCTGGATCTCTCTATAATAAAAAGACATAATAAACAGCTTTAAAAATTTGATGGTTCCTGAATTGGAAAAAAAGTCGTTTAATGCACTTTATTTCAAAGTAGGGACAAAAGATAAAAAAAAAATATTAGAGAGGCTGATTTTAGCTTTATTTATGACTGAAGCCCCATAATGAAGAGGAACTTTAAAACTTATGGGATTGACATATCTAGATGCATTTGTATACAGGACAGATGAGATTAGAAAGATTTCTGAACTAAAATTCTTAACATTACTTGAGAAGTTGAACTGCATAATCATAGGCCACCTTCATCTATGCATTTCTCTAATTTCAAGTCTAAATTCTATGTCATAAAAATAGAAAAAAATGATAACCCTGTTTTGTTAGGTTAGTGCTTGATAGAACCCTGGTCTGTATCAAAGGGAGATAAAAATTTGCCTAAGAGGAGAATTGGAACAAACCCAGGTCCCCTGGCAGGCAGTTTATGTTTTATCTAAATGACTCATTGCTGTTCCTTGTGTTTCTCATGGAGAAATAAAACATTATTAAAAAAAATATTGCTAGCCGGGCGTGGTGGCGCACGCTTGTAATCCCCGCGCTGGGGAGGCGGAGACAGGAGGATCGCGCAGGTTCGAAGCCAGCTGTGCTGGCGTAAGAGACCCTGTTTCAAAAATATATATAAAAAAAAAATAGGTCTGAGAGTGTAGCCCGGAGGAAGAAGGGCTTCCAGGAACCCCAGTACCACCAAAAAAAAAAAAAAAAAAAAAAAAAAAAAAATATATATATATATATATATATATATATATATATATATATATATATTGCTAAGAAGATATCTTAATTGTCAAGGTTTGATTGTGCATGTAATAAATTAATCAAAAGCAATGCTTGAAAGAGTGTTTCATGTATTATTATAGTTTAGGAATATGTGGAAATCTCAGACTTTTTCTAAAAACAATGCACAGTGAGAGGGGAACAAGAAAAACTTCTACCTAAAGATATCTATGAGTTTTTATAGTAAGATAGGTTTCATAAAGAATGGAATTGAACATTTATTAAAGATGGTCTTCAAGATTCTCACTTAAAACTTTGCATTAATAGCATTTAAAAAAATTTAAAATTGCTTATATTCAATAGTTGTGTTTAATGGTGAGTGATTTAGTTTCTGTTAAAAGTGAATGCTAGAGCTGGGTGTGGTGGTGCACGCTTGTAATCCCAGCATTCAGGAGGCTGAGACTAGAGGATCATGGTTCACGGACAGCCTTAGCTACTTAGTGAGGCCCTCTGCAACTCAGTGAGACCAGTTTCAAAATAAATTTAAAAAAATAGGGCAGGGAGTGTAGCTTGGAGGTCGAATGCCCCTGGGTTCCATCTCCAGACCCATTAAAAAAAAAAAGTGAATGTTATTCAGAGAGCCCTCCAAGATGGCCTCCATGTGCTTTTGTTATAACTATGAAAGTCAATGGTTACAAAAATATTCAATTTACAAAAAACAAAAAAGTCGGATATGGTGGTACACATTTATAAAACCATCAGTTGGGAGTCTGAGACTGTAAGATCATGGTCTGCAGACAGCCTCAGCTACTTAGTGAGGCTTTTTGCAACTCAGTGAGACCCTGTTTCAAAATAAAGAATAAAAAAATGGACCTGGGGGTATAGCTCAGAGGTAAAATGCCCCTGGGTTCCATCTGCAGTACCGCAAAAGAAAAAAGTCCCACTAGTTATATTCTATTCTTTTCCCATTTTCTCTATAACAAACATCAGAATTCAAAAGAATTGGGTGATGTGTGCATATATGTCTCTACTAGTCTTTTATCCCCTTAAGATCTATGACTACAGTGCACCAATAAACAAATTAAAAAAAATTAAAATGCAAAATACTCCTTGAGGTTCTTAGATATGAGTCATTTCATTTATATTAAACATAAACTTATAAGAAATTTTATAAATCAACCGTTGTCCCAGAATTAGCTATTTTAATGATCCAGAATAAATCATTCCTTTTGGCACTTTGATGCACCATTGTTTCACTTACATGATCACTTCGAGGGTACCTGGCATCACTAGGCCTACTGGTTTTACAACATTAAGATGGCCTTAGAGAGTGAGAGTCAGTCATCGAAAAGGATACATCATAGCATAGATCTGTGCTTGTCTCTTTTAGTGTTTCATCATATCATACCAAAAAAATAAAATTTGGGAAGCCTGAATTTTTACTTTCAGACTTTAACATCCTATACTTGTAACCTACATTTAATTGTATTTTTAATTGTACTAGAAATAGACTAGCTCAACTGTCTATATGAGCACTACAGTTTCAGATGGATAGCCCTGTCTAATCTCTTGAAATAAGACTGAAACTGCAGTCACATTCAAATACCTGAACCTTAAGTTTATACTTTACAAATGTCATGGGATAGTAACAATATAGGACATTAAAAAACCAGTAGCCACATTTTCTCTATCCCCAACTTTTACACTTGTACTTATGAATCAGCTCTATAAAATGACCTGAAAATTAGTTATATTTCTTTAACCTGCAGGGCTATTGTGTAGCCATGGTGTGAAAGTAGGACTTCGTATTCAATCATTTCATTCGGTAAGTATTTTATGATTGCCTATGGAGAGCCAGGGTCTGATACATATGAGCCAAGTCATATTCAGGTAGTCATGTAAGGATGACAACTGGTTGGAAATCTATTTAAATCGAGTCTTGTCTATTGCAGTCTCAAACTATAAACTCAATGAAAGCATCAGAGTATCTATCACTGTTTCCTCAGCCTGCTTGTCAAGTGTAATTTTGTAGGTCAAAACTTTGGAGTGATCCTCCTGCCTCCATCATGAGGATGAAAATACAGCATGAATTATCTCTGGTGATAAAAAACAGTTACCAAAATAGAGATGACTCAACTTTTGTGCAGTGAGGCTATGTTGTAATGGAAATTGGCTTTCAGCTGCTGTGACATGTAATTTTAGAATACATTTTAGAACATTTAACCTATCTACATTTTTTCCAGCTCTGTGTGCAATTGTGAGAAGTAGCGCTATTGTTGCAGAGCCTGCTAAAGCTACTTATGTGCTATTTATATATAGGAATGAAAGGGAATTCTTTCTTCACTGGTGGTCTCTTCTAGCTACTAAAAAAGCTGCTTGGCCTAAAAATGTCATCAACCACAGGGATTATTTGATTTGCTTTGTCCATAATCGATTACTTGGCTTTTACTAAAAAGCACAACTCAAAATATGTCCAAAAAGGAGAGAAAATATGTTCAGCACCATGTCAAAAATTTCTTTAAAATTTTGAAGCTGAAAGGAATGCCCATAAACAATCTGATCTCAGTCTTATTTTCAGTAGGCATGCATAAATCATGTAGTAAAGAAAAAGAAAATATGAGAGAGAAGAAGAGGGAGAGAAAGGGGAAGGAGAGAGAGATTTATTAACTTAAGGGGTTATTTATAAGTATTTCTAGCACACTGGGAAGAAATCTATTTCAGCTTGATGGAAAATACATGAACTTCTTATCCATAAGAAAGACTAAATATCATCTTTACAAGTTAAGAGATTCTTAGCAAACTTGTCTACCTCATTGATCCTCAGTGTTCTCCTATATAAAAATGTTAAAATAATATATGCCTATTTTGTTGAGTTGTGAGGACCAAATAAACTAAAATATTTGGTCTGTTTACACATTGTGTGACACACCATAAATACTTGCTATGTGATATGTGTTATATATGTGGGTTAGCTATGTTACACAAAAGAATCAAATTATGGTTTCATTTCTTGTATTTATTCATGCTTTCTTCATAGTCTGTGGCACCTGTTGATGTTTATAGCAGCACAATTCACAATAGCCAAGTAATTGGACCAGCTAAGGTACCCATCAACAGATGCAAAGATTCCAAAATTATGGGATATATGCATAACAAAATTCTACTCAGAAATAAAGAAGGACAACACTATGTCATTTGCAGGAAAATACATGGACCTGAAAAAAATTATGTTAAATGAGATTAGCCAGTCATAGAAAACAAAGGGTTATATGTTTTCTCTCATATGTGAAAGTTAGGGAGAAATTAGTAAACAAGAGTTACTTCAGAGGGAAAGATATTTCAGTGGAGTGATGGAGGAAGAACAGGGATAGAGATGTAAAGAAGATAGCAGGTGAAACAATGCTATGTCTGTATACTAAATTACCAATGCAAATCTCAAAGACATGTACAGGGAAGGAGATGGAGCAGGGTGGAATCACAAGGCAAATGGACCAAGTATTGTGTGCATGTATATTCCTATAATTCTATACCCCAGTGTGATATATAATTGCAACACACCAATAAAAGTATAAAAACAAAATATAAAATATAACTTACTACTGAACTTATTTCTAATATGTTCATATATCAATGAAAATGATCAATATATATCAAAGTAAATATTTTGATCAAGTCACACCAAATTCTTCTAAGAAACAAAGTAGAACAGCTATGTTTTAAAGTAAGATAACACAATGCACTATCATCAGTGTGTGTGTATGTATGTATGTATCTGCATAACTGAGGAATAAATCTCCATAGGCCCTGCCTATGAAAAAAAATTAACGTATGTTTTATTTATAATCTAAGGCACTAAGATGGTACCTCTTTCAGGAAGATAATGCTTCTTCCTGCAATTTTCAAGGGCAAAACTCTAGTCAGTGTTATCACATGTGCATTTTCTTTTGCCCTGACATCTGCCATGTCCTATTTTGCATAAACCATGGTAGATTCTGTCAAATCACCCAAGTAATAACATAACCATCTGAAATAGTAACAGGAGCCTGTCTTCTGACACTGGCTGTCACACTATGTGTGAATCAAATTTGCTTCATTAAAATAATTTACTTTTTGTTCTGACTGCTCAACATGGCCATTGGAATCTGTGAGCAGCCTTATTGACTCTTCACTGCTATTAACAAGTCTTAATCGCTCAGAGATTGAGCACAGTGGGATATCGCAATCAGCAAATTCCTGTTTGATTCCAGCACAGAAGTTACCAGTGAAACTAACAGAGTGATAATATAGAATTCCCTGACTTCATCTACTTTTCTCACAGTTTTCTGTGGATAAAATAGAAACTATATAATATCTTATTTATGAACTACTATTTCTTAATGTTGCAGTATTTATTAATATGCATTATTAACAAACTGAATGCAACTATTAATTTAAAATTAGAAGCATCCTAATAATTAGCCATTTTGTTTTCAAAGTGTATGACTTGTACATCTGGTTCCCCAATCCAGTTGAGAAGCAATCGCTGTAATAGGTTCAGGTTGCACCAAAGCACAACATCTGTTCTGCAGTACCCAATCCTACTCTGCATATGAGCCCTTGAAATAAAGTCATTATGTTTCCATTAACTCCAGAGTAGTTCCCATCAGCTTGTATTTGGTCACAAATGATAAACAGTCAATAATCAGACAAACTGAATTATTTTAAGTAGTCTTTTGTTTTGGGGTTTGGGAATTATTTTTGTGATAGAATTGAGTATTTTTTCTTTATCTGAAATACAGCCTTCTTAAGGTAATTCCATCAGTCTCCTTCCTTTGTAAAAGCTACTGGAAATGCTATTTTCTAATCATTCCTTTGGTCTTATATTTGAAAACAACTATATTCTTGGGGCTTAAGGAAGGGTTAAGTCATAAAAGAACATGCTTTCTAGCATCAATGGATACTGATTTATGACAAGAGCACTTTTAGTCAATTATTGTCTGAAGGATTAAATGTACCTCCTGGGGTTCAAAATTTAGTCATACAAAGTGTCTGGCTTGCATTGCCAGAATTGACCATTAATTATGATGACCGCAGGTAGCAATCCTTGTATATCTCAGCTTTTTCTGGAAAATGTGCAGCACAAAAGCTATTAGGGCCAAGGTAAAAGTAAATTCACAGGTGGAAGAATGAGGAGGAAAACATGTATTATAAATTCAGAAGACCCTTTAAAGCAACTAATTCAAACTGGTTGATTTAGAAATCAGGAAACACTGGAAAATAATAATGACAAACACATATGCCTGAATTATAGCCTATTCAAGACTTTAAAAAGTATTCTCTTTTGGAGTTATGGTGCAAGTCATTTTAAAAATAATAATTATTACTGGTTTCTACTAACAAACATTCTAATTTCATTGATCTAGATGAAGCCTAGTGGTTCTTACAAACTCTCAGTTAAGTCCAGTGTTTCTTCTCCTTTGATCTCTTTATTTCATCTTCTCTTTATATTTAAGGTTATAAATGTTTCCTTCTTTTAGAATTAAAAAAGACTTTGTTTTTATTTTGAGAAAAGCATGCTCTGAACATTGAGGGTCATGTTTAGCACATTTTTCTCATCATCTTGACTACTACAAAGCTTAAATTCAAGTATAAATAAAACACAGTCAGCCTGTATAGCAGACATGTTATTTTCCAAGTTAATTTTATAATCCTAAATTTTTTTTCATTTGCATTTTCCCTCATTTTTTATAACATGTATTCTTTTTCTGTTTAATGTGTTATGAAAAGCTATCTTTGCAGAACACACTGGAACATAAAAATGTAAGGAAAAAATAACTTAATCACAACCAGAATCGTAAAAACTCTAAAAATCTCTAAAAAATTTAGAGTGGCTGGATCCATTTTGTTCGGTTAATTTGGACAAAATGAAAAAGTAAGGAAAGCATATGTATAATAGGAATGGCTAGTGGAATATTATGTTATGAGGGGGGGAAAGGAGAAATGAGAGTAGAAAAGTAGACAGCATGAGAGGTTAGCAGTGGGGAGAAGCAAACGCAGGGAGTGGTACTGGCATGCCCACACTGGATTACACAGAGCGAGAGGATCTTGATTCTCAGTTAAGACACTGTGGCCTGTTTGTCACTCCTTATTTTCCGGCAGCATCATATGGAGCTAATTCTGCTTCATCAGTAATATTTCATTTACAAATTGTCAGTCCTTACTGCAGCTTTTAGGCTTGCCTCTGCACCATTTATACATACGAATTTTGAAACTTTATATGAAGTAATTCTACATGATTGTAGACAAATATTCATTTTGGTATATTAGGACTGTTGTGGTACTTGGAATGGAGCACAGGGGCCTTCTACCTTTGGGCTACACCTCTGGGCTACACCTATTTTCTATTTTATTTGAAAAGAGGATCTCACTAAATTGCTCAGAGCCTCACTAAGATACTGAAGCTGACTTCAAACCTGCAATCCTCCTGTCTCAGCCTCTTAAATACTGGATTGAAACCATGCACCACCATGCTTTACTGGTATTTTAGATTTTAAGACAGTCAAGAAGCATTAGTCCTTTGTACAGTATAATAAGTTGATAAATGTTAATAAATTTTTAACTGGTTTATTTTATCTTTATTTGTCTCAGTGAAATCTCACATAAGTTTGATTCCATATGGAAACAAAATTGCTAAAAAGACCATAAAGAACTCAAAGTGATTCTATATCAAAAATTAGTATTTTGACAATTAGAGTTTATAATTTATTTTGATATTGTGGCTTTTGTAAGATCAACAGTTTTAGTTGTCCATTCATAGCTGATATTTCAGTTTTAAATAAAAAAAAAGCAGTAACTTAATTCACTACTCTCTGCTTGGCTAATAGACATATTTTCACATAGTATGTACCAAAGAAAATGGTATAGAATAAAGAAATATAATGTTGGAGGATGCACAGTGGTACTAAATATACAATTAAAATAGTAAAATAATAAAATGAGCACAAATAAACACCAGGGAGATTATCTTTTCTTTTGTTTCTGATATAAATATCCTTCTGAAACATTAAACTTAACTAATATATTTTAGGTGAGTAAATGAAATTAAGAAAGAGACATTAAAGCATTACCTATGTCCCTTAAAATACTTACTAAATAAGTCAAAATACATTTTTCCATCAAATACACCATTAGCACTTTGGGCAGCACCAAGGCTTGCTTAAAATCATATTAATAACTTATTTTTATTTGATTTTCCTCTAACCCTTCCCATAAATGTCCCAGACTAAGTTTCACAACAAAACCTTGTGGTAGAAAATTTATTATTAAAAAAGTAAAGTTTACAATAAAGAAAATGTGTGGTTAAGTGTGGTGTGCTCCAGGTTTGGGGGTTTTGCCTATTGTGTTTTTTGCCAAATATTGGGAAATAGTTCTGGTCATATTGACTTCATAATGTGGATGAGCATGAGGTGATATGGATCAAATATAAAGCTACTCATCTCTCCCCTCATTTACTTTTAGCCACACAAAAAAACAGTAACATTCAGTCAACCCACACAATTTCCTCATAATTGTCTAGCAAGAAAAGTGATCTGTTGTATTAAAAAAAAAAGTAGGAGAGTTTCCAGGCTTCTTTTCTTTGGCTTTTCTTTTTAGGACTAAAAATGTTTCAAAGACCTACAAATAAAGGTAGTGTCCATTCTGTGGGTCAAGCAAATAGCAGGTCAATCTCCTATGATTAAGGAAAGAGATGAGAGATATCACTCATGTGAATGCAGCTTCCTCAGGGACAGAGGATCCCATTTGACATCCTATGCTAAAGGAAGTCTCATTCAAAGCTGCATTGGTTGTTGCATGTACCAGGTAGATTGTGAAAAAGAAATTTAAAAAATGCATCCTTGCAGCTGGGCATGGTGCCGCACACATGGTCGTAATCTCTGCTATTGAGAGGTTGAGACAGGAGGATCTCACAGGTTCTAAGCCAGCCTCAGCTACTTAGTGAGGCTCGCAACAATTTAGTGAGACCCTGTTTTCAAATAAAAATATAAAATAGGTCTGGACATATAGCCCGGAGGTAGAAAGCCTCTGGGTTCCACCCCCAGTACCACCAAAAAAAAAAAAAAAAAAAAAAAAAAAAAGCATCCTTGCAGATAGTGATTCAAAATTATAATGCACCTGTACATTTAGGGAGAATAAACAGTGTCAGGAACACACTTCCCATTTCTCCTTTGAAGGAATCAGGTCTTCCATCTCCTTGAACTCAATCACAGCAATCACAAAGAAACCTCCTCTAGTCTAAGAAAGGCAAAAGTGCATCTGGGAAGATTTTCTTAGCCTAAAAATGCACAAAGAGGAAATGCAAATTGAAACCCTTGGAACAACAATTTCCAACCCTGGTGTTGCTACATAATTTCCAAAAGAAATTTTTAATTTGCTTTAATGATAGTAGGCTAACTTGCCAGAGAACAATTTAAGAAAGAATCTGTTTTAAAATGAAAGAAGATGCTACAGCTTTGTAAAATTTGTGAGTAACCGTCTCCTAAGAACAATAATATTGTTTTATACTAATTAATAGTGTTCAGGTAAGAAGAAAATGCTTGCTATATATAATATCTTATTGTTGTTTTTGTTATCAAGGTAAAACAATACAATCAAAATAAAGAAAAAATGTCTATTAATTCTAAACTACCTCAATCAATTAGTAAAATGTTCCTATATATTATAGAATATGCATACTAGAAAATATATATAGTTCTGGGAAAAGTACATGTATTAAATATGTAAAACATTAGATACTTGCTATATACCAAATTGACACAGAAAGAATAAAAGTGTCAAGGATCCTAAATCCTTACATGAATGATTTTTATCATTCAACACTAAAAAAGGCTAATGAGTATTTCTTGGTATATCAGATACAATGGTCCTTATGAATCACTACACTTACTTTTTAAAGCTATTGGTATAAGGTGAATATAGAAAGCTTAAAAAGAAAAACAAGCATATAAGACATGAAGATATGCAAATATTCTGCAATTCCCTATATACTTTATACACACATACACACGCACACAAACACACGCAAAGAGGATGAAAAAAGGGAATGCCTGTCTCAGCAATTACATTTTTTAATTAAAAATCTGTCAGGTTTATCCATGATTTAAGTCCCACCTGTCATTCTGACCCTATAATAATCTCCTGTGTATGATGCTACCTCACATAAGTAGTTGTTTTATAAAAATGTTCATGGATTGAATTGGGTGGAGACAGTTAAAAGATTTTCAGATTTCCTATCATCTTTGATGTTTGACATAACAGGGAGGTGAAATTCCTTAGATCAGATATATTTATTATTTTTCTTAATTGGTTTTAAAGATAAATTTTATTACATACCACAATACAATACAAAGATCTCAACATGTATTGCTATCTTTGAATGAATGCTTGATAGTATTACTGTCAAGCACCAATCAAGAACTTAGACTGAGCAAAGTGCTTTAAAATGAAATATCTCTTTATTAAGATGCTTAGGTATTTCCCAAGTGTTCTGAATTAATAATATTTCTGTTCTTCCTTTCTCATGCATGATAGGAATGTTGAGGTATTATCTACATCTCATTTACTACCAACAAACTCAGGAGTCTTAATTAAGGAAAAGGATGCTTTCACAATAACAAGTAGAGACTGTTTATGCCTAATAGGAAATATATCTTATCCTACTAAATGATTATTGTACATATTATAGATCATGCTATTGATTCTGTAGTATAAAATGGGAGAGTTCAAAGAATGTCTTCGGCTCCTCAGTTCCACACTGAAATGTACATCCTATAACTTTTCAAATCTAGTAATAAGTAATAGGAGTTAAGAACTAAGAAAGGCATTAATGCAAACTAGTCCATCTTAAAGGCAAATTACTCCTGGATATTTCTGTACTATTTTTATAGGACATAAAATATACTAGTATAATGAGTGAAAAGTCTTCCTGAAGTGTTTAGAAAGTCACTTCAATGACATTCCTCAAACTTCAGAAGAGATGATATATCTATCAATAAAATGACACCAAAATCATATTTTATAAGGATTTCATATTAACACTTGCTTTTGAAAGATGACATTATAGGGTCTTAATATCTATAATCAGAAAGTCTTTTGCTCTTAACTTGCAAGGCAATGAGTTTAAGAATTAATTTTGTCTGCTATAAAGCTAGCTTGCCTTTAATCTTCAGACTTAATAGGTCTCTTTTTGCTGAATGTTTTAGGCAGGTAATTGAGGAAATAGTCCACGTTCTCTTTCAGTCAACATAAAATGACATTGAAATGTCTTCAAATGTTTCCAGGAAACTCATGCTAAAGAGATTGTGTTACATTTGATACTGAATAAGAATAGAAATCTCTCTGTTTATTAAAGCCCTTGCTAATATTCTAGTTAATGAAGCTATGTGCTTAGGTTAATTATTTAACAAATTAAAATGTCCTAAAACTGAATATACATAAAACACATATGAAATTAATGTGGATATATGATAGTTTGTCCTAATGAAGAATATCATACATGGCTTCTTTCCTCTAACTTGGATATATCAGTATAGTTTTAAAGCCAAATTTCTCCCCACAGAAACCAAACCAAATAAAACAGAATGCCTGCCCTCACTTTGTTCTGATGGACATCTTGATTGAGACTTTCTGCCATTATTGGTGTCAATGGAGATCTTGTAAAAGCATCTGTTCAGTAAATGTTGGTAAAGTGCACAAAATATGCATGAAACATCAGAAACAAGCAAATGACCACATCCAAAATAGATCCTTCCAGGAATCTTTGAGACTGTTCACATTTAGAAACGGCAGTGGTTACATTAAGGACTTATGAAGAGGTTCCAATTCTGAAATGCTTTCAGAGCTTGTGGATAACTGGAAACTTCTTTCTCTTTTATTAAAAGTACTCTGCCAAAAAATCCTACTTCAGTCAAAACAAATTTCTACTTAAGGGCAGCTTTTTTTCTAAACATTTAATAAAATAAATAGTAAAACTATTTTTTCTTTCTCCATCATTCATTCTCTCTCTCTCTCTCTCTCTCTCTCTCTCTCTCTCTCTCTCTCTCTCTCTCTCTCTCTCTCTCTGTCTCTCCCCCCCTCCCTCTCCCTCTCCCCCTCCCTCCCTCCCTCTTCCCCCCCTCTTTCCCCCTCCCCAAAGTTAAGATTTCAGCTTGTCAAGGAACAAGAGTGACTCTGGCTCTCTTTTTAAAGTTTAGTTATTCATTCATCATTCTGAAATTTTGCTGTATAGGTGCCCACAGGCAAGTGAAAGCATTTTTATACATACAAAGTACATAAACAATGTAGGAAAGATGCTCTAATGGACCGTTTCTCAGCTCCCTTCCTTAGCCTACAGCACTGCATCTATTCTGTAAGTATTATGGCTCATCTGAAAAGGCTTCTGAAACCACTGTATTTTGACTTAGAAATATATTTTATTAAATTTCTTATTTTCAACCACTGAAAATAGGGTGCTAGGAGGCTTAAAATTTCTATTGAAATTTCATTGTTCCAATGACAGGTGAGCATTTGTGAAAAAATAAATAAAAAAGGGCTTGATCTTTGCAATGACCCAAACTTACTCATGGTATTTTTAAAAATTATCATTTAATAGTAGAGGTGTGGATAGAGGAGAAGGAATGAAAGAGATAAAGTTCACCTCATAAATATCAAGCTTCAAATGCCTACCTTTGAGGATGGCAATGACAGGCAGTTTGGTTACATGCTGCCAGAGTCAGGGCCCTGACTTTGCTCTCTGTGCAGACAGCCAAGACTGTCCCTGGAGAGAATCCATGACTGCCTTACTTGAAAGTGACCTTTTTTGGCTAATGTTCATAGATGTGCTAATAGGTTTGAAGAAGGTGCCATATCCAGTTTCTTTCTCTCTCTCTCTCTCTCTCTCTCTCTCTCTCTCTCTCTCTCTCTCTCTCTCTCTCTCTCTCATCAAAAGGAATAATAATAAGATGAATGATTTTGGCAGAAGCCAAGAAATCTGGGGACTTGCCTACAAATAGCACCTTTTGCATAGCCATAGGCATTTCTATTTCCCGACCACACTGACAGTGTGCAGGGTTCAGGGTTCATCCTCCCCCTAGCTGGGTGTTGGGAGAGTGTTGGGAGAATGCCTTTGCAGATGAATTACTAAGACATTTCTGAGGTCTGGGCTTGTTTTCTTTTGTCTGGATCTGTGACCTCACTTCTTCTCCTTCCATTCTCTACCCGAGTAAACAAGTGTGTGCTACATGTGGGTTATAACTATCATACCCTTAGACAAATGTCCTTTTCAAAAGTAGACTATAAAGCAGACCTAGAAAGTCTGCTGCTATAATGATTTCATGTTTTGCTGATCCTGGTCTTTTCTTCTGAAAGGCTTTTTATTGGTCCCCAGTGAAAAGTTGAGATCAGCATTTAAATGTGGGTCTATCTTTTTAACATACTTTAAGTCCTCAGAAGTCACTAACTCTCAGTAGCTTTGAGAATTTATAAGTATATCTAGGATGTAAAAGATACTTTCCATGTCTTTTTTTCTGCAAAATTACATTAAATGGAATTTGTATTTTTCTTCCCCTTTGTGATTTGAAGGAATCATACTACTAAATAAAATTTGTTTGAGACCATTTCTTTGTGTGAAGCAGCTCTCCCTAGACATTTGGGGACCAATTATAAGAATCCTTATATTCTTAGGATTTTTACAGCTGATGTATACTCATTCCTCTCCTAGGTAACAGAAGCATGCACATGTGCAGGAGACATAAGAAAGAAAAAAAAGAAATGAAAAGAGTAATTATGTTGTTCCTTGTTATATGCAATAACCAGCATTTGGTTAGAACACCCGTGGAAGTTTTAATTTTAAATGACAAGATTAAGGCAAAAGAAGCCAACATTCTCTTTAAAATTACCACGTTTCTGAATCAATCAACATACTCATTGAAACTTAGAACTTTGTGCCCCCACCCCGTGTCCTTTAAAGTTCCCTTCTTCTTTGCACATGTCATCAGGACATTTTTATTTACCATTCCAAGCCTAAGGAAAGCTGATCTAGAACTAGGGATTTTATGATCTCAAAGGTTCAGGTCTACAAGTTAATTTTAAAATATAGCCATTGACATCTGTCTCCAGATAAATGTAATAAATAGAAAAATTAGCTTGATCCTTACAAAGTATAATATGGGCCCGAAACAGTGGTATGTGCCTAGAGACTCAAATACTGTGGAGGTTGAGGCAAGAAAATTGCTTGAGCCCAGGCGTTTCATGTCAGCCTGGATTAACATAGCAAGACCCTGTCTCAGGAAAAATAAAAATAAAAATAAAAATGTATCTTTAGTCGGGCGTGGTGGCACACGCTTGTAATCCCCGCTCTTGGGAGGGGGAGACAGGAGGATAATGCTGGTTTGAAGCCAGCCTCGCTGGCTTAAGAGACCCTGTTTCCAAATAAAAATATAAAATAAGTCTGGGATTGTAGCCCGGAGTTAGAAGGGTTTCCAGGAACCCCAGTACCACAAAAAAAAAAAAGTATCTTTAAGTAGAGTTTTTGGATTCTTGTTATACAAAGCTATTACATGGCCTTGTGACCATGTCAGTTGTAGTTAAGAATGGAATCCTTCAATGAGCACTTGTATTGAACATCTACAAGTCTGAAACATGGTAAGGCAAGTAGGGATATTTTCATCCTTAGGTTTGTATTCAAACCTTCTTTCCCAGTCCTTGCTCTAATATACTATATAGTACCAGTAGCCTATAAGTATGTTTGTTTAGGGGTGGGGAGAAGTGAATGTAAGACAGAGACCTGTCCTCCTAGAACTTGAGATTCTTGAAGACCTTCTGATGAATATGAAGATGGTAGGCCAGTGTCCTGCAATGTCATGAAGCCATAGGCTCGTGCTGCCCACTGCCTCCACTGAGCACAACTCCCTTCCTAGTCAGGTCACATTGGATCTGATATTTCAAATGTTTCTAAGTTTCATTTTCTTTACTTATGAAATATTTATAATAATAGCACCCACTGTATAAGTGTGATGAAAATCCACTATCTTGATTTAAGCACAATGTCCAGCAGAGTGAGGACTTGATGGTTATTCATTGTTATGTTTGTGATCTTCCTTGTACTTGTAGGAAAAGAAAGAGACAATCTATACCAAAACGCCCACTTTCATACAAAACAAAGTAATAGCAAAGGGAAAAATCAAACTCCAAATGCCAATGGTCATGTATCTTAATTTATTTTTTATGATTTATTGTTATACTAGATCACAAAGAAATTGCAATTTCTACTTCCATATAGAAAAAGTAATTTAGAACTTTTTTCTTCCGATAGAAAAGTTAGATTATTAACTTTAAAACCAGGTAATGGCGATGGTAATAAAAAACATAGTCATTCTAGTCTTTTAAGTTTAAAAACTCTGCTTTTAGCTGAATGTGTATGTGTGTGTGTGTGTGTGTGTGTGAGAGAGAGAGAGAGAGAGAGAGAGAGAGAGAGAGAGAGAGAGAGAGAGAGGGAGAGAGAGAAAGAAACAGGGAGAAAGAATGGTGCTGGGGATTAAACCCAGGTACATTCTACCTCTAAGCTACCCTGAGTCCTACTTTTTATTCTTTAATTAATTAATTAATTAATTTTTTGTGGTACTGGGGTTTCTGGAAACCCTTCTACCTCTAGGGTACACTCCCAGAACTATTTTATATATTTTTTTTTATTTGGAAACAGGGTTGTTTAATCCAGCATGGCTGGCTTCAAACCTGCAGGATCCTCCATCCTCCTATCTCTGCCTCCCAAGCATGGGGATTACAAGCGTGAGCCACCAAGCCAGGCTATTCTTTAATTTAAAACAGGGTCTCACTAAGTTGTGGAGAGCCTCACTAAGTAGCTGAGATCCTCTTGTCTCAGTCTCCCACGAACTAGCATTATAAGCATGTGCCACCATGACTGGCTGAATGTTTTTATTTAAGTTAACATATATAATACTTACACACCCTTGTTAGTATCTTTTATCTTCACTTTTCAGGTGAGGAAACTAAAACTAATTAAACATTACAGAACTTAGAAGGAAAAGTGTCTGATATTTACTTTCAGAGTGTTATCAGGCCAAAAAACGGTAGAAATATATATGTATATATATAATTTTGGTGGTACTAGGAATTTAACTCAAGGGTGTTCTACCACTGAGTTTCACCTCCAGTCATTTTTATTTTTTGTTTTGAAACAGTGTCTCCCTAGGTTGCTGAGTAACAGAGGCTGGACTTGAACCTGTGATCCTCCTGATTCAGCCTTTCAAGTACTAGGATTACAGATGTGCAGTACCACACCTGGCCTATGGTTCATATTTTAATGACAAACAAAAAGCCCAAGGCATAACTTTATATAGCAAGTAAGATAAATAGTATTAAAGGAAATTATTTTGTATTTTAAGCCATATTTTGACTATATTTTTAGGGAAGAAAATATAGTGCTTATAATTATGTCAAGGAGTGAGAACAATGATTGTAATAGAAAAACATTCACAATTAGTTCATACATGTTTTTAATTTGCCAATAAAACTGTTGGAAAATATAGTAAGTAGCATTTGCCCTTTGTGATCAGAAGTATTCAGTGGTGTTCACTCACCGAATGGAACTCCAGGAAGACCATATCTTTCCACTGAACTACCACTTGCAAGCAGAGTTAGTAATTAATACCCTTTAATCCAGTTTATGTTCTGTGACCAGATTATCCTTATTTAACCAAATTTAATTGAGGGTCTCACTTTCTAAACACTTTCCAATGACTTCCTACTGTCCACTGACTAATTAAAACAGTCCATGTATGGATTCAGGCTAAACCATGTATTATTTTTCTCCTTATATTGCATTCCAATCTGCTCTTATCTATTTTAATTCAGAAAAAAAATCCTTCATCTTTTCCAAATTCCAGTTTGTAAGGGTCTTTTGTGTCATTCTATTAAAAAAATAAATTCTAACTTGTATATAAATATCCTTGTAGTTGGACATCTTAATCACCATTTTGCATTTTATCTTTGTATTATGTTGAGATAGGGAAATTTCTGTTGTAGTTCTTCTACTACTAGATTTAAACTAGTGGTAAAAGTGGAATCATTTTTCCCACCTTTTTTTTTTCTTTAGAGACACCAGTATTTAAAACAATAAGGAACATAGCCATACCTCTTACCTTCTTTGCTATTTGTATTAATGGGTTTCTGAATATGGGTATGTGTGTCTGTGGATGTAAAGGAAAACAGAATTTTGTTCTGCTAATAAACCCCTAGTTGCAACTCTGCTTGCTTGAAAGAAACAGCCATAACTCTGACTTAGGGAATCCAAGAGAAAGTACTTCATTCTATAACCCTATAATGTTAGAGAGCTGAAAGACTCACTGTGATCCAAAAACCTTGTTATATGCACAAGTTACAATGGAAACTACTTTTCTTCTGCAAGTTGGCAAAGCTTTTGTTCAATTGTCAAAAGAGTAAGCAAAACATTGCATTGTTTCAGTTTATTGAAACCAAGGTACACAGTAGTCAAAAAGAGAAAAATATCATTATGCTTAGGATGTTATGCTTTTAAGACCTTAGGGAATAAAAATCACAGCATAGCTGCAAGAAAGACCTCCACTCAGTTGTGGGCACACTCGTTTTTAGGACTTATATAGCTCAAATGCACTCTAATTCCTACATTGTCATTTTACGTAAAGACAGATAATTCTTTTATTGCATAGCAGAGGTAATTAAAAGATTCCCCACCATAATTTTCCATCTCTTAAATACTCCTCTCAAGTTATGTGAGAGAAATTGGAATGATATTTCACAAAATTCCCCAAATCTTATCTTCCTATAATTAAAGAACATACGAAACCATTGTGTGCTACATTTGTTCTAGTAATTGTAAATTTTACCTTAAAAAAAAAAGCCCAAGCTGCCTTTTGGAAGTGAGAACATTCTATACTCCTGGAATAAACCTGTATGTTTTACTGTTGATAGGAAACAGAACTCTGCCAAGCAGCGAACTAATGAATTAGAATTTGGCAGCACTCCATGCCTGATACAATTTAGTGCAAATTTATGAAATCTGCTGCTTCCAGAAATCCACTTGTGCCTAAGGCCTCTCTGTACCTTTCAGAATAAAATAACAAGACATTGCTAGCCTTCTAATTTTTCCCTTATTAATGAAGAAAAAATATGAACAACATATTTTTCCAGATTAAATTTCTGAACACTTCTTAAATTTTGCAACAACAGTAAATCAGTTAAAACCAGCATCTCTTTAGTAGATCACAGAGTATCTCTAAATCTTTGGTTAAAGCAAATCTCCTTAGACACAATGGACCTAAGCATCTCAGCACAATGTCTGCAGCCACACAATGACTGATGCTCTTGTGGTGAATAAGAAATATCAGCTATGTGCAAAGGCATGTGACCTTATCCTTATATCCTTAAGACAAAACTGTGCCTTTTTTTCAAGCAAAAAGAAGTAGAAGAATAAAGCCTCCCTTGACTTATGTGAAAAAGGAACAATCTGTGCTAATTTAAAACGCACCTTTTGGGGGAATCTCTTTCAAAATTATGTTCAGTAAATAAGAAAGAGGAGATTAAAAATGTCTACATTTTTTATAACTAAAAAAAAAAAATACATCTGTAGGGTGATAGAGTCCTGAGCTTAGATCTCGAGGAAGCATTGCTCTTCTTCATTCTGAAATGAGAATAGGATGATGTCAGTGGGTGCCACTCTGTTTCAAGGGCAGCATTCCGGATGCTTCTCAAACTACCTGGACTCCTACTTGGACCTATGCTTTTTCTCACCTTGGGATTTATAAGCATGTCTTCTTCTCCACTTTGCCCTGGGCCTGATCTACCTATATGGGCTTTGAATCAGTCTTTCTTTCTTTCCTACTTTATTAGCCTGCTTTCTGACAGAATTAGTTTTCCCTTCTACTATATATATTTAATATTTTATGGAGCCCCTCACAACATAGCTAACACTGAAACTTATTTTTTGTTTGTCATATTATGAGCCTCTCATTTATAAAAATTGGGTCATTTTCATCTTTGTATTCTCTGATATAACTTGCACATTAAGAGGATTCCATAGAGATTGAAGGAAATCATACAGTTAAGCAAGATTTGAAAAGCATATACATTAAAAATATCATCTGATATCCGAAGGTTTTCTCTATAATGCTTTTATCTGCAGTTCCTGGAGGTTTACCATTTGCAGAAATAATACATTTACAGTCTAATAGGCACTGATGAAAAATTTAGTTCACCCTGAAATAACTGAATTGCCAAAGGAAATTATTTTGTAAGAATGACAAAAGCAATACGATTCTCATTTGGCCCTGTGACCTTAGAATTAAACACACACACAATGAATACGCACATAGACTTTGACACTGCTCAAGGCATGTATTGTTTTATGCAACTAATTTTAAGAAAATTGGTGTAGTAAATTAAAAATAAATGGAAGAGAGCAAAGGATAAAAACAAATAGATATTTTAAATGGCAAAATCTACCTGTTATAAGACATAAAATATAAACGTCAAGAAAATGAATCCTCACGTTAGAAGAGGTACAAAAGAGATTCTATCTTGTCTTGGTAACTTATGCTGCATTAAGAAATGTTAGCCTATAATCATTTTTCACCTAATTTTCATCCCATTCTTTTATTGCATATCTTTTGTCAAAGCGGTTTCACTTACTCCATAGATGATTTTCAATTTTGTATTTTGTCATCCCATCCCAGCTTATCAGATATTTCACAATTTCCCACCGACTTGCCTTTATAAACTCTCATCAGTTATTTTTCAGAAGCAAACTGAAATTCTGTCTGGAGCTGAGTGAGATAGGCCAGCAGGCTCAAGTAATTCCTGTATCATTCTGAAATCTTGCAGGTTCTTTAGAGATACTTGAATGCTTCAGGCTTTTCTAATATGTTAAAATTTGTTACAAGGCTTTTTGGTTTAGTGATTACTTGATATTATGGCAGCAGAAACTAGAACATTATAAAAGCATAGAAAGATTTCCAAATAAGAGAGGTATAGAAACAAATCTATTATGTTGAAATTGGACCATCATCTTAAATCATAATTATCAAACTCATGGGAAAATATTTCTATATTTTCTATAACAATTGAACATATGCCAACATGTAATGTGTTCCATTAAATGACTTTTTTTTATGTTATCCTCTCTGTAAGTCCCAGGGGCAGTCTCCTTTTTCCTTCTGTATTTGCTCAGGAATTATTCACTGTTGACAGAAGCTAGTTACCCTAAAGGAAATATCCAGAATACTAAGAACTGTACAAAGAGGAGTAAAACATTCGACTTAGTCTGAAATAACCAACAAAAGAAAACTGTTTAAAGGATAATACTTTTTAAAAGCAACATCAATCCCATCTGGCTTTTGCATAAGTGCGAAATTCTATTCACACCTTAGAACCCCAAACAAATACTAAGTACAATCCACAAAATTATTCCTGCTGCAGTTTTGCCTTGCTCTTCTTCCTGCTATTCCATTTCCTGATTCTCACGTGGACCCCCGATTCCATTTTTAGCTTAAATATTGCATTTTTAAGGTTATCAGCCTATATAACATACACCCCTTGCCTGTCACTCTCTAACAGAGTTCCTCAGCTTATTTAATATTATCGGTTAAAATAATTATTATGTTTTTGGCCATACCATTTCATCTTATTTCATTTAAACAAAATTTTATTGGTGCATTTTAGTCATACATCTTAATGGGATAAAAGATGTGTGTAGATTCACATGCACACATCACCCAATTAGTCCTTACCTGATCTCCACCCCATTCCCTCCCATCCCTCCTTCCCATGCTTGGCTTAGTGATTGACTTTGATATGTTTGTTTAAGTGCATCATGTGCCTTAGAGAGTTTTCCTCTTTTCCCCTCACATCCTTTCAGTTAGATTGCCTTATTTGCTCCTCTATAAGGTCTCTTTCTTCATCTAGAGTTCCTCCTCTATAACATACCCCTCCTTGCCTGTCACTCTCTAACCTCGGCATATATAATATTTTCTGTTAAAACAATTATGTTATTTTATTACTTTAATTCATTCGTTCTAAAAAAAAAAAAAAACTTGCTTAGCCAGGCATGGTGGCGCATGCTTGTAATCCCAGCGTTTGGGAGGCTGAGACAGGAGGATCTCACAGGTTCAAAGTCAGCCTCAGCTACTTAGTGAGGCTCTCAGCAATTTATTGAGACCATGTTTCCAAATAATATAAAAATATGTCTGGGAGTATAGTCCAGAGTTAGAAAAGCCCCTGGGTTCCACCCCCAGTACCACCAAAAAAAAAAAAAAAAAAAAAGAACTTGCTTATTGTTTACATTATTCATTACATCTCTGGTAATTGGTCAATGCCTGACATATATTGAATAAATATCCTTCATTGAATGAATGGACACATTTTCCCTCAGTATTCATATATCATAGGAGCATCATATCTTTTGTATTTCTTTACTTTCTTCTTCTTGTATGTCTAACCCAGGTCATGTATCACTCTCAGAATTAATGCAACATATAAAATTTAAAAAACTATTCCACAATACTGGGTACTGTATTAGTGGCAGAGCACTTGACTAGCATGCATGAGGCAGAGGTTCAATCTCCAGTACCAAAAAATCCTCCACTAAACTGCAAATTTCTTGACACCTCGATTATGCTGCATGCATTTTCAAAACATTTATGTATTTAAATGAATGCATCTAAGTTACATTGATGGCAAGTTTAATAATATCATTCTTTTTTACTAAATAGATTATGAGCATTCAGTTTTCTAAGACTTTTTGAGGTGGGATAAATAGGATCAAAGCACTGGCCGCTACTATGGGTAATCTCCACTGAATCTCAAAATATAAGATCATATGAAGGTAAATGTTTGTATCACTCAATAATTCCCTTTATTGAGTAGGAAATAGAAAACAAAACTTACCATTCATGTTAATGTGAGTAAAATTGTAATATATTTGAGTTACTAAATTAGAAGTAATATTATTAATATGATAAATCTTTAGCTAAAATATTTATTAAGTAAGTTTTTTCTCTGATAATTAGCAGGGTTTCTAGCAGAACAAAACTTTAATCCTTTCATATAAGCAGACACAGATTTTTGGGAAGTTTGCAACTTTACTTTGAAACCTTAATGGGCATCACCATTTCTTCATTGCCAGCATAATTCTCCCAGTCTGGGCTCTGGCAGGAAAATAAGACAACTCTCACTGCAACCTGGGGGTTGACATTAATTAAAACCAGAAAATCATAAAGCATCTGTGGTGAGTTTAGATGCCAAATGAGATGGAGAGATTTTAAAAGTAAATTTCCTACAAAGGTAACTGAATGTCAGAATCTTAATATTTTTCTAAAATAATGATAATTAAAATACATTTCTTTAGCATATCATTTGCAAGCTCTTATGATTTACTCAGCTGGTATCACTAGACCTTTTAATATTACTGAGAGCTAAGTTAAAAGGGCATAGTTGTCAGTGCTTATTTTAGACCCAAAGTATATGTGTAGGGTTGTATATGTGTGTGTTTGTGTGTATATGCATAAATCTTCATTTTGCTTTACACAGAATAAACTAATAGAAAAAAATGAACGTCTACTTAGTTGTTTATAGACTTGAAGTTTTATGTAATTTATGAACAGACAGTAGAAATTGTGTTGAATTTCACCTTTAGTTTCCTTTTATGCTAATGGATGAAAGGCACTAAGCATGAACACTGCAGGGGAGCAAGTGTTGGGTTGCTTGTGCTTCCCCCAAATAATTTATTGCAACCTAAATTCCCAATGGAATGGCATGTGGAAGTGAAATGTTTGGGAGATAATTAGGTGGGAATTGGTGCTTTTATAATGAAACCTACCTCTCTCTCTCTCTCTCTCTCTCTCTCTCTCTCTCTCTCTCTCTCTCTCTCTCTTTCTCTCTCTCTTTCTCTCCCTCCCTCCCTCCTTCCCTCCCATCTCTATCTCTATCTTCTCTCTCTCTTTTTCTTTCTCCACTCACATCCCTGTTTCTTCCTCCTCTTTCTCTTCTGTCACTGGGAATACCACAGAAAAATGTCTATATACAACCAGAAAGAGTACCAACCCTAGACAGATGATTTGGTGGAACCTTGATCTTGGTCTTCTAAAACTATAGAACAGTGAGAAATAAATTTCTGCTGTTTAAACCACCCAGATTGTGATGGTTATAGTAGCCCAAAATTCTATAAAATAAATTGATTACTGCAACTTTATTGTTCATGAAATAATGTAAACGAGACTTGCTTTCTACAGTATTGTTTATTTATTTTTACTAAAACTATCTAATCTTATCAACACAAAATGACTTAGGTAAAGGATAAATAAGCTATCACATTAAAATCACACTAGTGTAATTTAGCAATATCGAACTCCAAATGAAGAAGAGCATCACTCTGTTCATGACATTAGGTCAGACACTGGCCCTGTGGCACTATCTTGAATTTTCAAAAGATCCAGGAAAGAAAGATATTATCTTTTCATTTTATAATAAATAAATTGAATACTATAAAATTAAATGATTTCTTCAAGATCATATAACTGGAAATTACTGAAAGGAAGTGAGAGATTTCAGTGAGAAGAATGTTAGAGAGGAGGATTACAGTATCAAATGTCGTGATTTGACTGGCATCTGAACCTTGAGATGCAACTTTCTGGTAGTGAAGGACAGTCCCTGGAAAACCAGGAAGGAGCGTGGGACAAACTATGTACAAGTTTAGAATCACTGCATCATATCTGTGCTTTGCCCACAACCATGTTTCTGGAAATACAGTGGAATTTACACAAAAAAATGCAATGAAGACAGTTCTTTGGACCTCAGGTAGAAAGATAAAGAAGTCCAAAAGAATCAGACTGGGCTTTGGAAATAGGAGTAAAACTTTCTTTAAAATTGAAACATTATTCAAGATTTGCAATTTAAGTAGGAAGCAAGGTCACATCAAGACTTCGTTCATTACATCCTTAAAGGAAACTGGAAAGCTATAGATAAAGGAGCAGTCGGTGACTTGTTTCTAGGCCCATAAAGAGTAATATACCTTCTTAGAGGTTTGATTCACTCAATAATAAACTCTTAAAAAAAGTTCAATCCGAGGGAGAATATATCCGACTTTGAAAGAAATATAAAAATTATTGTAAAGAAAAGCAATGCAGTAATTAAGTGAGACTATTCCGTGAGAATATTTTCATCCTTTAAAGAAAAGGGCCTTTTCCTGATTTTCTGTTTCTTTTATTCTAGTTTGCAAAGTCTCTAGGACATTAAGAATGCCTTTACCACTATGCAAATGAACAAACTCTTGATATGACCTTGCTTCCTACTTCTTCCACCGCCAAAATACTTCATAAAACTCAGAGACACTCTGAGGATACTCCTCGGGTATACATTTCTGCCCTCTGGGAAATTAGGACTCATTTGAATTTGCGGTCTATTTTTCATCAGCCTTGTAGATTTCAAAGATATCATTCAAGACAATAAAAGGCAAAAAGCAATACTACAAAAGTTTTGGGTTTTTTCCTCCTAGAACATTGTCTTTATTATTTATATTTTAATTAAAAATTACAATATTCCATAGATAAGATATATAGATAAGATTTTCTTATTTTAGGATTTATGGTCTAAGTACCATGGTTCAAGACAACATTCGGGCTTTGGCAACCTTCATGACACTATATTTTAATCAGATCTAAACTAGCATTTCATTTGAATCAGCTTCTCTAGTATGATCCACGAACATCATTTGGGATCCCTTTTAAGAAAGGCGGTGTCTGCTCACAAGGAGCCTCAGAAAACCTTTTGTCCTACTGAGTCAGAGGCTGGGATCTCTTTGAACATCCACGCAGTGCCAAGGACAATATTCTCACACCCATTGAATTAATGTCATATGAGCTAGTTTGCAGATCAGTTAAACAATTTTCCTAGTCACTTAGATTTTTTTTAAGCATTTCTGAGATCCAAGTACCATGGGAGGATTTATTTGAAATTTCAGATAATCTGCCTGGAACAACAGTAGTAAATGAGAAAGGTAGAGAGATTCTTGGTTAGAGTACTTTTCTAGGGTGCTTTATTATCACATTTCCCCATCATAGCACAATTAATGAAATAAAATGATTGAGCAATCTGAGTATCTAGAGAAAACCATTTCCAATTCCCTCCCTGAACACAGAATGAGTCAGAATTGTTAGACTATTTTCCTTCATTTCACTTTGACTATAAATTTCTGTTCAAATACAAGAAAACTCTCAGGGAAACAAAGCATATGCAAACAGACAATCCTCACAGTTAATGAAATGCCTCTGTGAGGACTGCAATCAATAACAGTATAATCTATGTTTATAAATAAGCGTATGGACTCAGAAGAGTGGAAGGTGGTGATGAATTATTCAGGAGGTCTGCTTTACTGCTGCTGTATAGCTACTTCCTTGCTTACAGCCCTTCAGTGACAGAAACACCTGGCTTAGCGCCCTTTGAATCCAGCCTCCTTTGAATAGCTAAATCTCTTCCTTCCTTCTCATCCTGAGCATCATTTATCCATAGAGCCTCAGAATTTGCGGATTATCAGAGGGTAAGTTCCAAAGAATGCCACCGAGCACCAAGAACACAGTCTCTTCCTGCAGGTCCCAGATCCACGCACAAAGCTGCTGACTGTAGGATGTACCATTGTAGCTTATAGAAGAACAGACCTAATTGACACTTGAATTCCTTGGGACTGTCAGGCTGGGTTAATGTGAGCAGGGCGAGGGAAATTAGTGGTTAATAAGGGAGAATAATAGAAAAAGGAGACTATTTCCCCTTGCTAAATGTCTGTAATTTGTGCCTCTTCCCATTAGTTCCACAATGAGGGATGTTATAATAATAGCAACAATACGATCCCTCCGAGGATTATAAAGAGTTTTGCCCTTTCTCTGGACTTACTAAAGTGATAACTGTGACATTCGATGTGCAATCAACAGTGCTTGGGAATTGAAGAGGGCCAAACCTTATTAGTGAGCCTAATCCACAGTCCAAGTATTTTGTTCGTCAGCCTTCTTAAGTGACCCTACAAGTAGAGATTTTGCCACATCTTCTGGGAAGCAATTATAAAGCCAATAATTTTTAGTGTTATTAATTTTTTATATTCAGGCTAAATTTTTCTTGGCTTTTTTCCTTTCATTTATTAATACTTATTGGCCTAGATAGCTATCTTAAATAATGTACATGTGCGTGGAACTAACATTTGTGGATTATAACATTTGATGAGATCAGAAGGTAGGTCAGTCTCTTTCTTGAATTGTATTTCTCTTTTTTTCTAAGATGCGAGTATATCAAAAATACATATTTACTCTCAAAGAATCTGACTCCCTGAAAGCTTATATCTAGAACTTTCATTTTGATACTGGTCGATTGAAGCCGACTAGATATATTCTGTTGGGGATTTTGGTATAAAATGATTTTATGTAAGTCTGACTTTTATGCTACCTAGCAAATACCACAAGCAGCGTTGACTTCTACTTGCTGGACTCCCGACTCACAGAACCACCATCAAAGGTTTTGCCTATCAGATCACCAGAAGAAATTCTTCACAGAAGGTCAGCATATTTTGACCTACTTCCTAGCCCACAGGAGCCTGCATCAGAAAATAAAACTGGCTATACTTCAATGCTCTCTTCTAAAGCTCCCCAGTGAGTGGAGAAGATGAGGTGCTTCAGAGTCTTTAACATCTTTCTGCACATCAGAGACAAAGGAGAACTGATCTGGTACCCCCAGACAATTACTATTTCAATAATAATATATTCAGAAAAAAAATAAGACCATCAAGTACACAACTTCCTGCCAAATATGTAACTGTCCTACTCTAAACTGGAAAAAAAAAATAGCTCTTTGATTTAAAGCTCCTAAAAGATAAAAATCTTTCTTATGTCATTAAATTTAGTATGGGAATATAGAAAAAGTTAATGAGGAAAGCTGTGTACACTCCTTTATTTGCTACCAGCACTTCCACATTTAGGTCATCATGCTGAATAGTTAGGACAATTAATTAGCTACCACCATGTATAGAGAGTCCTGCTTTTAAGCTTGGCTTATAAACCCAGAGAAGGAGCCTATTCCTGGCTACTTTACTGTAGCAACTCCATGTGTATGAATGAGAGTCAAAAGGAATCAAATAGGAAGAAATACATGCAGAGCTTAGCCAGCCCCGATAAATAAAAATGTGAAAGTAAAGACTCTTACCTTCAATTAAAATTGCACCAATTGTTCATAAAGGTCTCAGCACTTAGTGGAGATGAATCAAACTATTCTGTATATGACGTTAATGAAGTTATTTATAAGGACATTTATGAAAAAGAAAAGTATAACCTTGATTAGTGCTTACTTCTAAAGACAGATATTTTAATTTCATGGCCAAACACAGTTAATAAGAATTATTATATGTGTGTGATCTCATTCTTAAATTCCAAATCTTAAGTTTGCTTTATTATCATTACATCCAAAAACCTTAAATTCCAGAATTTTGATTATTTCAAATGAAAAAGTTTATGTGCAGTAAAGAAAATAATCAGCAAGGTAAAGAGACAACCTACAGGATGCAAGAAAGTATCTGCAAAGTATACATCCACCAACAGTTAAGATCTAGAGTATTTAAGGACTTCCACGCAACAGCAACACAAAATAAAAAATAAAACTCTGAATAAAGTTGACTAAAAATGGGCATAGACTTAAATAAACATTTTTCAAAAGTAGACACAAAAATGGCCAAAAGGCCTATGAAAAAAAATACGCTCAACATCACTAATGACCAGGGATATGCAAATCAAAGCCACAGTGACATATCATCTCACTCCAGTTAGAATGGCTATTATCAAAATCACAAAAGAGCAAGTGCTGGCAAGGAATGTGGAGAAAAGAGAAACATAACAAACTATTAGTGGGAATGCAAATTAGTACAGCTATTATGGAAAATAATATGGAGGTTGCCAAAAATTTAAAAACAGGAGTACCATGACTCAGCAATGGATATATGGCTAAAGGAAATGAAATCAGCATGTGGAAACAACTTCTGCTCCCATTTTTACTGCAGCACCATCACAGTAAGTAAGAAATGGAGACAGCATACTTGACCATTAATTCATAAAAGAAAAAATGTATGTTAGACAATGGAATACTTCATGGGTATAAAAAATAAAATTCTATTATATGCAACATGAGTGGAACTAGAGGTTGTTACAGTAAGTGAAATAAACCAAATATAGAAAAGAAAAATACCACATGACTTCATTTATTCATAAGATATTTAAAAATTTGATCCCATAAAATTTAGAGAATAGTGGTTACACAAACAACAGCAAATACTGGCAAGGATGCGAAGAAGTGGGAACTCTACTACATTGTTAGTGGGATTGCAAATTAGTGCAACCACTTTGGAAATCATTACAGAGGATCCTCAGAAGAATAAGAACAAACCTACCATTTGATCCAGCAATACCACTTCTGGTTATCTACCCAAAAGAATAAAATTCAAAATACCAATGCATGTATATCTATGTTCATAGCTGCACAAATCACCATTACTAAACTATGGGGCCAGCCAAGATGTCCATCAACAAATTACAAAACAATGAGATATGTACACAGTGAAATTTTATTCAGCCATAAAGAAGAATGGAATTATGTCTTTTGTGGGGAAATGGATGGAACCGGAGAACATTATGTTAAGTAAGATGAGTCAGTCACAAAAAGTAAGAAATAATCCAATGCTCTCCCTACTATGCGGAAGCTGAGGAGAAAAAGGGTCATAGGAAGAGCTCCAGAGAAAGAAGGAGAGACCAATGGCTAATAACAGTAGCAGGGAGCTAAGTCTGGGGAAAAGTAAGTTAGCAGGCACTAATTTATAATTAGACAGGAACAATAAGTTCTGGTGGTCTATTGCAGAGTAGGGTGACTATAAATAACAATACTGTAATGTGTATTTATAAAAATCTAGAAGAAAGCATTTTTGCAAAATAAAATCATAAATTATTTAAGAGTTGGACATGTTTGCCTTGATTTAAATATTATATAATATGCACATGTATTGAAACATCACATGATACCACAGAAATATGTGTGCTTTTGTGTCATTTAAACACATTTAAAAATAAAGTAAAATCAAAATTTAAAGTAGATTTTTATAACAACATCTAAAACATTAAGCTCCCTAACATCAAATCAGTTTAGCATCTTATTTTATCATACAGTAAGGCATTCACAGAGTAATTATAATTTCTGGTTTTAGTTATTCATATGGCAAAAAACAGACCAAGAGAAATGTTTATTTTTAAACCTGAAACTTGCTGAAATAACTGAATTTAAATAATTCATGTTTTGCAAAGATATATAATAACTTATAAGTTTATAGAAAAGTGACCCAAATGTACTATTTTAAGTAATATTCAGTAGCTTACTATTCTTCTTATACATGGCCAGGAAAACTACCAATAAACATAATTTCAGGTTGTTTACTAATGATTTAAAATGTTTATCTGTGATCTAAAATAACAATAAAAAAAGTGTAATCGTAGCCTGTGGGAATTTTGAAGTAAAAAATAAAAGAACATCCTGAAAGTTACGGTGGGGGTAAATGAAATAACTTATTTTAACCCATTGTAAAAATTAATTAGTTAAAAGTTTAAAGGATTACATTTTTAAAAAGGTATTAAGTACTCTGTTATACTTATGTGTTTTGATGTCTTAATTGTCAAATGCACATGACTTTGCACATATATTATCATAATGTGTCTATTTTTTCTGTTATTCTAATTGCCTCTACAAATATTTTTATTTTTGACATGTCTACATCTTTTAAATAACACACACATATATATTTATGTATTAAAAATACATAAAATATCTACTATAAAAATCAGAAATTAGCCAGGCATGGTGGCATACACTTGTAATCCCAACATTTGGGAGGCTGAGACAGGAGAATAGAGGTTCATGGCCAGCCTCAGCTACTTAGAGAGGCCCTTTGCAACTCAGTGAGACACTGTTTCAAAATAAAAAATAAAAAAATATGGCTGGGAGTATAGCTCAGAGGTAGAATGTCCCTGGGTTCTGTCTTCAGGAACACAAAGAAAAAAATTAAAAATTAGAAGTATTAACAATATAACAATTGATTCCAGCTTTGTGCTCTGGTATCAAATTCCCACTACCCTTCCATACCATACCCTGCATTCTGCTCTGGTCACTTCCAGAACTACAAAAGAAGAGCTTGCTCTCATTTTTGTCCTTGGAGCAGTTCCTCTTTATATGCCTGTCTTGGTCTCATCAGCCTGGGTGAGGTCTATTTTTTTTTTCCTAATTCTTCAGACTTCGGAGGCCATGTTTATATATAGTAACTTCTCCACTCAATCACTCTCTATTATATTTTTGTTTGATTTTCCTATACCGACAACCTTAAAGAAATTTTTCATACAGACTAACTTATTTGTCTGTTGACTATACCTTCAAGAAAGTCCTAGCAGGGGAGAGGCCTTGCTCATCTTAGTGGCCACAGCATCCTCAGCCACTTAAACAGAATGCTGCAAAGCATAGGTACCAGAGAATGTGTGCTTAAAACAATGTATGAAGGGATAGAATAATAAAAACTTACATACATGAAAAAATGCTAATCATCATTAGCTACCAGGGAAGTGCAAATTAAAACTATACTGAAATCCCATCTAATCTCAATTACAATGGCAAACATCAAGAAGTCAAACCACAAAAAATGTTGGTGAGAATGTGGGGAAGTTAGAAATATTCTATACTGTTAGTGAGATTGCAAATTAATACAGCCATGATGGAGATCAGTGTGGCAACTCCCCAAAAAACTGAGAATGGATCCACCGTATAATCCAGTTATGCCACTCCTGGGTATTTCCAAAGAGACTGAAATCAGAATATAATAGTAATATAAGCATCTCCATGTTTATAGCAGGACAATTCATCATGACCAAATTATGGAACCAACCTAGGCATCCATCAACAGATGGATGGATTACAAAGTTATGGGATGTACACACAATAAAATTGTATTCAACAATAAAGAACAAAATGATATCATTTGCAGGAAAATAAATTAACCTCGAGAAAGTTAGGTTAACTGAGATTAGCCAGTCACAGAAAGTGAAGGTTCATAAGAAGAACTTAGGATAAGTGATGATAAACTCCAGTGGATCAAGGGAGGTGATTTGGGGGAAGAAAGGGGAAGAGGGAGAATTAATGAAGGAAGCACTTTCACTTACATTATGTACATATGTGAGAATACAAATGTCAATCTCAGTATCATATGTGGGGAAGGGAGGAGTGGGAAGTAAACTGGAAAGACTCACAAGGTGCTGTGTGCATATATGTTGCAAATATTATCAACTACCTTATTATGTGAGAGTAAAATTCATCAATAAAAGTATAAAAAATTAGCCGGGCATGGTGGTGCATGCTTGTATTCCCAGCATTAGGGAGGCTGAGACAGGAGGATCACGGTTCTAGTGCTACTTCAGAGACCCTGTTTCAAAATAAAAAATAAAAATAGGTCTGGGGGTGTAACTTAGACATAAAATGCCTCTGGGTTCCATCCTCGGTACAACAAAAAAAAAGTATAAAAAATTAAAATAAAAATAAACCACCTAGTATCATATCACTATGAAATAAAAACTGATAATTTTGTTTTTTATTTTTCACTACTGAATTACAATAATGAATAAGAGAGATTAGGCTAAAGAGTAAACTATAACATAAATGTGGTTATACATTATAAAATGCTTGATTACATACATAAAGTGAGATAATACTATAAATATTGCTTTGTGGCCTGAATTTTTAAATTTACCCACACATCACTAAAATTTCTGTATGGCATTAAATTCTAAAGCTGAATTTTATGATTCTAGAATATACCATTATATTTTTTACAAACATAAAAGTAAATATATTGTATTCACCTTTATGCTATGTTTTGTGATGAGATTTTACAATTAGAAGTTAGTTATTGTCCCAGCAACTGATATTGATGCTATGTTTTATAAATGGTCAAAACTGTACTAGGATTAAATGACAGAACTGAAGCTGAATCCAGTAAAAAAGAACATTTATATTTTATCTAATATCTATTTATCTATCCCTTCCAGGAAAAATAAGTTATTCTCACTTATATTGCTCACAGATTTTTTATTAAAATATCTGTTTAAGAATCTAAGTCACTTTTGGAAAATTTATCATTTTAAAAGTTTTTGACATTTGGATAGGCATTAATTATTATCTTTGTTAAAAACAAACATAAGTTCATTTCCTTAAGATTCTAGAGAATGTTTTAGAATGCATTTGCAATTGTATTTTTGTGCTAGAGTAGCAAATAATATTTTAATGACTGGCTTCTTGATTTATCATTACTTCTTAATAGCCTATTATGCTCTGTAAATTAGAATATAGATAACACTACCCATTTTGCAGATTTAATATGTTTATGACAAATAATGATTTAATTAAACATTAAAACAATATGATTAATTAGGTTTTATAAATATTTTTGTTCTCTTGAGTCATAAAAGCTGTGCTATAGAGTCAGTTTGCCTGAATATATTCTAACAGGCTAATACTTCATATAGAATAATTTTCACATCTACCATAACTCCCATCCCCTTTTCCTGTTTAATTCTTCTTTTATTCCTTTATGACTACCTTACATAAAATATATTGTTACCTGTCTTTCTTTTCTACTATAGACTAATAAAAACCATAGTACACATAGCCTTTGCTTTGGTTAAGGGTATATCATTAACTTCTAGTGAGGAACCTAGAGCAGGCATCCGAAAGGTCACCATAAATGGACCAAATTCATTGATATACTACATGGCAGAACCTTAAATGAGTCACTTAATCTATTTGAAAATTCTTTCATATTATACAAAATACAAATATTTGATAATTTGTGTTTTTATACATTATTTGGCCACACATTGTTCCAATTTTTTAACACAACATAAATATTTTTATTAAATAAATATGTCTAGTTTTACTAGACTCATCTATAAATGTTGATCAATAAGAATTTAAGGGTTTTTGTTTTGCTTTAATTATTTTTGTTCTTAATGCTATATTATTATAATAAAGTAAGATAAATAAAGGTACTTTTATCTAGAAAATGAAAAAACTGTAATGTTGGAATAAAACAGCCTACAGTGAATTGACAAAACCTATGTGCATTATGTCTGCATTTGTCTGACTAAAAGACCACAATTTTTTTATGACTTCTATTGTCTGAAAATAGTGTTTTCTTTAGTAACTAACATTAGAAAAGTACTTTTCATTAATAGTCACAAGTTTAGAATAAATCCTGAAAATCAAGTGTCTTAACACTGTGCCATTACTAGTTACACAACTGATTTCTCCTTCTACAATACCATTCCTAATCTTATAGTTATAAATTCTTAAGAATTCAGTTTGACTTATTAAATCACCAATCTAATCTAAGAATAAAATATTTAGGCTATATTACATGGATTTATTTATTTTATGTATTGGGGATTAAACTCAGAGGCATTCTACCTCCAAGCTACACTGCCAGCCCATTTTTTCTTCTTTATTTTGAAACAGGGTCTAGCTAAGTTGCAGAGGGCCTCACTACGGTGTTGAGGCTGGCCATGAACCTGTTATTTTCCTGTCTCAACCTCCCAAGTATTGAGATGACAAGCATGTGTCAACATGTCCAGATTATTTAATTTTTAGAAAGCCTTTGTGTGTCATTTAGTGAAATGGTTAAGAGAATATTAAAATGATTAAGAGCAGAGAGAATCTGGGTTCAGACTCTGTAGGTTTTAATCTGCTTCAAATAATAACTGCCTAGTTCTCAATAAATTACTTGAGCCCTTTGATTCCTCTTATTTAAAATGATAATAATCATATTTATTTCATAATATGAATGTGAAGATTCGAGGTGTTAATATAAAAATCAATAAGGACAGTATCTACCTTTGATAAGAACTGTGTAACACTCTATATAAAGTTACAAGAAGAAAAGCTACTCTCCATCAAGCTTTCACTTAAACATAGAAAGGTTTTTGATGTGGCCTTCTGACTCATTTGCTTTAAGTCAATATCTTTCTCTTTACAAGTGTTGACATTCCCCTGTGGCAGGAAAATCAACATTTTGAGTCACTTGCCTTAAATAACAGACTGAGGCCCAGCTTTGGCATCTATCCATTTTGAATTTGTTTTCAACAGTCGTTTTAAAATGCTCAAGTTCTCAGCCTCACTCTGTCTGAATATTTGAGGGTTTTTTCCCCCTGCTATTCATGATCCACCAGGTCTGTAATTATTGTGCCATAACAAATTTTAGTCAAGTCAGATGTTTGAAGTTATATTCATAATCCACTCTGATAGAAATATATCTAGGACTTAGGTATAAAAGGGATATGGAGTTACCTGAAATAATCGGAGACCAAAGCATTTCCTAATATACCTAAGGAACAACGAGAGGGAAATGGAGCTGTTTTCAGGAGCTGGAGGTCACATCCCTACTATTGTACATGGAAACAAATTGTTTGCTCTACAGCAGCAGATAACAGAAATTCATATTAAAAATGACAAACACATCCCTGGTAGAGAATAAAACATACTGATAAAGGCAACCATGTTGCAGACAACTGCTCTAGAAAATCACTTGTTATCCAAGAGCTGGTGGCAATCCACCTTCACATTTATGACAAGTTGTGACAAAACCTTCATTCTTGTACCCTTCTTCTAATGTAAGATATCTGATTCGGAAATGATTTCAATACATAATCCCTCTGCTGTGCCTCAGCATCATATCACCGTCTCATATTGCTAAGTTCAGGAGCATTGATGCTAAAGTCTGATACAGAATGTTCATAACCATGAAGAAATAAACAAGGAAGAAGAGGAAATATAAAGAGTGAAATGAAATGGTTTTATACAAAGAATACTAAAGAGGACTACAGTGATGAAAAACTGATATTAACTTGTGAAGCTTGATGTGGTGATGCATACCTGTAATCCTAGTACATGGGATTCTGAGACAAGAGGATCTCAAGTTCAGGACCAGCGTTGGCAATATAACAAGACTCTCAGCAACCTAGTAAGGCTTTGTTTAAAGACAAAAATTAGAAAAAGGGCTGACAGAAGAGTTAAGAGCTGGAATGCATATGGATTTAATCTCCAGTGACACACACACACACACACACACACACACACACACACACACACACAGAGAACACAATGCTCCACAAACGATTACTAACTGCCAACCAACATTTAATGTTTATTTAAAATGCTTTCTCAATCTTTAAGCATTCAATAATTGAACTTTCTCTGAATCCCTGTAATTATTTTTTGAGTTACTTTTATAGCCCTTGTTATAAATAAGTCTGGACTTCTTTTAGTATTCCTAAGCATGAGCAACAGTTTCACTGCATTTTAATAAGTTAGTGGAACAAGTAGTTAAAATATATGTTTAGAGTATTCTCCCTGACGCTCACATGTTCACTAGATATTGCAAATCCTTTAAGTTTTAAGATATATCCTACTCACATTGGTGAAATGGGTAGTCCTCAGTATCATTGTAGAGCATCAATATTTGTTGATAAATGGAAACCACAATCATATTCATAACACACATAACTATGTTTTACATGCAACCCTAGAATGTGAATGAGAAGTCAGGTGTGATAATACACACCTGTAATCCCAGTACTGGGGACTTTGAGACAGAAGGACCACAGGTTCAAGGACATCCTTGTCAATTTAATGAGAGCTTTTTTCAAATATAAAGTGAAATGGGACTGGGGGTGGGTAGAATGTCCCTGGCTTCAATCCCCAGTACCAATAAATAAAGAAATAATAAAGATAGAAAGAAATAATAAAAGAAGGTAAATGTGAGTCAAGAACTATGCAATTATTGAAGATCTACCTTTTAATTAAGCAATCAATGCTATAACTTTCTGAAAGTTCAAATTGTACTTAAATTTAATATTTCATTAAGAAAATTAGGAATGTATGTACTAATGCTTTCCAAAATGTTCTGCCATAGAAAAGTCCCTTTATTTTTATTGTAAAATAAAATCCTGGCATATATTTAATTCATAAAATTATAGCTAATTACACTTCCTTGGGTCTCTTTTAACTAGAAACTTATAGTTTATTCTGGAGTATTCATTTTTAATTATTGTCATTGAAATGCTTCACAATGAACTAAAAGATTATTTTGTAAGCGAAAGAATGCTTTAACTTGTTCTTTAGTTATTGAAACTGCCAAGTCAATGTTAACTCACATAAAATCTTAACAACATTAGACTACTTAAAAATAGCCTGAAATTGCTCATGTATTTTTCTAACAAGATATTGAAAGAGCAACATGTTTTTATTATTAATTAATAAATCTTCTAACCAAGAACTTAAGAAAATTCATGTTTTAGTCCTTATTTTCTTCTATATTTCTTGTCCAATTGGCTTATTGCTGAAAGGGTCACATGGGTCTTTGTTTCTTTTTCTGCTCTATCTCATTGACTATGTAAACATTATAAACCAGAACCAGACAAGATGTCTCATGTTTGTAATTTCAGTACTTGGGAGGCTGAGACAGGAGGACTGAAGGTTCACATCCAGCCTCAGCTACTTTCTGAGACCCTGTTTCAGAAATAAAGAACAAAAAAATAGGGCTGGAGGTTCAGCTCAGAGGTCAAATGCCCCTGGGTTCACATTCCCTCAGTATGGTCTCCAGTTGATTTTTGCATTTTCTACAAGTATCAGAATTGAAACTGACAGACCTGAGCTGCTTATGATCTCTTTCACACTCTCAGGAGTTACACTCAGGCTAAATTATGTTTGTAGTGTTTTATATCTGGATTATGTTATACCTTCATTTTTATTATGCATTTCTACCAACCCTTTTAGTGGTGCAGTGCACAGCAACTTGCCATTTAAGAAACTATCCCTCAGGATTTAAGTCCTGCCTCGGTGATTGATTGGTTCTGTGATCTTGGATACCTTGTTGGAAGCCTCTGAATCTGAGTTTTCTTTTCTATAAAGTAGTGATAATAATGCTTTTCTACAAACTGGGAAATTGTAGAGGTAAATGAAATAACCTGCATAAACTACCTATTAGCGTGACAGGCACATCGTAAGCCCTCAATAAATGAGGACAGTTGCATTTATTTCCCTAAAGGCCCTCACTGCTAGAGCTTTCTGCATTTCATTGGCTGCTCTCTAAGATGTAAAAATGTTTAAAACACTAAAGAAGCATAATATCATTGAGATGCATAGTCAGAAGCTAAGACTACCACTTACTAGTTTTATCACTTCAGATGAGATTTTGAACCTGAGCTCCTTATCTGTAAATTGGGGCTAACAGGATTATCTATGCAGCTTAATCCATAAATGTGTGTTAATCTGTGTGACAAAAAAAAAAGAAAAAAAAGTGCTCAGTGAATATCAGCTCTTCTTCCGACTGCTGTCACGAGACTATTTCAGGCACCTTAACTGTTTTTCAACTCTCAACTGTATGTTAACTGTATCTAGCATGGTTATCCTCAAAGCTTCCACTAGCAGATAGAATTCTTAAGGCATGCTTTGTAAATACACTCAGAACCCATGCATCATTCCAAACACACATCTATACAAGTAGCATATACTAATTTATTAGAGTGGCAGGAAATTTCTAGCATCTATGACCTGTCTATAGATTGATCAGCAAATTCAAAAGATATCAGTGAATGACAAGAATAAAAAAGTTAAGAGTGAAACAAAATGGGGAGTAAGATGAAGAAATGGCAGAAGAGGCTTGGCTTTATGTGACAGGAATAATTGGTAGTGGTAGAGATGGTTCAAATTTGAGGGAGGCTGCACATTGTAAACTGGTAGCTGTGGTTCAGCTCCGTAGAATTTTGGGGACCATTAAAAAAAATGGAGTGGTATTTCCAGTTCATCCAAATATTTAAAAATTAGTGAAAACTATTTTTTTTGTTGGTACTGGGGTTCCTGGAAGCCCTTCTACCTCCGGGCTATACTATTTTTACATTTTTATTTGGAAACAGGGTCTCCTAAGCCAGCGCACGCAGCTGGCTTCGAACCTGCATGATTCTCCTGTCTCTGCCTCCCAAGTGCGGGGATTACAAGCGTTCGCCACCACGCCCGGCAAAACTAATATTTTTTATAGCTTAGATATTGCCACTTAACTCAAAATTAAAATAATGGAGGACCAAGTAAAATGAGAAAGAAACTCAGAGATTTACAGTCAGATGCAGAGGTCTAAAATCAGAGAGCAAATGGAGCTCTGTTCTTTAGGTCTCTGGATACTCAAAACAACTATTACAAATAAAAATCAATGATAAATCAAAGTAGTAGAAATTTGGAATATCTTGATTGTCTTATACAGATAGAACAAAAAAAAAAAAAGAAAGAAAATTGGAGTAGGATAAGACAGGAAGAGAGGCTAAGTGTATTCAAGCCCCCCCCCATCACCATGCGCAACCTTGAATAAACAGAATTTGCAATTGTTACATAAAAATAACTGAAAATAAGAGTTGGTAGTAGGGAATTATGTCATATTACAAGTAGCAGTATTGAATTCACATTCTTTTGAGAATTATTAAAGTAGAAATGTAGGGATGAGTACCTTAAATCCTTGAAAGGTATATCCTTTTAATATCAAAAGATTATGTGTGTGTGTGTGTGTGTGTGTGTGTGTGTGTGTGTGTGTGTGTGTTCCAGCTACAGCCTTTATTCACAATATCAGGACTTGTAGCTCATCTGTCAGTACTTAGCTCCATTTTCTCCTCTGCGGTCTCACTGCAGGAGTTTCACAAGATGGAAAATTCACTCAGGCTACCTGCTCTAGATAAAAGTCTGGAATGGTGAACTTGAATCCCAAGAGCCTCTGCTGCATACTTCAGTTCGACAGAGAAAAATTTTAACTGCACTTGAAAGAAAATGACCCTGGAAAATAGGTTAGCAAGGCAGCAGGAAGTATGTGCCTCAATATGTTTTGAATTTCGAATTCTAAGTACACTTTACAGGCAGAAAATGATGTTTTATGCCTCCAGCTAAAAGACAAAAATAAAACAGAACCCCACCACCCTTCTATCAAACCACAAACCTTCTCCAAGAGGATTGATCTGTAAAGTTGCATGCATGAATTATTCCTGCTTTTAAAAAATATATTTTGAACAAAAACAAAGGTAACTCTTTCAACAACTTAAGATGATAAATTTCTGCTTCTCAAATTCAACTATCTATTAAAAGAGACAAAGTATTTAGCAACATATGCAATTTATAGATCTTATATAGTTAAGAATGTTATGCAGTTTTCATTTTATAAAATGAACATTGTTGACTATAAACATAGCGGAAGTAAATATATTTGTTCATTAAATCAAGAACCAAATCTTCATTCTTTAGGTAAGCATGAGTGAAATGGAGAGATACAGTCTGGGGGACCCTGCAATTACTTTAAATATGGGTGATGATAACTGCCTCCTAGAACTCTGACTTATACCTTAAACTGATATTTACTTGTTTTATGCTAATGTCAAATTGATGTTTAATGAGTCATTTTATTTTATCATATTTTAGGTACTGAGGAATGAACCCAGGGGCATTCTTTGGATTGAACCCAGAGCCACACACCCAGGCCCTATTTTTTATTTTTATTTTGAAACAGAGTTGCACTAGGTTTATGAGAGTTTCATTAGTTTCTGAGGCTGTCCTTGAATCTGAAATCATCCTGTCCTAGCTTCCCAAGTACTGGGATTACAGGTATGCACCATAATGCTGATCAATAATTCACTTTAAAGTTAAAAAAAATTAAAGCTTCTTTTTATTAAAAAATATTTATCCATTGACTCTGATCTAACAAAGCTAGATGTTCTTTGAAACAGAGGCATTTCCACACATGGAAGTCTGTGGAAATTTGTTTTTGAGGAGTTTAGCATGCTATATCCATATATAGAGAAGGCAACATTAAATTCACCTCTCTATATACAAAATGACCCCTTAAACTTGGATAATAAAATGCTCATGCCTGAGAAACTTATGATCCTTCTTAGAGAAGCTAGATTTTCAATGCCCAAAAGTAATTATTACTGTTATTGAAACATAACTTTTGTCATCACAAATATAAAGAGATTTTGGTTGGTTTCCACCTATCACAGTATGAAATATATGTTAAATAGATTCTCATGATATAGTGAGGTAACCAACTTCACAGACCCAGTCATACCTTAGCCACCTAAGGTGTCCATACTCAGAGCTTAGAACCAACAGGAATATAAAAGGAATATAAAGATATCAATAAACACCAGGTATGTAGACATATATACATCCAGTGATTTTTAGGGAGAAATCTGGCTTCCCATCTGCTCATCTGTTTCCACCTCTACTCTTACCTCACATTTGCTTAATAGACCACCCATTCCACTATTACTACCCATTGGAATTCAAAAAGCATCAATGATGAGTGGAACAAATTCTCTAAACACATTTCCTTTTGAGATGAGGTAGAGAATGGAAACTTAATCATGATTCAAATTAGATATAAATAAAATTACACCCTTATTTCTAAACTCAAAATTCACCTAAAACTCATCCTCTCATTCTATGCCTTCACTAATTATAAGCCAAATCATGACAGTGCTTCCTTTTATAAAATCTCAGTGCTCATTAGATTTTAGAAATGCACAAAAATGCAAATATGAAAATGTCTCAAATGTTCTAATAACAGATCCAGACTGTTTTAACAACACAATCTAAGGAAGTCTTTTTTTGGTGGTGGTTGTTTTTTTCTCTTTTGAAACTGGTCTGTTCATTCACAGCAAGAAGATATTTCCAGCTGATGTGTTTGATTGAGCTAGCTGATAAGTTTTATTGCTCTCATGTAGACAATGAAACAAACGCCTAATGGAGAGAATTGCATGGAGTCTAACTCGGAAGCAGAGTTAGCCTCTGGCTAGTGAGTGTGTCCAGCTGAGAAGCTAGTTTCAATCCCCTATAAAGTCTAAAATGTAAAGCAGGAGAGAAAGACAGAAGACGGATATTTCATTAAGATAGATGAACTCAAAAGAGCGGTGATGCAGAGAAAGTTAATAAGAGAAATAGGAATAAGTGGTGTTGCAATTATTACTAGCATAAAGCAAATTGCTTAGGGTCCCATAAGTCTTTTCAGGTTCAGTCCCCCATGCTTAGCCAGATGAGCTGCCTGGGCTTTTACATGCACATCTCCCCCATTCCCTTCATTTGTTTCATCTCCAGTTAAAAGAAACTTTCAGTTGTGTTATAACTTTGACTAAAATCAGTCAATTATCAGCACATTACTATTAAAAGCATCTTTTGAGCAATTTTGAGAAATACAAACAACAAATATAGAGAATCTTACTACGACTTAAAAAGTCATATCTGGAAATGCTCCAATTATGCTATTCTCCCTCTTCAATTTTCCTACAGTAATAATATTTTATATAAAGTGAGAATAATATATCTACAACAGAACATTAAGTAATAATATTTTATTTCCACTCTTTATCTAGCCTTGTCTATCCCAATACCTACCTGGTTTTCCATGGAGCTTTTCTTTATTTTTCACTCCTATAGGCACTCTTTCTTTAAGTTTTGTGAGAATATTTAGTCCAATCTCTATTTTTATCTACTTTACTTTTATCTGTCTGATATAATAGTAATATTATTTCGTGATCATATATAGACATACATATATGTATGGATATATGTATATATAGAAAGAAAAGAACACAGATTTGTCTTTAGTTAGGAAAAGACAGTGTAATTATTGAGTTACATTATTATACAACCTTTTAAAATTATAATTTCTTTGTCTCAAAAGTGGAGGCAGCAATCATATTTTCTTCAGGTTGTTAATAGAATGGAGATGCTTTTTATGAATAAGGAATAAGAAATACTATGTCCAGCCCAAAATAAGCATTCAGTAAAGTGCATTTATTACTTCTGTGACTACTCATAAGTCATAGAACCTCTGAGGTTGACCTATTAGATTCAGGGCTTGAGTTGATGTTAAAAGAATAAAACTGAAAGTGCCTATCATTTCTTGTTAGGTGATGATTAGTACTTTCTCTCTTAAAATTCCCAGCCACATGTCACACTCCCAAGCTTCTGTATCTTGCCCTCTCTTTTAGAATCCACATTCCTAAATAAAAACTTCTCCCCTACTTTCTGTTCAGTCATTCTATTGCCATATGGATTCCATTACTCTGCTGAAATTTAAGAGTCCTTTCACCAAATCCAGCTTATCTTCTAGCCTTTGCTGTACTTGGTATGTTGGCAGCATTTGCTACTTTGATCCTCTTTCCTCTTGATTGCACTCTCTTCTTTCACACCCTGACTCATTACATTCTTCTGTCCGTCTCTGATTACATAAATCTGTAATTATGCTTCTGTATGTAATCCTAAAATATAAATGTGTATTCCTCCATGTGAGTGTTTCTCTCCTTTGTCCTCTTCTTTTTTTTGTACCTTCTTTCAGGCAAGTGTTCAAATACTAATTTGTTACTAGTTATCAATATTTCTCAACTCTTCACCTTCAGACAAATGTACTTTAAGGTACTGGACTTCGCAGCTTGTATATATTCCAGGTGCCTAACTCTCAACATATCCCAAATTTAACCCATGATTTTTTTGTGTTTTTGGTGGTACTGGGGTTCCTAGAAACCCTTCTACCTCCGAGCTACACTCCCAGACACCTATTTTTTATATTTTTATTTGGAAACAGGGTCTCTGCAGTAAGCAAGCCTGGCTTCGAACCTGTGTGATCCTCTGTCTCTGCCTCCCAAGCAAGGGGATTACAAGCGTGTGGCACCATGCCCTGCCTTAACCCATGATTTCTAACCTCTTCCCCTAAAATAAATCATCTGCCTATGTTCCCAAGCTCAGTAAAGGGAAGCAATTTTCATCCAATTGTCTAAATCAGGCCTCCAGAGCATATCTGAATCACTTCCTCACTCCAGCACAACACAAAATCAGGTACTACATACCGTTGACTCTCAAATTTCTTTTATTCTGTTTACCTCATTGTCATTTTCTTAGTCCAGGTAACATTACGTATTGAATCTTTATAGCTTTCATCCTCTATCTTCTCTCTATAGACTGAGGAAAATCTTGCTAATATAAGGGGGGGTAGAGTGTAGAAGATAATGGCCAAACTAAATTAAATTAGAATTTTATGACTTTGGGGAAATGACTTATTTCAGTCTGTCTGTTTCTTCAGCTACAAAATAAGCCTGGTTAGAAACATCATAGAAAACAAAATGTGCTTCAGATAAATGAGGAGATATCAGTAGAACAGTGGAAGGGGATTGGATGAGGGGAATGGAAAAGGGGAAAAGAAGGCTTGATGAAGGAAATAGTTCAAATAATGCGATGTCCTTATCTGCAGGTATCACTATGAATCTCACTAACATGTATGGAGAGAAGGAAGAAATTGAGGTGGAGTAAGGAAGGAAACATACTAAGTGCTGTGTGCATGCATGTTTGTGTCACATTAAGCCTTGCTATGATGCATAATTATTATGTGCCAATAAAAGTATATTAAAATAAAAATTAAAAATAAAGGAATAAGTGAGATTATGCATATTAACTACTGTCCACTCTCACATTGAATCACTATTTCTTATTGTTTTTATTTCTTTTCACATTACAATGTGTGTGCTTCAACTACGAATTGAAATAATATCTATCTTTTCTTGGTTCTCTTAATAAGTCAAGACCTAAATACTCTATTAATTTTAATCTCTCTATGCAGTAATCCTATCTGGTTATTTTGACTGTTCTTCTGTGGCTTTCTCATTTACTCCAGATCTTTTTCAAGTCTGTTGAATTCTTCTGAATCACCTTCAACCTCTCCTTTGCAAATTATATTCTACTAGATTTAGAACTTTTACATTTCATCTTAAACATGTCAAAAATGGGTAATATTTGCTGCATGCATACCTTGTACCAAACATTGAATAAAGATTTACACAAGTGATTTTATTTTTAAGTTCTGTAAAATAATGCATAAAAGAAGACTTTTCTTAGTTTCAATAGAGTAACATACAGATAATCCAGCTAAAAAAACTCTTAGTATATTATACTTACTAGAAAAAAACACAAAGCAAAGTCCTGCTTAATTATCTTCCAGTTATACTGTGACGTTACTGAAGTCAGGGTCTTTAAATACAAGCTTGTGTATTTATGTTTGTATCCCCACTAACACATAGTTATGACCCATACAATTGTTCAATAAACACGTGTCAAGTGATGATTTTATAAGTCAATGTATTCTTTTCTCCCAGTCACTGCACTGAGTTTTCATTATTTAGCCACTGTAAGTTAGACAGTAAAATTTGTTATATAGATGAGAAAAATAAGCTTTAAAGAGGTCACCTAGTTATTGTCCAATTCCCAGAGGATATTTTTTTCAGAGCCAGTTGATACTTTCAGATATATTAGGCCCAACATTTTATGTAGAATATTATTTTGTTTATTTGAGTATCTGTGTAACTAGTACTTGTAATGAGGTCATTCAAGGTTAAGTAGATAAAGGCGCTTTCCAAAATAGGTCAGTGACTGTGATCGATCCAGAGTGATCTATCCACAGGCTATGAGCCAAGTCTTGTTCTGTACTTAACTGCTAAATGACCATGAAGTGAGTTTTAACAGAAGATTACAGTCAAATCAAAACTATAGAGACTAAGTTCTAACAAACTGGATTAAATAAAAACAGATTTTTAGTGTTAACCAATTTAATTCATAATAATTACTGTCATTAAGCCATATTTTCATGCCTGTCATACCCTATTACAATTGATGCTAATGACATCAGAAACTTTTTAAAAGTCATCACACATGAAGTAAGTATTGCATAGCTAATCTATCATCAGGAATTGTTCTTTTGGAGAAAACTCATGAAGTGTTGAGCTAGGTTACACCATTTTTCCTCAGGTTCTCTGATAGTACTCTCCTTACTCCTTTTGGGAATCGACTTCTATCATATGCTTTAAGCCTATTTCAAAGTCATGTTTAAGGGGAAGGGATAAGACAAGTAGAACATAGAGGCAAATATTGATTTCCACATGGAATTAAAACTATGGTTTCCTGGAAATTCAATGGTCTATATATCAAGAATCCAAGAAAACTCCAAACAAAAAATGTTTATGGCAGAATTTATGGTCAGTCAGTCATCTAGCCTAGAGCTTCTTTTAAATCATCATAATACCAGTAAATAGTATGTCTCATTTTCTTACAGTAGTTAATTACCTTGGAAGAATAGAATGACTGAGGAAATGAATATTTGACTTAAGTGTGATATATTGAGATGCTTTTAAATAGCTTATAGTATTTCCTAGAAATACTATAGCTTCGTCTCCTTAAGGGCAGATACTTTCTGCATTATTTCCAATGGAGAATAAAAGGAAAGACAAGCTACAGTGCTGGAAGCTTACAAACAAACTTACCACTGGTGTTTATGCTACGTAACCAGCACCAGTTTCCCTCAGCATTTTTTTTTATAATTATACCATTTTACAAGAGTTTGGATTCCAAGGTTTTATTACTACTGAATGTCCTAGTGAAATTGCTCTGTTTCTGCCTGGCTCACAGAAAACATAGTTGTGGTGTTATTACAGGATACTTCCAACTCCAAGAGTCACTTGCATTAAATCATCACACCACATTATTTATGTCTTCAAGTTTCCTTAATTCACTTTTTGCTATTGATTTTTGGATTTTGCTTTTGACCTATGAGACTCAGCATGGCCTATACCCATTTAAAAGAACTACTCAGAATTCCCTGGTTGATCTTCATGAGCAGAGCTGACTTTGTGAGCTGCTCCCAAGTCTTGTGTCATTGCGATTACCCCCTAGGCTTTTCTATCTATTGCTCCTTCTACCTTCAGAATTAATAGATTGGGGAGATTAGGTCAATTGGCATTTCTGAGGCAAGTCGGAATTAATTTTCTTTGGCTTGTCTTGCTGAATTTCACACTCCCTGAACATTTCTCACTGATAAGCAGATTATGATGCTGGCTCATACTCAGGGATAGAGACTCCAAATGTTGTATTGTTACCTTTTAGCACCATTAATGGCAGTAAGCATTATCGTTTATAAAGTTAAAGCTCTTTATTTTAAATCTGTGTCAAGAGGCTAATATAACTGTGATTTTAATTACTAAAAATCAATCTCAAATTAATGTGAAATTTAACAGTGGGAGAGGTGTTAACCCAGAGACAATCAGCTTGGCCTTTACCTTTGGTGCTGTCCTCTATAAAAGACATTAACTGAACGCTGGCTTTCTAGACCAGTGGCTTTCAAATGAGGATCTTCGAGAAGCTGAAGTCAAAAGAGGAATTCCTGGGGATTTATTATTGAAATTTAAGTCATGGTAAATCAAACTTGCAAACAGTGCAAATATTTTTTTCCAACTTCCTACTTAAAGCAGCCTCACAGGGAGAATAATCATAAGAAGCCACTGGTGTCAGTGTTTAGGAAATCATTGGTATCATTAAGCAGAGCAATTTTATAATATTACAGAGAAAACTGATAACACAAGAAGGCAAGGACAGAGCGAATGAAGAGAGGAATTGGTAGAGGAGGACACACATATTGTTTTCAAATATATCTGAACATTTAGTATGAAGACACTAGAAAGCATGGACATTGCAAACAGTTTTTAACTTGCTGATGACATGCCATTGAACTCATTGCATCTAATAGGGGAACAGAAGCAGTACAAAGAAAATAATTTGTATAAGTATATTAAAAATGGTGAGAATAATGGTGGGTGAAAGCTCCAAAAGTAGGTATAAAATCAAAGTAAAGTAGTTTATGTTGGGAAGAAGCAAGTACGGTATAATCGAGCTGTTGCACTTGACTTCTCCAAAAGGACAATATAGAGACAGAAAATGCAAAACATGAAAAATCTTCCAGAACATGGGTTTGGAACCATTTTTCTCAAAACACAAACAAGATCTATCTCCCAGTGGTCAATTCTTGGACTTCTAACACTTGTGATGACCCTCAGGGGCATTTTGCCAGCCCAGGCTTCCCTTTCACACTTTGTTCTAGGGCACAACTGCCCTGAGTTTGCCCGCACAGTACTGAGCAGCCCTCCTCTGTGTGCTGGGCCAGGCCCTTGCTCCTGATCCTGTATGTATGGCTCAGAGCTCTGCTCTTGGGTCTATTTTCTCCCTTGTTGCCAACATTGATATTTAGTTTAAGGGCACAAAAACAACGTAATGTAAAATGTAATGTAATTAAAAAACTATTTTGATGGGTTCCAAATACACATCTTCAAATACAACCTGCCTCAAGACTTGTAGATCTACAACTACCGCCATCATATTTCTACTTAGAAATCTAATAAACATTTTAACCCCTTTCTACTTAAAACAGGACTCATGGTTTTCCCTCTAAGTCTACTCCAGAACCATTTTTAAAAATTTTTCTCTTGCATTTAGGTAACAAACCAAGGAGTGAAGAGCTTACCCATAAGCCTTATTTTCTTTCATACCTTTACATCTAATCCAGTAACATGCCCTATTGCTCCACCATATCTACACAGTGCACATCTCAAACCCATCATTCTGTACCACTTACTTAGCTCTACTTTTGTCAAAATTATTATTATATTTATCCTCTTTACCCATCTCACTCTTTCCCCCACTAACACCAGTTCTCTACATAGAAAGAAGAATGGTCTTTTTTTAAACCATAGGCCAGACAAAATTATCCCTCTGCTGAAAACTTTGAATCACTCTTCTTCCCACTCAGAATATATTCCAAATCTTTGCTGATTTGAACTTAAATGAACTGGTCTAGGTTTATTCCATCAACATCCCTTAATATGCTGACAGTAAATGTTTACCTTCCAGACTAAGAAATCATTGGTTGAAAGAAGTAGAATAAAATGTCTAGTTAAATTCTTTCTGAAAAAGTTAGGTGACACGGGGTATTTATTTTGTGCCATGCTTCTACTTTGGGTTTTGCTTGTTTGTTCCCAAAAACCCTCATTATAAATTTCAAGCCATTATCTCAATCTTCCAAGGAATACTGAAAGATGCTATTGCAGGAACGATCAGAAAAAAAAAAAAAAAAAAGCCTTTATTTTCTCAGGGCAACTTCCTTAGTTAGATAGATGCTAGGAAGGAAAAATCAAATTCAGTTCCTTTACAGATTTTGCTACAATGACTGTTACTATTGTTATAGTTCCAATAAATTATCAAAATAACAAGAGCAATAAAAATGTGCCCTTTAAGTATACTTAAAATATTACAAACCCTACGTAGTACAGCAGCTACAAATTGACCCCAAACCAAAGAGCAAGTAGTGGCAGGAATCCAACTTATTTCCACCAACTTGGACTTTGGATTTCTAAAAGTTAAGAAAAAATAGAGTTATATATGTAAAGTGGAATATTTAGGCATGGAGATATACATAGAAATTTCCTATAAACTGACTGTCTTACAGATGTCTGCATCTACAACCCATTTTTTTTCTTTTTATCTGAATTCAAACATAACCCCAAATATCTGTTACTATTTTTACTTTCTCTCTCTCTCTCTTAGGACTGTGAGATATCATTACAGTGGAATGCCTCAGAGAAACCTGTATGACAGCACTCATCATGTGTTATTTTATTTACTTACTTATTATCATGTGTGTGTGGTGCTGGGTATCAAATCCTAGGTCATATGCATGCTAGGCAAGCACTGTACCACTGAGCTGTAGCCCAGCCCAAGATAATCACTTTAATTATAGTACTTCTGTAACAGTGGGATGAAGGTAAAGGAAAAATGATGTTTAAACAGTACAGCGAATTTTAATTTTATAGTTAAAGATCATTGTTATACTTTTAAACAATTTGTTTAGGAAGACACACACACACACACACACACACACACACACACACACACACACATCAATGGGCTGGGAATAAAAGCCACACAGCTTAAAAGCCTGAATATATTGAAGATATAGGATATAATGAAAAAAGGCGTCAAAGTACAAGTACTTTTCATGCCATAATTTCTGTGCTAATCCTGAACAATGTGTATCTTTTGTCCATGTAATATTATTTGTTCCCTATTTAAATAATTTTGAATTTGTGGAAGCACAGATAAAAAACAGGGTAAGGAATAAGTGGCTGTTTATAATAAATCTTCTGAAATTATAGGGTTTTGTGTTATTTTATGAAATATACATTAATATAATTTTTAAGAATTCTGTTTATTATTGGTGCATTGTAGTCATACATCTTAATGGGGTATAGGATGGTAGAGGCATACATGCACATATCACACATTTAGCCCTTCCCCAACTCCCTCATCCATCCCCCCTCCCTTCTTCTCATGTTTGACTTAGTGATTGACTTTGATATGTTTGTGAATATATATTATCTACATAAGAATAATTTTATTATAACTAAAAATTCATCTTTAATTCTATATTTTACTCTGAGAATCTAATGAAATTCTACTACATGACTGAAGATGTTTAAAAGAAGTCAATTTGTTATGATAAAATAAATGTTTTTAAATGAATTATGCTTCATACTTAATAATGAAGGTTTTGATACACAACTTAAAGTGGTATTCTTTTGATAATTACTTTTACATTTAAAAATAGTTGAATGTATGAATGACTTCAAATTAGAAAACTTCAAATTCAAACTAAAATGATAAAGGTTTCTCAATTAATTTATGATAAGATGGCTAAAATTACAAGTAGGAGAAGAGAATAAATACAGGTTAAGAGAAAGTATCTTGGGTATATGGGGAAGATGTGATGTCATGAATCAGGATTATAGTCCATCACGAAATATATTAATTACATATCTATATTAATATCTAGCATAAATGATAATATATAAACATTACATGTGCTTTACTATAAGTAAATAAATCTTTACACATTAAGCAAGAATAATTTGGAGTTAATAAACAGCAATCAGCCATCTGAAATAACTTGCCCAGGTTCAAACTACTATCTTTAAGTCCTCCTAAAAACAAGATGCTGGGACCATACATTACGAGTGTTCTAAAAATATATATTATTCAGTATCATCAACAGTGATACTTTTCAAGGATTTGGCAACAAACATTTTTAATGAGCTCTTAATATTTTCTAAAGATTAAAACTTTTCTAGTTTTAAAAAACATAAAGTAAGGATGGATACAAACAATATGCTATTTAAAATAACTATATTTCTCATTCTCTCTTGACCCTTAAGGATATGTATTTAACTAGCAATAGAGATTCCTTTTTTCCCTTCTTGTTTTTGAGATACTTAAATTGAACCCAGGTACATTCTACCTCTGAGTAATACCCCCAGCCCTTTTTTATTTGTTATTTTGAAACAGGGTCTCAATAAGTTGCTGAGAGTCTCACCACATGGCTTAGGCTGTTCTCAAACCTTCCAACCTCTTATCTCAGCCTTCAAAATGCTAGAATATAGTAGGTGTAAGCTACTATAATCAGCTTAACAATACAGATCTTGATGGACAAAAATTATTTGAAAATGATTTATGTCAACTAACCCCTGACCATATCCAACAATTCTGAGGTCGTTAACTCATTACTTGATTGTTGTATATAATAAAAAAACACAATTTACTTATGGAGATCAAAATTTATATAGGATTAGTACATATTGGATTTATTATTTATATGGGATTAATAAAATGCACACATTAACTTCATCTTAAATATGCATTTAATCACTTGGAAATTTTGCTAAAATGCAAACTCTGGTTCAGGGGGTATGAGGATTTTGCATTTCTGGCAAGCTCTCAAGTGATGTGGATGCTTCTAGTTCACGGACAAACTACATTTCAAGCAGAAAATTTTCAAATAAAAATTATGTTTAATGGTGTTCTACGAGAGGAAAAGATATGGATGACTAAAAAGAAAAGGAAAGAAAAGATATTTTATACTGTTGAAATAACAACTATAATAACTCTACTATGTTAGACATATTACTATTTTTTAACATAATGGTTCACTATATTCCCCAATCAATGGAAACCTTAATCTACCATTAACTTCAGATATAGAAAACCCATGATCTTTATAAGGGTTAGCTGTTAAAGTCATATAGAAGATGATATAGTAAAGGAAAAAAAAGGAATATTAAGATCATTTCAATGGGACATGTAATAATTAAGAGTAGGAACTATAATTTACCATAATAAACTATAACAAATTACAAGTAATTTTGCTTGTTCTTTTGTTTGTTTCATGTATGTCGACCCAAACAACTTAAACATTTTTCTTCTAAGCTTTTCAATAAAAATACGGCAAGCAAGCATCTGTCTTTCTCTGTGATGCATTTTATATCTAACCTATCTCCCACCGGCATCAAAGCTGAACATGATGGCCATGCTGTTCCAGGCAGCCCTGAAAGACAAACAAAAGAACAAACACACCCCAACGACTTAAAACCTGGAGCCAAGGGAGCTCGCCAGGTTACAGGATGCCTCTCTGATCCTCCCAGTAAATATAAAAAGCCTCTTTCTTCAGTAACTGAAAACAATCATAACTGTCTTTCCACATGTCTGGTTGAACCTCTGGGGATAGAGGAAAGGCAGAGTATAGAAATGTGCACCAAAGTGTCTGAGGATGGATTTGATTTACACAGTATGGCTTGCTCTAACCTGTGAGGATTAGATAATGGGTTTCCTTAGATACGGTTTCTATTTCCAACACAAGAACTTCGAACAACTTTAAATTGTACAGCTAGAAAATTCTTTTTTTCTGAAGTACAACCAACCAACACTCTTACTGAGATGCATCATAGTTTTATACTACTTGATGAATAAGTCTGTACAATCACAAGCATGATTATATTACACATAATATGCCTACTGATTGTAATAAAATTTAAAAATTGTATCTGTTTTAGGTTTTTGATATAAATGAAGAAAAATGTACCTGGATCCATAATAGATCGACTTTAAAGTCCATGTTCTTCAGGTGAGTGAATTTCAAGAGTAAATAAAATGCATTAGTTAAAATAAGGTAGTTTATTTGTTTTGGCTTACTAATAAATTTTAATTTAAGCATACTTGGAAAAAACTCATACCAATTTCTATGCATCTATGTAAGAATTTCTACTGGGATGATGAATCACTTGCCTTGTTGAATCAGCAATGTTATATCAGTATTATTATAAAATATATTATTTTTCAGGCATGTCCAAGTTTCTCAATTTTTATAAAAACTTTTGTCTAAATATTTGTTGAACCTGAAATGTGAAGCAAAAAATGAGTTTTTATTCCCCATTTTATAAAGATGTTGGGACTTTATTTTGACAATGTTTATTAAAAAATAATCCTAATTAAAAGTATGTTTTAATTGTCAATGAAGGTATAATTCTTCACGTAATTCTGTACTGTGACATTAACATATGTCAATTTTGCTAATATTAATTTTTAATTTCAATAAATTATTTCTGTCACATGTGGCTAGTGTCTACTACATTTCCTGTATCACACAGAAAACACAGGCAATAAGAATAAAGATGTACTTTAGATAAAGGAAATCTAAGCCTGGTGTGGTGGCAACACTTGTAATCCCAGCATTTGGGAGGCAGAGACCGGAGGATCTTTGTTCATGGACAGCCTCATCTACTTAGCAAGACCCTTCTCAACTCAGTGAGACCCTGTTGCAAAAATAAAAAGACTAGAAAATAGAGCTGGGGTGTAGCTCAGAAGTAGAATGCCCCTGAGTTCCATCCCCAAAAAAGATAAAGGAAATCTAACAAAATGTATTTTAATTAGTATAAAATATATACAATTAAAAGAAATGGGTAACAGGAGGAACTCTAGATAAAGAAGGAGATCCTATAGAGAAGGAAATAAGGTAACCTATCTGAGGTGTTGGGGGGGAGAGGGAAACTCTTTAAAGCACATGATGTACTTTAACATATCAAAATCAATCACTAAGCCAATCATGCGAAGGAGGGATGGGGAGGGAATGGGGTGGGGATCAGGTATGGGCTAATTGGGTGATATGTATATGTATGTTTCCACAAGTCTTTTATCCAATTAGGATGTGTGATTACAATGCACCAATAAAAATTAAAAAAATAAACTTCCAATATAAATTATGATAATGTTATGCTGAGAATAGAAATACATAAATTTAAAAAGCTAAATGAAATGAGCCAGGCACAAAAAACAAAGACCACATGCTCATATGTAGGGTACATAATGGTGATCACACAGAAGTTGAAAGTAGAATGGTGATTACCAAAGGCTGGGAGAGTAGGAAGTAGGGAAGAATAGGGAGAGATTGACCAACAGACACTTAATTACAGTTAGTAGTATAGTTCCATTAGTAGTAGTAAGAAGTTCCATTGTGCTATTACATAGGGAGGTGATAATAGATAATAACTATATACTATATATTTCAAAATGTTATGAGGAAGGATTTTGAATGGCATAACCATAAAAAAATAATGAGGTGATAGAGTTTTCACCCAATCTAGCTGGGTATTTTTGCGCAAGCTTATAGTCCAAGTACTTGGGAGGCTGAGACAGGAGGATCACAGGCTCATAGCCAGCCTCAGCTACTTAGTGAGGCCCTCTGAAATTTAGTGAGACCCTGTTTCAAAATAAAAAATAATAAAAAATAGGGCTGAGAATGTAGATCAATTCAATCCCCAGTACCACAAAACAAAACAATTTAAACATTACACGGTATACACAGTAAATACACATATCATAACATGGTACCACATTAAATGCATGTTTTATATATGAGTGTCAGTTTGAAAGCAAATTTAATAAAAGGAAGGCCAAAGAATATAGCAGAGCACTTGCCTAGCATGTGTGAGGCCCTTGGTTCAAGCCTCAAATAGCCCTCAAAACATTTTTAAACAGAGGCTAGATGACATTAAAGGGGTGATTCTGGAAAGAAAACCAAGTAAAGTAAAGAAGAAAGTCATGTGAGAATCTGGAGAAAGATTGTTCCAGGGAATGATAAAGAATTTAGCAAGAGAAAAACAAATCACTAAGCTAATATGTCAAGAAAAAAAAATACCCTGGCATCAGGAAAATGTGATTTGGTTTATTTGATTATTTAAACACACATACTGAATGTAGTTTTTAAACAAAATGAAGCAAATATTCTTCAAATAATATTATTAAAATTAATACATCCTTAGATGCTGTCACAAAAGCACATCAAATATTTATGTACTTCTTGACATTAAAATTGATCAATAGAAAGCTTATTTGCCATCTTCATTATATAAGGCTTACAATATTCAACCAAATTGGGGAGGCACTCTTGGAATAATATACAAATCTTGGAGATTCTGCTCTAAGCTCCTGATTGTACAATATGGACACTGAAACTAAGAATATTACCTGATTCTTTTCACTATTCATATTGATAACACATCTTTTACTATATTATGGTATATTGTTTTATATCTTGAATGCATCAAAGTATTAGATATATAGAAAATCAGACAAGATACTAATTGTTAACAGTATTAATGTTTGTTAAGTTAATGCATGTATAAACCATTTGGCCATGTTTGTATTGATACACTTGCCAAATTTGAGACTACTAGATTTTTTATGGTAAATTCACAGCTTAAATTAAAAAATATTTTTGTTGTTATGCTCATAATTCAATATGGAGAAAAAATTGTGCAATTCATGGGTCATTTTGAGAAAGGTAAACTAGCAAATTAAACAAAGTCATTTTACAAATATAACTTTAAATTTTCAGTTTGAAAATGCAGCTTGATTATTATCCAGGAAAAAAGATGTTAAAATAAACTAGTAATTTACTTGTAAAATGGAGAAATAATCAAATAAATAAAATAATATAGATTTTCTAATAAAGGTTTTTCTTATTATGACTTGCTTTACTAAATAAAACTCAAATATCTCTGAAATTTTAAATGCATATATTTTGACCTTTTTTTTCTATTTTGCAGATAGAACACATGTTACTTTCTTGGTGTTCCAAGTTACAAAGTTCTTGATTGTTTCGAGCAATATTTTAAAACTTCAAATTTTATAGATAGACATTAAGGAAAAAAAACTGATCTTTTCTGTTTTCCATCCAAAAATAATAAGAAATAATTATGTAAGATGTTCTCAAAGCCTTGGTCTCCATCACACTAATATGTGATCTCTTAACGCTGAATTTTCCAGAACAATGAAATATATTTTTGCTATTTCATATTCACTAATATTTTGATGAATGTTCTGAAAATACTTTCATTTAAAACAGTTTATTCTCTGAGCTTTTAGTTAAATATTTTTATTATTTCTTCTTAATTAAGAATAATTTTCCTTGCAAAGAGTGCTGAAAACTGCCTATGGCTTACATAAGTATCATTTGTAGTTCAATAGTCAAATTTTATTAAAGTAAATAAATTAGTTTCAAATAACATATGACTATAGTTTTTATATTTACATGATGTCTTTACCTTCTCTTTTGTTCTCCTGTATTTTGCCATTTTTTTATTGGAGCACTATAGTGTCACATCATAATGTGGATCATGTGGACAATGGCATCTATTCACACAGTACTCCCTCCCCCTCCCCCTTTCTTTATTCCCTCCCTCTCAATACTGTGTCCATGTTAACTGTGTTCCAGTCACATATATACACATAGAATTTTTTTAAGGTATAGTATTTTAATTTTGTACTAGCCATAGATTTGGATATATATTTCAAATAAATAATTTTAACAATTATATTACATCTTCTGAAATCATAAAACAATCCAAATTAATAATCAATGAATTTTGGCATTTAAAAAAGCTCATAAATATCATACATGATTCTAAATTTTTTCTCAGTTAAAAAGAATGACTAAAATAATAAGATCCCAGAGCCCTGATTTCTAGACCAAAAGAGAAGAGAGGAGGGAGCTTCATAAATGGTAAGTGATCAGTTCTCATTTTCATTTTTTCATGAAGTACAATAAAAGTAAAATTTACAAAGAATCCAGCACTTCAAGTAAACACAAATGCTGAGACTTTGCTAATTACATTTTTCTCAATGACCTTTAACTCTCCCTCTAAACTTTACTATAGACAAAAATCCTAATTTCTCAACACAAATATATATTTACCGCATACTTTATTTATTTTTATTTTTGGTGGTAGTGGGGTTCCTGGAAACCCTTCTACTTCCGGGCTACACTCCCAGACCTATTTTTCATACTTTTTTTTTTTTTTTTTTTTTTTGTATTTGGAAACAGGGTCTCTTAAACCATCGCGTCTCCGCCTCCCAAGCGTGGGGATTACAAGCCTGTGCCACCACGCCTGGCAACCCCATTACTTTATAACTACTGTATCTGTTGAGTATTTGCCCTGTGTAGGTTGGAAACTCATTGGAAAATACATATTTCTTTAAAATATAAGTTTCTTTCAAACAGGGAAAAGGGTCTTATGTTGTCGGGCCAAAAAAAAATCTGGGATAAAATGGGCTCTTACAAAATCCTTGATGAATATTTGAATTTGAAGACTTTATCTCTATAAACCACTATTTTGTTCTGCTCTTTTGTTCATCATCTTGAATTCTTTCCTATTGGCTATAAATATCTCAACACCTTTAATGGAACACAATATGTAATTTCATATAAAATTAGGGGCATGTTCTTATACTTCATTTTGAAAATAACATGAGCGCCATAAAGTTATTGTGCGTTCACTCTAATAGAGCTCCAGTCTGCTACTTGAGGTGTGCCTTAACCACTTTCTTACCCAAAGCCCTCCGACCTGCTTCCTCACCTCAGCTTGCCTTATATTCTTCTGTGTGCTATAACCCCTTTCCTTTCGCTGCCCTGACTCAGCTCACTCTCAAGAGCATACTCGTCTGTCTAAACTCTGCTAAGCCTCGTTCTGAAACTGTATGAAAGAAAGAAACTAAATCAGATTGAGGGGTTCTTGCTGGAACTGACCATTTGCTTTTGGGTCTCACTCTAGGCAAGTTACTTTATAATTCATTTCTTACCTGGAAAAAACTTGAGCAATATTATACGCTAATTACCTTCCTTTAGTCACTCCAGTGTATGTGTATTGTGTGTGTGTGTGTGTGTGTGTGTGTGTGTTCATATACATTTCAAAACAGCATGTTGTATATAAATACATATCCTAAATCTGTTAAATAAAATACTTTTTTAAAAAATTGGAACAAGTCAACCTATAACTTAAAGGATTACTGGAAATTTTTAAAGGAGATTAACATAACTTTTCATACACAGTTAAAATATAACATATTTTCATTCAATATATCATCCATTCTTGAACTTTAATTTTGACAATGTTAAAATATGGGGAAAATAGCCCATAGTTTAGAAATATGAATGCATTCTTTTTCTTTGAAACTTTTTTTAAACTTATACTGTAGATTTCTTTCTTTTCTACCTTATTTTTCTATACTTTTTATACCTTATTTTTATACCTTATTTATACTTTATTTTTTTCTTTGTTAGTAATTGGACAAATAAACACTAAAATGATAGAAAAAAAGTTCAAATAAATATAAATTATTATTGACTTAAATTTTATTTGAGACACATCAATCTCTTCTGTGAAGATTTCTCTGACCACTCAATCAGAAATAAGTGTTTACATTTCTATAGCACTTCTTGGCTGAATATATTGATTTATAATACAGATATAATACTTATGAGTTTATAAGTTCTTTCATAAAATCCTTTTTAAGATTTTCACAGGTAACTAGGTTCCATTGAAGGAATATTGAGTAAGCATTGGTTAAACTCAGAGAAGGAGAATTTAAAGAAAGTGGAGCACACTACTCAGGAGAGGTGAATACAATATATATATATATATATATATATATATACACAATCTGTGAGAGGGATAATCCTTTGCTCTTTTGTGAGTATAAAGTTGTAACTTATTTATTTATTCATTTCATTTTATTGATACTGGAGATTGAATCCTCAGAAGTATCCTACCTCTGAGCTACACCTTCAGCCCTTTTTATTTTTCCTTTTGAGACGAAGTCTTGCTAAATCGCTGCATCCTCCTGTCTCAAGCACTAGGATTACAAGTAGTGACAGCATGCCTGGGTGAAGTTGTGCCTTTTAAAACCATGCAGTTTAAATATTCTGTTCACTAAATTATTCCCAGAAACTTAGGCAACTTCCATGTATTTGTAAGGAAGCCTCATGCAATACTATAATATTTCGACAAGTCTCTGTTCAATTTTGTTAGCAAGTACCTCCATCCTCTTCTTTTCTATCCCTTAACCTATATTGCTTTTGTAAAAACTAGAGAGATTAATTGAATGCACATGAAACCCTACTGATAACACAAGGTGTTATCACTCTGCCCCAAAATCTGTCCAAAGTCACATTTCTTTGAAACCAAATATATATCCAGTAATACATCAGGTCTTGAAATGTACCCAGGGTAAATTTCTTCAGATTAGTGAAATAAAAAAATATTCAAATCAAGTTAATGCCTTACCAAAGAGGTCATATCTTAAGATTTTCACTTTCCTTGAAGTTTCAGTTATTACTGAACTGTTTGTTAAGAATTCTTTTATGTGTTACAGGTTAGAACACACACACACAAAAAGAAAGAAAAATGCATTTTTTTCCCTATAACTTCACCCTTTCATTAATGTGGTTTTCTTTTTATACAGTCTTTTATATATTGTTTATCTAGAAAATTTTATTGTATTTAATACAATAAAACTAAGTTCAGAAAGGTAAGCACTGTATCTTAACTTTTGTATGATATTGAATATAATTCAGATATGAACATGAATCCCATCTAGATTATCTATCAGCGAAACTCTATGGTTTTTTCCATAATAAATAAGTTATAAAAATAAATAATTTCTTATGCAAAGCTTATGTTACTACAAATTACCTTGGATATATAGTTACTTGTGTCAAATGGAAGGGATGATTTTAATTCTAAGTAATGATTAAAGAATAAAACCTATAGGATAAGGTTAAGAAAGTTTCAAAGAAAGTCTTTTTTAAATTTTTTTTCAATTTGAAAGTCTCCTGGAATCCCCATGGAAACGACCTTTTACTAATTCTGTCCACATTTCTATGGGAGTGAAACTAGTTTGAAATATTTCTGTTAAATCAAATTTTATTATACAAACAAAGCTAACATTTAGCTTCAGTGTCACTAGTGTTTAAGTTACACTTAGGCAACAGAAACAAGGAACAATGTAAGTTTTGAATTTTATTCACATGTTTTAGTATACTATGAATCAAGATAAAATTATTTTTGAAGCTTATTGGAGAAAAGACAATCAAAGCAAAAAAAATCTTCAAAATTTAAATTGAGAAGGAAACTTTAAGGAGTTTTATTAGAATCACTTCTCAAATAAATACTTTATGATACTTTCTAAGTTCCAGAAACCATAAGTTCTAACCATTTGCACACATACTTGCTGATTATCGCACTCACATAAACAGCAGTAGAGTTTTGACATATTTATTATGTCTTTGTTTTACAAATACTGGAACATTTAGAAAGCTGGGTGTGGAGGCACACATTTGTAATCCCAGCATTTGGGAGGCTGAGACAGGAGGATCTCAGTTCGCGAACAGCCTCAGGTACTTAGTGAGGCCCTTTGCAACTCAGTGAGACCCTGTTTCAAAATAAAGAATAAAAAAAATAGGGCTGGGGGTGTAGCTCAGAGGTAGAATGACCCTTGGTTCCATCCCCAGTACCACAAAAAACAAAATGTAGATAGATAGATAAATAGATAGATAGATAGATAGATAGATAGATAGATAGAGATAGATAGATAATGCATGATATCGTCACTTTTCATTTATAAAAATATCCATTATCATTAGTTTTCATTTATTATACTTCAAAATTTGTAGCTTGGGGTTTGAAATGTTCTTTATAGAGTGAGTATTTCTTTAAATTTATTTAATTAAATTTGGGAGAAATAAAAAGTGTTATGGGTATATAATATATAGATATTTATTTTTATAGGAGGGAGTAAATGCAGCAGATGCTGAGATAAAAAGCATCATTCATACAAAAAAGTAGGGGACACATTGAGCCTTTTGTAATAAAAGCAATGTGTGTTATGTGTTAAGTGAGATTTGTTGGATTGATTGACAGTGGAAACCTGGATAAGTTAGTCTTCAACAAAGCCAATTTACAAACCATTGCCAAAAATGTGTAAGAAAATACAGTCCATTTCTTCTCACTCAACTATTGTTTGTTTTGTTTTCATACAAGATCCTTTAAGTATAACTAATTAGTGCATGAGCATTTAAATATAACTAATTAGTATATTATTTAATAATCAAAGGATGGAAACACCAGTGTGACTGCAATAATTAGAACTTGTTACACATATGATGAGTTACTTGATTTTACTAGAACTTTTTGAGCAAACTTAGTCTCTGTGCTGACTAGAAAGTCTGTGGGAAGAAAATGATGCATGTTCATTATCATATAGGGAGTGCTTACTACATTCGCAGTGTTAATAATTGTAACGATAAATATGTACTTATTTAAAGTATGGGCATAAATGCTTACTAAATAAAAAGATTTGTTGCCTACATCATGACTTCATGTATGTGATATGGCCAGCAAAGTCAGTTCTATAGAGACAAATAGTACATTTCTGGTAGCCTGAGGCCAGATATTGGAACAGAAATAAACAGGAAATGGACAAAAGAGATCTCACCAGGATGGTGGAAATTTTTTTAAAGTGACTTATAATAATGATTTATAATAGTTTGTTAAATTTGTTAAAAATATATGGAATTATTATGTACATATTATAGATTGTATATAATATGCCTCAAATATGATGAAAAAATAAAAGGACCAATATGCTTAAGGGAAAAGTGACACTGAAGTAGTTTTTCACATAATATATAATATCTGTAAGGTTCAAATAAATTATTTGATTACATCACTTAGTGTTTCTGAAACTCAGTGAAACTTCATCAGTGAAATGTGAGAATACTATTTGTTCCCACGTTGCTCTTTAGAGAGCTAAAAATAATACATGAATAACAGAATATATGGAAGATATTTAGTGGATAATAACTATTAAGTATACTCACTTTAGTAAGACAAGAATCAGCTAAATATAAAAGAGGAATTGTAAACTTGAAAGACAAAGAAATGCATTCTAAAGAAATGGAGTGGTAGAAAATGGTACTTTGAAAATAAGTTTGTATTGATTAGAAACTTCATCCAGGACATTTTACCCTTGAGTCATGAGAAAAAAATTTATCATTTCTCAATCCTGGCTGAAGATTCACAGAAAATCAGAACAAAACAAAGACACTAATTCATCACATTGGAAATGTCTTTCTTTGATCATGAGTTAGAGAAAACATATAGTGAAAATGTGCTAAGAAAAGTATCTCTGCCTCAATGACAAGTACTATTAAAATATTACAAATCAATAAAGGTGTATGCACATCTTCAAAAATGAATTTTGGGCAATCTATTTTGATGTACACCTATGTAAACATTTTATTGTATTGGGCTTTTTTTTTTGGAAAAAATAAACTATTTGCCTCTTTTTCAAATTAGTCCTGATTTTGGGGATTATTCTTTTGAGATTTAAAAACAACGCCAGCAAAGCCCAATATAAGCTCTATGACCCTGAAAAAAGATCAAATATTCAGAATTACTTTTCACAGAAAATTGAGAGAAATAGAATTTACACATTATGCAGGGTTCAAACATTATTTTGTGTGAGATTAACATATAAACATACATGGCTATAGGCAAAAAGTATTGCTTCTATTGTCTTTGTAAGAAAAGAAAATGTCAGGCAAAGTCGAGGTTGAAAATGTGAGTGTGAACAGGAAATTGTACCTCTGTTATGTCACTCCACAGAAACTGTGCAACCTTGGAGCAGTGAGAGGACAATAGACAAAATATTAAAAGCAAATCGAATTTAACAAATAGTAAAGATTGCACACATAAGAAAAGGGTTTAAATTTAAACACGCCTCATTCCTCGTGGCTAACCTCTGGCTGCTTATTTGCATGTCTGATAAGAGTATGAATTATATATAGGAGGAACGGCATTTCATTGATGTGATCAATGCATTCAATCCTATGGCAAAATGTGTGTCTTTAATGTGTTACCTCATTTTTCTATGGCACAAGATAAGGACGCAAAACTGTTCAGAGATTTTAACCACCTGCATAAGACAAACTGGTTCCAAAGAAAGTTCATTTTCCAAAATAAAGCTAGTTCTGGCAAAAAAAAATTATTAAATTTCTTTTATTTAAAATACTCAGAGCTATTTTTGAAGCATACTTATTAAGAATTGCTTTGAGAGTCAAGTAACATTATTTGGTTATTACCCAAGGCCACAGACCGCTGGATTTTAATAGATGGGCTACATAAATTCTCTGTAAATTTGCACTTATAACTTTTTTTTTTTTTTGAGGGACTGGGTATGGAACCCAGGGGCATTTGACCTCCAAGCTACACCCACTGCTCTTTTTTTTTTTTATTCTTTATTTTGAAACAGAGTCTCACTAAGTTGCAGAGGGTCTCACTAAGTAGCTGAGGCTGTCTGCGAACCACGATCCTCCAGGTCTCAGCCTACCGAATGTTGGGATTACAAGCGTGCGCCACCACGCCCGGCTCTATAATTTTTTAAATATGTAGATATATAAAATATCCTGGAGACTGAGGCTATAGCTTTTAAAGGATACTCAAATGAGTCTAAAACAAAAAATTTAAAAACTACCAGTTTACAAATGAATTATTTCAAGTAATATATTTCTATTATATCAATAATTATTTATATACGTAAGGCTATTGTATGTTTCTAAAATAATTAAAGTAAGTAATTGACAAATGGCACAATATTATATGCACGCAACTAGTGCATATATTTAAGAATAACATCTTAAATTTGCCAATTAATAACTATTATTTATAAATTAATTCATTTTAATAATCTTACATGTCTATTCTCGACATAAATTAATAATGTAAAGAAAGTAATACACAGTCATCAGAACAAAACAAAATTTTTGTGTGTGTGTGTGGTACTGGGGGTGGAACCCAGAGGCTTTCTACCTCCGGGCTATACTCCCAGACCTTTTTTATATTTTATTTGGAAACAGGGTCTCACTAAGTTGCTGAGAGCCTCACTAAGTAGCTGAGGCTGGCTTCGAACCCGTGTGATCCTCCTGTCTCAGCCTCCCAAGTGCGGGGATTACAAGCGTGCGCCACCACGCCCGGAACAAAAATATTTTCTAGTGTTTATTATTTATAATATTTTGCAAATGAAATAGAATTATATTAAATATATACTTACACTTTTAATGGCAAACTGAAGACTTGGCTGATGACTTTTCTGCACTATAAGAACTGTACACTTACTTTTTAAATATCATGTAAGAATGTTGTAATAACAAAAGCAAGAACTAGCTATTTTCCTGATATAGGAAACATGCTTAGTTCTTTCTTGCAAGTGCATCAAGTGGAAAAATAAATAAAATACTGAAGTTCACCCTAGTATTCATCTTACCCTATGAGAAAATTATCTACAATTGTGCTTGAAAAAAGTACAAACTATAATTGCTACTATTTATTTAAAAATGTATTATAAGGAGTCATTAACTTATTCCCAAAGTTTTATCAGACAGCCTACTATGTGTTAAGGATCCTACCAGGTTTTTTTTTAAATATATATATGTTATTAAGTCCAGTTTGGCAAACACAATATCCTGTGTTATCCCCTCCACCACCCTAAACTGTCACCATACAAATCTTCTATTCAGGGGTTTCTAAATGCAGCATGTGAAACAAATAATGTGAAAAAAATAATGTGCAGAGATTCATGTGGTGAAACACACACGACATAATGTAGGTGGTAAATTCTTTTTATATAAATGAAGCACAGAATCACTTTTTCTGAGGTGGGGGAAGGGGAAATCATAGTATTCTAATGTGACTAAAAGAAAAGTTGAAATAATAATGCTTTTAAACGATTTAGGAAGTCTGAGTATATTTATATGTTCATATGAATAGTTACTTGTTCATTTTTAAAGGCTAAGTGGTAGATGTGCTTTACGAAAGAAAATATATTTAAATGGCAGAAAGAGCTATAGTAAAATAATGACTTCAGCTTGATACTTAAGATAATAAAATATTAAGTAATGATAATTCAAGAAATATTTATATTCAAAAATTTAAACAGAAAACTGATACATTATTCAAACAATATCAAAAGTAGTTAGTGTACTAACATATACAATATGATTATATAATATATAACTGATCATATTTACCAAATAATATAATCTTTCAATTTTTATAAAATAGATGAATTAATGTTTTAATCATTTTATGTGTATATAAGTATATTTTATGCTTTTATTCATATGTATCAGAAGATATTTGCATATGGGTTATAAATATATAAACACATAACCATATACATATTCCTATTGAATATTAGGTACTTTATTTCTAGTAATCAAATAATTAAATTAATAGCATAGAGTAGATTAGGTGGTATTGTCTCTCAAAATATTTATTGGTTAGGCATAAACTAATTCCAAATGTTCTGAGTGAAAAATAAGCTGTTTCCTCTAAAATTTAATAAAGCATATTTTATCCTTCAATTTAATATTGGACTATAATTCTGAAAGTACAAAAAGTGGTGAAAATGTTTGGATAATGTGTTGCACTAATGTGCATTGAAAAATATACACTCAGCCGGGCGTGGTGGCGCACGCTTGTAATCCCCGCACTTGGGAGGCTGAGACAGGAGGATTGCGCAGGTTCAAAGCCAGCCTCAGCTACTTAGTGAGGCTCTAAGCAACTTAGTGAGACCCTGTTTCCAAATAAAATATAAAATACGTCTGGGCGTATAGCCCGGAGGTAGAAAGCCTCTGGGTTCCACCCCCAGTACCACAAAAAAAAAAAGAAAAATATATACTCTTTATTAAGACTAATGTGAACAAATCTTTTATAAGAGATTGCAACTCAGAGAAAAATATTAAAAAGTAAAAATAGGTAGAATTGCTGTATACCATTAAATTAAGAAACAATTTCAAAGAACTAATCAAAGAGAAATATTATATATATATATATGAAATATCTTCTTTATATTTAACCTTAATATGCAAATTATTTTTATTTATGGGTAAAAAAATGAACACATGTTCTGTTTTGTGTGTAGCATCAGAACCTCAAAGCTAACTGACAATATTTTCATTCCACTAGATTTGTTGAGTGGACCTGATATATTTCTGTTCCTATGGGGATTAAAAATATCTGCAAAAACAAAACGAAACCAGTAAGTAGGGCAGAATAGGCTAAACAGCTCTGCATAGAATAAATATAACTTTCAGAACAACAATAATTTTGGAACATTCATTTCACATTTATAATAAAAATTTTTCATTTGTTTTTATGTTTTTTATAAAATGAGGGCCTTTTCACATGGAAGATGATAGGATTATTTTAATGGCATCTGTTTTTAACAAGCATATAAATAAAATAATCAGCAAATGGAAATGTTATGTGCTATGTAAATTTTGTTCAATTTCCCACTTCCTTTCATAGGGAATAAAACACAAAACACTTAGCAAATGCAAATGCCTCCCCACACAGCACTTTGAAGTAGGTGTGTTTCTCTGTGTCAATAACAAAGTACTGGTATGGCAGCAGGTTTCATTGGTGGTGATGTGTAATGGTACATGGCTTCTCCAGAGCTCAGAATTCTGGATATTTCAAGGAAAATTAACTGAGTCTATCCTTTAGTAAGCCAACTTGAATGAAAGATGCATATTTATATTTACTATATTTGATAGTCTAGTTTTATTTTTCTCAATGGCATTTCAAATATACACTATTTTTTTGGGGGGGTTGGTACTGGGGTACCAGGAAGCCCTTCTACCTCCGGGCTACACTCCCAGACCTATTTTATACATTTTCATTTTGGGAAACAGGGTCTCTTAAGCCAGCGGGGCTGGCTTTTAACCAGCGTCATCCTCCTGTCTCTGCCTCCCAAGCGCAGGGATTACAAGTGCGCCTCCACCCCGGCCATATACACTAAATTTTATTCTTAAATATCTGTTCAACTTCTGCAAATTGAACATTAAAGGGTTTAATAGACCTGCATTTATTTTCTTCACATTACTTCCTGTAACTGCTTCTCTGCGGTCTAAAATATTCAGTGAAAGTGGCATTCCATTGCTGAAAGGGGACATAGAGAATAACTGAAAATTTAGGGGTGGAGATTCCAGTTGTTGTTGTTTAGCCAAGGTTCCACATGTTTAAACAATTCATCAGTTAGGAGAACATTCTCCCAACTAAACAGAGATTAGTTATTTAGCAAACCACATGTTTTAACTCATCATTTTATCAATAAGAAGAAGATTAAGATATCCTTAATAGAAGACCAGAGCATAGTTTAGAAAAAAATGTTCACAAACAAATTCAACACAAAGTCTCAACATTGTACAAAACAATTTCTGAAACTTTATTGTGAATTTTAAAGTACATTTAGTAAAGGATGTTATCCTTAATATAATTAAAAATAAATTGGAAAAATGCACATACTACTTTTTTAAAGCAAGAATAAGTACAGACTTTTGAAGCCACAATATATACAATTATTTGGGTGCAATACGTTGCTAAATACATTAGGTATATATCTGTTTAAATAAATAGTAGAATAGTTGATTTGACATATGTGAGAGTCATATTGATCACACCAAAAAATGTTTTACAAAATATAGCCAAAAATGAAACGTTATACATTTTGATATACAACTTTTTAAAATAATTTATATTCAGTATTTAATTAAAATGATAGTGTACAGAAGTCCATTTTAATGAGGACAAGTTTAAATTGTGTGTTTAACACTGTTCAGCAAATATAGATATTAATATGCATCCCTATATATTACTAAATTCCCATTCAACTTAAATCACTATCACAGGGGTGAAAAAATTGTACCAAATATTAACAGTAATATTTTTATTGATAAATTACCCATATAACACATTTCAACATTATTTTGGCTACTTATAATTTTCTAAAAAATACCACCTAATTCTTGAGCCCAATTTTGGTTTTGTGTAATATGAACTTATTTGAAATCAAAATAGAAATATTTTGCTACATTCAGCTTCTTATCTACTCTGCAATATACTTATTTTAAATAATATCCTGTTCTATCAGTCTTAACTGATAAATTTCCCCCCATAAATTTTTTTAATAATAATACTCTGTGTAGTGCCTCACTAAGAATTTCAAGAGTTCATTTCACAATGTAGCAGTAGAATAAACTATACTGTAAATGTGACCTAGAGACTAAGAGTATTACAGGAAAATGTGATATCCAGTGTTTTATACTGATTATTCATACAGTATAGTGCAGTGAAATTATTTTTAGCCACATTCAATCCATTTTAGCATATAGTTACATATGGCAATTTATATTGGATGTGTAAAAGTGTGGCTATTTTTCAGAAATATAATTAAATACAAATTATCTGTTTTTTTCTTTTTTTAATTGAAAAATGACTTATTTTCTCACAGGATTATGTTAAAAAGGAAAGGAGGGAGGGATGTACCCTTCGTGGAGTGGAGAAATGGAGAAAGGGCCCACTTTATGATTATTTTCTACAAGTTACGCAAGAAAGATTGAAGATAATATACTTCTCAATGAATTCATGCCAATATAGTTAGATGGCTATGTTTAAAAAACATGGCTGGGTAATCCCAGAACACAATTATATTATGACCGGGAACACATCTGTTATTTTTACATCGGGAACACAAACACAGTGTGAGGAAACCTGCTCTAAGTAAACTAAAATTGCAATTTTTTTATATATTTTTAGAACATCAGGATATTATACATCTAAAAGCACACCTAAAGTCAAGCAAGATAAATTCTCCTAAATTTCCCCGATATCAGTCCCACTGTTTGAACAGAACAACGCTACACGTAAAGCACTAGCCCACCCCTGTAATGCACCAAATTATCTTTTACTGGTCACAATAGAAAGGCATATATGCTTTCTTCAGAAGCCAGCAATATTAGGTAGGCAATGGAGAGGACACACATGAATGCAGATTCCATCTACTTTTTAGTGAGGGCCATCAATCTGTAAACCACCAGCTTTGCCGTACTCACCACAACACCTCACTTTTAAATGAGAGAAATGCTATGAGGGTTATTAATATTCTGTTTATGAGAGAAGAAATGCCCTGACTTCTTAGAGAAGGTGTTTTGCTGCCTTTGCTGTGTGTATGTGTGTGTGTGTGTGTGTGTGTGTGTGTGTGTGTGTGTGTGTGTGTAGAGGGGGGTATTTACAGGGAAATAAAAGGATTAAATAAATTTCCAGCAACGTATTATTGCCAGAGAGTATGTTATTCCTTCTAAAATGAACAACGGTAAATTAACAAGTTGCTGTATTTCCTCAATACTGTGCTTTTAGACCTTAAGAGTACCACAGCAATGATTCATTTAACTAAAAATTATGTCTGCATTTTTAGTAAATTAAGACACATGAGTCTTTTGACTGTTCTCCCATGACGCTGGGACTAATAAGAACTTCAAATACCTATAAATATTTAATCTATTGATGCTAAATAAATATAAATAGGTTTGATAAGCTACAAATATTTCTAAACTTGGTAACAGATATATTAAAAACTTCAAATAATAATTTTGTTTTACCTACATTTTGAACTCCATTATTTCAGCTAATAGACCTTCTGACTTACAATATTCATTTAAAATCACCTAAAGCAGGCTGGGCATGGTGACAGACGCTTGTAATCCCAGGATTCGGGAGGCTGAGACAGGAGGATCGTGGTTTGCCGACAGCCTCAGCTAATTAGTGAGGCCCTTCCCAACCCAGTGAGATCCTGTTTCAACAAGCACAATCTGAATGTCTGCCATTTTCAATATGATCCACATAAAAATAATTTTAAAAAATGTATATATACGGGTAAATCTCTTCTTAGGACCCCTCCCTCCTGTGTGCGGGAACTATTTTTGTTTTCTATCTTTCCCTGGCTTACAAATAAACTTTCATATTTCTATACTCCCCCCCCCAAAATTAAAAAAGACTAAAAAATAGGGCTGGGAGTGTAGCTCAGAGGTAGAATGCCCCTGGGTTTCATCCCCAGTACCGCATAAATAAATAAATAAATAAAATCACCTAAAGCATAGCAGGATTGACGATTTTGTGATTTCTCTCTTTTAAAAATCACCACCTTAAGTTTGGCATAGTACTGATCCCTTTAGCTTTATAATTGACATTTCAAGAGTTTTTTTTTGTTTGTTTGTTTGTTAAGTGAGCTTTAACAAATATTGTTAATTACTGGAATGCCATGGACTAAGTGATCTGGGTTGTAAAAGTGAAACCAAATAAACCATTTTAATGTTGCTATATTTCACTTTTGCTAATCCGTGTACAGCACTCAAATATATTTTACTGTTAAAAACAATAGAATGCTTATGATTAAGGAACAAAATTCTACTGTTGTATCAAAGAGACATCTCAAAAAAATCATATTATCAAAAATTTAAAGAACAGCCTGCTCGCCAGAACCTATATAAAAATACATGCAGGGCTAGGAAGGAGCTCTTGCCTAGCATGCATGAGGCCCTGAGTTCATCCCCAGAACCACATATACACAGGGGACACACACACACACACACACACACACACACACACACTCACACACACACCATAGGAATGTGTACGAGCTTGCAAATTAGAACCCAGAGATAATAATTTTATTTGCATTAAAAATAGTTAAAATGTAGTCAGGCAATTTGAAAAAAAAAACCTATAGCTTTAGTAATAGAAAATATGCCACAGTTCTAAATATAATAGACAAACTATATAGTAAGGAAAATGGAAAACGAGCAAAACAATTTCTTTTGGAATTGAGAACAATTTCAAAACATTGGAGTTAAAATATTTTTATTAGACTTTTAGAGTTGTATGAAAAAGTATTTTCTTCTTAAGGATATTTCATAAAGCAAAATGCATATGCTGCTACACAAAAACTTTGTCTATATTAATTTTCCATCTTATCCAATTTTCTTATCATGGCCATAGAGTAAGTATTCCTTTCCTGTAAATACTTCTTTAAATATGATTATAATCAAATGGAAACATTTGATAAAACCAATTCCTGATATTTGTGAAAAAGTGTTTTATGCAATTGATGAAAAATATTTCAGTGTTAGTTACATAGTTATTTTTACTTCTCCTTTCACCTATTTTCTTGAAATTTTTTATTTTATTTTTTATGCTTTTATTGGTGTATTGTAGTATCACATCATAATATAAATCACGTTGACAATGACATATATGCATACAGCGTTTGGTGGCCCACCCCATCTCCCCAGTTTCCCTCCTTCGCAATACTGAGTACCAAGATTGACACTGGTGTATTAGTAAAGGCTCATATGTTTTCTCTACTATGTGCAGGTTAGGGAATAATTATGATACAAGAGAGGTTCCAGATAATGGAAGAGAACCCTCAGTGGAGCCAGGGAAGTGATCTAAGGATAGGGGAGGACGAAGGACGAAGACTGAGGTTTATTGATGTCTAGTTCCATCCGTCCTCTCATGTCATTCCTCAACTGCCTAATATTGATGTGTGTTAATCGATAGTCATGGAGGTAGAAAACAACATGCATGTTAGAAAACTTCTGCTTCCCTTAAGGCAGAAATTTTTAATGCTAAGACTATTAAATCTGGCTCTCATGATGTCCATTTGGATCAAGTCTGCCTGCCTGTCACAATCATAACCAATAGGCATAATGTCACTATAAATTATCACCAACATTCAGAATGTCAATGCAAAATTAATTTAGTTTTTCACAAACCCTTCTACAGTTAGTCCCCAGATTAAGGACAACTCCAGCAATATTTTAAGCAATCTAGAAGGATGAACAGGCACATATATTAGAGTACTCTGTTCACCTCTACATCACAGTTTAGGTTTCCACTTCCCACCTAGTTTTATCAGATGAATGTTACCAATAGTGAAAGAACATTAGCTTCATATTCTTCCACCCAAATCTGCTATCATAAGGTTATTTAAAGTCTTTGTGTGTTTTTTTAGGTTAAACATGAGTTCCATCATAAAGGGTGAGAATTTTTAAAATAGTTTTCTAAATATGACTATGAACCAATGTATAAGAACTTTTCTTCACATCCCCAGTACCAATTGATATGTATCACTGACCTCCAAGTAATTACTTTTGTATTTGAGTTTAGATATTAAAAGTATGTTTTCCTAACATTTAAGCTTAATTTAAGCAAAGTAAACCATACAACTACTTCACTGACAAATTAATAGGGGAATTCACCTTTCTTGTATTAATGGTCAGTCTAAAAGTGACCCCAAAGTCTTGTCTAACAATATCAAATATACTTTCAGTTAACATGTTCAATATTGCCCTTTAATTATAATAATAATTTTTTATTTCCTTTAATTTTATTGGTAAGAATCATCAGGATAAATCTGTCCCTCAAAACAGTTTAGAAAAAATATCCTAATTCCTCACAATCTAAGTAATTAAAGATTCAAAACTATAGGTGTTTAAAATTCTAAATCAGGCTGCTTATCTTATAGTAAGAAACTCTTTTTAAACAAACATTTTTTTATTTTCTAAGAATGTGACAGAATCTATTTCCTAAATAAGAACAACAGTCATTAAAGCAGTTCTGTGATTCGTAAGCATTATATACAGTGGAGAAAATGTAAGTATGTTATTCTAAGAATCAATTTTCTTTGCCAAATGGAATAAGGAAAACTGTGTATCCATAACTCTATATTATTTCATTTTAAACTTAAAATTCAGCTCAAACTAAAACCATAGCATTCTCACCTAGAAGTCGTATCAAAATGCACTCATTGTAATAATCCATGATAAACACATTTGATTTTACTAAACTGAAATGATCCCTTTAGTTCTCATACACAAGGAAAATGTTGAAAGTTCAACATATGGATGACAAAATTTACCATGAATTATTCAAGTTTTAAGCAGGGAAGGCATTAAGCGGCCACTCTTGTGACCTATGTATAGAACTGTAGTCAATAACTGAATAATTTGTATGATAGTGGGTGATAAGACTGGAAAACCTACTTTAGGGAACAGGATATGATTTAATAAAATTCCTTACATGCATGTTTCTAAAAAGATAAAAATGATGTGCTATCTAAGTGCATTAAAGATAAATTGGGTTAAGCCTCATTCTGAACTTAGAAGGCAAGTTTATGCAGAGGTGGATGGTGGTTGGTGTTTCTGAACCATTCAGGAATGGGAACTGGAATAAAGATTTAAAAAATAAATAAAGCATCATTCAACTCTAGTGAAGTGAGATCTGAGTTCTACTAGTTGTCATTGAGTTTCAACTCCCCCTCTTCTAGACCTCTTCTTTGATCTGAAACATTTTTAGCTTAAAATAAGAATGATCACAAACTATTCTATTTTGAGATGAACAAATTGCTTTAAATTCATTGCTAAAATCTACTGTTTGTAAAAAGCATCCAAAATTCTACTGCTTTAAACATACAAATGCTAATTACTTCTTACTCTGTGGCATCTGTGAATGTTCATTGCAAACTGTAAAGAATCTCCCAGTGCCTCAGGTGTACTTATACCATCATGCTATGGGTACAGATTTTATAACATTGGTGTAGTAATAACAAAAAAGTTAAGTTAGACTTTCGCTATCCTTTTTTGCCCTTTACAGGAAGATTTTTTTCTCGTTATTGATTCTTGCTAATATACCACATTTTTTTTTTTTTTTTGCAGGTTTAGAAGCAGTACTGCTTAGCAGCTCAAATCAAAGTCTCTGAAAAGGTTCTTTCCTTGGTCTCTATGTGAAAATATCAATGTCAGTCTCAGTACTCTATATAGGGAGGGGGGAATGGGGACAGGACAAAGCCAGGGGAAAGCCACTATCAACATGATTACATTATGATATAAGACTATAATGAACCAATAAAAGTATATTTTAAAAAATCTCTGGCATCAGATTCTAGGGTTGAAATCTTCAATTCTTCTCTACTTCCTAGAACTCTGACCTTAAGCAAACCATTACACATCCCCTCTGCTGTAGAAGGGAGAAAATCCTATTTAATGATACATTGCATGTAAAATACTGAGGAGAATGCCAGGCACATAGTGAACTCTAAGTAAATACCAGCTATTTCAATGATTTGGTATTAGAAACCTAGTTTCAAAGCATTGCAAACTGAGTTTCTAGAAATAAAGAGGTTCTGGTGAAAAAATGAATAATTTTACAAAATCAAAATATTTTCCCTTCTTGAAATTTTTTTTGCTATATAACTGAAATTATTGTTGGTTATTTTGTCCGAGTAGTATATATATATATGTATGTACCTCAATTTTGTTCCTATTTTAGTGATAAATTAGTGACTAATTATGGTAAAGCACTCAATACTTCAATTTCAATAACATACTATTAATAAGTGTATTGTTTTAAGGTTAACTTTTCTCCTATGTAGGATATTCTAACTTTCTATTGTTACTTTGATCCAAATTCCTAATGATTTTTTTCTTTTCCAAGCACAACATTGGAATGCACAATACATACAAGCTCATTAATCTATAAGCATCCAGTTCCAAATTGGATCCCAGTGATGTCATCCCTTTGTACTTTTACAATAGAGAACTGATTTGATTAATCAAATCGCTGTGATTTGCTGCATTGTTCCCAGAATGGCTCATTCTGACAAATGTTATATGAACTCACAGGATTTTAAATCTCGACTTGTCCAGCTTCTCATCTTGCCAGAACTGTTTACATTTTAGTCAATCAAGTATTGCCTCACATGCTAAAGAGTGTTCTATGCAAAAATCCTGGGGTATTTATTTGATATAATTTTTTATTTTACATTAATTTTATATCCATTACAATCTGCTACCAAAGATATTAATAACATTCAAAATTTTGAGAATTTTATTTCTAGTAGTCACCCGATGGCCATATACTCATGGAATAAATATTTAGAAAACATAGCATGTTTGTAGAGCTATATAGTTACTCTTCAATAATATATATATGTGTGTATTATATATGTTTGTATGTTTTTGTACATGAATGTGTAAATTAGTATTGATTTCATTTGTGAAAAATTTTATATGGGCAAAATCTGCAAAATAAATTGGTAATTTTGGCCCCCAATTAGTTATAGTTTCAAGTATTTGATTATAAAAAAAATTAAGCTGACACAGACAATGATTAAATCATTTGGTTCTACAAAGAATTCTCTCACATTTTCTTTGCTGCTATAAAGACATTTACTATATTCACTAGAAATTACAAAGAATTAGCTGGGGGAAAAAAGTAAGTGTATTTGCCACTGCTCATGTTTGAATATTAAAAAAAAAGCATCCTGAAACTGTCACTAGTCAAGGTTTGATAGAATCAATCATTGATATAATTGGTTGGAGGAATACGTATAGAGAGAAGGAAAGAGACAGAGATATGAAATCTGTATTTGTAACAGCACCAGGTTCACTGCCACTAACTGTGATGCTAACACCCCACATATCTTGTTTTGGATTTAGTCATTACAAAATAAAAAAATAAAAATAAAAAATAAAAAACACTAATGGTATATCTAAACCAATTTATTTATTTATTTCAATGAAACTTCATATTGTACGAGTGTTATGTATTTTTCCTGACTCTTAATATTAGCTATAACTTCTCCTCTATTAGCAGAACCTGGTTTCTTACCCTGAAAAACACTGGAGTTTATTGTCTGAAATCCAATGCAATGTATTAAAAGAGTAGAAATCTATAATTTCCAATTCTGGAGTATTGCAAATAAAACATTATTCAAAATACCCCATTTTAGCACCACATATTTGAGATATGTGTTTGGAATACTTGGAGGATTATGACATAAGTAGAAAAACCCCCTTCCCCGAATGTGTTATTTATGTGATTTGTTTATGCCATCTGTATTTTACTCTCTCTCAAAAATGGAAGTGTCTAGAACATTATCAAGAAGGAATACTTGTTGCTCCACATTCAGGGTATGAGCATAAGAAGAGGCTGCTTAACAATACAATTTACAATAGCCAAATAATGGATAATAGATAAAAATGAGTGGATAAAGAGAATGTGGGATATATACACAGTGGAGTTTTGTTAAGCTATAAAAAGGAACAAAATTATGTCACTTGCAAAAAAAAGGTGGAACTAAAGAATATTATGTTAAGTGAGGTCTTCTAGCCTCAGAAAGTCAAGGATCATGTTTTTTTTTTGTTTTTTTTTTTGTTTTTTTTTTTACAGTATGTGGAGGCTTAGAAAATAAGAAAGAATAGGACTTTATGAAAATCAGTAAAAATTCCAGCAAAATAGTGGAAGGGAATCAAGTGAGGGATAATGTGAGAAAACAAAGAAGGTTTGAGGAAGGTAAGAGACTAAATAATTTTATGTTCACATATGAAAGTATCACTAATCGTCTCATGGTATGTTATACTACCAGGATGAAGAGAGACAGAAGGGTGGAATGTAGGGGGAAATGCACCAAGAACTTTAGTGTGCATACATAAATGTATCGCTTAAAATCTCACTACAGTGTATAATTATACCGTGCCAATAAAATTCTGAGAAAAAAAAAAGAGAAAAAGAGGCTGCTTAGTATGATTAAAAAAAAAACATATTGTGGTCAAATGTGTTATTTCAGGAACTATAACTTCTCCATTTATGTCAAATTCCCAAATTAGCAAAGAAATTTCTAAAGTCATCCACTGAAAGTATAAAATAAAGCTGGGTGTGGTGGCACATGCTTGTAATCCTAGCATTCAGGAGGCCGAGACAGGAGGATTGCAGTTCGTGGACAGCCTCATCTGCTTAATGAGGCTCTCTGCAACTTATTGAGACTTTGTTTCAAAATAAAGAATAAAAAATAGGGCAGGGGGTATAGCTCAGAGGTTGAATGCGCATGAGTTCCATCCCCAGACCCACAAAAAACCCCATGAAAATACAAAATATATAAGTATATATTTATAAAAAAATTCACAAAAAGTAAAAGAATAGGACTTTCCTAAAGCTTTTACAAGATAAAGGAGCACAGAGCAGGAGGCTGTGTTGAATGCAATCAAATTAAGAGATTCCAAAATCATTGTGATATTAGAGTAGAGAGATTTTCTAGGATGCTTTCCAGGTTTCAGATCTATCCTGTGGGTCCTTGTTTCTGCACTGTTCTGTTCTGAAAGAATATATGGTCTCTTCTGTGGATAAACACAATTCTTATGTCCATGTAACCAAATTTCACTTGTCAGGCAGGTGGCACATTTAGGGGCAATTTCAGTTAATTTGCAATTTAATCCTTCTAATCCTAAACGTGACTTTCCTTCAGCAATACATTGGCAATTCTGATTACAGAGATGATTAATACAATTTTACTTGATTTTGCCTTGAATAAACAGGCTGCCTAAAGGAGAAAAGTGTATTATTTGCTTTCACTGGCTAGTATAATACATATTCTGATAATGAAATATATAATCAGTCAAAGTTAATACTGTCTTATATACTTTTATTGTATTTACACATTACTCCCAAATCAGGTGTTGAAATACGAAATTCATCTTAATGTCTGACTACAGAAAATTAAACATAAGAGTAATAGTACTGATCAAAAATATGGCAGCTATATTTTTTGTTGATAATTTTTCAAACTGTAATGCCAGTAATATACTTGAATGTCCTAGCTCTTCTATCAGCTTTGATGCAAGAGTGACAAGATAGATGATGCTAGGAATGCGAATATGGCAATTCTCTCACTGTCAGGAGACAAGGAACCATGTGACTTAACTTGGTAATTGAATTGCTTGAGCCAATGTTAACACTGATTTGAACTGTTTGAATATATATCAAATGACGATGGGAAAAAGTAGGCCAGATGGATGTTGGGTGGCAGGAGGAAACCTGCCAAGGAGCGATGTTTTCCTATGTGAGTCATAGAAGCTGTAGTTCAGTTTTTAATAGACATGGGAAATTTTCGGAGTCCAATTATCTAATTTTCTGAGTAAACTATATTCTCAAGATGTTAAGTAAAAATTTAGAAAAGCATAAATGGCTTAGAACAGATATTATTGTAGGCCCAAATGAGAAAATGATGTGAAAAAAATGTTGAGACCATGGGTATCTAATTATTGATTTTAATAATCACTATTGCTTTATTTTCTCTGATAATACAAGAAATTTCCACTTATAATAATCAAAACGAGAAAGTAAATATAAAGGATATAAAAGCATCAAGTTAACTATCACTGTGAGAAATGGTATGATCGCCTCAGTTCTAATTATGTAGAGAAAGTGGTTACTACAGGCAGGACAATACTCCCATGATTTCCATGCCAAACTCTTTTTCAATGTATCTGACTAAACTTGCTCCTTATATTGTTGTTTAGTTCTAAATTAATTTCCTGACCTCTTGATATTCTCATATTATTGAAAAATGAACTGCCTGTATATAAATGCTCAAATCGATTCATCTACAACTTCCCCAAATTACTTATTTTTAATTAATACATTTAATTAACAAGTGCCATTTCACATTTGCTTCCTGAGGTCTACATATTTTAAGTTTCAATTCTGAAGTTCATCTAATTATAGTAATTACTTGGTGATAGTTGCCTAAGCAGCCACAGAACAGTTGGAAAGATCTCTTTAGAGTTAGGCACCAGCTTGATGGTTATCACAGAAGTCTAATTGCAATTAAAATAGTACATTTTCTGGCAGTAAAGATTTCTATTTCAAAATATGTTTGCACACGAATATGCAGGTGAAGCATTATATATTACTTAAAAACAAAGATTTTTTGATGAAAAAGTGTATTGCAATTTGGCAATTACTGTTTCAGAAATGAATGTGTTAAAAGTAACAGTCTGTCTTGCCTGAAATAGAAATCCCATTGTGACATTTTCTTCTATGATGAAATAAACCCAAATTTTAAAGCATGAACACTTTTCATTGTAAAAATATATCCATATAATATATATAATAAAGGTTTATTTTAAATGCTTATGTCATTGCATTGATTCCCTGAAATATTGTGATACATATTCATAAGAAAATGGACTTGCCAGAATCAGGACCATCTGGAGGCAAAAGCCAATTAAGCCAAACATTTTTTCCAGTTAGAGTTTAACATCTATGTTCCAGGTCTGTGTTAAACTTATGTCTTTTCAAAGGGCAAAGGATGAAACATTCTTCTTCAGAATATATGACTCAAATATCCATTCACAGTTGATCTCTCCACCAATGAAACACTATTTTTAGAAGAACTGTCTATTTTGACTTGGGTTATAACTCAACATTATCAATGTATGCCATGTTTTCCAGGTATTTTTAGTCCAGCAAACAAACTAATCTCACTTAGCTAAAATATGAAATTTTACTTGCAACTATATTTTATAGACACCTTTGCTTATAGAAGGAGTGTGATTTTTTAAGGATGAAAAAGTACATTTCCCTTTAAATTAGCTAAAGGATAAATTTAAACCTGGCATTTTTATAATTAGAGTAATAGATCTTAGCTTTTATTATTCCATTGAAAGATCAAGTCTCTGAGAACAGTTAAAAAAGAGCTGAAATACTTTAAAAAATACATTTCAGGGAAATGGTGACATCAATTTTAAATGGAAAGAATACTCATATCTTAATGGTGAATTTCTAAGAAAAAAAGAGATGCTTAAAATTCACTAGAAAAGGACAATGTAATTATTTTTAAAAAATATTATTGTCTAACACAATTCTTGGATTACCACTGTTGCTTATTAGTTGCATGTTGAATAACAGAATGAATAAAAATTTAAAAAGAGCTAGTTTTTATATATCAGTGGATTGATTATGGTACAGGTTATTAGCAAAAGATAATTTCATAGTTATATACCAGATAGTTTTAAAAGAAAACAAATTTAAAACTATAGGATATAATGATGGATCAAGATATAATGTCAAAGAAAAAAAAATATGGCTCAGTAGTCTAGTGATCAGTATGGACAATGTCTATTTGTCAGACTTACATCCAAATAAATATTGAGTAGTCAGAAAAAAGCCCTTCACATTGCTAAATAAGAAAACCAAGTGAGTCTTATTCATATAGAATAAAATGTGAGAAGTACACTGCAGAAAATATATTTTTATAGATTACTTGGTCATTATCTAAACTGGATTTTACATAGACTTCCTGAACTCTCCATCATGAGATCTAATAGAGGATATCATTGATATGGCCATTAGAAATAGAACCATCTCAGTTTACACTTAGCCAAGTATAGTAAACATACATCTATATATGGTATACACATATAGTATTTGATGCCATGAGAATGCTATATTTCAAATAAAGCAATGAATCCGAATCTATAAAACTGGGTTTTTACCTTTTGTTGAATTTTAAATTCTGTGATTTTGCCTTATTGATTCTATGTTTGCTCATATAAAAGGACTGTGTAGAATTTATTGAACATCTTCTATATGCCATATTATTCACAAATTCCTATAGTCAGGGATACCACCGCTCAGGTGACATTTGAATGATCCAATGGTATCATAGTAGCCTTGAATATGATGAGGTGTATTGAATAAAAATAAAGTGGTGGTGGACGCTCCCAAGGGGATGCCAAGTACTTCTTTTGAAGAAAGGAGGGCGTAAGTCGGTGAGTTTGGAAATGTATGCTCCTTAAACAATTCCATGAGTTCTGCTACCCAAGAAAATGCCTACATTTTGAGTCTGCTCTGTTCAATATTTCAGTGTTATAAAGAGAAAATCACATCTTAGTGTAAAACAAGAAGTCTACAGAATATTTTGCCATTTTGCTGTTCTCTCTATTTGAAGTCTTCCAAGGACAAATAATAAGTATTTTTTTAATCTGTTTTGCTTTAAAGTCCTTCCTTTTTATTGAGGTATTTTCCTACACAAAAGTAGAATTAAACCAAAAGTCTAATCTGAAAATAGTAGAAGTATACTCAGAGGGGAGTTAAAGTCAGTAACAATTCAAAAATTTAAATTCTTTACTTTAAGTCACACAATAAAGCCAATTGAAACTTGACTATCTCTACTTCTTATTTAGTTGACAAAATTAGTTGAATAAACTCGCACTATACTTAAATGCTTTGAATTCAAACCAGCAAGTCTATCTTGATGATTTTAACAATTCCAACAATAGAGAATGATTTTAGCCCCAGAATACTAAGAAAAAGTGTTTCTCAAGTACAATCATATCGTATTATATTGGTGGTGGAGGTCATTTATGTAATTGGGTCATGTATATCCTCAAACATGTAAACTGGTATACTCGGATATTAAAAACTTACTGATAAGTAAACATATATCATTTTAAAATGGCATATACTGTTGGATATTATGCTTTTGGCATCAATTTGACAATTTCAGAAATATGATTCATATACTCCAGGACATTTTAACTAGTTTGATTACACTATGGATGTCACTACTTCAATCGTGATGTTTTCTTGTCTATGGAATAATTGGAAGCTGGAATCAGCAGGTTTCAAATGACTCCAGCTGTGTTAAGTACCCACTGTGAAGCAGATTCACTTTCTTATATGTTGTTTTGTAATAGGAGAGATGTTTAAGGTGAAACTCTCCAAATGGGTGGAGTTCCTATGGATAATCGACAAAGAACTAAATTAATAACAGGTACTAAAAGGAACAGAGTAATTTTAAAACAACATGCAAATAAAACAGGTGAAAACACTCAAAATAGAAGATGAAACAATTGCAAAAATGTGAAACAATAGGACCTAAGACCAGCACAAAATATCCTGTGTGCTATATTCTGATACTCTTGCAAAGATCAAATTCTCATAACTTTCAAATAACCTAAAAACATATAATGTTTAAATAAAAAGCAGATTAATGCAGATGAGTTGCTTAACAAAAAGATATAAACTCAGATTCAAGAAAAACGCCATAACATAAGCAAAACGCTGATATCCTTGGGAGAAAGGGATGAAGACCTGGTAAACCTAATCACTTATTCTATGACTGTTTTCCTTCCTTCCTTCCTTCCTTCCTTCCTTTCCTTTCCTTTCCTTTCCTTTCCTTTTGTTCTTTCTTTCTTTTGTAGTACAGGGGACTGAACTCAGAGGCATTCTACCTCTAAGTTATACCCCTAGCCCGATTTTATTTCTTATTTGGAAACAGGGTCTCAATAAGTTGCTGAGGCTGGCTTTGAACCTGGGATCCTCCTGTCTCAGCCTCTCAAGTAGCGAAATTATAAGCATGTACCACCATGCCCAGCTATGTATATGTTTTTCATTAGGCATGATTATGTCCAACATCCAGACAAGGAAATCAAGTGCTGGTACAACAATATGATGATGTCACATGGTCTTTTTGTAGTAGGTCACCAAGTCTTTTTTTTTATAACTCCCAATAGCAAACCACTTCTCACATCCTCCTTTTCTTCAGCAGGAAAAATAATTATATAGGCCAAATGATCTCAAAGGCACATTTGAATCTTGAGACTATGAAACTATTTTATGAGTTCTATTAAATACCAAATTTATCTTTCTAAAATTAATATAGTAGCTAGACACTCCATTAATCACTATTCAATTATTATTTGCTTCTTTTTATAGAATTTATACTGGATTCTAGTTTACTGTCTGGATGGCTGAAAAATCTATTAAGGGAACTTTAATGTGAAGCCATGTATTTTTCTTCCAAAACTATAAAGAAATATCAGAATAAAACTATTGATCATTATGTTTAAAGTATACACTCAACAATTTAAGTATCCAAGGGCTTAAAGAAATTTTCGGATGGGGAGGCTTCGAAGAGAAAGATCTTGATCCTGTTCTGTTTAGTTCACCCTTCCTCTTATATATTAAAAATCCTGATATGATGGGAAGACATATTGGTGTGTAAGAAATGAGCAACAAAGAAATGAAAACCAAAGCTATCTCTAAGTGGTAGAAGAGTGCATGTTAAATAAGAATGTTTTCTGTATATGATGTTACAGAGATTAAATCAGTGTAAAATATCATACATATATATAAAGTATAATTTCCATATTATCTGATCTCTCAGGTTACATTAACATTTATTTAACATCTACTTACTCAATTTGCAATTCTCAGCACTATTGCAGGTGCAGTGTTGGAAATACAGAAGCCATAAGACATAATCTGTTACTTTGAGTGGATCTCTTATATTCTCCTTATTGTACTCTATGTAATAATATACCAGTATTTGCTTTGTCTGAGTTGCCATTTGAGAGTGAAAGAGCATCAGGAAGAAGGACTGTGTTTTGAATAATCCTGACTATTTGCCTGGGGTTGACCCTGCATCAGCTGGAGAGGATGCACAACCCTGCCAATAACAGATGGTCCTGCAGGAATAGTTTAAACCCCAAGGAGTGTTGTTCCCAGTATCATCCAGAAGTCAATAACCCTTAGCTAAGGCAGAATTTAATTGTCTAAAATAAAGACTTTACGTGTCAAAATGCTTTTCCTTAATTATTATCATGTTTAAAAATCAATCAATGAATTCAACATATTTTGCTGCCACTATTTGGCAGAAGATCTTGCTGTCAAGACCAAGGAGGAAAATGATTTAGGAAAATAGCCTAAAGATTGTGTGCCTGTTTTTACTATACTGTAATGCAATTTTGATACTTATTTCAATTTTGAGGTTAAAAAATGACAATATTCTTTCATATTTTATTTTGACAGTTTGAATGGATTAGGAATGCATTGAAGCATTATTAACCTAAGTAGTGCCAAATGTAACTAAAATATACCTTTATTTCTTAACTTGGGAAAGGACATCCATAAGAAACATTCAGTTTTAAAAATGAGAAAAGAGAGCCGGGCAAGGTGTGCACGCTTGTAATCCAGCATTTGGGAGGCTGAGACTGGAGGATAGTGGTTCACGGAGAGCCTCAGCTCCTCAGTGAGGCCCTGTTTCAAAATAAAGAATAAAAAAAATAGGGCAGGGGATGTAGCTCGGAGGTTGAATGCCCCTGGGTTCCATCCCAGACCCGCAAAAAAAAAAAAAAAAAAAAGAGAGAGAGAGAGAGAGAAAAGAGAGCCAGGCGTAGTGGCACATGCGGAGACAGGAGGATCGCACAGGTTTGAAGCCAGCTGCGCTGGCTTAAGAGACCCTGTTTCCAAATAAAAATATAAAATGGATCTGGGAGTGTATCCCGGAGGTAGAAGGGTTTCCAGAAACCCCAGTACCACCAAAAAAAAAAAAAAAAAAATGGCAAAAGAACAATATATTTTCTAAAACTACAAATGAGAATAAAGATTTGCTTTTGCCAGCAAGAAAGGGCACATTGTGGATTTTATTTGAAATTTTGTGGCTGTCTCAAAACAAGACATCTTTTCATCCATATATTTAAATGTAGGCATACTGTTATATAGAGATAGATATATAGTTATTCAATGGAAAGATCTGTAGTAATAGTTCATATCATTTAAACGTCTATAGGGTAACTAAGAAGCAAGATGCATATTAAGTAACACAAGTGATATAGTCCACTTAGTAAATAACAAGAAATAGAGCAAAGAAAAGTTGCCAGGCCAGGTGTGTTCACAGCTGACACACAGAAGAGAGGCTATTGTGATTCTAGACATCCAATGTGAAAATCGGTTCAATGACATGAATATATGACACAGGAGGATATAAACTCACAACTCAAAACTCACTCCATTTTGTCTCCATTTGTCACTTGCACCTTCTACAAAAAGTTTCCTGCAGAATCCTATGTGGCAGTGTATTTGAAAGTCCTCAGCATGCAGCTGCTATCACACAGAGGCATAGATTGGTTACATCCTCTGAATCCAAAAAGCACTAGTTTTGTTTTTTTTTTCTCAGAAAAGATCTACTATAGAACTACTCTCAGCAGAAGACATTTTCTGCCCCTCAAAGATACAACTTCATTTCATAAATCCTTCTGTGTTTCCACTCTTCTTATTATTGAGGCTTGTTTAATGAGAGAAAAAAAGAAAAATCTCATCCGTTGAATTGTGGCCTTTCTTGTCGTGCACAAAAAGAACTGTTTTGTTTTCAAAATGAATCATCTAGGATTACTCTCAGCCAGCCACTGAGCCTACTGTGGGCTGCATATAGATGATATACTTTTTCTAGTAGGCAAAGATATAGGATTTGTAAAATTATTTTAAATATGCATAGCTATTTCCACCGTTTATATCTAACAGGGCTAGCCAAAGACATTAAGCCTAAAGAACTGCAAGGCCTGTACTGAAAGTACACTGTCATGAAGGTGAATATAATGAAACCTACGTATGTCTGGAATGAAATGCTGTGCTACAAATATACACTACTTACAAATGAAGCAAGAAGGGATTCAAAAAAATAGCTTGAGAAAAGATTCGATAGTGATTCCTAGGAGGATAAAAGCACTCAGTCCTCAGCCCTATTCATTATGGTAATGTTATATGGTTTTATAGATACCTAGAGTTTTAAACTGATTTACCTTTCCAGAAGAGTTTGTCTGAATTATTAAGAATTTATTCTCAGGAGAAGTGAAGCCTAGATCAGGGACATCAATGGCATCACAAGTCAGTATAAGCAGGCCCGCATGCAATATATATCTCTGATAATTAGTATCATCAAAGAGCAAATCTGCCCATTCTAAGGCATATACTTAAGATTTTTATTCTTTCAGATGCATCCAGTGTCTCTGCATTTGGAAAAAACAGTCAAGACTAATTCCCTAGACTATAAATCACTCTAATGTGGAGGCAAATGTTAGCTAGTTGTATTACAAAGCCTTTACTTCATATTTAATAGGCACCTGCAATACCAGCATTATACAAAGCTCTCTACTTTGCAAATCTTTAAAACCCCACTTAATTTTCTGCACTGATTTCCTGCAATCTAAGAGCTTATGAAGGGTTCATTGTGTTCATACAGATCTATGCAAAATGTGCCAGAGCTTCCCTGTCTGTGATGGCATTCATTTGGAGGTGAATCTCAAATTTCTATCACTGGCATGCTTATTTCCGACTAAAATAAATATTCTCAGGATGAAAGCTGAAGATTAGGAGAACAAAGAAGAAGGCAAAGTAACTAGCACTGGAAGAGATACATGCAAATACCAGCTCAGTGACAATTCTTCATACCGTTTACAATGGAAGCTTAAAGACCCAGACTCTGCAACCCATTAGTTCTTCAATATCCTGAAAGGGATTAGAGTTTCTTAATCAACTGGTAACAGATTGAAAAAAGCAGGAGTTTGGATATTTGAAAAGCAGTGTAAAACTGAAGTTAAGAGATGGCCCGATAGACAAACAGTGGTAAGTACAAGATACTATACAGATGAGATAAAATTGACCAAATTTTCATTTTTTTAGCCCATATAATTAAAAATCATCATAACTTAATAGTTGGTCAAGCTGCATGTCATAAAGTCTTGTCAAGAACAGATAAGTCAGTTTCATCTAAAACACTGGAATGATTAGTATGAAATGACTAGAAAGAACCAAATATGTCTCAAAAATCTTGCCTGTGCTTACATCTTCATCACCCTTGGGAAAAGATGGTTCCAGTGCAATATTTTATAAATGCAATATGCAATTATGATACTATAACCAATCCAATTGTTAAAGATCAATGGAAAACATGTTCATTACATATTTAAATAATGGATACATACATAAAAATAGATATTTAATGAATAACTTTGAGTCCCACATTTTTTAAAGTTATATTTGTTGGCTCAGAAAATTCTATAGATTGTTACTATTCTTGTCTATTGTAGACAAACTGTCTATAGAACAAAAATTTGAGAGAAATTAAAGATAGTCTTTTTTCCAGCTTATTCCTGTCATCACTCTTTACTATTAAAGAAGTATAGTTAGCTGCTTTACTTATGAAAGAATTTCAAATTTTAATGAGTGTTGGCTTAGGGGAAAAAAGAACATAAATCAAATGAAAAATGTCAATCATCATAATATATGTTTCAAGTTTTATGTTTCTGATGACTGACAGCGCAATAGGTTTGTATCAAACAAAGGCAAAAAGCATGTGTTCTTTCCAAATGAAATGTTTGACAGATTTAAGTTTCCTGAAATAACAACTGAGGAAACCTAAAGCAGAAGAGTATATCTCTTTTTGTGTATAAAATTATATTTCTACATTACATTTGCATTTTTTCTGTATTATGACACAAATTTAGGGAGGATATTGTCTATTAAAAGTCCATAAAGTATTAGCATAACTATTAAGAATGTCTGACTCCTATGTCTCCATGAAACTTTGCATTAACCTTTTCCTGACTGACATTTACAAATTCTCACTAGTACCTGTCCTGTGATTAGAGTCATATCTTAACAAACCTGATATAAGCATTGGAGTCCTTAGGGGTACAAATTCTGGTAAGAATATTAAATGTGAAGTTATATGTCAAGAAATCCAAATATTTTTGAATCTACATTATGTAATATTCTTGATTATTTTCCTACTGCGCTTATTATATTGATTTACTAATGTTAGCAAGAGGCTAATTATAGTTTTCATAAAGGATCCTCTTCATGAAAACACCAGACTAAACTTAGAGAAAGCTTACCCAGAGGAATTTAAGTAGAAGTAGTAAACAATCCACTAGATTGGCAGTTTTGTTTTTAGCTATATACAAGCAAATAAAGTCAAACTAAGAAGCATGAGAACAAAGCAATACAGATATTTGACTTGGCCCTCACATCTGTAAACACTCAGGGTAACACAGTTAGGCTAGCACAAATACAGTAGTTTTGGCATCTGGCTGACTTCCAAATTTCCCCAACTCAAAAAAAGATATAAAATTAAAGAATCTAATTAATAAAACAATCTGGAAACACAGTTTACAAGAAAATATGTTCAAAAGACATCATGTTCATAATAGTTCACACTAGAGTATAAAATAACATAATGTACAAATAATGTCCTAAGAAGCTGCATATAATATTGTGAGTTTATATGAATATATACTTTTTGTGGTACTTACTGAGGATGGAAACCAGGGGCATTGTACCTCCGAGCTACACCCACAGCTCTACATTTTAGTCTTTTTAAATTTTTGAAGCAGGGTCTCACTGAGTTGCAAAGGGCCTCACTAAGTAGTTGAGGCTGTCCAAGAACCGTGATCCTTCTGTCTCAGCCTCCTTAATGCTGGGACTACAAGTGTACACCACCACGTCTGGCTTTTATTGTGGGTATATTTTGCAGCTATTTTATGTACATCAAAATGAAAATTGAGCCCTAAGATTTGATATAAGTCACTCATTCATGAAGAAAACTGATTCACAATTTCGAATTAATTCTAAACACACTTTTTCCCATCTTTTAAGTTATACCATTAAGAAAAGGCAAATTATAACTTACAATTATTAAAATAACAAGAATGTGCATGTTGTTACAAGAACAAAATTTACAAGATAATTTTTTGTAGTGCTGAGGATTGAAACTAAGGTCTTGCTCATGCTAGGCAAGTGCTGTGCCACTGTCCTACACCCAATCCTGCAAGGTGATTTTAATGATGCCAAAGCCTGTTCTGCTGTTCTATCATGCAATGAGGATGACTCATAGAGAACTAAGAAGAACATTAAAGTATATAGTTTCTATATATAGAATTGCAACAAATTCTAGAAAATAAAAAACTTGACATTTTAACTATGAAAATTATTTTATCTATATTAAATGCTTAGGAATCAGCAGAAAAATGTATACTTCATACAGTGGCAACTTTTTATTTCTCTTCTTAAAATTATTAGAAGTAAATGCCAAAATATATCTTAAATTTTATAGATTTTAAGTATCAAAATGTAAACAAAATCATCAAATATTTGTCTGGCAAATCCAAAATAAATGGTATACAGTTTGAATGGATAGCCCATCCTCATTACTAAAACCTGAATCAGTCTCCAAGGGGTTCTTAGCATCTTCTACATCCTAAAAGCTGATTTCATGAACACAGGGTATTTAGCCAAAGAGAAGTAGAAACAAAACACATAATTAGCAATATTGTTAAATAATTTGCATGAAGAAGCCAGTTTTTATGACATGCTACCCATTTTCAACCATCTTTACCGGTGTAATCTAAAATTTTGTAGTTTAAAATATCTTGGACATTTTTTGCTAGCCTCATACTACTTAACATTTGCCTTTTTTTCACTTTCAATTGAATTTTTTTCTGACTTTTAAATATCAGGTCTGTGACTATCTTGTGCATTTCACATGATGTAGTAACATTTCAGTAGTGACTGTAGTGGATTACTCAGAAATGAAAAGCAATCATAAATGTAATATAATATTTCTAAATGCAGTGGAATTTAATTAATTCCCTTGATAACTGTAAAAGCACATGTACACACTTTAGTACAGCATGCATACATATTTTCAATGTATAAATTCTTAAATATACATATATAAATACATATATATACAAATACATTTGTATATGTCTATACAATTGTACATGTATATACAAATGTACTCATGAGAAAATAGTCTACATTGTAAAAAGTTAAAGCCAGGGTGCTGAAGCTCTAAAATGAGCATTTCATTTAGAAAATTAAACATGACTGTTTACCCAAAACCAAACTCTAGTGAAACTCTCACTGCTTGTTGTATTATTACTTGAAGAACTTGTCAAATGTAAGTAGATCATCTTGTTTTTTAAGTTAACATTTTCATTTATTACCTTCCCCACCCCTTGAAAAAAAATCACACTGGGGCCAAGAAAATTAATTCCCCAAATGCTGTCAACTGGATTGGGAAATGGCAATAAACAGCTTACTGTAAAGCCTCCAGCTACAATAAAATGACTGTCAATAAATGGGCTGAGTTGGGTTGTGTAAAAACAGGTCCATTGGATATGATAATGTAAAAGGGAATAGAGTTTACATATGTTATGGCGAGTTCTCAAAGTGAGGTCCTTGGACTAACAGTACCAATGTTACCTAAGAAACTGCTAGAAAGGTAAATGTCCAGGCCTGAACCCATGATGCTGAATCAGAACCTCTTTGGATGGGTCACGAATGTTTGTGTTTCAAGAAGTACTCCAGGTGATTCTGACACATCTTGCAATGTGAGGACTGAGATCATGTTTCTAAATTATATGCATCAATAATATCTTTCTTCTTCTACGCAAATATACCAATTAAGTTTATTGGACTTTATTTTGTTGTCCTCCTCTTAAGCTCACATCAGTAAACCGTTGCTCTTTTGTATAAATAAATTCCAAGACGTAATCTTTTGCTTAAAAATTGTAATTCTTAATCTGTGAATGCTAAGGGCACTTCCAAAAATATGTAAAAAATAACTTGTTGAAAATTAAGTGATGAACTTGCAATCTTTAAGAAAAAACAAAGCTTAGTAAGCGTGAATAAGGAATATGATTTGCCATTGTTTTGTCTTTTCTTTGCAGGTTAACACAGGAGAAAATAGCAAAGGGAAAGGATTCAGAAATAGAACCAGTGCACCACAAATAGACCTATCATGTAGGAGTCAGACATTATGTTTGCATTGTATAGGCAATACAAAGTAGTTATATTTAATTTTGGTAACTCTTAAATCAAGAATCTTGTATTTTATCCACATATCAAGTAGCACCAAAAAATGAAAAGGTGTTATTTTTAATGGCAATTGTGCCCACCCAACCCCAAATCTTCATGGATTATGTATTAGTTTGCAAAGTCCTTTGAAAGCCTTTGTAGCAATAAATTTTGCTTTGTCAAAGTTGTGTAGCTCATTTTGCATAAAAGTCATTAGTAGAAGTGAAGAAACTAAAAGAGAAAAAGATAATTTTTGCTTTCTTAGCTTTACCAAAAGCTATCATATAGTTCAATGAAAACAAATTACTAAAGGGTGGCATATAATTTGTGTCCTTCACACAAACTATGCTTCTCCCTAAAATTGTACATATTGTTCTGTATATCACCATCACTTCTTTCTTTACTTCTAAAATTCCTTTTCTCCAACATCACTATTTTTCCCTTTTAGCATAAAAACTAAAATGTGTAAGCAAGGCCATTTCACTATCCCTTTATTATAATAGCAAAGTGAACTACATTTGAACATCAGAATGCCTACAGGGGAACTGAAAAGCAACACCTGGTCAGAAGGAAGTCTAAAGTGCACTTTAGTTTCAGTTAGAGAATTACTCAGCGTCCTCTTTGAAAGATTACATCATACAAACAAATATCTTTATGACTGACTAAGCCTCAACAATAGGACTTTTCCCTGCTTTGCTGAAATGCATTTAACATTTTTGTCACTGCACTATATATAAGTTCAATTACTAGCAAGAAGTCAGGAAAAGCTGCTCTGTATCTCAGTGCTGATACCCATTACAGTTATATGATAAAAAAAGACAATGTGGAAAGTATGTTAGCATATTTCTTTGAAAAGAATTTTCAGGTTTTATGTGAAAAGTTTTAAATAGCATTGGTTTCTCCAAGATACTATGCAAGTCATAAAATAGCATGAGGATATTGTAAACAACCTTTATGATAAAATTATAAAAATTAAAATTTTTATTCAAATAGCAACTTCTTAATTAAGCCCATTTAGTTTTGCCAATTATTTTTTGTTGTCATAACTATTTAACAACGTTTAAAATTGTTTACTAAGCCAGGACAACTCCCAAACTTTAAGACATCAACTTCTTCCCAAATGATTTTAAAGTTAACATGAAAATAAGTTGCCATTCCAAATTCAATGTGTATTTAATAGGCCCCTATTCTCCACTAAAACTTTAATAATTATTTACTTATTTTAAATCACTTTATCCTGTACATTTAACTTATAAGTATGTGTAGTTATAAAATCTGCTAGACACTTAATATTTTAAATGGAGATTTTAGTTAAATAACTATAGACATTATAGTTAATATTCTGGGAGTATTTGTGTGATTCATTGGCAAAATAATTTTTACAAAGAGTTTATTGCCATGAAGCCTTAAAGTTATTCTATAAAATATATAATAGGTAGTAAAGGAGAAAACAGTTTCTATAAGACAGCCTACTCCACCCCAACCCCAAAAAAGGAAAAAAAAAACTGTTTTTTCACTCATCTATGACTCTCAAGATTATTCTGAGAACTAATTTTCTTTTATTTAATTTTTTGAAATGTATATGTCCCTGACTTAACAAAAACAGACCATCACCAGAGAGACTCCAATATCAAGGAAGATAGAACTTGGGATAGGGAATCCTAGAAAGGTAGTGTGGTGGGAGCTAATAAAAAATGAACAAGCAAATAGACTTAACTGCTAGTTGCTCCAGAGCAACTATCATTAAATAAAAGGTATCTTTGGCTGTACTACCAGCTCCATCCCCCCCCATTTCCCTCACTACTGCAGGATTGGCGCCTGGCCAGCACCAGCGCCATGATACCCTAGTGCCACCTACAGGCTATTATCGACACTCAAATTTCATGGCAACAGACAAGCACCAGTGAAATAAATTAGACAGCGCTGCATTTAAATCTTTATTAGCAAAGAATTATTAGACCTAAGAAAAACTAATTCTGGATTTGGTTGAAATATGAGTTTCTCAGCCTCTTAATCCCTCTTCATATGGCATATTTCACAGTTTAAAATGAGTTATGACAAGATCACTTATGCATTACTAAGATGAGAGAGTATTTACAATGGGTTCATTCTTTTCTCTATAAATCAGTTATATTAGAGCAAAAGCATTCCTTTTTTTCTTTTTTGAAAGTGTATTTGGCCATCGTGGACATTGAAAATCTTCTATTAAGGAACCAGTTTACTATATTACAATAAAATAATTCAAAATCAAAGAGAAGACTTCCTATATGGCTTAGTTGCAATCTATAAACAATCATGTGCTTCACAGCTGATGTACATTTAAGATTCTACTATCTTGTTTAGAGACTAAAAAAAATTTAACCCCCTTAGCAACCACAGCTCCAATATCATTGGTGTCAAACCTTCAAATATCTTTTAAAACTTGATATTTGAAGGTGACTTTTTAGATCAAAAGATAATGTGAGAATCTTAAGACAGTCAATTTGGAAACCTCAGGAGCAGAATTTGGCATATTCGGATGGGTTTTCTTCCTCAGCAAACATTATCTTGGGACATTTTGGAATAATTTCTTCTTTTCATCTTTTGCCATTTGAAGGAAACGGGGAGGTTAAATAATTCTGAGAACTCAGAAATTTCAAAGCTGTTCTAAAAATTTCTTGACTGAGCCCCCAGAGGAATAGAAAAGGGGTCAAGTTTTTTTTTTCTTCCTCTTTCTAACTAAGCTAACCTTAGACCAAAACAATACACACATTGGCACGTTAATACTGGTTGACTGGGCACTTGTATGCAGTACTTATAGACCAGTAAAAGTGCTCGTTTACCTGTCTGGTGTGTAAGGGGCCCTTTGTCTTGAAGCCTCCTTGGGAACTGCACTCTGAGGCACTGAAGTGATCTGAACTAGTGGAAGAGCGTTTGGAAAGGGTGTCACAGCCCCCGACAAAGGTGTTGTCCAAAGGGAGCTCCTGAATCACATGGTGCTTTTTCACGGAAACTGGAGTGTCTGGTTTGAGATGAAAAGCAGGTTGTGGAGAGGCAGACTTGTAGTGCTTGGCCAGGTCAGGGCTGTTAGGCTTGAAGGTTGTTGGAGGTGCTGGGCCCCAGTCAAATCTTCCTATGCTCTGCTCCTCCAGCTCAGCTGGCAGGCTTATTGTCCCGTTGATGGGTTCGTGAACTGCATCATCCGGTTTGGACTCTTCAATAGTCACAAAGTTCAAAAGAGAGCTCTTGGGAGACTTTCTTTTCTTCCTTTTCTTTTTCTTGTTTTGCTTGTTCTCCTGGTTTGGGGACATCCATTCCGCGCCTTGCTTGTTCCTCTGAGCTGCTTTGAACCTGGACGCGTGGCGGCAGCGCACCAGAACAGTGACGAAGATTACGACTATGACCACCATGGCCCCGGCCACGATGGCAATCATGATGGTGAGATAGTCCTCATTTTGGTAGGGTTGGCTGCTGTCACCTATGTTCCTGTCCAGTGGGGTCTCCATAGTCCTGCGGATCAAGTCATAGATATAGGAGGCATTTCCAGCAGTGTCGTTGACATAGAGAAATACAAGCACGAGTGTGTGCAAAGACTTGGGGTACCCTAGGTCACTTATATTGACCACCAAACGGTGCAAGCCCACATCAGTGGGTGCCGGCTTCTCCTCCAGAGTGATGTTACCTGTGACTGGATCGATCCGAAATAAGCCTTTGTTGTTCCCACTCACTATCGTGTACTTAAGTTCTGCGTTCATTCCAGTGTCAATATCCACCGCAAAAACTTCTGCCACAACAGAGCCAGGAATGGCTGAGAGGGGAACCAACTTAAAGGAAGTATTAGATGGTGGAGAAATGACAACCGGGCTATTGTCATTGACATCCATGACATTGATAGTTACTTTTGCAGTAGAGGAACGAGGTGGTTGTCCCCCATCGGTGGCTTTGACATCGAAAGTGTAGGAACTCTGTTGCTCTCTATCAAAGGAGACATTTGACTTTATGACTCCAGAATAAGGATCCAACACAAAATTATCATTGTCATTCAGAATGGAAAGAGTCACAGCTTTATTCTCCCCAGCATCTGCATCTGTCACTGTGATTACCCCCACAGTACTATACTTTGGCAGATTTTCAGACACAAAAAATTGAAAATGGTTATGAGTAAACTTGGGGCTATTGTCATTCTCGTCCAGAACAGTAACTATCACAGCCGCTTGGCTTTGCAGGGGAGGGGTCCCATTGTCCCTGGCAGTTACTGTAAAAATGAATCGTTCTTGTTCTTCTCTGTCAAAGACTCTGGAGGCTGTCAAAACTCCTGTCTTTCTGTCCAGATCAAAGAAGGAGGCATTCGGTCCAAGCTGATAAACAATGTCTGCGTTTTTCCCACTGTCTTCATCTGTGGCACTAATAGTGGTTAAGTATAACCCACGTCGGTTGTTTTCAGAAACTGACAGCTCAATTACAGGCTGGTTGAAAATTGGTGGGTTGTCATTTTCATCCTCAAGTTTAACCCTTACCAAGGCAGTCTGGTTTAAACTGGGCTTCCCAGAATCAGAGGCAACAATTTTAAAGCTGAACTCTTTAGTGCCCTCATAGTCCAACAAGGAAGAGGTCTCTAGCAAATACTGGTTGTCATAGACTGCCTTCAGGTGAAACGGGACCTCTCTCTCAATAAAACAGATCACTTTGCCATTCACATCTGTGTCCTTATCTGAAACAGTAATCAGGGCAATCTTTGTATTGACAGGATCTTTCTCAGATAAATACACTGTCCCATTGATGGGACTTATAATGTACCTGAGGTCTATGTTCGGAGGGTTATCATTCACATCGGTGACATTGATGGTAACCGTCGCTCGGGCAGGAGTGGAGCTGCCATCACTAGCCAGCACTGTCACTTTGTGAATGGCTGTCTCTTCTCTATCTAAGGACCTCTGAACTGTAATCAGCCCGGTGGTATTATTTAAAGCAAAGAGTCTTTTGGTTGCAGGGGCGACCTGGGCACCAAAAATGTACCGGATTTCGGCATTACTGCCTATATCTGCGTCAGTGGCATGGAGCTGAATTACAGAGGTGCCCACAGGAGCATTCTCTGGGATGTGCACCTCCACTTGCCCCTCTTTGAACACTGGCCTGTTGTCATTTACATCACTTACTGTGACCTGCAGTATGGCTGTGCTGGATTTCTGTGGAGTGCCTCCATCCTCCACTTTGATTTTCATCACATAGGTGTCTTTCTGTTCTCTGTCCAAGTTTTGCTGAACAATCAATTGCGGCCACTTCTCTCCCTCTGGAGTTTCCACGATATCCAGACCAAAAACACTCTGCCCATTTAGCAATTCATAATGCTGTACACCATTGAAGCCTGTGTCAGGATCTGTTGCTGATGGAATTGGAAAGCGGCTGTTGATCAAAGTGTTTTCTGGGATGGAAATATTGATGACAGGAGACGGAAACATGGGGGCATTATCATTGGTATCCTTGACAATTATCTTTATTTTGATCAGCCTGAAAAAGTCATTGGGGAGGATCACCACTTCAAGTTCAAAGAAGCACTCATTCTCCTCAGCATAAGAAGCTCCAGCACAGAGTTTTTCTCTGTCTATTCTGTTGGAGGTCGTGAAAATCTCCCCAGTGCTGCTGGATACTTTCACCAAAGGGGCATCCCCAGCTTTAGAAACCAGTCTGTAGACAAGGCTGGCACTGGTCCCTGTGGCAGCATTGATGTGAGAAATGTTCAGATCCTTTGGTATGTTTCCTATGGGCACATTTTCAGGCAATTCCTCTCTAATAGTGTAAATAAGTTCTTGAGCTATTGCAGAATCCAGCCTTAAACAGGCAATCAGAGCAGCCAACAGGTAAAAATCCCTCAGGTCCATGATAATGTATTTATTGTCTTTTCCCAGATTTTAGGGTTTAAACGTTTCCACTGAGGGATGCACAGATTGCAAGAGGAAGTGTGCATGGACTGGAGGATGCATTACATCTCATCCCTTATTTGGAGACAGCCACTGTCAACACAATCGTACAGACAATATTATTCTTCAGTAAATAAAAGCACACAGTCACAAAACTGCGAACCACATTTTCCACTGCATATTAGTAAACATGGCAGTTTGCTCTGCCACTGTTTGCAAGTTAACTCTATGGGTAAAAACCCTGAATATCCCCCGCTTGTTGCATTTCTCCCAGAGAAAATAAAATTATCTACTTTTGAATTAAGGACAGCAGCTATTTTTACCTGTCTTTCCCCACTTTTCTTTTGAACACTGTTTAATTCAAAACATGCATTCATGTACTCTTCCCCTCCCCCTGTCTGACTGCCTCCTGGCCTCTAACCCACCTCCCTCAGTTGTTGTAGGTGCAAGTGAAAACCCTTAAGTATTTAGCTATGATTTCTGCTAATTGCTTTGTCACATGTCAAATGTGATGTGTTTTCTTCTCTGCCACACTGAGTCATCTCTTTCCTCTAAAAGACTCTTTTCCTTTTCTACCAGTTCTTCCACTGCCTACAAATACAATCTTACTGGGAAACGAGCATCCAGACATGCTGCTGCGGCATCAGAAGCAATAGTCACCGGCCACTACATACCCTTATTGCGTAAAAGCACAATACCAACACTTCAGATTTCTTAACCAGAGCCTGCTCTCCTTTCTCCATATTGCCAAATTACCCCCATCAGGATTAATAAGCACATGAAAACTTTTAAAAATGTGTAATAATATACAATTCCTCGTCCTAGGCGTGGAGGAGAGTGTAGAGACGTAAGTGAAACGCATCTGACATTCCCATGTAACCACACAATATTTTCTGCTGAGCATAAAAGAGAGGAAAAATGCAGTTTCTTAACCCTGATCTCAGGCTATAATATTAGTAACACTTGCCACACATAAATACTGCAACCCAACAATGCACGCAAAAAACATTCTGCTCAGATGCTCCCCTAACTGCAATTTACATGGGTGCAAAGCTCCAAGCAGCTCCCTACTTGAGTAGGACTGGTCAGTTCCCAGGCTCTAATCTTATCTGCATTAGACTTCACGGTAGCTGATGCCCGCGATTAGTTCCGGCAGTGATGCAGGTAGAGATGCAGATACAGCCGAGTAGGTGAGCTCTGCCCCAAAACGTCTACCCAATTACAAACATCCCTCGTCTACACTGAGGACATATCTAAACACAGCATTTACAATTGTGCATGCGAAACTTTCACTTACGTTAGTTGTCTCAACCTTTCCCCTTTCCCGGTATGCTGCAGTTAGGAAGGATTTGTTCCAACACATAGAAAGCCATGCATCTGGTAGTACCAGTTTGGGGAGAAATCAGAAGCAGCAAAACGTTTCCTCCTTTCAAAATGTGTGGCTTCGGGCTGGCAAATTAGCAACTCCCGAGAACAAATTCACAGATTTGTCGTTAGTCATTCTCCCCACATTTCGTCTCTATTACCCACTGGGTCTGGGCTCTTCTGGTATTTAACGCGCACCACATCCAGTTGCACTTCTTCAGCTCAGGAGTATTTCCCACAGCATCAAGCATACCATTTCTATCCGATGTCAATACTGCTTAAGTCTCTAACTTCTGATAGGAAACGTCAGAGTTGGGGTGATGGTTCATTCTCCGGCTCTTCTCCCTGGTGACAGTTGCCGACAAATTTCTAATCGGTTCTCTTTGGTGCTTCAGAGACTCCCAGGCGCTCCTTCCAGTCTCGCACGCTCTTCCTCGTTCCCTTCTCCTCTGCCCCCCTCTCCTTCTCCCTCTCCTCTCTCTCCTCTCTCTGAACTGAATTTCTTGATATAACTCTCAATAAGCCCAGAGGGAGGGCGTGACGGCGCGGGCCCGCCCCCGGCTCCTGATTGGTCAGCATCTTGCGGTGCGGGCGGCTGCAGTCGACGGGAGGGAGGGGGCGCAGAACAAGGAGCCCTGTGTCCCAGCCTCCCCTCCCCAGCACCCCCTCGGCAGATCTGAAAACCCGGAGATCTGATCCTGGTCCCGGGAGAGCCTGGTTCCAAGATGTGCACTGAGCATGCCCGGCAGGGGCTGGCCGGGGAGGGAGGCGCCGGCCCCTGCAGATGCTAGAGGTGCAGCGAGCCTGGGAGGGAGGGCGGTGAGCACCCGAGGCCGGGCGCCCGTGCTGGGCGCCCAGGCAGAGATCTGGGGAGCCAGGAGCACCACGACGGACGAATGAGGGTCACCGCGGCTCGTTTTGGGGTGCACACCTCACACTTCTGCTTGCTCAGCGAAGGGGCCAACAGGACAGATGGGAGGGACACACAGCCACCCCTCCGTGGGAAGCACCGGGTGACAGATCCCCCAGTGCTTTAAACCAAAAACATGCCTGGTGCTGCGTATTGAGGTTTTAGAGGGTTTAGCTGACGGGGACATCGGAGAGAAGGGCGGAGAGGGCGGATAGTTAAAGGTGGGGCGGCGGTTCTTAATTTCATTGGAGACCCAGACCAAAAGAAAATTAATCTGAGCACTTCCTCCTTTCAGGGTAGCAGAATCAGCTTGGAGAAAAGGGAAGTCGTCGCCTCTGGGATCCCCTGGGTGACTCTAGTCAGGTGGCCGAGTGTGCAAGCCAAGTCTGCCCTCGGAGCTGGACCAGCCGCTGATGTGGCAGTCTCTGCCCTTCTGCTCCAGCCGCTTCTGGAAACCAGAGTGAGACCCCAAGCTCCCCGGGACCTGAGGCTGCTGTAAAATCTGATTCCAGCTCAGCCAACCTCAAACTTTGCTTTGGTGAGGCTGGAAGGAATCCCGGGCAGCTGTTTCCCAAGCTGTGAAGACTTCCTTTTCCCTCCGCACTTTCTGCGGATTCCAACTTTGCTTGTAATACCTCTGTTCTCTGTATTTCATTTCTTTGACGCTGGCTCTGTGGTATATCCTCACAGGCTTCTCATTTTCATACAAGAGCTGGATGGAATGACTCCCTAAAGGATTAGCCTTATTCTTTTAATATTGGCCCCAAAAGAACTATCTTTATTTGATTGATCTTTTAAAATCAGTAAACCACGAAGGTTTCTGTAATTGGCTCCACCTGCAATGGCAGATACCTGAGTAAAGTTTGAGTTATTAACATAACAGCTCACTTGGAACAAAAAAATGTATTTTTTCTGAATGACCTATAAAGGCTGTCTGCGAAGGTCTTAATGCATGATTGAATAACTTGTTCTATCTTACAGGAAGAATAAAGGGCATTTATTTTAAACCTCTGTGTTCCCTATACTGTATTGGGATGTATGGGCATGAAAAAATCTTCCATAACTGTGTCTGTGATGGCATGGTCAGGAATCTTTTTTTTTTTTTTTAATATAGTGGTTTTCTTTTTAGATAATAACACTTATTTTTAGATGTTCAAGTTAAAAAAAAGTCGTGAATGAAACCTACCAAACTATACATTACATAAATAATTCACTAACCACCTTGTTTGGCATCACAATCTCCCCACATGAAATTGTAAGCCCCACTTTCTTATTTAAACTTTTTGTCAAGTGAATACTTTCATCAGGTGAATATTTGTGAAGCTAAAGCTATAGCAAAGCTGTAATGTCTTAAAACTCACTGCAAAATTAATTCTCTAATGTAAAATATTAAATACTTTTCCTATGAAGAGTACATTTATAAGATTTTTATACTATCAAACATCTACTACAGTGATATTTTATAAGAATATACCCAACTTAAGAATTTAAAAAGGCCCTGAAGTATCCAAACATAACAGAATAATATTACCTTATACAATAATGGGAGTTAAGGAATGCTTCTTTACTACCGTGTATGATCATTCTGTCATTCCCAAAATCTATAATTAAAGATAGTACATTGTACCAATTGTCACCTACTTTATGCTCTGAAGTCTTTAAAATAAATGAACCATCATTCTGATACATTGACAATAAACAGAGCAGCACAACCACTTTCCAGCTCATTTCATGGGCATTACAGTTATATTCCAGTCATACTGCAGTCATTTCAAAGTCACGTAGTTGCAACATATAGCTTAGCAATAATTATTTAAGCTCATTATTAAGTGGAATTGCTTCTGTTTGCTAAAGGATAGTTTTATGTGTTGTCACATCCCATAAATGAAATCTTAGTAGGAACACTGGATGAAGGTTAGGAAAGAGAAAAGAAAAATCGCATCATTAAATTTATGACTATGAGACTTCAATTAAAGGAAAGCACAGGTCAAAGACCCAGAATGAGCTATGTCTACATTCTCTCCAAAGAAGACTGAACATAATATAGAAATAAAACTTCTAACAGTATTTTATCTTGTAGGTGCTTACTTGGAATATCTAAATTACTGTAATTGTTTAATCATACCGGGCTTACCTCTTGAAGCTAGAATAGTAGTGCTTTGTCTTATTATATTCCAATTGCAAAGTCTACAATGAAAACTTATTACAGATTTTAATAATATTCCCAAAAGAAAAAGTCATGTTCCTCCAGCTTTGCTACTGAAACTTGAAGCTTTGGCCTAAGACAGTATATAAAACATTTGCATAATGAGACCTATTATTAATTTACCTCTCCTATAGCATGTTTAAAGTTATATCAATATAGTTATAAATTAGGGAAGTATTAATTTTGTTGTTATATGGGATATCTTTTGATTTTTGCTACATGTTATCATTTGTTTCTTTAGTGAATTCTAAAAATGTTAGTTACCAAAATATTTGACTGCCAACTTAGATTTTCATATATAGATACACACACACATATATCTCTATATACAAATATATAAATACATACACACATATGTGTGTATTAATTTCCAAGTACATCCCTTTAATGCTCACTCATCTTTGTCAATGAATATTATCTATAGCAAGGGACCATGATACTCTCATCTGTGTTGTACCTGAATGATGCCACCTGGACAGTAGCAGCATTGTCTCAGTGTTCTCTGCTAGTTATATAGGTCATGGGATATTGTGAAGCTAAGTCACCTTTGGCCATAACTGAAGACTAATATGCTAGTACAAATCTGTACAGAAACAGATGTCAAGTTGATATAATTATTCTATATTCCACAGATTTAACACTGTTCTATTTATGCATTAAACAATAATTTTCCATGTCATGGTATTTAATAACCTGAATTATTAGACAGTTCATTTTGTTAATTGGATCCCCATCTCTCATTTTCTAGTTGACACTCAGCATTTTAAAGTTAAAATTGTAGTTCACACATAGATTGTAAAGGTTTCTCCTATAAGTTGGATTTTATTTAAAACACATCAACTGTGGTATTTAGAAGGACAAATGCCCTCCTCAAGGACATCAAAAGTAACATTTTGGACTCTAATATACTAGTTCTATACTACAATCAAAGTTTAAAATAAAATACCTTTGTGTCCTGTACTTCTGAAGTCCCTTTAATCCAGATGTCTTATTGTGTCTAACAGACATTAATCAATCAATCACAGGCACTCTTATGTCACAGCAGGTATTATTGTCCCCATTTCACAAAGGAAACTAGACTATTGTACTGTACTTGGGGGGTATTCAAAATGCTAAGGGTTATGTGTATTATCACTCCTTAGAAAATGACAATGCAGAATTTTAGCACCACAAAAAGAAAATTAACACCTTTTAAGGCTGTGCAAACTGGCAGAGTAGAATAAGTTCCCTGAATAATTATTTTGCTTCCTGGGCTTTTTCCTTTTGAATAGCTTTCTTTTTTTTTTTTCTTTTTCTTCTTATTTTTTCAAGAAAATCTTGATAATCAAATTACAAAGAAAACCATTCTTTTTGAATAACTGAATTAAATTTATATTAATTTGCTATATTTTTATGACTGATAAAGATTACAGATGTTAAGTTGGTAGTTCTAATGGTTATCACAATATAAACTGACATTTTCTTTTCCAATGCTGCTGTTTTATCATGACTAGTATCTAATGTAAATATAGATTTCTCAGTTTAAGATATATATATATATATATATATATATATATATATCTTAACCAAGAGTCATATACATATATTTAAATTATTATATACAATATATTAAATTATTATATACAATAATTTAAGTATATATATTTAATTATATAAATAAGTTAAATATATATATATATTTAAATATATATTGACAGTTTTTATAACAAATGTTTTCACCAACACCAGAAGAGCTCAAGCAACATGTAGGAAAACATGAAAAATATTTTTATAATAGTAATATCTATATTTTTATCAAAATAATTTGATTAAATTCATTAAATTTCAAGTGAAATATAATGTGAAAATTTTGTTCTCATTTGATTGTTCTGTCTAATATTTATTTCTGTACGTAAGAATTGTTAGGCTACAATATCAAGTAATTTCTATTTGTTTCACATTTATATAAATACTAAATATCAACAGCTGCAGAAAAACATGCATATATATATGCACTTAAAAAAAAGACAGAAAAATGTTGAGACAAGAACACATTTTAAACACAAGAGCATTGGTCCAAAGACAAAATTTTTTCTAATCTCTTAAGACTTTTAGAAAATGAAATATACTATAAGTTTCTTTTCTTAACTCACCCTCATTACATTCACATAAATAATAATACACTGTTGGAAATGATTCTCTCTATGGCCTAAAACAACATTTTGGGAACTTTCATTCCTTGCCCCCTAATCTCATTCTTACATTTTATTTTATTTTTTAACAAACTCACGTGGTTTTCTTGTGGAAGCCAAATTTGTTACATAAAGTTCACATAAATAGACTTACTAATATAAGGCAAGATGGATAAGCCTCATTTTTCTCTTATAGACTCCTCTTAGTAACCAAATTTCAATTACAGTCTCCTCTAATTGAATTTGGAATAGTCAGGGAGACCATGTATGTTACTGGCTTCTGCAGCCTGGCCTAACTCCGTATCACTGATAATAACAAAGTAATGAAAATTACTATGCCCAGCCTTTAAAAGATACTGTGATATTTGTGTATTTAAGTCACTATCACTCTGCTTATAAAAATTGCCTTTCTTCCTATATATTTATGCACACATGTTTTTTTTTAATTATTTAAAATAAAATCTTATATTCTGTAGGATATACCAAAGCAAACCTTTGAAAGGTCCTAAAATGTGCAACTTCCTTCATTACTTTGCATATTAATTTACTGTGCTCTAACTACAGATTGGCAAGATATTCAAACTGGATTAGGAGACTCAAAAATACTTGGTGTATGCAATGGGGTTGATCTGTTTTAAAGCAAGCCTAGCGCTAGAAATGTAGCTCAGTGGTAGACTGTATGCCTAGCATGAATAGGGCCCTATGTTGATTTCCAGCATTACAAAACAAATAAATGAAAAAAAAATAAAAAACAAGCTACGATATGATATATAAGAGATTCATTTAAAACAATAGTATGTTGTAGGAAACATTATATGTGGAGTTGATCAGGAAATCTAAGTAGAAATTTTGTCTACTGGAAAAAATACCACTTGGACAATGTAAGAGAAGTAAATACTTTTTATAGTAGTTATTCTCCACATCTCAGAAATATTCAAGTTTTACAATGATTTTGGAAAATAAATAAGCAATAATGTATTATATTTATGGCCTGATTGCAATTTTTAACTTGTTTAATCCCTACACATCACAACTATAGCAATGACAGTATATTTAAAGATATATTAAAAGAGAATGATGGGATTACTTTCAAATAATATTTAGCCTTTACCATGAAAGAATGCTTATATTATAAAAGAGAGTAAATCCTATAGATCAGGTCATACTTTAAATAAATACTGCAATTAATAGAAAAAATGGAAGTAAAAATTACATGATATAAGTATAGAATACATAAGAGATCAATTTAACATGAATTAATTATTTCAACAACATATTTGAAAAGTACCTAACAAAAAATGTTAAAACCTCTTCTTTTGAGAAAACATATACTAGCAATCTACTATACTTTAAATCTTAATATTAGTTCAGAATGCTTTTTCAGTTTAGTACTGTAAACATAATATAATAATGTTGACTCCTTTATGATTTATGTAACATTTTGGTGTAATTAAATTCACTTGATTTCATCTTTCTCAAATTTTAATATGAATAAAAATTGTCCAAAAATCTTACCAAATTAAAATGCTGGTTCTGATGTTGGGGAAAGTTGAGGTCTTACATTTTTAAAAGTTTCTAGGAAATACTAATGCATTTGATCTGTGAACCGTAGTATAAATAGCAGGAAACTAATGACATCTTAAATACAAAGTATCATGGATGGCTAACAGGTGTAAGAAAAAAAAATAGAACTTTAAAGAATTAAAACTTATTATTTTACCATACAGAGATTATTTTTTTTCTATCAGGCATTCTTCTGCTCAGAGGGTCCAGGAATTCATGCATCATTTACATATTAATTTGAAGTTGTTTTCTTTCTTACAGATTTAGATAGAGTTATATTTTAGTCTTAATTTGGGGCTGGGAATAAGAACATAGTCTATTTGAGAGCTCAGTATTCTTCAGGAGAAAGGAAGGATTATCTAGAACAGGGAGGCTTAAGATAGTTGCTGAGTAATGTGGGATACCAGGTCACTATTGCACATGGGGTGTCTACAAGAGTAATAGAATGTATGCATGGTCAACTTTGGGTCATCTCCAAAGCCCACAAGAGTTCCTTCTTCTTCTTCTTTTCTTTTTTTTTTTTTTTTTTGGAAATGTTTCTCCCTCTATTTTATTCATATGATTCTAAACAAAGCAGCTGTCTTCACATGGTGTGGACTCATCTTGCCCTGCCAGGAGTTGATGGATCCACCCCATTCTGCCAATAGTTGTCTGCCTTGATAAAGACAGTGAATTAAGGATAGACCAATGATCCTTTGCACCAAAGAGCCTGAATCAGTAAGAGAGATGCTCCAAAATCAATCTATTTATACGGTGAACAGTAAGTGCTTAGAAGCAGTTTTTTACTAGATAGACAGAATGCCAAAGGAAGGAGGAAGTAGAAAAATGAGAAAAATGAAGATGATGCACAGAGGTACTCAGACATGGGAAACTGTCGTGGTTCAAGGACCAGTTCTAGATTATTATTAGAATGAGTGGTTATAATCATAATGTTGTGCACAAGAATTTTGGAAGGGGAAGGGAGCAGAGTAGGATCTGGGGGCAAGGAAGGGAGGGCGATCACTGAATGCTTGGTGCGTGCGTGCCTCTGTCACTCTGAACTCCATCACAAGAGGTGATTACAATGCAATGCACCAATAAAAAAAAATCCATTTGAAAAATGGGGAGGGAAAGAAGAAATTAGAGAAGAAAAACAATAATGAATGGTTATATCGCTTCCATAGTTTTTCAAGATTATAGGAGTAGATATTTATTTATTTATTTATTTATGTATGTATTTATTTATTTATTGTGGTACTGGTGATTGAACCCAGGGGCATTTTACATCTGAACTATACCCCTGCCCCTATTTTATTTTTTTATTTGGAAATAGGGTCTCAATGAGTTACTACGGAGGCCTCATTAACTTGCTTAATCTGGCTTTGAACTTGATATTCTCCTCCAAGTACTGGAATTACAAGTGTGTGCCACCATGCCCAACAATAAGTAGATTTTTTTTATAACCATTTCTTCCAAAATCCCTAACCATTATAAAAACTATCACCATTTGACAACTTACTTGACTCTTTTCTTTATTAATTTACCCACTAAAGGACTAATATAAGAACTAAAATAACTTCACTGGCATTTCATAATTCTAAGAGAGAAGAATAAAAATTAGAAAAAAAATGAAATGTTTACAGCAGTGGTATTCACATGGGAGTTATTTTATCTCTTGGGAGACATCTTGCAATGTCTGGAGGCGTTTTGATTCCCAAAGATGAAGGATGGAAGGCTTGGTGGAAAGGAGGTGGATTGCTACTGGAATCTAGTGAATAGAGGACTGGAGTAATTTTAAACCTTCCTTCTATAACTAACAATAATATCCTTCCTCATAACAAATTCAAATAAACGCACAGCAAAGAAATATCTGATCCAAATTGGCTACAGTACCATATTTGAGGAAAATTTTCTATTTTAATAGTCTAGTTATTTAACCTTGTATCTAAATCTTTAAATTGTGAAATCAGGGCTTAAAATATCACTGGACGTCATTTATACCTGTCTGTAGGAATTTGTCTTCCCAAAATATATTTCAAATTATGCTTCCGAACTAGTTGAAATCTGAATAAATATTTTTTCAATTATTAGTAACAAACATTCTATCTTCATAAAAGGCACAGTAAATCTGCAAAATCAACCATTAGGCCTAAACATTTTCATTTCTGTTCAACTTTATTTTCAAAAAATATAATATTTTCAATCTGTATATGAGACATTTGCATTTTATATCAGTGTACCATATATCTAGTATAAAAGTTAATTTTATATCACAACCTTATTATTATTTTTATAATTTAATAGTTAAAATAACCTACCAACAATATTTCTGACAAAATATGACTGCCCTAGATTCTTTGAACATCTGTGACTAATTGAAAATGCCTATCAAGGTAAGAAAATTAAAATTACAATTACTTGGAATAGAAGATGAAACTATGCCTAGGTTTTAAAACTAGAAGTTCTAATAAAACATCCATAATCTCATTCAAATCTGTGATAATATATAAGCTTTCTTTTTAAAAAGTAATGTTATTAATGAAGTTAATGGTTAAGATTTCTTTCATCCTGTTTATTATAATCTCAGTAACTTACTTTCATGCTTCTAAAGGATACAGATGACATATATTTATTTTAAAGTTTTTGGGTCATCTTAATTGTTCCTGGAAATTTGCAAATAAATTACAATAACAGCCTGATAAATAAGCAAAAAAACTTGCTGAATTAGGTTAAACACTCATTCAAAGCTAAGCAAAAATACTGAAGAATGCGAATACAAGAAAAGAAATAAAATTTAACTGTATACGATTTAGCTCAATTGAATGTCATTTTAACAGTTAAAATATTTCCCAAATAATTTCTAACTATGGTAAACACTGCCATCTAGAGGAAATATTTTGTAATGCATATCAAAATGAAAATGCCTAAAAGAGGAAAATGTATAGAACTGTGATATTTTTATTCTATACATTTTATACTTCTGAAAAAGATTATATATTTATATATTTTAAGAAATTAGACTAGTGAAAACATTAATTGAAAGATAATTTTTCTATGATTTCAAGTCTCAATACTAACGCATTACTAAATAATTTATTTGAATGAAATACTTTTTATCAACCATGATAATTTTAAAGTAATTGTATTTGTTGGATAGTAATTTAGATGTCTTAAATACATTCATGTTCAGGTCAAAAGTATAATCAGACTATGTCAAACAAAATACAAAGGAAAATAGCTGGGAAAATATAGCAATATAATGGTGTCAATATAGATGTGTATGCTTTACAACAAATACTCCTTTTAGAAAAGCAACATAATTATCTATGATTTCTTATTTCTTCCTGTCTTCCCTCTTCTGTGTTAGCTTTAATGTGAATACCTTCATTCTTGTTTCATTAATTTACACAGTCAGCTGATTTCAAAGTTATACTTTTTGCAGAGTTAGCCATTAGCCAATGGTGTCTGAGACTCCAGAATACTCAGGGCCCAGAAAGGCTTAAAAAGAGAAGGAGTTTTCTTTCTCCCTCTTTCTTGGCATATTTAAATAAAAATACTAGTACACATGAGGTTTTCATTGCCCCAAATCACTGAATTGTGGAAAGCATGTTTTTTCTATGATTATTTTAGAGATGTCAGTAATATCTATTTTAAGTGACTACTAAAACATAACTTTATAGCTAAAAATAAAATAATGTTGCTTAATTTTATTTTTGCATCCTCCTTAAACTCCAAATTATTTGCTGGGAAATTTATAAAATTTCCAGTTTTAGGAGGATAGCCAGAATTCTATTATAGTATCTTTCTTTTTAAAAATTTTTTATTGGTGCACTGTATTCATACATCATAATGGGATAAAAAAAAAACTTGTGTAGACATACATGCACACATCTCCCAGTTAGCTCCTCCCCAATTCTAACCCCATTCCCTCCCCATCCCTCCTTCCCATGCTTGGCGTCATGGTTGACATATAATATTATAGCAATGTATCCAAAATTAACAATGATAATCTCACATAACAAATTCATTTGTCTGATATCAAGCTTTTGATCACTTAGAGATAACATTTCAATATTTCTTTTTGCTTTCTTACCAGAGGATTTTTTTCTTCTTTTTTTTTAAGGTGAAACTATCATACATTTATTTATTAATTTTTCAGAAAAAATCTATCCTGATTTGATCTTCGGGATATCTCTGAATTTCTGTTATCAGGTTCTGATAATATGGGGTTGTGGACATTTATTGCTCTATTGTTCCTCTTTCCCATGATTTCAGAATTTTGTGCCTTCCCTGAGTCACTATGACTTCACTTAGGGTGCTCCGGGTCTCGAGTTTGTGGTAATCTCAGCCACCACTACTCCTTTATTGGGTCATATCGCAAAGCCTTAAACCCAGGGAGTTAATCAAGGCTGCTTAAGACCGTGGGGGGGGGGGGTTTCCAGGCTGAGTGTTTTCCCATGGGGAGCTGCAACTAGGGTGTGGTTTCTCTGCCACCGCTACCCCTTCACTGGGTTGGACTGCAAAATCTCAGACCTAAGGAGATTATCAAAGCTGCACAAGTCCCTGGAAGTGCAGTACAGGGATTTCTCCTTTAGGGCCCGGGCCGCAATTTTACTCACGGTTATTGTCCATGCTGATCAGGAGCTGTCACGGAGTGCGGTGAACCCACTGTCGCTGCTGGCAATATGGTGCTGCTGCCATGCCCTTGACCTTGAGGCTGGTGTATTTCTTTTCTTGTTTTGAGTTCCGTTCTGAGTCTCTGGAAGGCGCAATGAGCTTGGCCACTGGGAGTTTTAGGTGTTCTTTGCGCTAAAAGAACTGCTGAATTACACCTGAATGATCCGCAGCTGCTCACTTCAGCTCCTTGTTTACCTTTCTTCTCTGGAGCCTGGTGCTGTGAGGGGAAGATGGTGCCAGTGTGATTCTGCGGCCCCATTGAGGCTTGATTTCTTTTCTGGTCTCTGGTTGTTCTTCTAGTCTTTTTTTCTCTGTCCCTTGTGTTTACATTTTTTATTTCTCTGTTGCTAGTGTTTTCTGGCTATGAAAAGCACTGATTTTGTGGCAGTAGACATCGAGTTTTAGCAGGACTCGTAAATGCTGCTTTTCTTGGTCGCCATCTTCCCGGAAATCCTATAGTATCTTTCTTAAAGCTGACTTACACTTAAAAGCATTAGAAATAATAAATTTAATTCTGTGATCAGAAAAAGAAAGTAAAGCTGGGCGTGGTGGCGCATGCTTGTAATTCCAGCATTTGGGAGGCTGAGACCGGAGGATCACAGTTCTTGGACAGCCTCAGCTACTTAGTGAGGCCCTCTGCAACTCAGTGAGACCTGGTTTCAAAATAAAGAATAAAAAATAGGGCAGGGGGTGTAGCTCGGAGGTTGAATGCCCCTGGGTTTCATCCCCAGACCCGCAAAAAAAAAAAAAAAAAAAGAAAAAGAAAAAGAAAGTAAAGTATAAAATTCAAATCAAGTCAAAGAAGATAGATATGTAGCATTAAAATACAATTCTACCAAGTAGCTACAAAGCTAGCAATGGATTTGTGTATTTAAAGGTGGAATTCATGGCAAGTTAGTATAAATGCAATTATTTCTTTCATAGTTTGATATTTTATTATAATAAATATACATATTTATGGATATTTATAATATCCATAAATCCATATTATAATAAATATCCATAAGCATTTGATACAATTTTATTCAATTACAAATTTAAATGTATATGAGTAAAAATTAGTGTTTATAACAGTTTGAGGATACATACTGACTAGTATAATCATCACATTGCTTTTGCTGTTTCAATTGTAAATCAACACTAAAGAGAAAAGAATGAATGAAAATCAATGTAAGTAAGTATAAGAATGTTTTCCATTGAAGAGTTTGGATTTTGTATAATTCTTTATTTTGTATTTATATACTATAAATATTTTATCAGTGTAGGAAATACACAAAAAAATAGAATACTGCAGAATGGAAAATGTAAAAATTTTCACCATTTTCAGCTAACTCTAACTTCACAATCTTTCTTTACAATGGAAAATTTTTGTGTGCAGAGAAATACCATAATGTTTGATGTGTATTTAGCAACTTATAATATTTTATATTATTAATACTTAATTTTTAATATTTCCCCAATTTTATTACTTTTTCAAATATTTGCTAAATACCTAGACAGATCATGATGCTGCAAAAATCATCCAGAATACATTCTTCAGCAGAAAAAATATTTTATTCCCCCTTCTCTCCTTTACTATTGCTTTTAAAAATTCCCAATCATATTTTTAAGTTTCAAATATCTCTTCACATTTTCCAAGGTTACTTTTTATATTTTATTCTTGTTCCATTATTGTAAGTTTTTTTCTCAAGTTATTATAAGCATACTAGATGCTTTTGGTTTGAGTTTATTTGTAATTTACCATATGAAGATGGGCAAGATCCGGAATAGAAGTAGCTAGGGTCCAGGATTTATGTATTCAGAAAAAAACTTTTGCTTCCATACTGAACATTCACAGACATCTTCCTTCTCAGTATTCCCTAAACAATATATTATAACAATTCACATAGGATTATATGAATAATCTAGGGATGATTTAAAGTATAAAGGGAGATATGCATAGGTTATATGCAAATATAACCTCTATCTGTAGCTTTTCAGATCCATGGGAGAGTTCAGAATCAACCATCCCTGAGACACCAATGAACGGCTGTAAGTATAATCTGTATAAGATTTAGAAATACCTCCCCAAAATGAATGCTATAATTTATATTAAACTCAATACAGAACCACCTCTGTTGATAGTTCCAGCCATCTAGTATTTTTTCCTGAAAAGAATAAATTCATCAAACAGCTACTTTTTTCTTTCATTTTGTACATAGAATGCTTAGTTCAGAGAAAAGCCTCACCTGTTATGGTTCTAGAAAGTTCCTTGCTCACTCTCTTTGGCCATTGTGTATCCCATTACCCAGGATGAAGAGTCCATCTTGTTACTGAATGAATTGATGAATGTCCATCTTGTTATTTGGTTGGAAAAAAAATTTTGCTCAGTCTTGGTATCTGAGTCAAAAGATAGTTTACAATGTTTTACTATTCAGCCAAAATTAGAGATGAAAGAAGAAAAGTTACCTTGTAATTCAGGTAATAATGAACTCATTTCAACTGCCTGCATTTGCAAAATCATTTAAGAGACAGCTTCAAGACATGAAATCTTTTTTCCTCCATTTCAGTTGCTAGGAATTTTTCATCATATTGTAAAAAAATTATAATCACTGTTCATATATGAAAAGACAAATACAAAGAAAAGACCAAGAAACAACAGTAACAAAAATGATGATAACATCAACAGAAAGCTCTTCTAAGATCTTGCCAGGTGTTGTGGCACACACTTGTAATCCCCGCTTGGGCTGCGGAGACAAGAGGATCGCACAGGTTTGAAGCCAGCCGCGCTGGCTTAAGAGACCCTGTTTCCAAAAATAAAAAAGTATAAAATAGGTCTGGGAGTGTAGCCCGGAGGTAGAAGGGCTTCCAGGAACCCAAGTACCACAGAAAGAAAGAAAGAAAGAAAGAAAGAAAGAAAGAAAGAAAGAAAGAAAGAAAGAAAGAAAGAAAGAAAGAAAGAAAGCTCTTTAAAATCTAAATTAGTAATATGCTCTTTAAGTTTTCCCTGCATGGCTGGCATTGCTTCTTCCATATTTCAGTCCTTAATTACTTCAGACAGCATACTAAGAGTCAGTAAGAACACTGTCTTTGGTAGGTTGAAAACCCAGCTCACCAGTAAATAAGTTGCAGCCAACTTAGTGGTAATCAGGTACACTCAATTAAAGAGTGAGCCTGGCCATTAATACGCATTAATACACATGGACCCCCAGCCTCCTTACATGTTTCCATCCACCTATTCCTGCCCAGTTCTATGATTGCTAAAGTTTTCCTGTCAGTTTCTCTCATGTTCTGACCTGTGCAGAATTCCAGCCAGCCTGCCAGGCAACCAGCACCAACTTTTCTTGACATATTTAGGTCTTCTTTCTCTCCCTCCCTCTCTCTCTCTCTCTCTCTCTCTCTCTCTCTCTCTCTCTCTGGAGTAAACTTTAATTCAGAGAGTAACAAAGGAGTCAAATACTATCAGTGGCCTGATTTTGAACAAAATCAGGGGTCAGGAGAAATAATGAATTATTTACATGTTAAATTAAGGGTCTTGCATGCTTTAATTTGCATTTTAATTAATCATTTTGCCTTGGATGTTAATATTTGTAATGCTTACCATCTTGTTTTCCATTCATTCTTTTGTACTTTCTGGAGAATGTTTTTTTTTTTATTTTTAAAGTTAGTTTTTATTAGAATACATGTTCATGTTGGGAAAAAAAAAGCAAAGGGAAATAATAAGGTAGAAAATGCAGTGAAATCTTTTATGCATACTCTGGAGAATATTTCTGTAACCAGAAAAATCCTCAGGTTCTAAAAGAACCATGAGCACATTTTCTTGTTTCTGGGATTAACTTGCCTGTCAAACATATTCTTCACCTCCCTCCTTTATTTTTTTTCTCTCTTCTTCTCTCTTCTTCATGAATATTGAAAAATCTTCTATTGTGTCTTAGGACACAATATTCATATGTTGAAATCATAATTCCCAAAGTAATGGCATGAGAAAGTTGGTCTTTGGGGTCTAAGCCCTCATTAAAGGGATTAATAACCTCATAAAAGAGGACCCCAGACAACTCTCCAGCCTTTTCTGCCAGGTCAGATTATAGAAAAAAAATTGTCCATGAGTAAATAGGACTTAACCACATACCAAATAGAATCTGCCTTAACAGATATCAAATAGAATTTTGGATGTCCCAGACTCCAGAACTGTGAGAAATAGTGTCTGTAGTTTATTAACTAACCGTTTGGTGGCAGTTAGTTACAGTGACCCAAACAGATTAAAAGTGCTGAATTCGTTTGAGGGTATCAGCATTTGGCTATTGAGTTTGCTACACAAATATATTTTAGATTGTTTTCTCCTGAATTCAGATTTGTTTTCTTCTGTTTCTTTAATCTTATCATTTTTAAAAGGTAGATATCTATACTTTAAACATAAAAGAAAATCTAGAAAGTCACAAAGCTTTTTAGAGAGGAGATTCACAATTTAAAGAGTTATCAGCCCACTAAGATGTTTATTGTTGATATTTTTGTGAGGTTTCTGGGTTGGGCCTAAACCTAAGATGTATATGACATGTCCATACAGTAGCCAGCACACCTACATTCCACATGTATCTCTGTTGAAAAACAGAATTACAAACCTAATAAAATTCAGTTAACTAAAGTAAAAAAAAATGCATGTACTGATCAGATTTCTATCATTCTACTAACACTTTATGAAGTCTAAATCACTCAGATTGAAAGTTACTTTTTCATCCTTTAAAGTCTTATAAAAAACCCTAATATATTATCAATACTTTAAAATGTATAACTCTTCTTTAAAATATGCTTATTGCTAAGATTTTATAGTCTAAACAATTCAAAGAGGTATTACCCAATCTCAATCTATTTTTTTTTTTTTTTTGGAAGTACTGGGGATTGAACCCAGGGGCATTTTACCTCTGAGCTACAGTTTTTTATTTCTTATTTTTAAAAAGGTTCTCACTAAGTTGAGGAAGGCCTCACTTAAGTAGCTTAGGCTCGCTGTGAACCCGCAATCCTCCTGTCTCAGCCTCCCCAAATATTGAGATTACAAGTGCGTGCCACCATGCGAGGCTTTAAATATATTCTTAAAAATCATCACTCCATATTGTCAGTATGAATTCTACTTGCTGTTTGTAATTCTGATGTCCTTAAGACTGCATTATCTTCCATGACCATTTTTAATCTTATATTTGTATAATCTACCCATTTAAATTCATATCCCTAATAGAATACATTATATGCCTGAAAACTAGTGAGGAATTTTTGTAAATAACTTATTAAGTATGTTGTAAATATTTTAACAAATCCAGATGAGTAACATAATTACTTAACTTAGAATGGTATGCCAAGAATTTTTTGCTTTCTCTTACAGATAAAATTCCTCTTTAAATGTAATCTTATCCTTTAAAATAATTATTGGTGCATTGTAGTCATACATCTTAATGGAGTACAGATGGTAGAAGAATACATACATACATCACTCATTTAGCCTTTCCAAAATCTCCACTCCATTCCTTTCCCCTTCCTCCTTCTCATGTTTGCTTACTGATTGACTTTGATACCTTTGTGAATGTACATTATGTTCTTAATAGTCCTCTTTCTCCATCAAAACAAGGTATTCATATCAAAAATAATTTTCGAAGTGGAGATATATTTCTAAATTATATTAAGAATTATAAATATATACACAAACTCCTTGGTGAAAAATCTAAGCAACAAAAATGTAGAGAGAACATTTTTCTAAAGAATACTTGTCTTTTCTACACAGTTCCTTTACCTGCTAACAATTGGTACAAATAATACAAGATTCTTGGGCTTTTCCATTCCCCTTCCACATAGCGCATATAATTGTGTAGATAGGTATTTGTATGAGAGATACTGAAAAATTGAACCCTGATATGTTCAACTACCAAAATACACCCCCAACTCCTTAATATTTTTAAAATTCAAGACAGGTTATCACTAAGTAACTGTTTTGCTGTCCTCAAACTTGATCTTCCTATCTCAGATTCTCAAGTACTGAATTCTCAGGCATGTTTCGCTTTTTCCAAGATTTTTGTATTTTTAATAGAGATCATTGTATGAAAATACTTTATCAATACTGGTGAGGACATTGCATATGCAACTTTATCATTACTGGTAGAAATCTTGATACACAATTTTATTAGTCAGCTATACTATAGTAAGACTGAGTGCTGTGTGCTTATATGTCTCTTATCACTCTGAATTTCAGCATGATGTATGACTACAATGCATCAATCAATAAAAAACAAAACTATTATTATCAAAAATAAAAATGACTAAATTTTGTTTAAGAAATTAACTATTCTCATATACTTCATTTCCCCCCCTACAAATCAGTGCTGTGTTCATCATTATAGAATATGTACTTTTGCTTTATTTCTTTAAAGGATAATATTTAGAACTGACTTGTGGTGAAGGGAATTGACATAATATATTGATAAAATTTTACAAATAGCCTTACATATAGATACTAATGACCACATACAAATAATAAATACACAATTTTTTTAATTGACAAAAATTAGATAAACTGATCTTACCCCATCTAATGAGGAAAGGATCAATTATTTTTAACTTTACTTGATCACTAGTTAATTAGGGATTTTAAAGCAATCAATACTGTTTGTACTCCTTTGGATAATTTTCTGTTCATGCCATTTTGTTTTCAAACAAATTATCTACATCTTTCTTACTGAAAAATAGGAGCTAATAATACATTTTAAATAGTGAGACTATCATATAATGCAACTAATTTTGTCTCTTGCTGGCCTTTTAACTTCAATTATATTTTACAATGACTTAAAATTTAAATGTAATCGAAACTGTTATGTGTTCCTTTACAACTCTGAGTTTTATAACATAGCTATGAATCCTTACCCATTCTAAGATCACTAAAAATAAATCAGTAATTAAGTGGTTAAAGGCTTTTAATTTTTCTTTATTTTTATTTAAAAATGTATCAACATGGTAATAATAAAAGCCACATTTTTAACCTGTACATTTATTTAGATCTTTTATTCCTCCAATTAGTGTGAAAGTATACTTTATGGGAAATGCTGCCAGATAGTTGAGAAAACACCTTTTTAAATGAGTTTCTCCTCTTCTCCTCTACCTTACAGTCCTGAGAGTGGAAACACCAATCTTTATTCATCCTGTATTCTCAACATCTAAAATGTTATATAATTCATAATTGTGTTCAATACCAGTTTTATTCAAATTCTTTTCATAATTTGCATTGTTTTTCAATTTAAGATATATCACAGAATATTCATTCCTTTTAAGTCTGAGTCTTTGCTCAATCTACCTAAGGCTTGTGGCCAGACTTCTCTTTCAAAAACACAGGGTCCCCATAAACCTGTGACCCTAGATGATCAGGACAGGGAAAGGTGCAGGAGACCAGCATTTGCACTACATGTACATGTCTTTGTAAATACTTGTAAGATGGCGCCACAGATTCACCAAATACTTTCAGTTCAACAAATATACGGATTCTTTCCATGTGTGAGCAGTTTTCCACTATACTGGACACAGATATATAAGGTTAATGTGTTTAGAGGGTAGATAGGAGCAAATTTTAAAGATCATTTGCTAATTAAAAGCAGCACAGTCTTGTCCTATTTGACAATGTACATTTTAGAAATGAATTTGATCAGTTCAAAGTTCAGTTTAATCATAGTGGTTTCTCTCCTTAAGAATCCTTTTCCTCTTTTTCTACATTGTTGTTTCTCCTTATTTCACTAACGCTTTGGGAGGGCAGCGGACCCTCCTGAGGGCTGAATGAATGAATCTTTTCATCCCCAAAATAAAGTTAATTCCCAAGGGTGTGAAGAGGATTACGTGAGTGATGTCTTATTTCAAGTAATATGATGTGAGTGATGTCTTATTTCAAGTAATGTCTAGCCTATTGTTGGCATTCAGAAACAGATTGCTATCATCGAAATACTGAAGACTTTTTCTCAAGGGTGAAAAGTGTGGGAAGGCATATTGAGAAAGAGTTTTTTGTTTTTTTTTTTTTTTTTGTTTGTTTGTTTTTTTTTTTTTTTTTTTTTTTTTTTTTGGTGGTACTAGGGTTCCTGGAAGCCCTTCTACGTCCGGGCTACACTCCCAGACCTATTTTTACATTTTTATTTGGAAACAGGGTCTCCTAAGCCAGCACGCGGGGCTGGCTTCGAACCTGCGCGATCCTCCTGTCTCTGCCTTCCAAGCGCGGGGATTACAAGCGTGCGCCACCACGCCCCGCAATGATGAGAAGATACAATGATGAGAAGATACTGTAGAAACTTGACCTCAGAAGCGAAACCTTATGTGGAGTCTGCCCATTGCTAACATGTATTGCCAGAAAGCTGTGTGTGTGTGTGTGTGTGTGTGTGTGTGTGTGTGTGTGTGTGTGTGTTTCTATACACACACATTATGTAGAAAGACTAAGTTACGTGACAAATTCATTTAGCTTTTTGGTTACAGAGCACAGATGCAAAATTATTCATTCTTGTTTCAAACCAAGGCTACTTTTCTTTTCTTTTTTTTTTTTTTTTTTTTGGTGGTACTGGGGGTGGAAGCCAGAGGCTTTCTACCTCCAGGCTATACTCCCAGACCTTTTTTTATTTTATTTGGAAACAGAATCTCACTAAGTTGCTGAAAGCCTCACTAAATAGCTGAGGCTGGCTTCGAACCCGTGCGACCCTCCTGTCCCAGCCTCCCAAGCGCAGGGATTACAAGTGTGCGCCACCACGCCCGGCAAACCCAGGCTATTTTTCTAAGTCAGGTTTCCTTTCAAATCTGTAGCAATGAACTCAATAAACTCTACTTAGTTTACATGATAGTTCCTCACCAAATTATGGTTTCACAAGTTATTTTACTTTTTAAAAAAGTTTGAATGGTTAGAATTGTGCCTAAGCTAAGTACTTATTACTTGAAAATGTCTGTTAAATAAAAAGAGCTGCATAATTTAAAATACTACATAAAAGAAAAACATATTTTTGCAACTACTGATATTTAAATAATTTTCTATAGTGTAGCTTCCATTTTTATTTTGTGTGTATGATATGCTGAAGATTAAACACAGGGGCACTTTACTCCTGAGCTATACATCTAGCCATTTTCATTTTTTATTTTGAAACAGAAAAACTAATTTATTTTATACTCGCCTCAAATTTATTATGACTCTCCTGTGTAAGCCCTTCCAGCCCACCCAGTAATATTTTGTGTGTTTGTGTGTGTGTGTGTGTGTGTGCATGTGTGTGTGTGTGTGTGTGTGTGTGTGTGTGTGTGTGTGTGGTACTAGGCATTGACCACAGGGAATTTTACCTTGGAGCTACAATTACAGGGAGATTTTTTATTCTTTATTTTGAAACAAGTCTTACTAAGTTGCAGAGGACCATAGTAAGTAGCTAAGGCTGGCCGAGAACCTGTAATCCTCTTGTTTCAGCCTTCCAAAATACTGGGACTACAAGTGTGCACCACCACTTTCAGATCCTCTAAGTACTTGAGATATATTTTAATAACTCCTTTGCTTTTCTCAATATATTTTATTGTCTGATATTCAATTATGATATTTCATTTATTATTTTTATTTGTGCATTGTAGTCATACACCTTAATGGGATACAATATGGTAGAGACATACATGCACACATCATCCAATTAGCCCTTACCCAGGTCCTTTTCCCTCCCTCCTTTTCATGCTTGCTTAGTGATTGACTTTGATATTGTTTGTTAAAGTACATCATGTACATTAAAGAATTTCTCTCTTCTCTCCCATCCCCTCAGCTGGATCGTTTACTCATTTATAGAAACTCCCTATTCACCTAGAGTTCCTCCTATGACTTATTTCCCATATTAGGGAGAGCATCCAATTTCTTATTTTGGGGGGACTGACTAACTAAGCATAGTGTCCTCCAGTTCTATCCATTTCCCTGTAAATTATATATTTATGTTCTTCTTTATGGCTGAGTAAAATTCCATTGTGTATATATCCCACATTTTGTAATCCATTCATCTGTTGATGGACATCTTGGGTGGTTCCATAGTTTGGCAATGGTGAATTGTGTAGCTACGAACACAGTTATGCATGCATTACTTTGGTAGTTTGATATCTGTTCTTTTGTGTAGATACCCAGAAGTGGTATTGCTGGATCATATGGTAGGTTCTTCCCATTCTTTTGTGGATTCTCCATATTGTTTTCTAAAGTGTTTGCAATTTGCAATCCCACCAATAATGTTTTAGAGTTCCCATTTCTCCACATCCTCTCCAGCATTTGTTGTTGTTTGTGATTTGAATTATTGCCAAAATAGTTAGAGTTAAGTGAAATCTCAGGGTAATTTTGATTTGCACCTCTCTGATGGCTAGTGATGGTGAGCATTTTTTATGAATTTATTGGCCATTTGAATTTCTTCCTTCATGATGCGTATATTTAATTCACTTGCCAATTTTTTAATTATGTTATTTGTTTTCTTAGTGCTGAGTTTCTTGAGTTTTCTGTATATTCTAGATATTAGTCCTCTATCAAAGGAGTAGTTTGCAAAAATCTTCTATTCTATTGGCTCTCAGTTGAGGTTCTTGATAGTTTCATTTGTTGTACAGAAGGTCTTCAGTTTCATGCAATCCTACATAATGATTTGCCTTTTAGTTTATAGTGCCTTTGGGGTCTTTTTGAGAAAGTTTTTATTTGTGCCTATTTGTTGCACTGTTGGACCTATGCTCTTTTCAAGAGGCTCAAGGTCTTTGGTCTAATTTTCAAGTCTTTGATCCATCTTGAATTTACTTTTATGTAGGGTAGAAAGTGGGATTTATTTTCATTTTTCTGCATATAGTTAACCAGTTTTGACAACACCAATTGTTGAACAAGCTATTTATTTCCAGTGTATGTTTTTGGCCCCTTTGTCAAAAATAAATTGGATGTAAATCTATGGAGTTGTTTCTGAGTCTTCTATTCTGCTCCATTGGTCTATGAATCTGTTTTTGTGCCAATAACATGCTGTTTTTATTACTATGGCTTTGTAGTATAGTTTAAAGTCAGGTAATGTGATTACTCCTGCATAGATTTTGTGCTGAGAACTATTTTGACTATTCTGGGTTTTCTGTTGTTCCAAATGAATTCAAGGATTGATTTTTCTATGTCTATGAGAAATAATCTTGATAATTTAATGAGTATTGCATTGAATCTGTAGATCATTTTTGGAAGTATGGCCATTTGATAATATTTATTCTGCCTATCTATGTTCTAACGTCTTCTTAGATTTTTTTTCTCAATGTTTTATCATTTTCTTTGTAGAGGTCTTTTACCTTCTTGGGTAAGTCTATTCCTAAATAGACTTTTGTGGAAAATCCTGAGTGGAAGTGTTTTCTGGAGTATTTTTTTCAGTGGATTTATGGTTGGTGTACAGAAAAGCTTTTGATTTTTTAAGATTGATTTTATATCCAGACACTTTGTTGATAAGTTCTATAAGCCTTTTGGTTGAGTTTGTTGGGTCTTCTAAATATAGTATGTCATCTGCATAATATCTTCCCTATTTATATCATGTCATCTTCCCTGTTTATACTTCTTTGATTTTCTCCTCTTGCCTTATTGCTCTGGTTAGAGTTTCAAGTACTATACTGAAGAGAAGTGTCCTTTTCCTTTTTTGGGGAGAATTCTCACAGTTTTTTCCCATTTAATATGATGATGGATGTGGCCTATTGTGAATTGCCTTTATGATGTTGATTTATATTCCCTCTATTACAATTCCCTGTAGTGTTTTTAGCATAAATGGATGTTGGATTTTATCAAATTCTTTTTTAGCATCTATTTAAATGATCATGTGATTTTTGTCTTTGGTTATGTTTATATGATAAATTACATGAATTAATTTTTTGTATGTTGAACCAGGCTTCCATCCCCAAGATGAACCTTACCTGTCATTGTGTATGATTTTCTTGATATGATTTTGAATGCATATTGCTAGTATTTTGTCTAGCAGTTTTGCATCTAAGTTAACTAATGATATAGTCATGTATTTTTCCTTCCTTGAGCTGTCTTTATTTGTTTTGGTATTAACGTGATGTTGGGTTCATAAAATGTATTTGGTAAGGTCCCATTTTTTTCTATTTCATAAAATAGATTGAGGAGTATTGGGATTAGGTTTTCTCTAAAGGTTTTATAAATTTACTTAGGAAACCATCTTGTCCTGGGCTTTTCTTTGATGGTAAGGTCTTACTGCTCTTTCAATTTCTTTGATTGCTATTGGTTGGTTTAAATTTTCTATATCATCTTAACTCAGTTTAGGCACGTTGTATTTATCTAGGAAGTTGTCAATTTTCTCAAGATTTTCCATTTTGTTGAATATAGTTTTTCAAAGTAGTTTTTGATAATCTTCTATATTTCTACACTGTCAGTAGTGATATCTCCTTTTCAGTCTCTTATCTTTATAAGTTGGGTTGATTGTCTTTCTCTCTTTTTAAGTTATGTTGGCTAGTGATTTATCTATTTTGTTAATTTTTTTTTGAGAAACCAGCGTTTGGTTTGTTGATTTTCTGTATTTTTTTATTCTCTATTTAACTGATTTCTGCTCTGATTTTAATAACTCCCTGTCTTCTACTAGTTTTGGGGTTAGATTGTTCCTGTTTTCAAGGGCTTTGAGATGTGTCATTAGGTTATTTATTTGATGATTTTCTGTTTTTTTATGTAAACCCTGAGTCCTACGAGTTTTCTTCTTAATACTGCCTTCAAAGTGTCCGAGAGGTTTTGATATGTTGTATATTTTTGTTTGTTTGTTTCTAGAAATCTCTTGATTTCACCCCTTACTTATTCTATGACCCATTCATCATTTAGCAGTGTGGTGTTCAGTGTCCACATGTTTATGTGGTTTCTCTGGGTCTTACTATAGTTGATTTCTAATTTCATTTCATTATGGTCTGAAATGAAACTAGGAAGTATGTCACATTTTTTTAATTTGTTAGTGCTCACTTTGTAGCCCAGGATGTTTTCTATTTTGGAGAAGGTTCCATGAGTAGCTAAGAAAAATGTGAACTCTGCTCTAGTTGGGTGGACTATTCTATATAAGTTTAAGGGTCCATTAGATTAACGGTGTTCTTTAGGTCTGAGGCATCTTTATTGACCTTATGTCTAGAAGATCAGTTTAATAGTGTGAGAGGGGTGTTGAAGACTCCCAGTATTATTATTATTATTATTATTATTATTATTTTTTGGTGGTACTGGGGTTCCTGGAAGCCCTTCTACCTCTGGGCTACACTCCCAGACCTATTTTTACATTTTTATTTGGAAACAGGGTCTCCTAAGCCAGCGCGCATGGCTGGCTTCGAACCTGCGCGATCCTCCTGTCTCTGCCTCCCAAGCGCGGGGATTACAAGCGTGCGCCACCACGCCCGGCCCCAGTATTATTGTATTGGGATTTTTGTGTGACTTAATGTCACAAAGAATTTGTTTTATGAAAGTAGCTGCACCTGTATTTGGGGCATAAATGTTGACTATCATTATTTTCTCTTAAATAACTTGCTTTGTCACTTCTAATAAGCTTAGTCTAACTTGTCTAATATCATATTTGCTACTCCTGTTTGTCTTCTAGTTCTGTTGGCATGGATTACCTTCCTCCAGCCCTTTACCTTAAGTTTGTTACTATCATTACATGTATGGTTTGTTTCTTGCAGGAAACAGATAGATGGATTCTGTTTTTTATTGCAATTTACTATTTTGTATCTTTTTGTTGGGGAGTTGAGGCCATTTACAATCAGTGTGATTACTGAAAAATGATTTTTAATTTTTAACATGTTGAGATTTAACTTCTGTTTGAAATACTGTTTCTTGTTTTTTGCTTAGTTTCTTGCTGGATGCAAATTCTGATTTCTCTGGTTCTGGCATGTATTACTTCTTCTTTGCAATTAATTTCTTTGAGTAGAAAATTTTTGGATGCAAGTTGTTTTCCTTCAGAGTTTGGAATATGCTACTCCAGGCCCTTCTGGCTTTCATGACTTGGTTTGGAAAGTCTGGAGTGATTTTATTTGGTTTGCCTCTGAATGTCACTTGTTTTTTTTTTTTTTTTTTTTTTTTTTTTTTTTTTTTTTTGCCTTTAAGATTCTCTACTGGGCTTCTACATTGGTGAGTTTGACTATTAGTTGCATAGTGAACCTTCTCTCTGATCTTGTCTAAAGGGGGTTCTATAAGTTTCCTAGCTCTGTATTGACCTCCTGCTGTATGTTTGGAAATTTTTCTGTTATTATTTCTTTGAAAAGATTGCTAATCCCTTTGGTTTTACCTTATTTTCCCTTCTTTATGCCAGTTATTCTTATGTTAGCTCTTTTAAAATGGGCTTATATATCTTCAATGTCCAATTCATGCTGTCAAATTGTTTTTTCTAGGTTATATGCTATGCATTCATTTTTGAAATGATCATCTTCTAGGAGCAAGATTCTATTCTCCATGTGGTCTAATTGATTATTTATAGCTTGAATTGATGCCTTTACTTCAATGATTGCATTCTTTATTTTTTTCAAACTCTCTCTAAATTATTTTTAGAAGTCCTATATTATTTCTACAGTTACATTCTTGATTCGACCTTCTGGAGATCTCTGCAATTCTGTGTTGTCATGTTCTGTTATTGTGGTGTTCTGAGAGCTTATTGTTTTTATTATTCCTCCTCATGATTTCAGAAGTTTGTATCTGTTGCTTTTGATAGATTTCTCTCAGCCTCTAGGTGTCATCTGGCATATTCAAGTTGTATTGCATTCAACACATGAAGGTTGAGTGAGGAAGAAATTGAAGTCATAAAGAGAATAATAGGGTAAAGCCTTAGATAGGATCAAAGAGAATAGGAATATGAGTTTGGTAAGGTAGTATATACTAGAGATTAGAGACAGTGAAAATTTAGTAGTATTCTAGTAACCAATGCAGAGTTTCTGATATAATGATATGAAGTAAATTTAATATCAGACAAGGAAGAGAGAAGAAAGGAGATAAAAAGAGAAAAAAATAGAGATAGAAGAGAATAGGTATGTAAAGGGAAAAAGCTTGGGAGAGGATTTGGAAAGAGGGTAAATAAAAACAGGAATACATACTCACACACATAAAAAGAACAAAAAACAAAAGCAACCCCAATGACAAATTAATGCAACTCTACAAATAAATGTAATGACTATTTAGCAGACAGGGCCTTTGCAGTCTCTCTTTGTGCTGATACCAAGTGTCATCAACACCTTTCCTGCTGTAAGCCTATTTCTCTGAGTCTTTCTCACTCTATGCAGATGATTGGTATTGATGGGGCTGGATCTAGTGTTAAGTGTAGGTCACCCTCCATGCTTTCCACAGATTTGGAACCTTAGTCTCTTCCTGCCTCCACAGGTGGCGTATGCATCTGAGACGTCTTTTTTATCCATATCTAGGGCTGAGCTGGTCTGATTTCTCCTCATTCACCATGATTGAGTGGTCTGTGGTGATCTCGGCGAGCCTACTACTTGAGTGTAGTGTTAAGCATCGGTCTCTGCACACACTTTCCACTGATCAGAGCCTAAGTCTGTCTCAGCCTCTGCTACATCCAACAGTAGACCTCACTCCCACCTTCTTTGGGTTGAACTACAAAGTCTCAGACCCAAGGAGTTTATCATGATTGCATGATTCTCTGTGAATGTCATGCTGTGACTTCACTTATGGTGTTATTGAGCACACGTCTGGATCTCTGAAGGGCATGGTAAGCTCAGTCACCACTGCTGCAAGTTGTAGACTCTGACCCCTTCTTTATTGGGTTGAACTGTAAAGTCAGACTCAATGTATTTATCATGGCTGTGCGAGCCTCTGGGAGCACCATGCTGGGTGTTCTGCAGAGACGACAGCTTCACTTATAAATTTTGTGTGTGCTGGTCTGGATCTCTGGAGGGCGTGGTGGGCTTGCCTGCCACTGCTGCAAGTTGTAGCTGGTATTTGCACAGAAGCAACTAATGACTTACAATTCAGATGATCTGAAGCTGCTTACTTCAGGTCCTTCGATGTTTTCCTGATTGTCCCTGATTTAGGTGCAGTGAGGCACGATGGCGCCACTGTGGCACCACTGTTTACAAGGCAGGTGGGTTTCTTTCTGGTGTTGAGCTGTGCTCTGTATCCCTGGAGATCATTGTGAGCTTGGCCACTACTGCTAAGAGTTGAAACTGGTGTTTGCACAGTAAGAACTAATGGCTTACAACTCTGATGGTCTATATCTGCTTAACTTGAGGTCTTTGGTTTTCCTTTTCATCTCTGGAGTCAGGTGCTATGAGGCAAGATGGCTCCAATGCACTGCAAAGCAGGAGGGTTTTGTTTTTTCTCTCTGATTAGTCTTCTAAACTTCTTTTAACCTGTTCCTTGTATCTGTCATTTTTATTCCTCTACTGATAGTATTTTTTGTATTTGTAGAATGCTGTTTTTCAGGAATGGAGATTGGTGTCAGCAGGACTGATATTTTCTGCTTCCCTTGGTTGCCATCTTTCCAGGTATTTTATGATAAAATAGCATAAGCATGTTAAAATGTTTTCAAGTCTATTACATTTTATCAAATGACAAAATTCAGAAAATATTTAATCTTTGGTTTAAATCGTTTAACTTTTGATGAATGATATTTTATTTATTTATTCATTTATTTTATTTATTTATTTATTTTTCTTTTTTGTGGTGGTACTGGGGTTCCTGGAAGCCCTTCTACCTCCGGGCTACACTCCCAGACCTCTTTATACATTTTATATTTGGAAACAGGGTCTCCTAAGCCAGCGTGCGCGGCTGGCTTCGAACCTGCGCGATCCTCCTGTCTCTGCCTCCCAAGCGCGGGGATTACAAGCGTGCGCCACCACGCCGGGCCTTGATGAATGATATTTTAGCCTCATTTCTATTGCTGTCATTTTCCCAAGTTACTTCATTTTTACTGGTATTATGTTTTCTGTTGGCGGCTACCTTATTTTTTGTGTTTTTATTTATAGCTAAGTAAAATAAAATATAACATCTCTAGAAATTTAGAGAAAAATACATGGAAGATTCTATGACAAATATTTACATTTTAATATATGTTAGTTGATAATATAAGTTAGCATATATAAATAGGTGATTTCAAATATCTAAACTTTCCTGCTTTCAGCTTTTCTTCATATATGAGACATTTAAACTCAAAAGTGTATATTTTTAGAAGCAACTCATCATCATCTTAGAAAATACAGCAGATACTTTGTATTTTTTAAGTAGAAATTTTCAAACTATTCTTGCCTCAAATAACCTTTGTAAAAATAAATGATTTTCAATGTCTTTGGCAAGTAGTTACAGGCACAAAGTCTTAATTTTCCTTAAAAAATGCAAAATTTATTCACCTTGGAATTCTTGTTAAAGGACTGTGGTTGTGTCCCTTACTGAAATGGGGTAACTGCAGCATGTGCACCTGCTCCAGAAAACCACAAGAGCCCACATTTCATCCAGTGTCTATTACACTGAGAAGCCTTATTTCTTTTTTTCTTTCTTTTGGTGGTATTGGGGCTCCTGGAAACCTGTCTACATCTGGGCTAGACTCCCAGACCTATTTTATATTTTTTTTTAGTTTGGAAACAGCATCTCTTAAACCAACAAGGTTGGCTTTGAACCAGTGCAATCCTCCTGTCTCTGCCTCCCAAGTGCAGGGATTACAACATGTGCCACCAAGACTGGAGCAAGAAGCCTTATATCTGCTTTCTAAAGAAAGCAGAATTTTTGAATAATTATGAAACATTAATACCAGGAAGAGGCAAAGAATCAATATTTACTGCATTTTCAATGGTTATAAATTGTTCTAGGGCTCTAGAAATAGAAAAAATTTGACAATTTTTTTCCAGACACACAGGTTCATTTAGGAAAGTAAATATACATTCAAGGGAGAATACGACTATATTGAGAATGAGAAGCATTTGGAGTAAAGCAGAATATACATTCAGGAAGAACACAGATTATCTTCAAAGACAGAGAGAGAGGGAGAGAGGGAAAGGGAGAGGGAGAGAGAGAGAGAGAGAGAGAGAGAGAGAGAGAGAGAGAGAGAGAGAGAGATCATTTTTTTTACAAAGCAAATAAGATCCAGTTCTGAGTATTTAGCAAAAATAAAAATGACATACATGTGAGGCTATACCCCAAACAGGGCCACTGTTACCCTAATAAACAGAATTGAAGTGTTTGTATTAGGGAGAAAAGATGATTTTTTTTAACATTATTTTGATCACTGTGTAAAATCTTTTACTGAGTGAGTTGTTAAAAGGATTAAAGTCAGTGTTTTAAGTAAATATTAGAAATGATGAAATAGATAACTATCAATCATTTGAAAAGAAAATGTTAGGGTGATATTATCAATCTGTGATACCATGTAATCAAACAACTTTAAGAATAACTATTTTATTCCTGATATAAACAAATGAGTGATTCTTTTTTTTTAAATTTTGATTAGTGCATTGTAGTCATACAACTTAATGAGGTACAAGATGGTAGAGGCATACATGCATACATCACTCAATTAGCCCTTCTCTATTTCCCACCCTGTTCCCTCCCTCTCCCTTCTTCTCATGCTTGGTTTAGTGATTGACTTTGCTATGTTTGTTAAAGTACATCATGTACATTAGGAAAGTTTTCTTTTATTCACCTCAGTTAGTTTGCCTTATTTGTTCATCTCTTGTTTCTCCTTCATCATCTAGAATTCCTCTTATGACCCTTTTTCTCCCTAGCTTCTGCATAATATGGAGAGCATCCAATTTTTATTTTTTGTGACTGACTAATCTAAGTTAGCAAAATGTTCTCCAGTTATATCCATTTCTCTGCAAATGATGTAATTTTGTTCTTCTTTAAGGCTGAGTAAAATTCCATCTTGTACATATCCCATAGTTTTATAATCCATTCATCTGTTGATGGACATCTTGGATGGTTCTATTGTTTGGAAATTGTGAACTATGCAGCTATGGGAATATATATATATACATGCATTATTTTGGCAGTTTGTTTTCTATTATTTTTGGGCAGATGCCCAGAAATGATATTGCTGAATCATATGGTAGGTTCAATTCCATTCTTCTGAGGATGTTCCATACTGTTTTAGAAAGTGATTGCCCTAATTTTCAATCTCACCAACAATGTATTAGAGTTTCCCCTTCTCCACATCCTCTCCAGCATTCGTTGTTGTTTGTAATTTTAATGATTGCCATTCTAATTGGAGTTAGGTGAGATATCAGGATAATTTTGATTTGCACCTATCTGAATGCTAATGATGTTGAATATTTTTCTTACATTTATTGGCCATTTAAATTTCTTCTTTTTTGAAGTGTCTATTTAGTTCACTTGTCCATTTTGATTGAGTTATTTTTTTAGCAGTGAGTTTCTTAAGTTCTCAATATATTCTATATATTATTCATCTATCAAATAAATAATTTGCAAAAGTTTCCTATCATTCTATCAGCTTTCTGTCAAGTTTATTGATAGTTTCCTATGCTGTATACAAGCTGTTCAGTTCCATACAATCCTACATATGTAACCTCCTTTTAATATCTTGTGTCTTTGAGGTCTTGATGAAGAAGTTTTTACCTGTGCCTATGTGTTGAATTGTTGAACCTCTGATCTCTTCAAGGAAATGCAATGTTTTTGGTCTGATTTCCAAGTCTTTGAATATTTTTAATTGATTCTTTTGAAGGGTGACAAACCATATCCATTTTTCTGCATATGGTTAACCAGTTTTGACAACACTATTGAAAAGGCTATTTTTTTCAGTGTATGTTTTTGGCCTCTTTGTTAAAAATCAATTGACTGCAACTATCTAGATTTGTTTCTGAGTCTTCTATTCTACTCCATTGTTCTATTTGTCTGTTTTTATGCCACCACCAAGCTGTTTTTATTACTATGGCCTTGTAGTATAGTTTAAAGTCAGGTATTGTGATACCTTCTACATAGTTCTTATTGCTGAAAACTATTTTTGCTCTTTTGGGTTTTATATTGTTTCAAATAAATGTAAGAACTAATTTTTCTATGTCTGTGAGGAATGACATTATTTAATGGGTATTTCATCTAATTTGTAGGTCACTTTTGGAAGAATAGCCATTTTGATTATATTTATTCCACCTGTCCAAGAATATGGAAGATTTTTTCATCTCCTAAGGTCTTTGATTTCCTTTTGCATTGTTTTATAATTTTTTGAGGAGGTCTTTTACCTCCTTGGCTAGGTTTATTCCTAAGTATTTTAGTTTTTTGTTGGATATCCTGGGTAAAAGTGGTTTCTGAATTATTTTTCATAAGTTTTGTAATTGACATACAGAAAATTTTGTAATTTTTTAAGATTGATTTTTATCCAGACACCTTGCTAAAGTTATTGATCAGTTCTATAAGATTTTTTGTTGAGTTTGGATCGTCTAAGTACAGTATCATATCATCTGAAAATAGGGATAGTTTTAGTGTTTTTCCTATTTGTACTTGTTTGATTTCCTTCTCTTGCCTTATTGCTCTGGCTAGAATATCAAGTACTAAATTAAAAAGAAGTGATGATAGTGGACATCCTTGTGTTGTTCATGTTTTTACAAGGAATTCTCACATTTTTTTTCCATTCAATATGATGTTGGCTATGGACCTGCTGTATTTTGCCTTTGTGATGTTGAGATCTTTCTCTTCTATTACAATTATCTGCAGTGTTTTTTGCATAAGTGGGTGTTAAATTTTGTCAAATGCATTTTCAGCATCTATTGAAATGATCATGCAAATTTGTCTTTAGTTCTATTTATGTGATGAATTACATGCATTTTTTTAATATGTTGAACTTGCCTTGCATCTATGAGATAAACCCTACTTGGTAATTTGTATGATTTTTCTTGATGTGGTTTTGAATGAGTATTGCCAGTAATTTTTTTTAGCAGTCTTGTGTCTAAGTTCATCGATGATTTAGGCATTTAGTCTTTTCTTGAGGTGTCTTTATTTTATTTTAGTACTAATGTGATTTTGGCTTTGTAGGTTGCATTTGGGAGAATTCCATTCTTTCTATTTTAAGAAATAGATTGAGATTAGCTCTATTTCAAGAAATAGGTTGAGATTAGCTTTTATATAAAGGTTTCAAAAAATCACTTGGGAAACCATCTGGTCTCAGGCTTTCCTTTGATGGTAGTCTCTTTATTGCTGCCTTAATCTCCTTGGTTGCTATAGATCAGTTTAAATTTTTTATATCTGCCTGGTTCAGTTTTGGTAGGTTGTGTCTAGAAAATTCCCAAAACCTTCTAAGTTTTCCATTTTGTTAGAATATAGTTTTTCGAAATAGTTTCTGATAAAACTCTGGATTTCTATGCTATTGGTGGTAATATCACCTTTTCACCCCTTATTTTAATAATTTGGATTGATACTTTCTTTGAATATGTTGGCTAGTGGTTTATATTTCTTGTTTATTTTTTCAAGAAACCAATTTTGATTTTGTTGTTTTTCTATATTTTTTTATTCTCTACTACATTGATTTTTGACTCTGATTTTAATAATTTCCTATCTTCTCCTGGCTTTGGGGCTAGAACATTCCTGTTTTTCAAGGACTTTGAGGTGTGTCATTAGGTTATTATATTTGGTGATTTTTTTTGTTCTTCTTTTGCGGGCACTCAGTTCTACAAATTTTCCTATTAATACTGCTTTCAAGGTCTCACAGAGGTTTTGATATGTTGTGTCTTTATTTCACTTGTATTTAGGAATTTCCTAATTTGCTTAGGCTTTACTTTTTCAATGTCCCATTCCTTGTTCTGCAATGTGGTGTTCAGTCTCCACATGTTAATATGGTTACTATGGATCTTCATATAGTTGATTTCTAGTTTCATTACACTGTGGTCTAAAAATAAAAGATGCAAGGAAGTATTTACAAATTTTTTAATTTGCTAGGGTTCACTTTGTGGCCTAGGATGCAGTCTATTTTGGAGAAGTTTCCATGAGGAGCTTAGAAAATTGGGAACTCTTCTGTTGTTGGGTGGAATATTCTGTATGTGTCTACTAGGTCCACTAGGATTATGGTGTGTTCTTTACGTCTTTATTTTTGCTGACATTTTGTCTATAAAAATCAGTCTTGGAAGATGGTGGTGACCACGGCAGCCAAAAAGGACATGCATTCCTTGGAGAAGCCCTGGACACCAAATTTTGGTTTAATATCTGATTGGGGCAACTTAAGGAGATATTTCTACCCATGACTTCCTATGTAGAATACAGGAGAGAGAGTAGATAATGGTGGAATTAGAAGTAAGATGACAAGGAGGCGCCCACCACAAAAGAAAAGTGATTTTTGGAAGAACATCCCAGAAGAGATTAGAGAAAAGACCACTTTAGCCGCACATGCTGGAGAACTCTTAATAACATACCTTGTAAGGAAAATGATCCAGACGTGGTGGAGGGAGCCCAGCAGTGCCGGGCAGAAAGCCCAGCCAGGTGTCCCAGGGAGCTCACCGCGCCTGGCTGCTGCGCTCCTCTATGCTGAGCTGGAGGCCATGATGTGCTCGGAACAGCAGATCCTGCTCTATGCGGTGAGGCTGTGGCCTCCACTCATGGAGGGGAGATAAAATTCATTGCCCCTGAGTGCTCAATTTCACAATCTCTTCAAAACACACATACTATCTTCTCTTATTAAAAAATATTGGAGAGGGGCCAAGATGGTGGTGGCAGCAGCCAGGATTCAGGAGATGCAGACAAATCCTATCCAATCCACCTTAAACTTTTGGAAAAAAATCTCTGTGAAGGGGCACTGCTCCTGCCGCACATGCTTAGAATTCTGGACATCGTACCATGTAGGGAAAGAGCTCAGCAAAGAACCAGGAGGAAGGTGGTGGCTGCAGAGATGGCAGAGGCCAGTATTTGGGAGAGGCAGAGATAAGAACCAATCCACCTTGAACTTTCAAAGAAATCGCCCCACAGGTAGGCTGCTATGGCCACCCATGCTTAGGACTTCTGGACAACTTGCTGTGTGGGAAAAGTGTTTGGGAGAGAATAGAGATGGTGGTAGCGGTGACGGTGGCAGCAGCAGCAGTAGTGGCAGGTGGTGGCAGCAGCGGCAGCGGCAATGGCGGAGGCTATTATTTGGGAGAGGCAGAGATCTGATCCAATCCACCTTGACCTTTAGAAGAAATCACCCCAAAGGTAGAATGCTACTGCCATGCATGAGCAGGAATTCTGACAAACATGTTGTGTGGGAAAAGTGTTTGGGAGAGAATTGAGATGGTGGAGACAGCTACAATAGCATCAGCCAATATTTGGGAGAGGCAGAGATTTGATCCAATCCATGTTGATCTTTTGAAGAAGTTGCCCCAAAGGTATAATGCTACAACTGCACATGCTCGGGATTTGGGACAACATGCTGTGTGAATAAGGTGCTTGGAAGAGAACTGAGATGGCTGTGACAATGGCAGTGGTGGTCATAGTTGGTAGATGCAGAGATCCAATCCAATACACCTTAAAATTTTAAAGAAATGTCCTCAAAGGTAGACTGCTACTGCCACACATGCTCGGGGATTCTGGAAAACATACTGTGTGGGAAAGGTGTTCAGGAGAAAACTGGGATGATAGTGGTGGCAGTGATGATGGTGGTGACCAGTATATGGAGGGCAGACAAATCCAGTCCAATCCACCTTGAACTTTTGAGGAAATCTCCCTAAAAGTAGACTGCTCCTCCCACACATGCTTGGGAATTCTGGACAACATGCTAATTGGTAAAAGGTTTTGGGGTATATCAGAGGGATCCCCACATAGCTGGGATGGACCGCCACGCTGCATGTTCTGGGAGACATCAGCCCTCATGGCTACCTCGCTCCTCTGCACAGAGCAGGAGGCCAGGTTGCATGCGGATCAGCTCTCCGAAGTGAAGCTGTGGACCTCCGCCTTTGGAAGTAAGACAAAATTCATTGCCACTAGGTATTTGGAGTTCCAGCTTTTGCAAAAGACATGTACTGCTTTCTCATATTTAAAAAAAAAATGGAAAAACAGAGGGCGTGGTGGCACACGCTTGTAATCCCCGCACTTGGGAGGCGGAGACAGGAGGATTGTGCAGGTTTGAAGCTAGCCTTGATGGCTAAAGAGACACTATTTTCAAATAAAAATATATAAAAAATAGGTCTCTGGGAGTGTAGCCCGGAATTAGAAGTGTTTCCAGGAACCCCAGTACCACACACAAAAAAAAATAAAAATGAACATCTGTTGATGACCTGCTCATAGTGACAAAGACCAGAGTCCTATACACAGCAAGGCAAGTGTTGGGGACTCTGAGGCCAGGATAGGAGCTTGCCAGGCAGCGAGGTTTGTGCCGGGGCCAGTGAGGCTGGGATCAGAGTCTGCCATGAGGCAAGGCCAGTGCTTGGGTCTCCGAGAATGGGATCAAAGTCGGCCGAGGGGTGAGGCCGGTGCCGAGGCCAGCAAGGCCAGAATCGGAGCCTGCCAGGAGGCGAGGCGGGTGCTGGGGTCAGCAAGGCTGGGATCAGAGCCTGCCATGTGGTGAGACTGTTGCTGGAGCCAGTGAGGCAAGGCCGGGATCAGAGTCTGCCCAGTGGCCAGGTCAGTACTGGGGCCTTCAAGAGTGGGATCTGAATCTGCAATGTGGCATACACAGAGAAATATCACAGAAAATTAAAAAGCAGATGCTTTCCTTAATATGCAAAAACCAGGAAGAAATGGGTAATAGGAGGGAATCTAGTTGAAGAAGGGCTTATGGAGGAGCAATTAAGGTGACCAATCAGAAGGGATGGGATGGGGTAAGATGGAATCTCTTTAAAAGACATAATGTACCTAAATATATCAAAGTTAATCACTAAATCAAGCATGGGATCAAGGGAGGGAGAGGGAATGGAATGGGGATTGGATAAAGGCTAATTGGATGTTGTGTGTTTGTATATCCTCACAAGTCTTGTATTCCATTGAAATGTATGACTACAATGCTTCCATAAAAATATATTTTAAAAAATTAGTCTAGCACGTGAGTGAGAGGAGTGCTGAATTTCTCTGTGTTATTTTGTTGGAATCTATAAATGAATAATTTTTATTTGCATATTTATTTGTTAGGTAAGATGTGATAAAGAATACGATTATGGGATGTTTATGAAACTGTATATATTAAGGAAAGATAATAAAACTTATTCTAGTTGAAATCAGTTTGGTAGTTTGTTTATATATTAGACTTTTGTTTTGATTGTTATTGTTCATTTTCTTTTATAAAAAAGGAAACAATAATGCCAAACTGTTAAAATCATGTGAAGATAAAAAGTTAGAAAAATCAAAACATTTGAGAAAACAGAACAACAACTGAGCCAGGTGCAGTGGCACACACCTGTAATCCCAGTATTTGGGGCAGCTGAGACAGGAGGATTGCATGTTTGAAGACAGCCTCAGGAACTTAGCAAGACCCTCAGAAATTTATTCCCCATTCCAAAAGAGAAAAATTAGGGCTGGAGGTGTAGCTCAAAAGTTGAACATCCTCTATGTTCTATCCCTAGTATTACAAAACAAGAGAAAAAAGGAGAAAAAAAAAACACTTGGTTATAGGTTAAAAAATGTAATTAAAGCCAATGAACAGAAGTTAGATTTTCTAAGGGGTAGGTAATTTTTTACTGGTGCATTTTATTCATACATCTTAATGGGGTACAAGATCGTAGAGGCATATAGGCACATATCATTCATTTAGCTCTTCCCCAATTCCCACTCCACATAAATTAGAATTTAAATAGATAGGCCAGGCGTGGTGGCGCACGCTTGTAATCCCCGTGCTTGGGAGGCAGAGACAGGAGGATCGCGCAGGTTCGAATCCAGCCACGCGCGCTGGCTTAGGAGACCCTGTTTCCAAATAAAAATGTAAAAATAGGTCTGGGAGTGTAGCCCGGAGGTAGAAGGGCTTCCAGGAACCCCAGCACCACCAAAAAAAAAAAAAAAGAATTTAGATATGAACCTTTGAATTAAAAAATTATAAAATTGCATGTGAGACTACAATCATATACTTTTATTATTTCTAGTCTTATTATTAAAAATAGAATTTCTAAAGTGATAGATAAACCTGCTATATTTATAGATATCATCAAATATTCTAGGGAATGAAGTGACATATGTGCATAAAAATCTAAAGATTATCCAGAAAGATTATCTGGAGTGAGAAGACACACACATATTTCACAGTAGATAAAATACAGACACCTGTACAGATATATGAAAATTATTTTTATTTGATTCCTTATAAATCATTTATATTCCAAGATAAAAATGGGATTATGTACTTTGCCTTAAGCATATTAGCACAATATGCCTTAACACAGAGAACTCTAAATGCATAGCATTGAAGAACATGATACACTTCTGAAAATAATGGTATCTAGAACCTAAAATACTATATCCATTTCAGGGAACTGTATGTCATGCAAGAAATTAGCAGACTAATAAAATCTATACCAGTGCAATAACATTATTAAGACCAAAATTCCTAATTGGCCAATAAATAACACTGTACACAGCCCCAAATCATTTTCCAGAAATTCTGAGCTGTGATTAGACACTTGACTTACCTATGGCCCTCTTTGAACATTCGGACAGTATTCTGCACTAGAACTTAATAAAGCATCATATATTGGGGTGTGGCCTAGATATGTATATTTAGTAAGATTTCATGTAGTCCCATAAAGATGATAGCAAAACATAAGCTATGAACCTATTGATTAGTAGTAATTCTAATTAAAGTTTGAAGAAGTCAGATTAAAACGTAATGAGCAGCATCTTTCCCTACCTCTCCCTCATTATCAAAGGAGCATGCATGCAATTACCAGACCACAGAGGAACAGGGCCCTGAAAATAGTGTATGTGTATGATTTTACGTGTGTGTGTGTGTGTGTGTGTGTGTGTGTGTGTGTGTGTGTGTGTGTGTGTTGGTTTGCAACTTCTAAATATTCAGTATTGGGAGGCTGAGACAGGAGGATCACAGATTTTCAGCCAGCCTCTCAACTTAGTGAGGCCATCTGCAACTTAGCAAGACCCTGTTTCAAAATAATAAAATAAAAAAAGTTGGGTGTGTAGCTTGGAGGTAGAATGCCCCTGGGTTCCATCCCCTGTACCACCAAAAAAAAGAAAATAAAAAGTCAGCATTGCTGCAGACTAGTTTTCAAAATGTATTCCTTGAATGAATAAATTTATTGGCTCTTTCTAGGAGCCAAATACTGTATTTAGGCCTTTGTACTCATTACACTTTTTAATTTTAAGAAGTCTTCCATAGTATTTGATATAATTTCTAGGTTAGAGTGAGGACAATGAGGATCTAAGCTGAAGTTGTCCGAAGTCACATAACTACCAAGTATGCGCACTCCCAGTGTCAGCCCTCATTTCTACATGGCGGATAGCAAGGCTTCAAAAAGGCAAAGTACCGTCTCAACACTAAAGCTTGCAGCCTCATGAATTATGGAGGAAAAAATGCTTCATATAACTGGAGGTTTAAAAAAAATTAGAACTCTTCAACCTAGAGAAATAAAAGTCAAGAAGGGATGTTACAAAATCCATAAATTCAAAAATATGACGAGAGGATGGACATGAATATTTTCAGCAATCAGAGAACATTTGAAGAGGCTGTCCCCAGAAACTCACAAAAGATACTTTTTAGAACTAATAAAAGATACTTGCATTTTACAGAGTTAGTTGTAAAACTGTGGAACTTAAAACTCTGAAAATGCCCCATATTGAAGATATAAATAAATCTGAAGAGAGCAGAAAAAAATTCCATAGGTGGCAAATCTGTAACAAATTGAAGGAGAACAAGGACTTAAAGGCAGATATGGCTCTGAGATATGACTTATATTAATATTTTAAATAGGGTCCAATTCCTTTGAAGTTTCTGAACTCCCAAAACTCTGTCTCTTATCTAATTTTCTTAAACTGGAGTTTATCATGGTTGTTATTCAACTCTAAGACCTAAACTAATGCTGTGATTCCATGTGAATAAAAATGCACATTATACCCATGGTATTCATGGCATATTCCTAATAATTAGCCAGAAGTATTAAAATTATGTTAATTAATAAAATATATATTTGACTAAACTTTTCAAAATTCAAGGGTATGAATATTTCTATTTTGCACTAAATTTCATGGTACTAGGATACTCTTAACCAATGATTCTTAACCTGAAGTAATTTTGCATCTCATAGTACATTTGACATGTTTGGAAGACAGTTTTAATTGTAATAACTGGGCCATAGGGTGTGGCTATATTCTACTAAAATCTAATGAGTAGAGGCCAAGTGTGCTGCCAAATATTCTACAATTCATAAACAGTATTGTTATGGTTTAAATCTGGAATGTCCCCCCCACCCCACCAAAGTGCATTTGTGGAAAGCATGGTCCCCTGTGCAGCAAGGTTCAGAGGTAGGAAAGGTTAGAGGAAGTAGGTCCCTGGAGCATGACCTTGGGGACTTTGTCTCTAGCCTTCCCTTTCCTTCTTTTTCTATTTATTGGCTGCCATGAGCCCATCACCTTTCCTCTGCCACACTCTTCCACCATGATGTTCTGGCTTACCACAGGCCCAGAGCAATGAAACTAGACAGCCCTGGACTGAACTGCTCATGCTATGAGAAAAATAAATAAATAAATAAACCTTTCCTCTTCTAAGTTGTTCTTGTCAGGTATTTTAGTTACAGTGATGAAAAGCTGGCTAACACAAACAGTACACACACACACACACACACACACACACTTTCAAATTACCGGGTGCTATAGATGACAGAATCTTAATATGTCTATGAAGATTCACCATCTCCCCCCACTACATGCTCTAAATCGTCTCTGAACTGTGTGGATAATATTTCATGCCTGTAATTGTTACATTGACACAGTTGACTTGAAGGTGGGAAGACTGTTGGGTATGAGCTCTTTAAAAGCAGATTTTCTTTTTCTCTGATAGTTACAGAAAAGGAAGTCAGACAGATTCAGAACCTGATGGGGATTCAAGAGGAGGGAGATTGTTGCAGAAATTTAAGGGGCATTGGGTGAAAGAATGGAAGGGAATTCTAGTTAGCAAAAGAAATTCCCGGCTGACATCTAGCAAGTTAACAGGATCATAGCCTTTTCCCTAACCACAAAAATCCGGATTATGCCAATAATATAAATGGGATTGGAAGAGGAAAGAAAACCTCCACATGAAAATGCAATCTTAGCTATGGATTTCTAATCTATGAATTGTGAGCTAACAATATATGTGAGTGTGAGTGTGAGTGTGTGTGCGTGCGTGCGTGCGTGCGTGTGTGAGTTTGTTTACTGGGAATTGAACCTAGGGACATTATGCCACAGAGCTACACCCCACTTCTTCCCCTCCTTTATTGAAACACGGTCTTGCTAAGTAAACTGCATACTGGCCTCAAATCTGTGATCTTCCTGTCTCAGCCTCACAAGTTCTGGGATTGCAAGCATATACCACCTTTCCTAGATTTTACTTAAATCATCAAATTTGTTATTTTTAATACAATTACAGGCACAAAATGTCCATGGTGGCAAGGCAGAAAACAATAAAGTATTCTAAACTGTTTTTATCCAAATTTGTATTACACAGATGTTACTAGGTTTGTTTGTAAAGAAACAAACCAACAGGGAGGAAGTGTTAAAAATGTTTCATTACAAAGCTGAGCCTAGTAGTGCATACTTGTACTTGGTAGGCTGAGATGGTAGGATAGAAGGTTCAAAGCCAACATCAGTAACAAAGTGAGGCCCTCCACAACTCAGTGACAGCCTGTTTCCAAATAAAAATAGAATAAAATAATCTGGGGAAATAACTCTGAGATAGAATGCCCCTGGGCTCCATCCTCACTACCACCACCATTTAAAAATAGTTTCATTACAGTGAGAAATCTTGGAAGCCTTAATATTTTAATTATATCATGGAATTCCAGGAAAGGAGTTGATTATACAGCAATGCCAAAGAAAGCTGAATAAAATTTGTTGTTCCTAAGAAATAAGTTAATAACATCTGATCTTAAGGTTTCTTAGAATCAAATATACAAATAAGTGAATGTTTTAGAAGTAAATTTCATTGTTCATCTTCCTAATTTTAAATAAAATGAAATGTGCTAAAATGATATGACTTGCCCTTTTTAATTTGGACTCTATTTTAATAATCAAACTTCTTAGCTAGGTATAGTGGCTCACATCTGTAAATCCAGTACTTGGAAGACTGAGACAGGAGGATTACAGGTTTAAAGCCAGTCTTGGCAAATTAGTGAGACCCTCAGCAATTTATCAACATCCTGTTTCAAAATAAAATAAATATAAGGGGCTGGGGATGTAGCTCTGAAGTAGCATGTCTGGATTCAATCTACAGTAACACACACACACAAAGAATAAAATACAAATTATTTATCATTTCTTATTCTTGATGTATTAAAATACTATATAGCATATCTAAAAAATTTAATCTTCAATGATCCTATGTGTATATTTTTTAAGGAGAAAGCACAAACACAGTCCCCTACTACCACAAATTATGCAGTCGAGTTTCCCACAATTGGGAAAATCTCAGGGGTCAGCACATCCAGAGTGCAATGGGTAAGGCTCGGCCTGGGAAAACCATCTTCGTGATCATGGTATCTCCCCTACCAGGTAACTATTGCTGTGTATAATTTAATTATTCATGCACGAGAGGTGTTGGGACTGAGAGAATTCCTTCAAGTTTTATTTGTACTAGGTTTGCTATTGTCTACAAGATTCTCCTTTGGTAACCTCGAAAATACTACCAGGAATCCATAGAAAGATAGGCTTTCTTTTTTTTTCTTTTCTTTTATTCACACTGATTATAATTCTGTTCTTATAATTCAAGTTTGTGGGTAGCTTCACAAGGGATATGAAGTGTGAGGATCTGATACTTTTCTTTTGACTTCTTGGGTGTTCCCTTTTTATGTTTCAAAAATCTCTCATACATATTTCTTACTGTTGTTTGGACATTTGCTACTCTACAGTTGTATCCAAGATACCTATAAACCACTGGACACAATCTCTATTTTTTTAATTCCAGGATACTACATCTTCATTTCTTTCATGCAGTAATTTCAATATCCAACAGCCCACTGTATAAAATCACCTGAAACTCTAGATTGAGAGATGATCAATCAACGATATATTATACTGCAGATAGTAACCAGCCATTACTGACTGGATCCAAGATATAGAAAGTATTTTCATAAATTATTAAGATATCTCTAGCAATAATTTAAGGTAACACAACCTTGTCATTACCAAAATAGCTTTTGATATTTCTGTTAATAGAATGGATACTATGTCTGACAGTATAAAATATCTGTATTCCTAACAATAGCATTGCAATTTATAGTTGTCTAAAATGTACTGCTAATATTTATTTTAACTGCTATTCCAAGAGTGATTATTTTCAGCTTATTTCACTGCAGATTTTATAAAAAAATTTATAAGAGGCTTTTAATATCCATTGAACAGAGAGAACAGATCCAAAATATAGGATTCATTACATTGGGAATCATTATTATCTTATAAAGTTCTTGCTGATGATTAATCTTAAAATGATCTGATTAAGCTTGCTGCATAAATATCAAATTTGTCCTATTAAAGTGAGGATTGTTGCTTTGTTTCTGATATTAAAGGACTTCCATAACAGACCCAATGTCTCTTGTTAGCACTTCCACAGGTGGTATACTCTATACAAAGTAAAATTTTCACTATTTTATACGATTGATATTTTATACTCATTTAAACATATACATCTATTGTTCTACTTAAAATAGCTTTAATTAAGTATCCTTAGGTTGTGTTTCAGTAACAGATGTCTCCCAAATCTAATTTATGTAACCCAAAAAGTGTTTATTTCTGGCTAACACTTTAGGATCAATACAGGTCAAAGAGGGAGGAGGGGTCATGGGTTCAGGACCAGTGAGAGTATTTGCCCCACTGAGTCTATGAGCCATAAGTCAATGGAAACTACAAATTATTAATATCTTTATATTATCTCAACAATGAGAATAAGAATGTCTACCTTAACTTTTGTGATATCTCAAAGATAATATTTATTCCTGCTCTTCCCCCCTTCTCTCTTGAATGCCTCTGAGAAACAAATTCTAACTCCTATTTTGCCTTGTACTGTAGTTAACTTTTTTTGTGTGTGTGTGGGTCTGGGGATGGAACGCAGGAGCATTCAACCTCCAAGCTACAACCTCTGCCCTATTTTTTATTCTTTATTTTGAAACAGGATCTCACTAAGTTGCAGGAGGTCTCACTAAGTACCTGAGGCTGTCAAGATACATGATCCTTTTCTGGTCTCAGCCTCGAGAATGCTGGGATTACAAGTGTGCGCCACCACGCCTGGCTCTATAGTTATTTTTGCCTACTAAATGTTAAATCCTTGAGGCCATAGTATATGTATTCATTGCTGTGACTGCTTAACCACCTGGATGTTTCCAATAGACTTTTAACAATACTTGTTGAATGGAAAAACACTCAAAACTATCCAAAACCAGAATAGCTTTCTAAGTGTTCTCTACCTCCCTAGATCTGTATTTCATTTGAAATAGAAGTAAGATATTAAGCATTTTATTTTTAAAGAGTCATCTTAGGTATAAATGTATTACTAATTTTAGCATTTACTTTTTTCCTCTCTATTGACCGTAACTTTTCAAAATTGAATGTTTATAGAATGACAAAATCTTTTTAAAAGGCATGGTCCTGGTGTATAGTAGTTGCTAAATACATATTTATGAATGAAGCCTAACCGAACTACAAAGAAACTATATAAGTTCAGAAATGTTTACCATATACCTATAAAAGTATAAGTTAGTCTTACCTTTTGTCAAGAGGTATTTTTGTTGTTGTTGTTGTTGTTGTTGTTGTTTTGTACTGGGAACTAAACGCAGGGGCTTTCTACCTCTAAGCTATACCTGTGCCTTATTTTATTTTTCATTTTAAAAAGGATCTGTATTAGTTGCTGAAGGCCTAAGCTTGTCCCTGAGTCGGGCCTTAAACTTGCAATCCTCCTGTCTCTCTCTCCATATAGGCATGTGCCACCATGCCCCACTTTGTCCAGAAGTTATTTTTTCAGATTATCATAAGAGAAAGATTTCAGGATCTTAAAAAAGTTATTTCAGAATCTTGAAATTAAAGTTCTTAAGCCACATATGTTTTGAAGGAACTTAGTAGTTTTTGGATTTGCTACACTTTTTCTTGACATTTAGTAGGCAAGAAGAGGGAAAAGAAATGCTAGAAAGTCATACTTTAATGAATGTTATTTTCAGTGCTTTCATGGCTTGTTGAAGTGTCTTATAAAAAACATGGAGGTTCCATTTATGATTCTACCAATAATTACATAATTAAAATATGAAAGGCTGCTTAACTTGTAGTGTGTGAGAAGTAAAATATGTATGTTCACTGAAAGGCAAAGTGCAAATTGTTATCTTATTTTTACAAATTTATTTACTCTAGTACTATAGATGAAATTAGATTAATATTCATACATTTTCTCTTAAAAAGTATATATTATGCCAAGGAAATTAATTGATCTAAAGATATAAAATATTCTCAACTAAATATATATTATATATGTGTGTACATGTTTGTATTTATACACTATCACTCAAAAGTATGTTGATATATAAATATGTATTTGTATGAAATTCTACAGAAAGTACATGCAGATATATACCACAGAATACTATTCAACCATAAAAGGACATGTTATATACTGTAACATGGATAAATATCAAAGACATTATGATAAATGAAATATAGATGAGGAAATAAAGGGATGCAACTGAGGGGATGGGAGGAGGGGAAAGGGAAATTCTCTAATGTACCTAATGTATTAGCAAACATATCAATGTCAATCACTAAGGGAGGGGTAAGGAATGGGGAGAGAATTGGGTAAGGGATAATTAATTGGGTGATGTGTGAATGTATGTCTCTACCATTTTGTACTACATTAAGATGCATGACTACAATGCACCAATAAAAATAAAAAATATATAGCAGACACAGGAAGAAAAACACCTCATTATCTCATTCACATGTAGAATGAAGAAACACTGATCTAATAGAAGTGGAGAGTAGAAGAGTAGTTATTAGAGGCTAAGATTGGAGAGTGAATAAGAGTTATATTTACCGAAAGGAAAAAGAAAATTAAAGTTAAGTAGTAGGATTAGTTCTGGTGTTGTGTTTCACACCAGAGCGATAATAGCACTAATAAAGAATTTTGAATGTTCTCACTACAAAGAAGTACACATATATGAGGTGACTGATGGATATCCTAAGTATCTAGGTTTCATTATTAAAAGCTGTGTGCCTATATTGAAACATCACACTGTCCTACATATATATATTCTTTATATAAAATTGTTATACATTAATTTTAAAAAGCACATTGAAAGAATAATCTTATTTTACTAAGTACATTCAGAAACATTTTAGGATGAGACACATGTTTTTAGAAAATATTCATATCTGAAATATACAGTTTTCTTATAGATTCTTTGCTTCCTGATAGTTAAGGTGACAACCAATTTTTCACTGGATTTTTAACCCATAGAAAATAGGACATTTAAGAAAAAGTGAGAATGCGATTCCAGGACAAATATATCACAAAAGTATGAATAGGAAAGAAATGCATTGTTTTAGCAAAGGCAGGTATTCCTCTTAATTTATGGAGCTGTTTTTCCTGCTTGTAAAATTGTATTTTTTATGGAATAGAGAATTATTGCTGTTGTAAGATGTAACAAAATGGCTAAACGCCTGAGGAAAATATAATAAGGACATTGGGGTTAAGAATATAATAATATTCATGCCTTTGCTGGGAAGTTAGAAAAAAGTCATCCTAGTGGTTTTTTAGTAATTTGAGACAGAATACTGATTTAATTATACACAAATCTAACAATTTAAAACACTCAAATGGCCCTTTAAAAATCTGATGAATATCTATATGTCATAATAATTAGAATTATTGCTAAAATTCGATTTTTTCTATCTTGAAAATAATATCTATTTGTCTAATTTTGGCTAAATTTAAAATTTTCAATGACTGGTAGAGTTAAACTAGTATATAAAGATCAGACTGTTGAAGAAATAGGATGCCTGAAGTAGAGGGCTAGCTCTGTCCACCCAGCATTCAATATACTCTTTCTTACCAACAGAAACATAGTTGTGGCAGGTTTAGGAATATACCCAGCTACACATTTGATTTCCAGGACACTTTCCTTCTTGGCATGGCCTAAGTGGCATATTTTGGGCCAATGAGATATAGTGTAAAAATATCAGGCAGTGTTCCTGGGGAGAGCTGTTTATTCTGGGACTAAAAGAGACGGATCTTGCTGTCATTCCTCTTTTACTGATCCCCTTCCCCTTTTATCTTCTGTAACACCTTTGGATACACAGGAGTACAGAAACCATGTGGCAATTGAGGATAAAAGTCACATTTCAAAAATTTTAGGCCCAAAATGTAGACAGTGGCTAAAGCATTGAGGGCATTTTAGTGCTACTAGTCCAGTCAGAGATTTCTTGTTATGTGAGAAAAATAAGTCACTTCTTCAATGCTTATTGTATCCTTTGCTCTAATACAGCACTAAATTTTAAAAAAGGGGAGAGGGAGAAAAGGAGGGATAACATTAAATCCATGGTGTGTAGAAAAAGAAAATCAAAGATTTTAAAGTAGGCAAATAATTATGAACCAATCTTCATGCTCCAAAAATGACTTCAACGGTTCTAACAGTGACATCTGCAGTCTAGACAGGAAGTAGGAGAAAAGTGAAGCTGAATCAGCTGTTTCATAAGAAATCCTCTTTGAATCTGATTTAACAGTCTGTACTTGGGCAAAGTTGTCACATGTCCACTCTATCTTAAGAGCTGTTGAAGAATATGTCTCTTTACCTAGGTACATGGTCACTCTAAAAAATGGGGTTCTATTAGTAAGAAGGAAAGGCTATAAGTTGAACTGCCACTTTATTATTGTATCATTAATTTTATAAAATGAAATGGGCATTTTTTTCTATTTTCTCTGAAAAAAATGGGGTCAACATATTTTTTCATTCAGATATATATTTTATTTTTAATGCTTTTATTGGTGCATTATGATTTCACAGCATGATGTAGTTTATAGTGATTGTGACATTTTTTTCAATATATATTTCATGATTTTAGACTGTAATATCTAATACATCTGTAAATCTCTAACTCACCAAAATCTAACTCCAAACCCTACTTAGGACTGGATGAATTCTTTAAGGGGTAGGTAACACCTGTTTTTCTATCTAGAACGCTGGTTAACACAAATGCATTTGTGTGCCACTTATTCTTTTTCTCTCCCTCTCCCAGGTGTATCCTTCCTCAGTCACTTTGGTTTGTTCACTTTGGGGTTGTCTCAATTTTAAGATTGAAATTTTAGCCACTTGTGTCATTTTAGAAGCAGGTCTTTTATTACATGAGACTTTGAAATATGTTTGCAAATTATTTGTTCCATGTAGTAGAACAATGAGAAAAATAAATTGTTCTTTCAATCATGGAGATCTGGGCATCTGTTCTGCAGCCATAGTAACTAAAGCCATCAGGAAGATTATTGTCTCCTTGACCATGTGACTCATCAGCCTGATTTTCCATTTTTTTCCTTCCTATAGGAACACTGGAGATGTTATCTTTTCAAAAGTATTTACACTGAAAAATAATACTGTATTTGAGGAGAAAATATATCCTTAAACTTTCAGAAAATTTTGTTTAGAGCTGGGCGTGGTGGTGTACACTTGTAATCCCAGCGCTTGGGAGACTGAGACAGGAGGATTGCACAGGTTCAAAGCCAACCTCAGCTGGCTTAAGAGACCCTGTTTCCAAATAAAATATAAAATAGGTCTGGGAGTGTAGCCCGGAGGTAGAAGGCCCCTGGGTTCCATCCCTAGTACCACACACACACAAAAAAAAGTTTGTTTAAAACTTTGAAAATCTATAATATGACACAGAGGTATACAAACTAACTGCACTTAACATTTTTCTTTGTTTCCAGGGCATGAATTTTCACTTGCTAGTTCAATTTCAATAATGACTTTAGTCATTTCAATTTCTTTTTAACTTTCTGAGTCTGTTTTGGTAAGCTTTGCTTACAAAATTGCTCATTTGTCTAAGATTTTGATTTGATATATGTTTTATGACATTCATATATTTACTTTAAATCCTTTTAATGTGTAATCATATCTCCTTTTAATTGTACCTTCTGTGCTTTTCTTGATTAATTTAAATAGCGATATTTCTATTTAATTAAATTTTACCAAATAATTATATTTTTGGCATTTCCTTCTTCTCAAGTGAAAACTTCTTAAAAAACAGCTTGTTATTTCTCATGTCCTCTTTCTACAACTTAAATTCACTCTGACATTTATATTCTTAAAGTTTAAAAATGTATTCCATCTCTTTATCCCATTGCAAAATCAAATGTTTTAAATCATTCACTCTGTATCAGACATGCTATTTAAAAACGAGGTTATAAAAGGATAGAAAGTTAAGGTGAGAAATTAGGATAATGACTTTAAGATTTTAGAAGTTCAAGGTGTAATCTTACAATTGAGATGCTGAAATAGAATGGTAATGGAGGTCACCAAGTTGGGAAAGATATTTTAAAATTAGACTTGGTAGATTGATAGATACCCAAATAGATATGTATGGTTTTCAGTCTAAGGGCAAGAATTGGAATGATGACAAAGGCTTTACTTTAGTTTACTGTGAGTAAATGTGAGAAAATCATCCATCAAAATTTATTAACAAGAAAGGAGAACATGAGACTGAATTTGAAGGAAGGAGAGTTTTTGAAGTTGCAAAATAATGATCCAGCTTTGAAGAGCAGGTTTAGATGAATATATCATGTCTCTACTTCCTGGCTTAATGGTCAAAACTGAGGTGATAAGGAACCATTTCCTATCAAGGAGATTGCAAACTTAGATGTAATTTTTAGGGGAAGTCCAGGTTTTAGTTTCAGGAAGCAAATAAAGTTTTATAAATAAACTGATTATAATAAATTTCTTTTGAAATGCAATGCTGTTGGACTATACAAAGCAGAAACAAAGTTTTTTTATTAATGAAAGAATAAAAAATGGTATACAGAAGAATACATAGTACAAAATTCTCAGGAACTATAAAAATACAATATGGAATCCACCACTGAATATGTAGTACTATACCGTCGATTGAAAAATTCAGTGTAATTTCAGTGATCTAGAAGTATCTTAGATTGGCATGTGGCCTAATGTCACTAGATGTCATAGAATTTGCATCTAATTCAAATAGCTATAGGGCTCTTATGTTTTCTATTTATTGGGAAATACAAAAGAAAATATTTTCTAATCTCTACTTCATGATTATGAATGCTTCCATCCATCCTGAAAATAAATGCCACAGTAAATTATCAGCTTTAAAACTGGTGAGTTCAAGAATAAGTTTGGGTCTCAGTGAGTAATTCCATCATTAGATTAAAGAACGCTATTACAAGTCACTGAGAACCACTTGTTAGTTTGAATTAGTTGGTGTTCCTGCCCTTGGTTTGGAAGGCAGGGATGAGTATTTATTTCGGTCTTTATTTTGTTTTTCCTTCTTCTGGTGAGGACAATGGAAGAGTAGAGATCTTACTTGAAGTTATCAGGCAAGGACATCTCTTTCCCTAGAGAGCCTTGTAGTTTGATGGTCTCTTCATTAGGTTTCGTAGCTATTATACTGTACTTTTTTAACATTAATATTCCCATTTTATTCTTTAAATTACCCACTAAGAATGATATAAAAGTTATTTCTAGTACATTTTCATTTAAGGATAATGATCACTAATGACTACAAAACTGAGATTTCTTCAGCTCAGAAAGCCTGAATATAGCTAAGGAAGATTTAGAGGGTTGGATATTAATGATAAGTGTGAAGATTAACTTCCTTATTGGAGTAGAAAAAAGATATCTAGATGGTTATGGTGTAATGAAAATTAAAATAAAACCTGTAATTTGTAAATATTTCTAGGCAAAATATTTCTTATTAAACATACAATTCATGCATCTTGTTTTATGAAATCTTTCGGTTTTGCTTGTAATTGAAATTTAAAAGTTGGAGAATGTCTTATACCTACTGATTTTGTCTTGTCATTGTGTCTCCTTTGCACTTCATATATTCCAGCTCCTATATAACAAGTAGCATATCCTCTTCAAATTTGTAATAACTACAAAGAATGCTGTAATGTCATTTTTGACGCTTCCAATTTTAATTATTTATTCTTGGTTTAAATATGTCATTTCATAAATTGCTTTCAAAATAGTTGTTTTACATATTTCTCTTCAGAAAGATTTTTGTGAAATCTTAAAACATTCTCTATTTCTCTTCTAAGTTTTTTTTCTTTTGCTGGTCATTCTCATTTTATACAAAAGCAACTGATGGATACTGATCATCACTTTCTTCATTTCTCATTTCCTCTGCTTTCCTTAACCTCCATAATCTTGGATTATTGATAATCTACCAATGTAGGATTCATTGAGAACAATTCTCAGGAATCCTTTAACTTTCTTAGATCATATCTATACCTAGTTTGCCATCATTTAAATTCAAATTGGTCTCAAATTATTGGCCTCTGTTTTTAGTTTATTTCCATATCATTCTGCCACTATTATTATAGACATCTCTATTTTAAGTGGACAATTATGCTAAAAACATGAAGCTTCAATATAACAGTGGCTATAACATCAGTCTGACAATCGCCATTCTTAAATCTTACCTAGCATCATGTGACTCTCAAAAAGGTAACCCACTTGTGAGTATAAAATTGTCCAATCTTGCCTAAGAAGAGTGTAATGATATGCCTAGATTCACTATAAATCACTATTTTGACAATCAACCTAGGGTTCTTTTGCTCAGTCCAAGAGAGAAATAAACAATTGTTTGATTTTATGAGTCATAGAGCAAGAAATATCAATGGGACGATGCTTTATTGGGCTTGAGGTCCAGCATAAGAGAAACAAAACAAAGGAGAGGGTTTCTGAACTTCCTCTCCAAGGAGACGTTAGGTAAAGTTTCTACTGCCCTGCTGCTGTCTTGAGCAGCACAGGTGGGGGTTGTTGCACTTGACCCAGGATTTCTGTACAAATTCTGTCTTCTGCTCTCTGCATCAAGGCTTGACATTGCCAACAGCCCAAGCACATTTGGTCTGTTAGTGCTTGGTTCACAAAAGATAGAGGAGTTCACTACAGCCTCCACATCAAGGTTATATAGTAGTTGAAAGTGGGCATTCTGTACCTGCAGGGTTGCAGGTTATGATATAGTTATCTAGCAAATCTAGGATAGTTTATGTCAGGAAAACAAAACGAAACAAAAACCTTGCCTGAGGTATCAGGGTCTCCTTATTCTGCTTAAATAGATGAAGAATATGTGGTATAAACATGCAATGAAATATTACTCAGCTTCAAAAAATCATGTCATTTTTAATAGCATGGATAAAACTGGAGAATATTACTCTTAAGTGAAATAAGCCAGGCACAGAAGGACAAATGCATGGTAGAACTTGTGTGACATACTTCAAACATAAAGTGCAGAGGCAGAGAGCAGAATGGAGGATGCCAGGCATTGAAGGAAGGGAAGCATATGCCACAGCATGCAAAATTTCAGTTGTACACCATGATTAAGTCACAGATTGACTGTACAAGGTAGTAGCTATAATTAACAATACTTAAGTGTTTAAAAGTTCATTAAGTGGGTGTGTCTTATGTTAATAAGTAATAATAAATAAGACAGGAGAAAGATTTCAGAGGTGATGGGTAAAAATTATTTTACAGATAAACATTTAGCAAGTATAGGATTTTGTATATAAATATACCTGCATAATATTTTTTAAAAAATAAGGAAAAGTACACAAACATGGGCCACATGGAGTTTTTAATTCAATAAAAGGTACATGCAATTTAAAAGTTCAATAGCTTAAAGACAATTGACAAATTAATAACCTAGTAATGTTACTTTATCATAACTACTACCACTGCTGGAATAAATGAACAGATATAAATCTATGTGTCTATCTCTTTCATGTGGTGATAAAGATTGAACCCAGAAGCAGTCTATGTCTCAGCTACACTCCCTGCACTGTTTTATTTTTTATTTTGAAAGAAGTTCTTAATAAGTTGCCAAGGCTGTCCTCAAACCTGCCATTCTTTTTTTATCTCAACCATCTATGTGTCGGGATGACAGTTATGTGCCACTACACCTGGTTTGTACATCCCTTCTTAAGAGTCTATATTAATAGAAGATCTAACATGGATAAAAAACTATAAATTACACTGATCAAGAACAATAACATAAAGCAAAGAAAGTTGAACAACGTAGCGAAGTAAACACAGGGTCAAAATACACTTATTTTCCACATCTAGAAAAATGTACCAAGCACTATGTGAATGTATGCCTTTTCCAATATGATCCACATAAAAACTGTAAACAAATTAAAAAATGAGCACAGTGTAGAATAGTTATAAATAAAAGTTTGGAAATGGAGGTGGATGGGTAAAAAGAAAAAAAAAAGAAAAAAAAACAAAAGTTAAAGCAACAAAGACTACATTGGCATAATTCCAATTAGGAAATGATCAAAACTCAGATAGTTTGAAAAATCATTGACCATAGGGAAAATAACGATAAAATATGTGAATGATATGATCTCCCTCCCCCAAAAGTGTTTTTTTTTCATTCAAATATTTATTGAGCAGCTAAGGAGATACAAAGATGATTAAACCATGCTCAAAGAGATGAAGTATATACGTACAATAGAAAGCAATATGTAAGGTTCACTGAATCACAGCAGTCAAAGGACAGTGCTTTAGGAAATAGATTGCTTCCAGCCTGGAAGCAGGTGTAGGTGGCAAATCAGGAAAGGGGATTGAGATTAAAATAGAAGGCTTCAGTCTGGATTGTTGATGATACTCAGTATGGACTATATTTGTTTCTCCTTTTCCTCTCTCCCCATCTTTGGGCTTAATTTACCAGTAGTGCCCAGGACTATTCAATGCACTTTTTCTATACTTGCTTGCATTTTTGCTTTAATGTCTTCTACAGAAGTAGGTCCTTTGGGGTTGTAGGGTTTTTTTCCTGATTTTGGAAGGATTCTTGACCTTTTGATCTTGGTGTAGATGGTTTTGAGTCTTTTCCATTCTGGTTAGATTTCTGCGCATTTTTGGCTGGAGTATCTTGTACAGATTTTTTCACTGGAACTTTTTCTTCAGTTTCCTCCTCATCAAAATCATCATCATCATCTTCTTCTTCATCGTCATCGTCGTCATCGTCATCTTCAGCAGCAGCAAGCTTTACTTTTTTCTGCAGTACCTTGCTACCACTTCCAGGGGCAGATGGCTTTCCAGATATACTTAGGAGTTTTACATCTTCCTCTTCTTCATCTTCTGACTCTGCATCTTCTTCCACAGCTACTAAATGTTGTCCACTAATATGCACAGGCCCCGAGCCACACTTCAACATTAAGACCACAGGTGGTGTAATTTCAAAGCCCCCAAGAGAAACCGTTGGCTGCACAGACATTTTCAAAGTTGCCAATGTTACTTTAATTGGGCTGCCTTCATAGTTCATTGCCTCTGCTTCCACGATGTGCAACTCATCCTTTGCACCAGCACCTAAACTGACTGTTCTTAATGATAACTGGTGCTCGTTTTCATCATTATCCACTTTAAAGTGATAATATTTGTCAGCCTTGAGCTCACAACCAAAAAGATAGTTCTGTGGCCTCGGGGGGCTCATGTCTATATCCATTAAATCTTCCACGAGGTGACGGCACGCACTTAGGTGGGAGACAAGGCGGACGGAGAAGAATGACCAGCGCCTCAGAGAATAGATGCATAGGATGGAATCACGCCAGAGCAAAAAGTGTTTTGATATGTTAGAAATACCAAAACGTTCTTTGATGAGTGTAAATGAAATTGGTTTTTGCCCTCATCATATATAATCTCTTTCTTTTCTTATATAATTACAGAAGACTACATTTTAGCTTGGAGTATAAGCACACAATAAAAAGTATGTGTTCTAGAATTCATGTGAATAGATACTGGAAATGACTTAGGTTTGATCAGTGTTCTATAGAATAATTAGCTGTGTACAATTGTAGATAGGTTTCCCTTACGGGATACTCCAGCATCCTTTCCCCTTTCCCCCTCATTGTTTTCTATCAGAACTAGTATCTGAAGCTGGAGTTTTCTGGAAAAATAAGATTGAATTTGATTTGAAAAAAAAAAAAGAATTAGGTTGAAAAGATCTCTCAGAATTCTCGGGCTATCATGCCATCCTCTACTGCCCACAGATAAAATGATAAAGAATTTAAACATTTTTTTATATTTTATCCACCATTACTTGGATTTTTTTCATAGCTGAAAGTAATCTCATTCTTGATGTGGAAGGATAGCAGCTAGTGAACTTTTCTTCTTTTGCTCTTTTATTCTTACTCAGTTGAATATACCAATCTATCAAAGTTTCTAAGTGGAAACTCCTTTCCGGCCTTGTTCAGTGCTAATGAGAGGCAACAGTTCAGCTCTTCAGGACAAGTTTCTTCTCAAGTGGGTCCTGACTAGGTCATGGGCTAGGTGAACTTAGGTTCACTCTGACCTGCTTTCCCCAGCATGTTTCTTAGTGACAATATTTTCACTGTAATTGTAATTAAACATTACAATTTCACATCTCTGAATTAGTGTAGAATGTAGGAAGAAAAAGGGTGTGATATATTAGCAGTCTCAATCTCAGCCAAATGTGAAGTAAAAAAGTGAAGACAGTAAGTTTTCCACCTCAAATTCAGAGGGAAGGGAATCTGGTGTGTGGATAAAAGCAGGTCAGAGATAATATAGGGTAAAACTGGTTTACGGAATTTCTGCACCACCACACATCAGCAGAATGCTAACACCATTCAACTTCTCTGCCAAATGGACAGCATAAGAGAAATCAGAGAACATATTATCCTTGTCATATAATACTTATTGCTTTCTTGAAAAAAAAACAAACAAAACAAAACAAATTAAAAAAAGCATATAAGAAGAAATCAAAATTATAAAAAAAGACATCTTAGAGATGCTGGTAGTTAGAATTCTACAAGGAGAAAAAAACCACAAAGACAATCTGGGAACTTTAGTTTGAGTACAAGTCTTTCCATGCTTAAAAGGAGCAGTATAGTGCTGATTTCACTTATTGGTGGATGCAGGGATCAAATGAAAGAGGTTGAAAAAATGTCATGCAGCTCTCTAACGTACAAAACACATTACAGTATTTTCACTATGCTCTTTCATTATCTATTCTTTTGATTTGGGAAGTTTTCTAATTTTGAAACAATTCTCATCCACCTGGGTATCTGAAAATCTTTGCCTCCTTCACATTAATTCTCACCATGAATTCTTTTAGGTTTTAATCCTCAACTTACTGAAATAGGGTGGTTATGTAGACATTGTTATGATCAAGAAAGTGACCTTTTTTGAGGCCACATAACCCTCAAGCTGCCAGCATGTCATTGTTTATATCTGATGGTGTTTTCAGTATCAAAATTTCTAATTACCAAAATCAACTTGTCATTAAAATGGCTTTCTCTCTGGAAGGTCTTACACAGTCTATTTCCCATTATCTTGCCTGTATCTTTCTTGAACTTATTTATTTTTCCATTAACAGATTACTATCTATACATCTCATCAGTTGAGTTTATTTCCTTCCACCAGTTTTACTACTTGTCCCTTACTGTATTTAGATAACCATTGTAATCTTTTCAGGTCATTTCAAAGTTCCCTTTCTATTTTTCTGAGTCGATGTACTTTTTGCAAACTTAATGTCCTTGAAAAATTTTTAAGTTGACTTTATAAAAAAAAAGTGAAACAAGAATAGTTTTAATACATAAGGTGGGTTATATGCCCATAAATAGTATTTTAAGTCAAAATGATATGAATCCAACCTGATTTTCCTACAGAAATAATGGCAAACTATTTCTGACAGAGAAGTATAGCACTGAATTTTTAAAAGAAATGCCCCCATATTTTATATTTAATTTAGTATAAATAATTTTTAAAAATCTTAATACTATATTTTTTCAAATGTATTAGTGGAACAAACTTACCAATCACATAAAATTTTGTTAATATATAATCTAGTATTGACTTAGTATAATTTGTGATAGTTAAATCTTATTTTAATAACTCCAGATATACTCATTTGGAAAAATATGAAGAGTGGGTATTTTTTTTTTACTAGGTCAAAGTGTTCTAAAATGCTTTTTTCCTTCCTTTTGGTAAGTAATTATGATGAACATGTTTGAGGAGACTTTTTCCTGGAGCCCTCTATAAGACAACATGTGGAGAACTTAAAGAATCCCGAGGCATTAAAACAGAGAGAATTCTTTGATAAGCAAATCAAACCATAAGCTAGAGTGAAATCATTTGTGTGGCTCTCTGCACTGATGAATTGAGAATCCCTGTGTAACCACTGAGGGTCGTGCATGTAAAACTCCAGAGCCAGTCAACTCACCTGCATTTCCTAGGGGCAGAGGTGGAAAGAAAACTTCAGAAAGGTTTCAAATGGAAATATTCATATAAGGCTTTGTCTTCTAATGGAAATGTTACTCTTTTAGTTCACAACTGAATTGAAGTTTGCTTTTCCCTAAAAAGCCATTGTGCAGGAATAATTTTAAAAAATTTAAAAATAATTTAAAATCCCATACATTTTTTTCCTAATGCATGGTAGGTGCTCAGTCGTTATTACTTGAATAAACAAATGAGCCAATGGCTTTTGGATAGTAAAACCAACCAAGTGAAAGTTGAAGCACATAATTTTGCTTTTATAGCTCCTTTTCCCATAAAAGGTTCAGACAAGAACCTGAAATAGCAGCCTGACCACATACAAAGCTTACGCTCATCTGTGTTTATTTACTCCAGACCATTTTTGTGTATTGAGCCATCACATTACAGGGCTAGCTCTAATCAAATGCCCAACTGTAGATTTACTACTTACAGTTTATACCTGAAAAGTTGGATGCAACATAAATATTCTGTGTAGCTGTCTCTTAAATCTGCATGCAAGTACCTTACAGGAGTTATGGTAATATAAAATTTTCTACCTCCATCATATTTCTAGTAATGAATGGTTTAATTGACTTCCCTACAGCAGAAGTCTCTTCCTTTTGAATTAAAGTAAGAGTAAAGATGGGGATATTAAACTCTATTAATAGTTTAAGATGTAATAAATGGCTCAACCAGAAATAGCTGACTCAGAGACAAAGATATTTTAATTTCTCAACAATTTATATGCAAGGACTGATTTCCCAAGTAGAGAATAGGGAAACTGTAGGCGAATGAATGAAATACTCCAAGACCCAGATCAGAAACTGTGGGAGAGGGCTCTAACTTCTTCAACAAGCTTTCTTGGCAGGGCTTATAACACTCTCAACTTTTCTAGCCATTGCCTTCTAGTTTCTCATATTGATAGAAGAAAAAAAAATACTATCATGCATTATTTTAAGCATGTTGTCACAGAAAGTGCATTCACATCAATAACCAATGAAAGAGTCCTAAGTATAACAATAAAAACTGCAGCTGTAGCAGTCATATTCTTAATAGTATTCCTAAATATTTTCTGGGAAAAATGTTGTATTTTTATGGAAAAAAATACCAAATGGCTCTATTATTTATCAGCATGAGGTATACACATTTACTGGCCCTAAGAGTTCCCAGTGTGCACTTGATGTTTTGCAAGTATTCTACATTTTGTTGCTTTAATAAATACCAATGGCTGCACTATATAAGTATCAGTGTTTTTATTTTAAAAAAATAAAGGGTTGAGAGGAAAGGCAGCAATCCAAGCTCATACTAGCCTTTTCTTTTTGTAGTGTATTTCTGCAATTTTTGAATTAGATTTTTTATCCCTGATTAAGAGGTACTATTTCTAAGTGATTAGTTGTTTATCTCTGGCATTTTCCTAGTCAATTTTAACCTTTCCTATAATTGGTTCAGAAAATGTGACAATTGTGAGCTTGGATTATGGCACTGCATTAAGTTTGAGACTTTCTGTTTTTTCTCTTTTGGGAACTGAAGATATGAGCAATATTGTGGGCTTTTTGGCTGCCCATCACTGCATTCTCTTCCTGTGCGTGGAAACCTCCAAATGTGTGTCCTTGGATGGGGTAGTAGCCTCTGATGATAGAAGCTGGAGGGCAGAGCTCAGTTCTGAATGTAGTATCCAGCTGTGCTCCTTGAAGGGTGCTAAGGGGCTCCTTAAGTCTTTGATCTAATCTCTGCCTACTGCTCAACAATCTCTACACTCTTTCATCCTCTGTCTGTGGGGTATTGAGAGTGCCTTTCAGTCTAAATGCAGTTATGAGTAGCACACAGAAAAGGAGTTAATGTCAAGACTATTCTGCTTGAGAGATTTTACTACTTACTAAAAGTCTATTTTTTTTATAGTTATTAGAGTGGTCAATAGTCTAACTCTTAATTGCCTTTTGGAACTGAAAGCTCCAGCTTAGACTGTGTACTTTATTCACTAAGTGATTCCTAATAACATAAGTCACAGTTGTTTTTTGGTTCTGGGGAAGTTTCCAGACATCTTTAATACCCCCCCACACATGTACAAAATTCACACACACACACACACACACACACACACACACACACACACAGAGCTGGCGTATGCTCTCATGTAACAATGACCGCTCTGAAATTCAAGCTGGTAAGTTTTGGATAGTATAAATTCACTTGTTTCTGTGTAACATTTGATATATGTTATAAAATGCTATATGAAACTAAATGACTTTTTTTCTTAATCCAATCCCATTTGATTCCTGTATTATAAAACTCAATCCAAGTTTTATTGATAACACTGATTTTCTTAAATTCTAGCCCAGTTATTGAATGTATTGCATTTACTCGATAATTTCTATTAAGCCTAAAGTGAGGTATATAATCACAAGAGCAAAATTTGGTCTCTTGAAATCAATAGCTTATTGTCTCTGTTTACTTTTTAAAAACATTTTTTTAGGCATTCATGTTGATTCCACTAGCATAAAGGTTTCTGATTTACTGTGTTATGATATCCTTTATGATGGGGTCCACTTCATGTAGTTGACCTCATTGGCCTGGGGAGTGCATTCAATTTCTTATAAACACTCTGACACAAAGCTATACAAGAAAATATGATTAATCAACAGTGAAATGCATATAACACAGGCATCTAGATTTGTGTGATAAATTTTCTGTGTACCCTGAAAAACCTTAAAATACTTAACCATGCGATATCCATTTACCTAATTCCAAACCACTAACACCTAAGCTTGTTTATTTGGCTCAAAAGTAAAGTTTATTTTGATGTGTTGTCTCTCCATTCAGCCTTTCTGGTTTTCTAGCTTCTCTTCAGTTGAAAGCTAGAAACTCCCTTCATAATTTTTCCTGGAAACATTCATTGTGTTTGCTTTTTTGAAACTTTCTTATTGGAGTGTATTAATTTTAATACATCCACATGCAAATTCTATTCAATCATGAATTCAAATAAGAAGTCATTTAAACTCCAACTTAATCAACTATCAGTCTCTATTTCTAGAGCTGTTTCCTATTCCCTCACTTGTTGCTTAGGAAGCATGCATTAAATAACAAACAACTCCTGAGCTTTAAGAATACTAATGGATATTCCAATCTCCTCAACATAAAGAGCTAACTAGCATTTACAGCAAAAGCAAGTTTTTCCCTGTCTGTGCTTTTCCTCCTTATTATATTTTATAAAAGATATGAGTGGCAAAAGTCAAACAGAAAAAGAAAAACAGAATCTCTAGCATACTTTAATAGAGGGAGCAGGACTTATGCCCCTGTCTGAACAGTAGTGTTAGCCAAGAGACAGACGCTTTCTCCAGTTCCATTATGGACATCAGCCAAGTTTTCAGGGAGGGAGACGGCATGTCAGTATAATTTTGACCAGAAGCCAAAGGGAGGAACCTGGGGCCAAATAGGAAAAAATTGCTCACTACTCTAGAGAGCCAAAGAAAGGCCCAAGACAAAACTTGGGGGCAGAAGCTGGAGCTAGGAAAGACTAACTAGACCAGCTACAACCTTCAAGGTTGAGAGGTCTGAAGACTAAAGGAATGACAGCTGTGGTGTGAGTCTGGTTTTCAAAACTCCACTGCTTAGTAGTTGGAAGAGAAATACACCAAACATAAAATTGCTTGTAGTACAGAAAAAGGTTAAATAACAGGCCTCTTATCTCAATGAGAAATTTGAACCAATTCAGTATGAGATGCCTGCTTTTACAACTTCAAGGGCAACTACTTCTCCCATCTTTCAGTTTTAGCAATGGAGGTACCCCTGCAGGAGTAAATGCCAATGTTTCCTTTTGTGCCCTAAGTTTCATCTTCTATTTATCAGGGATCTTCTTTCATCATTTCCTTCTATCAAAAATTGAGATTATACTTGTATAGCTTTATGGGGTGCATTATAGCAATTCAATGCATGTATAGGATGCATAATAATCAAATAAGTTTAATAAGTATTTCCAACTCTTTTGTCATTTATCATTTTTGTGTTGAAAAATTAATAGCTTTCTAATTATTCTAAAATATATTATAGATGGCTCTAACCAGTTATTACCCTACTGTACTAAGAAAGAACCAGAAGTAATTCTGCCACTCTGTGCTTAGCTGCCCCTTATTGAATGTCTTCACGCTCCCTACTTCCTCCCTGAGCTTCCTGGTCTTTAGTGGCCACTATCCCATTCTATTATCCCATTCTATTCTTCTATAAGATTTATGTTATTTACCAGAGATGAGTGAAAAACAGGGGTTACTTGCCTTTCTGTGTCTGACATATTTCACTTAACATAATAACCTTCAGTTACATCCATGTTCTTGGAAATGACAAAATTTAGCTTTTTTTCGGGAGGCTGAGACTTCGTGGACAGCCTCAGCTATTTAGTGAGGCCCTCTGCAACTCAGTGAGACCCTGTTTCAAAATAAAGAATAAAAAAATTTAGGGAAGGGGTGTAGCTCGGAGGTCTCAAATGCCCCTGGGTTCCATCTCCAGAACCACACACACAAAAAAATAGACTTTTTGTGGCCATTTTTGTGGCCATTTTTTGTGGCCAAATAGTATTCCATTTTTTGAATACAATAGAGATTCTTTATCCTTTTATTCACTAAGAGAAATCTGGGTTGATTTCATATTTTAACTGTGAAAATGGTAAACAGTGCTACAATATACATGGAATGCAAATATCTTTTTGGTATAATAATTTCATTTATTTTAAATATATACCCAGCAGTGAAATTGCTGGATCAAATAGAAATTTATATATATATATATATATATATATATATATATATTTTTTTTTTTTTTTTTTTTTTTGTGGTACTGGGGTTCCTGGAAGCCCTTCTACCTCTGGGCTACACTCCCAGACCTATTTTCTGTATTTTTGAAACAGGGTCTCTTAAACCAGAGAAGCTGGCCTCGATCCTCCTGCCTCTGCCTCCCAAGCGCAGGGATTACAAGCGTGCGCCACCACGCCCGGCTAGAAATTATATTTTTAATTTTTAAAAATGTCTACACTTTTCAAAAATGTCTACACTTTTTTTATAATGGCTGTACTAATTTACACATCTACCAACATTATATGAGTTTTTTTGTTTGTTTGTTTGTTTTTTTGTGTGTGTGCGTGTGTGCGCATGGTATTGGGGTTTGAACCTAGGAAAATTCTACCTTTAGCTATGCCTCTAGCCTCATTTTATTTATTTAAAAAATTTTTTTATCAGTGCATTGTAATCATACATCTTAATGGAATGCAGGATGGTAAAGGCATATAAAAACACATCACTTGTTTAGCCCTTCCCAAATTTCCACCCCATTCCCTTTCCCCTTCCTTCTTCTCATATTTGGCTTAGTGTTTGACTGTGATATGTTTATGAATGTACATTATGCACATTAGGGACTTTTCCTGTTTCCCTCTCTCATCCCCCTTAGTCAGGTCACCTTATTTGCTAATCTGTGGTTTCTCCTTCCTTGTCTAGAGTTTCTCTCTGACCCTTTTTCTCCCTAGCGTCCACATTTTAGAAAGAACATCCAATGTTTTACTTTTTGTGACTGACCAATCTCACTTAGCATAATGTTCTTCACTTCCATCCATTTCCCCACAAATGACATAATTTGGTTCTTTTTTATGGCTGATTAAAATTTCATTGTGTGTAGATCCCATAGTTTTGTAATCCATTCATCTGTTGATGGACATCTTGGCCGGTTTCATAGTTTGGCAATTGTGATTTGTGCAGCTCTGAACATAGATATGCATGCAATAGTCTGGTAGTTTGGTTTCAATTATTTTGGTTAGATACTCAGAAGTGGTATTGCTAGATTATATGGTAGGTTCATTTCCATTTTTCTTTTTTAAAATAAAATTTTATTGGTGCATTGTAGTCATATATCTCAATGGGATAAAATACTTGTGAAGAAGCCCGGCGTGGTGGCACACGCTTGTAATCCCAGCGCTTGAGAGGCTGAGACAGAAGGATTGCACAGGTTCAAAGCCAGCCTCAGCTACTTAGTAAGGCTTTCAGCAACTTAGTGAGACCCTGTTTCCAAATAAAAATATAAAATAGGTCTGGTAGTATAGCCTGGAGATAGGAAAGCACCTGAGTTCCACCCCCAGTACCACAAAAAAATTAAAAAAAAAATCTTGTGGAGATATACATGCACACATCACTCAATCAGCCCTTACCCAATATCTAACCCCTTACCTCCACCGCCCTCCTACCCATGCTTGGCTTCCTGATTGACTTTGATATGTTTATGTACATCATGTGCTTTAAAGAGCTCCCCTTATCCTCCCTCTTATCCCTTCATATATGTCACCTTCATTATTTCTCTATAGGGTCCCTTCTTTCTCTAGAGTTCCTCCTGTTACACATTTCTCCCTAATATTTTACACATTCAGTAAAGCATCTGATTTCTTATTTTTTCGTGACATTTCACCCTAAATGCCATAATTTTGTTCTCCCTTATGTCTGGGCAAGATTCCATTGTGTACATATCCCATAGTTTTGAAATCCACTCATTTGTTGAAGGACATCTTGGCTGGTTTCACAGTTTGGCAATGATGAACTGTGCAGCTATGAACATGGTTGTTCATGCATTAGTTTGATATTTTGGTTTTCATTCTTTTTGGTAGATACCCAGAGGTGGTATTGCTGGATCATATGGTAAGTTCATTTTCCTTCTTCTGAGGATCTTCTATACTGTTCTCCAAAGTGGTTGCACCAACTTGCAATCCCACCACCAATATATTAGGGCTTCTAGTTCTCCACACTTATTGCCACTTACTGAAAACTTGAAAGCAATTCCATTCTTCTGAGGAACTTCCATACACTTTTCCAAAGAGGTTGCATTAATTTGCAATCACAATGTATCATCATTCCCACTTCTCCACATCCTCCTCAGCATTTGTTGTTGTTTTTGTTTTGAATTATTGCCATGATTCTAACTGGGGTGAGATGATACCTCATTATGCTTTTAATTTCTAATTCTCTGATCAGTGGTTGAAACTGAGCATTTTTTCATGGACTTGTTAATCACTTGCATGTATTTTTTTTGAGAAAAGTTTGTTTCATTTTTTAGCCCATTTTTACATGGGATAGTTTGATTTTTGTTCTTCAGCATTTTGATTTCCTTATACATTCTTGAAGTCAGTACCTTGTCATATGAAGAGTTTACAAATATTTTCTCCCTTTCTGCAGATTATTTCTTAGTTCTGTTGATTTTTTCTTTTGCTGTGCAAAAACTTCTTAGTTTGAGATAATTCCATTTGCCATTTTTGTACTTTCCTTCCCTGTACCATTGGTGTCTTATCTAAGAAAGCATTGCTTACACCAATCCTGAAGTGTTTCCCCCTATGTTTTCTAATAGTAATTTCATACTTCATAGTTTAACATTTAAGTCTTTGACCTAAATTTAGAATTTTTTTGTGTATGGAGTGGAAAAGTCCCAGTGTCATTCTTCTGCAAATGGATGGCAGATTTTGCCAGCACCATTTATTAAAGAGAATGTCTTTTATTCCATCTTATGTTCTTGACAACTTTGTCTAATATCAGTTGGCTATATGAATGCAGCTTACTTGCTTGGGTTATTTATTCCCTTCCATTAATTTATGTGTCTGTTTTTACACTAGTACCATGGTGTTTTAGTTATTCTAGTTTTACAGTGTACTTTGGAATCAGATGCTGGTAATACTTCCAGCCTTGCATCTGCTCACTGTTTAAGGATGACTCTGAATACTCTTTTTGAATCCATATAATTTTAAGATTATTTTATTTCTAAGAAGATAATAATTGGTATATTGATGGGAATTTTATCAAATCTCATTCACTTTGGGTAGTATGGCTATTTTAAAAATATTGATTCTTCTGATCCAATTGCTATATCATTTCTCATTCCTTCCCTACTAATCTTCGACTACCTTCCTGAGTTACTGTATTTTAAACTTCTAATCAAACTATATAAAGGTATTCTCTTTAAACTAGTACTCAATTTTATATTCTCTCTCTCTTTTTAATGCCCTTTATTTCTCCCTTTATAGACAAGCTTCATGAAAATTTCTTTGTGATTTAATTTAATTCAATTTATGCTTCAGACCATTGAAGTCTGATCTAGCTCCTAATATCATAAGAATATTGCCCTTTTAAAGGTCATAAAAGAGTTCTTTGTGATTAAGTCCAATGCATATTTCTAGTCCTCATTTTTATTAAATCTACTAATCACTTGACTTCTTTATTTTCACATATACTCATCATATAAGTCAATCTCTGGAGAGAATTTCATTGTTTTTTTTTTTACTTCAAAGGATTCTGTTATTCAGATGGTACAGGAGGACAGCAGTGATAAGAACAGTGATAAGGAACTATCAGAAAAGCAGGATTTTAGGAAGGTGTCTTTTGTTGAGATATTTTCCTCCTTTTATTGTTGGTTCAAACTGCAGATCAAAGACCAAACAAACAAAAAATCACTCAATGAATGATGCTGTTGTATCTCATTTTGGCCTAGGAAGTACTTTGTAATTTTTCAAAAAAGAAATACTACACCAACACAGGAAAAATTTATTCATTAAATTGACAGAAGTGTAGCCTCATAATTATAGAGCAAATTTGTTTCCTATTTTCTATAATATTGACTCCTATTTTTCTAGTCTCATTTAACATATGCTAGAATTATATTAAAAAGAATGGACCCTGATATTATTGAATATTTATTTGTTTACACTTGTTTTCATGATAATAATGAACTATTGAGGATATACATTTTAAAATTTAAAAGTGAGTTTTAAAAGAAGAAAAATTCATATAATACTAAGTACATTGGAACTACTTATTACTTATAAAATAGTATAAACAGAGGATTCTGAAGAATTAGAATCCATAGAAAGTGTTAAGATTTTGAATATCACATCTTGGATATTTTAATTTTCTTATTTTAGAATGTTTTAAAAATCCAAAATATGCATATTTTCCAAAAGATAGCTTTAAAAAGATATTCTGAAATGGTATTCATCTTCATTTCTATTTTTTATTACTCTTCCTTTCTTTTGAAAATATATAAACATCCACAAGCATTAAAAAAAATCCTCTGAAATAGGCATGGATAATTACACTGGCTTCACATTTTTGGTTGAAGAGAGAGAATAGGAGACTTCTCTCATATGAGATGCAAATCAGAAAAATATATGTGATTTAATAGCAGATTAGCATCATTTATTTTTATATTTGCTGCATTTTGTTATTTTTAATAGAATTCCATTTGCCAGGATTTGGCTCCAAAATGTAAGTTATTTAACAGATATCATTAAGTTGCTAAGCATTAACACTTAATTATCATATTAATAAACAGTTATTACTCTCTTCTACACTAAGCCTTGCCTCTGCCACATTAGTATGCATGTGCTGCTCTTAGGCAACTTAATTGTCCTTAAAGGAAATCATTACAATTTAAATGAAATTGGGAGCTACTGGTTAGGGAAGGCTGTAGGGCATGCACAATACATACTAAACAAGGAACTGTAATTTCCCCAAATCACATTTTTTTTTCAGTAATTTCACATCACAGCACTATATCTATTTGGTTTAGGGGAAAACAGTTTATTTTTTGCCTTCCAGTTTTACAAGGGCACCATTTAACCAAGGACATGCAAGACTCTGGAATAGGAGCAAAGGAACTTGAGTAAATCAAATAATCTCTTTGAGGCTGGTAAATTGTTGTCAGCATCAGCATTTGCAACACAGTCAATGGAGCAATAAAGTATGGCATGGTGGGCAGCCATCAAGCTCCAGTCTGCCTTTAGGATGGAGGGCAGCAGGAGGCCAGAGACTTTATGGAGACAGCTGTTGCCTCTCCCCACATGTGATGTTGTTTGTTCACTTCGCAGCATCACACTTCACATGCTGTCGCAAGAATGGGGAATAGGGCCATCCTCCCGTGGCCTGTTACCCCTTTCTCAGTCAAGGCCTCCTGCTTTTTATTTTTTACTTTTTCTTTCTCAATCTCAAAATGACTTAGCTTAGTGATTTGAATTAAATATTCTGCTCTTGAAATGCAAAGAGTTTAAATATCCCTGGACTCTTGTTTTGGAAAGATAATTAATCAATGTTTTACACAGTTTTAAACAGCTCTTCATTTTTAGTAAGTGAGTTATGATGAAAACTAGGACTTTATTCAGGTGAATACTGAACAATTGAGAATTAACCCTAGCAGTAACTTTGTGGGGATATGTGAGGACCATCAATAAAATGAATGAAATGTCTGCTTTTTCTAAATTATATAGACAATTAAACAGAATTTTAAGAGTCACTTTGAACCACTATGTTGCCAGGTGCTGAGAAATCTGGAACTACATATTAAGCTCACTGCAAATGTTATATCTCTCAAGTTGAGTATCTCTGTTTTACACATTAGAAAATTGAGAACAGAATGATTTACTTTCAAATTCATCAAAATCATCACGTGACTGTATGTGTAGATCCTTGGACTGCCTGTCTCTGGTTCACATAAGCATGCTTAGATGCTTCACTACTAACCCCAGATGCACTTTTATTATTACCACAGACCACTCTGGTACATTGAGAACATTCTACTAATGCAGGAAGAGAAAACTGATTTATTAATCATTGCAAAACAATTTATAGAGACTCCCTTCTCTTTCACATTATGAGGTACTATTTTTTTTCCTGTGGTTTTCTATTAGTAGAAAGGCTTACTGAGTAAAGTTTGTATTTTGGCATCTTTGCATAGAACTTTGTCTTTCTTTCTAATAAGGAAAGAGTTAACCAAACTAGTAGGCAGAACTTCTGGTGGATGAGGATTAGTAAAATGGAATGCATGGTATAAAGTGGAGCCACATTTTAACAATATTTCTGTTTCCAGTAGTCATTTTGGTAGTTTACAGACTTTCTGAGTGGTGATGGAAATATTTTTTTTAATCTTCTGCTCTTCGGGAATGTGAACTTGGTTATGAAGTTTAGCTTCTTAGAGCTTCAGATATCTTACTTGTAAAATAAAAGTAATAACTTAGTTCATATGTATTCTACAAGTTTTTAAAGGACAAAATAGATACTCATGAATTCTTTTATAGTACAAAGCAGTGATCAAGGAACAATTTCTTTTTACTGAGTTGACATGCTGCAGCAGAAAAAGAATGGGCTTTAGATTCAGACAACACTAGGTTTGAATCACAAAGATTAATTGTCTGACAATGGATATTATTTCATCTCTTCTGTTTGCAGTTATTGCATCTCTGAATAAGGAATATATGTATATATGTATACATATATATATATTTCATACACGTATATATGTTTGTGTGGGGGAGTGTGTGTGTGCATGTGTGTGTTTTAACTATTGTAAAACATTATAAAAATGTATGTAAATTCCTGGTATGTAGAATATCTGAAGAAATTATATCAATTACGGTCATCAATTAGAGTAATCTAATCTAACAATAAGAATCAAATTATAATATGAGTATATAATTTGTACAATATTCTGAATTTATATTTGTATTTTATAATTTATATTATCAGCTCAATTTATACACCCACCTAGATTTACTAATTCCAGTTTTCTTCTCTGTTGTCTGATCAGAAGAGGGCAATGAACACAGAAAATTTATCTGCTTTCCCATAAAGACCTAAACACAGATACATGCATCACCTCTCTTGGGTTCAGGACTAGTTAGTGTCAGTCATTTCTACTGCATTAGATGTTGCTAGGGAGCCGGGTGTGGTGGCGCACCCTTGTAATCCCTGCGCTTGGGAGGCAGAGACAGGAGGATCGCACAGGTTCAAAGCCAGGCATACTGGCTTAAGAGACCCTGTTTCCAAAAATAAAATAGGTCTGGGAATGTAGCCTGGAGGTAGAAGGGCTTCCAGGAACCCCAGTACCACAAAAAAAAAAAAAAAAAAAAACAGAAGAAGAAGAAGTTGCCAGAGCTCCAAAGTCCAACTTAATATGTGATGCTGATTGTAGATTTGCTGCAATAAATGAATCCAGTTTTGTAACAAATCTTATATTTTCTATATCTTTGTTACTCATTCAGTTTTACTTGTCACTTGCTACCTGGGATTTTGGAAACAAAGCATTATCTCACACACTTTAGCAGAGCAACATTTTCAAGGGAACCTGGGCTGAAGCCACTTACTAAAAGGGACCATGAAAAGTTGACCTGAAGACAAAATTTTGGAGCTAATCAAAAGTTTAATAATTATTTATACTTAATGGTATCATGGCCATATTTTCACTTGAGGTGTGAGTGTAAGGCAGGCACAGTTGATGAATATAAGATCAATTATAATTAAACATTTAAGAATCTGGCATGACTCTTCATGACTTTGGAGACATTATCAAAAGGTACTATTCAATTTAAGATAGGTTGTCAAGCCAAAGAGCCTCTAGGATAGAGATTAATAAAAATGTCTGTAGTTACAAAATGTATTCTATTGAAAATCAGACCAAAGTTCTAATTATAGGATTTAGCTTCAAAAAAGAGTATATGTATAATCTCAAATACCTCAGTAAGGGTAATGACAGAGGAGTATTGCCAGAAGATGATAAAATAAGGAGGGTGCCCAATGAGTGAAGGTTTTTAGGGTTTCAAATATCTGGGGATTTCTCAAATATTCACCATTAGATTAAAGACATTTTGTCACTCTTATTATGATATAACACTAAGAAAGATCATCATGATTGATAAGCCTATGTGGATGATGGATAGAACATTTACAGTATTTAAAAATATAGCTCCAGAGTTTTAAGTACATGCTGAACATTATTCGTGTGTGTCAGTGTGTGTGTGTGTGTGTGTGTGTGTGTGTGTGTGTGTGTTTATTACTAGGGATTGAACAAAGGCATTATAACTTTGAGCTATACTCCCAGACCCTATGGTATTTTTTTAGTTTGAAACATAATCTCATGAAGTTGTGGAGGATCTCACTAAGTTGCTGAGGCTGGCTGTGAGCCTGCAATCCTCCTGTCTCAGCCTCACAAGTACTCGAACTACAGGCATGTGCCACATCACTCTGCCAAATATTATCATTTTTGAATGAGCTTCAGAGGTCTAGTCTTCAGTGCATGATGCCTTGCTATTGTACTAACAGATCCATATTCTGAGTAATCTGTGGTAAGTGATGATGCTGAGTTATGTCCCTGGATATGGGATAATCACATAGTATTCTGAAGCAAAGCTATGCTTGCCATGGTAGATAACTATCCTCCATTTGAAATGTATGGTTTTGTCTGAAAATGCAAGTAACTGCTTTATCTTAGCATCTGATTTTGTCTGAGTGCTGACCAAGGAACTCTGAGAAATTATGTAACCAGAACTTTCTACCATGAACTAAATTATTTTGAATTCAGTTAGTATAAGTTTAGGCAGGTGGTATAGATATTGAATATTAGATAGAAGTGACACATTTAAGAGTGGGCTGAAGCAGATCCAGAAAGCACAAGTAAATTAAATGAACAGATGGCCCAGTCTCCCTCGTCACTTACTTCTGTTTATTCAATGTTTATCCTTCAGCTTACAACTATGTCCTTATGGAGGCTAACTTTTGACCAATTGACAGAGAAAGAAAACACCTGAGGCTCACAGATGGAACACTACAATATGTTGGTATTATCAGTAAAAGGGATGTTGCTGCAATATACCCCTACTCATGAATTTTCCTAAAAGACATTAATAAAACCAAATCATGTCAGGGGCATGTGAGGAAAATGCTCGGTTATTCACTTTGATTAGAATGATAAGTAATATGTGAATAAATATGAAATTCTGTGTAATAAATAATAGTGGAAAGAAAGAATAAGTCTAGGGATAAGGAAGTCTAGAGAAAAAATGAGTGAATTTAGGAGAGGGGATACCAATTATGTAGATCTTTGCATATAATTAGTAACTTTCTACCACATAGCAGGCTTCTAGAAACTGAGTGGTCCAGCATACCTATATTATGCATACCAACATGCTTGTCTTTAGCCTTCCAGTTACTTGTGAAATGAGCCTATGAATATAATAGCTCTGCCATCATGGCTGGAAGCTATTGTTTGTCTAAAATTATGGGTTGCATGTTACAAATGTTAAATTAACTATCTGAAGTAAATACCATGGCTGGCTCTTGAATGTGGAATTATTACTCAGGGAAATGATCTGGTGACATTATATTAGGTGCCTTCCATTTTCTGGAAACAGAGATCCTTTTCACTGAAATTAATAAAGACATATGAATTTGCCTACCCTCATTCTGCCATCTCCACCATTTGGTGATATTTAGAATGCCTGATCTAATAACATATTAGCCAACATAGTATTGCCTATTAAATGAGGAACCATGTAATGGGAATGGCTTCTGGTAATTGGTGTATGACCATGGAGTTTTCAGATCTTACTATGTTTTTTATTTATTTAAAAGGATTATTGTCATAGAATGATTTAATGGCCTATTGAAAACTCTGTGCTAAGCTAGCAACTTGGGATCAACACAAGTATTTCAGGTAATATTTATTGCACAGAAAATCACCTTTAAGTTAAGTGGCTAATACAAATTAAAACAAATTAATCTTTAAGCAAATTAAGCCACTCTTAAGTTCAACTGGAATGTATTAATTAGTAAATTTTATTTGACTGTGGTCAGATAACTGGGACTGAGACTAAGGGTTAACTGGGGTTGCAGTAGAATGGATAGGACTGATGGCTCATCACATGGCTTATATTCAATGTCAAGGGCTCACATAGAGCTGCTTGTGGTAATGCACACTTGTAATCTCAGTACTTGGGAGGCTGAGACAGGAGGAGCACATGTTGAAGGGCAACCTCAGCAAGTAGTAAGGCTCTCATCAACCTAGTGAGACTCTCTTTTATTTATTATTTATTTATTTATTTATTTAGTGGTACTGGGGGTAGAACCCAGAGGCTTTCTACCTCTGGGCTATACTCCCAGACCGTTTTTTAATATTTTATTTGGAAACAGGGTCTCACTAAGTTGCTGAAAGCCTCACTAAGTAGCTGAAGCTGGCTTCGAACCTGTGCGATCCTCCTGTCTCAGCCTCCCAAGCGCGGGGATTACAAGCGTGTGCCACCATGCCCAGCTAGAGAGACTCTGTTTTAAACTAAAAATAAAATAGAGCTGGGAATATAATATTCAGTGTTAGAATGTCCATAGGTTCAAGGTTCAATCAATAGTTATACACACACACACACACACACACACACACACACACACACACAGCTCACATAGGACTGATAGCTGTAATATCTAAGGGATATATTCTAAAAAGGAAGTATCCTAATAGGAGGTGTTTTAAGAGTCACAGTGGGAGCTAAAAGACTTCCTATGACTTGGCCCATAATAGCATAATTTATACTATTTTGGGTCACATTACTAAGTTAAACTCAGGTTAGGAAAGTGATGGCATAAGATTCATCCTTCTGATATGCCACTGACCAATTTACACCAAAGAAGAACATGTCATGGAAGATATTTTGTGAGCATTTTGGAAAATATAAAATATTCAAATGCATAATCCTCCTGGAAATATTATATGAATGGGTTCAATGACTGATATATTGGTACTGGTAATAAGAGGTAGAAGGATAGTCTCATTGTGGCTACCAACAACCATTTTGTGGAATTTCTATATTTTTTCCCAAACCAGTAACTGTACTGTAATTAGGAGGGCAATTTTCACCAAAGGAAACTATATGATACTAAATGAAATGGAAGTTGCAAATATCACTGGATTATACTGTGATCCTTTGTCCAGGGGTTTAGCTGACAAAGAATTAAAGGACTGTTGAGTATAGTAAACTTGATCACTAAGAGGAGCTAAAGGTTTTTGTGTTAAAAGTTCCCTAACAGTTCAAATTTGGGCACCAATGATATAATTATTTTATATATATAAATTATTGAATACATACTATGATGAGAGAATATTTGAGTCATTTTCATATCTTTTATAAGTTAATTCTCAGAAGTAGGCTTTGTTATCCATATTTATAATATAGAAAACTAAAGCTCATTCTATCACTGAATCCCAAGGACATAGATAATAGAAATAGTAGAGATTATATAAAACTTTATTTCATATTCCAATTAATATATATCATATATATTCTCTCTATATATATCCACACACACATATATATGATATATATGATATATATGCTATATGATATATAATATATATATATCATATATATATATATATATATCAGGAATGCAACACCAGCTGTGTGGCTTAGAATATATATAGTCCTCCTAGAAATGTTATATGAGTAGGATATACAAATATATATATATATATATATTTTCTCACAATTCTGGAGACTAAAAGTCAAATATTAATGTGTTGACAGGGGTAATAACCCCTTAAAATATAAAAAAACTGAGTGAAGAGAGAAGAGAGCTTATATACCTTGTCCAAGGTCATGTAGCTTGTTCATGGAACAACACAGGCCAGAACACTAATCATTAATCCATTACACAGATAGTTCTTTATGATCACATAATTTTGGATGATGTATAGGTTTTATTAATTTTGTTTTTCTTAAACAAGTATTCTACTATAAATATCTTCCCTGATCTATTTATTACATTATTTATAAATCAGGGTTTACACTATTTTTTCCTATTACTTACTATTATAGAGTAAAAAAGTAAGATTATCAATTAACAATATATATAGTGGATAAGAAACTCTGTGTATATGACATTTTTTAAAAGAAATATTATTTTAGACTTGATGTAATTGTTTTGATTACTGAGTGAAACAATACCATCATAAACCTTTACATATTTAGAATAAATTAACAAGAAGTATGCAGGATTCCTATAGCAAAAACAATAAAAATAAAAATAAACCACACAGAAAATTGTGAGAGAAATTCAGAACATTTAAGTAAGTGGAAAAATATACACTATTCATTGCCAGAATATTCAGTGTTATTAAAATATGAATTCAATTAAAATGAATGAAATCAATATAACTATAGTCAAAATTGCAATACCCAGTTTGGAGATATTGGTATGAAGTTTCAATGATCCTAGAAAGCATATAATCTTGACTAAAGAAAAAAGAAAAGCTGAAAACCATGCTACCTAATTTCAACATTTACTGTACAAGTTCAGTATTTAAAGCAATTTGGTATTGTCTTAGGAAAAAACAGCTAGAACAAAATGAATTAACTAATAGATTAAACTGGTTTTCAACCAGGTGCCAATGAAATTCAATAGTAAAAAATAAAACATTTTTTAAACAAATGCCGTTGGAACAATTTGATTAATGTCTTACAAAATGTATCCTGACCTCTGTTTCATAAAACATAGCAAAAATTTAAGTTTGATTACATACATACACATAAGAGCTAAAATTACAAAGTGCATAGAGGAAAACATAGGAGAGTATCTCTGTGAATATATAAAATAAAAATAGAATGAGAATGATTTCACTATAAAATTAAATTACAGAAAAAAATTAAAAACATAAAGAAAATTAAAAAACAGAATGAGAATGATTTCACACTCACTAAAATAACTTAAGAGTGGCACAAAAAATAGAAGATGGAAAGAAAATGAAGCAACCAGAACTCTCATGTATTGTTTGGGCTATTGTTTTGAGTGTAACTCTTTAGTATTACAATATGTATACACAAATTATCACATTTCATTGATGTTGACATTTTCCAGTTAGAATGAAGTATAGAAAATTTACCTATAATTCTCCTTTTTACTTTCCTTTTTTTATAACAAGATTATCTTAACTTACAAAATCTTTACATACAAAATCACACCAGATAATGTTACATTTGTCATTCGACCAGCAAATAAAATATATAAAAATTAAGAGAGAAACAAAGGTATTATTTTGTCTTTTAATTTTACTCACTCGGTAACTTTTTTCTTCTTGATGTTCCAACATTTCTTCTTTCATTATTTCTTTTCCATTTAAGAAACTTCCTTTAGCAAGTCTTATTTAGTGTAAATATAGTGACTAATATTTTTTCTTCATCTGAAAATGTCTTGATTTTCTTTTCATTCTTGAAGGATATTTTCTTTGAAAATAAAATTCTGAGTTGATAGTTCTTTTCTATCAGCCTTTGAAAAATGTACCACTTTCTCTTGGTTTATTTGATTTCTAATGAGAAATCTGTTTTCTTCCCAATTATTTTGTTCTACTGTGCAGATGTAGTCTTCTTTTGCTATTTTTAATATTTCCCTTAATCTTTACTTTTCATGGGTTTTCCATTATATATTGTGTGGATTTTTTGGGGATTACTTATTTATTTATGTGTGTCTTATTCAGCTTCTTGAATATATAGATTTATGAGTTTTGTCTAATTTTTCAGTCATTTCCTCAAGATTTTTAATCTCTGCTTGTCTGCCTGCCTGCCTGCCTGCCTGCCTGCCTGCCTGCCTGCCTGCCTGCCTGGCTTCCTTCCTTCCTTCCTTCCTTCCTTCCTTCCTTCCTTCCTTCTTTCTTTCTTTCTAATTATTTTGTTCTACTGGGCAAACAGGTATATTCTTCGCTTGCTACTTTTTATATTATCCTTTATCTTTACTTTTCATAGTTGTTCCATTATATTTCTGTGGATTTCTTTGGGATTATTTATTTATTTATGCATGGGTTATTCAGCTTCTTGAACTTATAGATTTATGAGTTTTGTCTAATTTTTCAGTCATTATTTCCTCAAGTTTTTAATCTCTGCCTGCCTGCCTGCCTGCCTGCCTGCCTGCCTTCCTTCCTTCCTTCCTTCCTTCCTTCCTTCCTTCCTTCCTTCCTTCCTGTTTTTACCTTCTAGACACTAATATTGGATTGTTTGTTATAAATCTACAGTTCCATCAAGCTCTTTTTATTTACAAAATTTATTGCTTACTTACTTTTCAGATTGCATAATTTCTCTTCTATCTTCAAATTTACTGATTTTTCCCCAAATTCTCCATTGTGCTATTGAGTCCAATCATTTTTTTAAAATTTCTCCTATTGTCTTTTTCAGTTCTAGCAGGAAAAATGAATAGTATCTTGTTACTACCAAGTGAGGATGGGTGTTATACATTAGAACAAATGAAGACTCTGGCTCCTTAGTTGGTCTTCTCTGACACCACCATGGCAGAAATGTTAGGATACCATGATGTCCAGTTCTGGCTGGGGTGGAAATAAAAGCTTCTCTTGAAGTTTTGTTTTTAGGAGTGAAGTTATGACTTTTTCCCTCCTGTGGTATTTGGCCAGAATAGATTAATAATTAATGTCTAAAAGTTTTGTGTCTTGCTGTGCTGTACCTTTCTTGCTCTTTGGTTTATAAAAAGAGGCTTTTGGAGCTCGTTTTAATCTGCACTCATTGGCATTCTGAGTTATGGCTGACAAGTTCACCTCCAAGTCTTAGATATATGAGGCAGAAAAGAAAACCTATAGAATTTATCACCTTGTTTTGCCTTGGGTGACTAGGCTCATGGATATTCTTTCTTTTTCTCCCAGAATTTCCTCAGTCTCCTTAAATTTACTTAAATATAATGACCAGAACTTATAATTACATTGAAGAAAATATAGGTAAAAGTATGCCTATTTCATTTTCTTAGTAGTAGAGACTCAATATTTTATTGAAGGATTCATAGAGATTTCTTATACAACTTTAGATAATATAAGCATGTAAACTTTTAACTTTTTTTTTTTTTTTGTGTGTGTGTGGTACTAGGGATGGAACCCAGGGATATTCTACCTCCAAGCTACACCTCCAGCCCTATTTTTGATTCTCTATTTGGAAACAGGATCTCACTGAGTTTCAAAGGGCCTCACTAAGTAGCTGAGGCTGTCTGCGAACCACGCTCCTTCTGTCTTAGCTTCCCAAATGCTGAGATTACAAGTGTGAGCCACCATGCCTGGCCTACTTTTAAGTTTTAAAAACAAATTTTTGATAGCGTGTCTTTTCAGAATACCTGCATTATCATCATGATAAAATAGAAATGTCAAAGTACATTTTGAGTCATTTTCAAAGGTACAGAGAATTAAAGCTCCCATCAATCCCATCAATCACATAAAGAATATATGGTTTATTTAGCTTTATGTCTTATTTTGAATTTTTGTTTTGCTTTTAAAGTATATGGCTATATTGATTTATCTAAGAATTATATATTAGAAATTTAGAAATATCATAAATTAAAAAGCAATCCATAATCATCCAATTATGTAATATTATAGAAATAGATACACGATAACTTTAAAAGTCAGACTAACAAGCATGTGAGCACTGAGATAGATAGGATTTCATAATTTATACTCATTTAAACTATTAGGGTTATTATTTCTCAATGGTATAACTTTTATATCCAAAGAATTATAACAAAATAAAAATGTTATCTAATTAGTTATTTTATGCCTCTCTTGTTAAACATCAGAAAAATTGGTGGTTACTTCATATTATTTTTATTGCATTTATTTCCCAACTAATTTCTGCTTCACCTTTACTAACACTGCACATCCTCTTCATTGAAAGAATATCTTTATTCCTGTTCTTCACATTCTATCTTCCATGAGTAATACTCCTAGAACTCACTAAAAATACCATCTTGCAAACAGCCACAACTTTATTATTCCTACATCTTTCTGCTACATGGACTGGCAAAGTTCAGCCCTCAATCATTCCCACTCTTTATCACTTTTGCTTCTTCATTCAGGTTTCTGAATGCTCTTGAAATAAAATCACTCAATTGTATGGATTTGTGTCAGTACACATGCATTGTCTGTGACCTCAGCTGTAGATGATAAGCTGTTCGAAAAATGTATCCTATTTATCTGTACTCGATTCCTAGTCCAATGAGTTGTGTGTTACAGGTACTGCAGAAATGCCACCTGATGGATTTATTGCACTAAATTTTATTTATCTAAGCAGTTATGTAATAATTTTGGCTCATTTCACATTTCTCAATTGTGATTTTTATTTTAGAAACATTTTTATATGGCATCTAATATATCAGAGAAAATTTTAGTGTGAAAGACCTTTAACTAATACCAATAATTAGTTTTAGTTGTCCTTGCTTTACTTATCATTTTCACTTTTTTTGCTGCCTCTGTCAATCAAGAAATTCACAAGGCAGTTCTGGGCTTCCTGGCATTTTAGTCCCCTGACTTGCAGCGCATTATACCTCTAATTAAGTCTCTGTGTTATTTTAGTATTTTGCTTGTTTGGCTCAATATCCCTCTTCCTTTCAGGTTAAATGTTGTAAACAAAAAGCAAGCATAATAGCTGCCCAATCAAATTATAGAAAGAATGCTGAAAAGGTCAAAACAGCAAAACACACTCTGGTAATTTATATAATATATTGTGTATTAAAATTTTGGCCTTCATTTAACTCAAGAAAAAAAAGTGAAATGGCAGGATAAAAATTGCAAGAACTATCAAAAGTGAAGCTTTATCTTCAAACTAGCAGAGATTTGTCACCTTTCTTTGTTCCCCTGCTTTGGGAACTCCTCTCTCCTGGCTTGATGGAAAATTCACATCTGTGCCCACTGGCAACTTCCATGTAGTCCCACCCTCTTATCATTGAGGAAAGATAGAAGCAGCCTGACTCCTTAAGGTCTTGTGAAACCTTCATAGTTGTCATGTGGATTCCTATGCCTGTATTTCTTTCTTCTTTCTATAAGTATTGCTCTTAGGTTCACCAACAACTTACTTATTTGGTCTCCAGTGGTTTGAAATGTATTGGCTTTACTATGTGCCATTTAATTGAAAGCTTATACATGGAAGTAGAGAAAAGAGTAATAATATTACCATCTACTACATTGGTGTGAATTGAGATGAGGCACTTTTCTTTTGTGCTTATCAGATAATAGCTTTTAGATACAAACATGAAAGTACATTGTTAAGGAAGCATGAGAAGGAATGCTAAAAAGTTCAATATGACATTTTTATATGCTCATTATGCATTTGATAATCTTTAGGGCAAGGATAGAGGATAACTTCTAATGTAGAAAACTTCCTATATTAATGTGAGTGAGAATCAAGTAGGAAGTAAACATATAGAATCTGTAATATATACCTTGATGTGGCCTGCTAAATGCATTTAGCTCTATTTGTATCATGTATCTAAGAGGCACTTATAAATACCTTAATTAAGTGAAATGTCTTAACATTGTTGATTTTGATATTCCTCAGGAACAAAACCCTGAGATGGTGGTTAATGCACGGTCTGTTAAAAATGGGCCCTGGGGTAAAAGTTAGAAGCAAAAAAAAAAAAAAAATTAAAAAGTGAGTAATGAGAGAAGTCATCTCTAAATCCAGCCATGACTAAGTCCTCTCTGGTGGTTTGGAACTTGGATGGGCTTTCTGTGCTGTCCTCAAGTTTGGTAAACAAGTCAGACCTCTATTTCTCCACATGGGTTATTCATTGAATACAGATTGCTCTGGGATGAGGATTGTTTTTAGTCATGGTGTCTCTGTAACTGAAGTAATACTTGAAAAGGACTGAGGGATGAAATGTGTCTACTGACAACACTCCAAGAAATGGGCTGTACAGGTTCTTCATTGAATAAGGATCTGGCTGTAATATTCTCTGAGGTACATGGGGCAGTGGTCATAGAAATAATATGGGCAACACTTGAGCCTCTTGCTCAAAAAGAAGTTGTTTATCTTTAGTGTGGTTGCTCCATTTTAATAGGCTAAAATATGCATTGAAACTCCATATGCAAGCAAGTAGGGGAGGGGACAGCAGCAAAATATAAAGAACTTGGAATGTTCATTGAATAACTTCACAGAGACATGCCACTTTCCAGTCTACACCACACCTTAACTGCATATGTGGGAGAATTATAATAGATGGCTTTACTTATTCTAGTATTTTGCTATGCTTCCTTGACAATGTTGTTTTATATCGGTATCTAAAACAAATAATCAGAGAGTTCATCAACCTCATTCCCAACTCCTATCAACTTAGTAGGTGAACTCATTTTTAAGATACTTTGTGATCTATTTGTAAATCAGCTTAGTCTTTAATTAAAACAGAGCAAAGGTGGTATATAAAGAGACTCAAATCATGTGCACTGACATTGCTATCAGTAGGTTTAAAGTGAGAGAATATGTGTCCTAGCTAGGAAGGTGAAGGCTCATGTCAGGACTCACAAGACACTTGTGTAGCTATCACCTGTGGTGACTCCAGTGGAAGACCACATGCTTACCAAGTCTGTGGTTTTACTGGAATTTGTTAGAAAATTTTAGAGTAATGATGTGTTTTGGCTGCTCTTTGCTGTTTTAGCAAAATTACTAGAAAAAAAGAGCTGAGATTAGGCAAGAAATGATCATTTTTGCTGTCCTATAAAGAAGAAAATATAGCACTGCTAAGAGAGGCAATCTCTGCCTACAATCAGCAATCATATTGACTGAGCAACCAATAATATGGGCTCTAAAAGTATTAAAATATCAACTGCCTTTTTATCCTAAATGTCAGAAAATGAGATTATCACTTTGAGTTTGTCCTTAAGATGTCGAAATTAAACTTTATAGACAGATTAAAGAGCCAGCCCATAGTAGTTCCAATAGAAGATGCTACTTTTTCACCAAGTTGTGTCATTTCAGGATATCTTTGATTTAGCTGCTCTTTTATTATTGGGGAGTGGATAGCTCCAGTCCAGAACCAGTTTAAAAAAAAGAGAAAAATTAATAAGACTTGATATGTATGTTTAGAGGGAATCTTGAAATATTGTTACTTTAGCCATTTACCAGTTCAACATTCTATTCTCTTTTTATCCATTGTCAGAATAAAAAGATAAAAATATAAAGTGAAAAACTCTTTATATCAGATAATTTATTATTCTCAAAAAACCAAACTAAATGCCATATAACTTCTTTCCTTTTTTATTAAAAACAAAATATCATCCTATATAAATATAGGCAGTAAATATTCAGAATTCAAAATATCTTCACAGAAATAAAAATTTTCAAGAGAATTAAAGCAATTGGTAGACTATTTCCTGTGTTTGGGGTTAAATTTTAAAACTTATTAATGGTATACTTCTTGTTCAGAGACACTGACATATTATACATGTGCCAAAACATATTTCAGATGTTTTTTGTAAGTGGAATTGATTAATGTCTCTTATACTTTAGCAGGCAGTGACTAAATTTCATATTGTATTCTGTTTTTTATCCTCTGTAAATTACTGACAGTCCAGGGATACCATTTAGGTAGTTACTCTTTCTCCATTTGTGTACCGTTTTCTTCAATTGCCCTCTGAACCTATTATGTTCTATTGATTGAATTTTAGGGAATGATTTGTAATAATCCCTAATAGTCACTAGAGCAACTATTAGTGTAGTCCAAATGACACACCTTTATTAAATAGTAGATAGGACATTTTGTTATTCAATCTGTGTAAAACATTATAAAATAAATAAGTTTCATTTTTGTTCTGATTGCACTAAATTCTTAGGATGAGAAGGAGAATTGAATCTGGTTTGTTTTAATAAAAAAATCCCACTTAGATAATTTTGAAATCTAATAAAAAAATATGTAACTACTTTTGGACAAATCCAGGTCTTTTATTCTTAAGTTAAGGTTGAATAAATTCAACCCTTTCCTCTCAATTCAGGATGATATACATTAATATTACCTTAATATAAATTATTTGTTAAAATTATTATTATGAGTAACATGAATAGAAGTTAATTGTCATATAAGAAATCATGTTTGAAGGTAGAAATATATATATATATATATATATATATATATATATATATATATACTTAAGTTGTGCATATTTTATTATTGACCTTTTTTCTCCAATCCTATCATTATTTAACCTACTTTTCACACAATAAAACACTGGAAATAGCCAATAAAATACTAAGGCACAGTTTATCACACCACTTTAGTTGCTTTATTTATTGAAACAATTAGAATGACTTTATATGCCTATTCAAACTATCCATTTAAATACTATCACAAAATCAGATTTCCTGGGCAAAAAGATTTTTTGCAATTCCAGTTTACTATTGTTCTTATTTTTTACTTTTTGCATTTAGATGCATATAGAGGCATATATGCACATTTTGTTTTTATAAACATACTTTTATTGATGCACTATAGTCTGACATCATAATGCAGTTCATAGAGATAGTGACTTATATGCACACAGTGCTTGGTGGGTTTTCCTTCCTGCTCCATTCTCAATCTTCCCTTCCCTGGACATGATATTGTGCTTGGCATTGGTATTTTCACATAAGAACACAAAGTCAGTGGAAGTGATTTTTTCTTTAATTCTTTCACCCCTGCAGAACTATGATTTTTATCTGAAGTAGATGGCTAATTAACCAAAATGTCCAGTGAAATAATTCAAAAGTAAAAAAACACAAAAATTTCTATATTTTCTCTTATTATCTTAGCTTTTGATTTATGCAGATTGAGAGGTTATATTATATGAACACATATTTAAATGCCCCTATTTATTTCATTCATATTTAATGTAAAATTGGTGTCCTCTTAAGTTTTCATATCTTGTTCTTTTACTAGTTCAACTATGTTTTTTTTAATCCATTGCCAGATTAAGTATTGTTATAAACTGTATTTAACCTGCTACTAAAGCTAGATGCTACTGCATAGGTCATATGTATAATCTCATCATGGGTCTCTGCTCATGCAAGTGTCTCATAGGAGCCACTAATAGGAGACAGGTTTTTGTTTTTGAGAGGCATTCACGTGGAGACAGCAAAGCAACATTAGAATGTCTTTATTTGTCACTTACTTCCCTCATTGCATGCCAAGCAGATAGAGGGTTAGGAATTTTTGAATTGTGGCATCATTTAGCACATCAAAGTAATAAGCTTGGGTTTCTAATAGCAGACATCCTGTGATGTACTTCTGCTACACAAGTCCCTCTACACAGAGTTACCTTAAAGTGCCTCATTATTTAGAGTCTGTGTAAGAAAAGTGTTTCCAGTGGACAAGGAAAAAAGTCCCCTTCAGAGCAAAAATTGTTTAATGCCTCCCAGGTGTGTAAGAAAGGTGAAAAACTACAGCTCATCTGATGTACTGTTCATGACTTAGTGGGCTTATTAGTTCCCTGAGCGAAGACTCATCTGCCCTGCATTTCCGTGGTTTAATTTAATGGACAGATTCTCCAATAAAGGTAGATGGAAATAAATGCATTCGACAGCTCATGCGAGGAGCACAAGGAAAAGGATTTAACCATCGGGGTTTTTATATCTTTGAAATGATATGTTGTTTCAAACAATCTCAATTTCTCCGGCTTAAGTTTATTATTCTTTTATCTGATTCTTGCTGCCATCTGGTTCATGTGCAAGTGCAAATTATAAGCGAGAAAAAGCAGAGCTAATTTTCTGTGTCAGCTTAACAAACAAAAGCTGTGCGATATGGATAGCTATCATTAAAGGTACCTATCGTGAAATATTGATCTGAAATAGGCTACTTTTTCAATGTTTATATATGAGATTGTAATTAGGATTATTTGAAAATGGGTGAGTGTTAATCTGTAGCGTGGGAGGCTATATTGATTTTGGAGAATGACTTTGTAAAATAACAAATATTTTCAACACATTTCTAAAGAATCAATCTGTTGAATCATTTTATACTATAGTTTTCATTAACTGAAACATAATAATTAACAAATCCAAGTTTCACTTCCATGTGAATAGCTTTATATTTAGTTCTCTGAATGATAGAAAATGTAGGCTGGAATGGAAATCTTAAACCTAATAGAGAAAATATAATCTGAAAGAGAGAAAAGAGAAATAAAGTAGTCATTCTCATTGCTAATTCATTGTTGGTTTTTAATGTAAATGAGGTAGGTTAAAATTTCCAATTATTTTATTGCTCTTTGTTCAGAGAAACATGAAAACTTCCTTATATAGTAAGGTAAATAATTAAGTATAGTATGTCAATACTTATACAAATCTTAAAATTGGTAGAAACTACTCATGTTATAGTGAAATATAAAATGTATATTAGAAGACTTTAGCCTTTTACAGTGTTAATATAAGTTTTTTGTTTTGTTTCAGGACATCAAAGTTTGTCCACACAAATGTATTTTATTTTTCATTATAAAGAAACATGCTCATATATAATGTTCTCAGAAATAAATGTTTCCCATTGGAATTAAAGATGTCTCTCTAAAAATATTTACTCTTCCATGTGTAGAATTATGTGAAGCCAGTTTTCTATTAACATTAGAGCTACCTATATTTATATAAAGAATTCAAAATCTGCTCAATGAGACTGATTTTTTATACTTTATTCCTTAATATTATAAGCACTCAAGGTGGCCCCCAATAATCACTCACTTCCGGTAGTCATACTCTTTTCTAATTCACTTCTCTTGAGTGTAGGTGGGTCTTCCAGTCTTGATTCTAAGGAAAAGAATATGGAAAAAGTGTAGTAATGTTTCTTTCAAGTGTAGGTTATAAGAATACTATGGCTATTTCATTGAATGTACTGCTTTACTCTCTTTTGGGTCATTATTTATGGGAGAAGCCATTGATCATGTCATGAGGCAGCTCTGTGGTAAGGAACAAAACAAGTCTTATCACAACTACAGGTACCTCACAACTACATGGTCTGTGGCCTCTGTCAACAATTCAATTGCCTTCAGTTGGGACTGTAAACAAGAAAACCAGGTTAGACTATGACTATAATTCTGACCTACAAACACCGAGAGATAATAAGTTTGTTGTTTTAAGCTTCTGAATTTGGAGTAACTTGTTATGTGATAATAGGTATCTAACACAGATGTCTTAGTAAGATTTGAATGTTTTACTTTTAGTTTTATAGATGGACAGAGCTCATTTTTGTGTAGAAGATAATGTACACCATGATCATGATATTTACAAATATAAATTCATAAGCCAAAGGCTCATATATGGTTATCTTGTTTTATTTGAATACTATTAGATCTATGAATACTAAAGCAATAGAATAAGTGAAAACATGAGTACATCCTTATACAAATCATTTATAGAAATGAAAGATATGAAAAAAGTGCTATGAAACAATGAAATTCATATGAAGCAAGTAGACAGAAGGTAAGGAAACAAAAGCTATGTCAATGTCGTAGTATTCATTTCAACGTAAAAGAGATATTTAAAAATGTTCTTTATGTGCTTTTATTTTGGATGTAGTAATTTAATTTCTTCAATATTTTATTTGGTTTAGGTTTTTTTTGTAGTTTTTGTCTATTTTTCTAGACCTATACATTAATACCAATACCTACTTATATAAACTGGTATGTTATTCTAACCAGGACTTAAAATCAGTTGGAAAATGTTAATAAATAATCATTTTATTTTAAATGTAAACAAATAAAAATAAGAGATACAAAAATATAGCTTGCAAACTCCATTTTAGGGCATATAATGCTGTGTATGGGTGAGCTTAAAAAGGTCACGTATGCATTAGTACCCCAGATACAGCAAATTTTTACTTGTAAGATAGAATTGAAACCCTTTACAAAATCAGCTAACATAATACTCTGATGCAGTAAGTATATAGAGCTTAGTGATAAAGTACAAATGAATTTAATGGACAAAGTTGAACCCTGGTATTAAGTTGCATATTATTTGAGTACGTAAAACATGGTGTTAATATCTAATTTTGAATGAAATTTGGAAGTGCCTGTGAATATCTGACACCACTTCCTCAGCCATTTCATCAACAGCTTGCTAGACTGCATCCAGTTCACCATCTGGAAGTGTCACTTGCTACAAAATAAACCTGCTCCCTGGATGACAGCAGGATACCTAAGCATCTGCTGTTTAATAAGCCGCAGCAGAACATCTACCAAAAGCACTGGAAGGGGCAATATTTCAAGGAAATGATGAAATCATTTAATATTAGCTCCTGAATGCACCTTAGGGAATCATCTAATTCATCACTTTCAAGGTGTGTTCCATGGGATACCAATGCTGCAGAATGACAATAGGGAATCCATGTTTAAAAAATTTAAAAAGGTTCCTCCATCACTTAATTGTTTAGGAATTTCTGTTAACAAAAATATATCTGAAATAATGTTAACTTTTATTACTATCATCTATAAGGTCTTGAAGATGTACTTCCTACAAATAAATACATCAGGAATTAATGCATGACATTGAAAACAGGCAAAATATTAAGGCTCAATTAGGGTGTGAGGCAAGAAGAGCAATCTTGAATTGGCCTTCATAGAACAGTGTGGCATATTGAAAATGCTATTACATTGTGGTCAGTTTTCTAGTATCTATTTCAATACTAATTTTTCCCTGTGAAGATAATTGACACTTATTTTTTATATTTCTTATTTTTTTCTTTCCTTAATTTACCTTTTATTAAAAAGGCCAAGTTTTGACAGACATTGGGATACATCTTAGACAAAAGACCCATGATCTAGAAAAATCACTGTTAGGCTGATATTAATGAAATTATAACCATATACCTTATTCTCAGTCACAATTGAATGTGATTTTCAAATGAAGAGAAACTGGTTCATATTGGCTTTTTTAACTGCCTTTTTTGTGGTGTTGGCCAATTTATTAAACTTCAAAAATTTATATTAGTGTATTATAATTAGATATAGTAGTGAGATTCATAGTGATAAATTCATATATGCACATAACATTATTTGGTGTGTTTCCTAAATCATGAACTATTTAAAAATACATTAAATACAGAAGAAAATGTTATAAATATTTGCATGCATGGTATATAATCTAATTTGTCCTAACATTTTGCCATATTTTATTCTGATTTCTTTCTGAGAAAATAAGCATTAAAACAGGATTAAAGTATTGTTTGTACTTTCACCTGGTGAAAAACATTTATGGCTAGACTTTCTGAACTTGATTATGTTGAAGTGCAAAATAATCACTATGCTGGCTTCTTTTCCACATTTCCCCAATCTTATGTAATTTCCATTAAAACAAATTCTTCTCTGATTCATGTGTAGCCATTTAGACTATGTCTTCTTCTTTTTAACAATCTTGAGCTTGAAATTTCTTCTTTCTTCATGTAATTTCAATGGTGTAATTTGCTGAACAATAGTCATTACTTTTATAAGAGGAATTCTGATGCTGCATTTTAGGTTAATACATTTGTGTGGCTCATTACAGTGCTTCTTATTCCGGTAAAGTAGGAACAAAAAGGAAAACTGCAATATTTAAAAACTGAATGAAAAATCTTTTAAAAGAGATGCATCAGAACATGTCTTAGAAAAGCACATCTTCTATGGAGAAATACTGTGTGGCTTCTGTGAATTTAAATAAACAACTTTCAGCCATTGCTGACTAAGAGGATTATTTTCACCTAGCGCACATATTAGGATGGTTTCTGCATTACTTGAATGAAGTTCTTGTTTGGGCGGTTATAGGTAAAAACATTGCTCATCACAAATTATGTTATAGTCAACTAGATAATTGGTGTTGAAGATTGTGAATATGCACCGAAATACTGTCCATCTCCTAGGAGATGAAACCTTTATGACTTTATAATAAGGGAGAAATGGAGAGCAGTGAAATCTAATGAGGACAACAGTTAGGGTGAAATTTTCACTAATGAGAAATTGATTGCGAAAGAAGCAGAGAGCCAGTTAAACATGGTGGGTTGAACACATGCTTCTATCTACACATTCTCTGGAAACTCATCAATATACCAATTAAGAATTTGTTAAAGTCATGAACATGTAAGCACCAAAAAGAGAGTTAAAATATAGTAAATGATATATGTCAATAGAACTGAAGGGGGTTATAAAAGGGGGTACTACTGTGGTTAGAAGTCTGAAGATTTTTGAAAGTTTTTATTATGAACTCCAAAGATTCTCTTGTTCAACCTGATCCTGCAAGCAACAATGGTGAGTTTTGTATAAACTTCTTCTCTAAAGAAGTTGAAACAGGGGAGTCTGAGAGGTGAGGATCACAGGCATGAGTCCAGCCTCAGCAACTTAGTGAGACTCTTGTTCAAAAGTGACACAAAAAATGAGTTTCTGGGGGTGTAGCTCAGAAGTAAGATGCCTCCGAATTCAACCTCCAGGGAGACACACACACACACACACACACACACACACACACACACACACATTGAAACAGAGAACTCTGCATGGGCACACTGGAAGATGGAATTAATGTGATTAGAATTTGAAGGAATTAAAAACAGGATTAAGTAGGAATCTACATATTTAGCAGAGACTTCTGGCCCCGTTCTTGAAATTTCTTCCAGACTAGGCAGCCATTTTGAAACTGCATCAACTTTCACGGAGAAAAATAAGCCTTGAATCTCAGGAGAAAAAAGACCTACACATTCATGTTGGGGTCTGCACAACCACCTGACAAAACCACAAAACTTCCGATGAATCAGCTACATGTAGCGACGAGCGTGTTGGGGTCTGCACAAGCACCTGACAGAACTTCCAATGAATCAGCAACATGTAGCGTCGACCGGATATGGAGGGTGTAACTACTCTCCTTGCCCCTGATAGCCCAATTTGGTAATGTTGAGCCTTATTGGCTCATATAATGCTTCCGTGCTCGTAAACCCCTTGTGCATTGCATAATGATTGGTTACAAGTTATGTGCTTTGCGCATACAAGAGTAACCTTTAGCATGATAGGTTAGAATAGTTTCCTGTTGGAAATCCCCCTTGAGGTTATTTGCTTTAAATTGGGTTGCCTGAGAAAAATAAACAAGATCCTGCTTGACTCGACTCTCGGCTCGTGTGCTTCTGTTTGGGCCGTCGGCACTCACTTTCTTTTTCAGCCCCACCACTGACGGGCTGGACCCATCACATTCATAACTCGGCTGATGAGCCACTGTAATGATCAACAGTCAATCCAAGCAAAACATGGGATTATTTATGCCTCAATCTTACACAGTATCAGAGAGCTACGGAATGTGAGATATTTGTGAAAATCTCCATTTGAGAAACAGAGACCAGCATAAATGAAACATACAGGATGTCAGTCATACAGCTGACAAAAAATTTGTTCTAACTGTATTAAGAGTATAACATAGCGTGGGAAATATCTGTTTGTGGTTGACTGATTAGTTGGAAATCAGTTATGATGGGTGTTTCAGTCTAAGAGAGATAAGTGATAAACATCCATGGATAGAGTTTATGGGTAATATTTAAAAATAAACTATCAAAAATTGGGGCAAATAATAAAAACACTTTAAAAAACCAAGAAATCAAAAAAGTGACTGAAATTATTTAATAACCTTATAATTTGTCTTTTTCAGGGAACAGGCATTTCAAATAAGAATGGGATAAACCAGAAATAATTTTTCTTAAGTTCCCTAAATCTCTGACTTTAAATCTATGTACAAGAAAAATTAAAAATAAAAATAATTGAGAAAAAAAAGGGGTAAGAGGAATGAAAGTCATGGACTATGTAAGGCAGTATTTGGTAGGAGGTTCATACACCTGCAGAAGAATGAGATTCCCATAGCTTCAGAGTATATAGAAATGATATTATAAAGATTCATTAAATAATAGCTTTTTGAGTGGTTATGTAAGAAAATACAGATTTTTAAAATTACATGAACTATCTAGAGAGAAAAATCCAGGTTAAAAATTCTCGTGGGGAAAAAAATAACTTGAGTTATAAAATAGAACATTTAAGTCTATGTTCTCAATGTATGGCAGAGAATTTCTGGAGAAGGTAATCCATCCAAACTTGTTATTAGATGACTGAGATATTTACAGATTGTAATATAGTGAACACTGATACTTATCTGAGTGACCCCCTGCCTATCAGTTTTTGACATCATTCATTTTTATGACATTGGGAAAAGGAATAACAATGAATAATAAGTGCCAGCCTTCAAGAAACAAAGATAGCATGGGGCACACAATAATTAAAGACCAATAGTCCTTCCAAGATGAATGAAGACTAACCACAGAATTTGTTTTTAGTCACACTTGCTTAAATGCTCTAATAGACATTTACTGAAGTGTTGATAGTAATTAATTTAAAATATTTTTCACTAATTATTAGAAAAAATCTTTTGTGAACTTAACTAGCTCTGGTTCTAAAATGGGGATTTTTGTTTTTTCTCACTTATTTTATGTGTGTTTTTTGAGATATATAGATGAGTGAATAAAGTGAATATAACATAATGAATAGAAAAACTACATTAGTACTTTCTAGAAGCTGTCAAATAAAGGCATATTTAAGAAGATGGGCCACAATTTCTAGCATGATATATGCTATTGAAAGAATCCAACTAGAAAACTTTTAAAACTCAATATCCTAAAAGAAATGAGTACAGAATATAAGATCATACAACCACTTATCAATTAAATTACTTTAATGGAAATTCATTAGTTTTTATTCAATAAGACTAAAACTTAGCCCATGCAGATTGGCAATATTAAAACTTATATTTGAACTTTACATTCTTGACTTTCATGAGACTAACTTTCACTTGATAAGCTCTCACTCATTTTCATAACAGCACCAGGCCGAACAAGTGTGCAGAGGTCCACAAATTCCCTGACACACTGATAAAATTTATCAAAAGCATTTCATTATGGTTTTATCATTATATTGTCTTGAAGCTAACATACAATCTAGTTATAAAACAAATGATTTAGGGCTAATATACTTTGTTAAAGACAATTTTATTGAATTCAAAATTATTATCTTTTCTATTCTTACTTGTTTTTCCTTCTAAATGTTACAAATTAGAATTTAAGTTTATAGCTAATTCAATTTCAGAGTACAAAGATTTCTGTGAAACCACCCTCGGGAAATAGTTCTTGTATCACCATGACTGACTTTTAATATATTTTTAGGCCTCATTGTATATAAGTATCTTTAAGTCTCAGCATATAATTTGTAGTCATATAAAAGGACAACATTATTCTTTCTGTATTTTATATTTGGCTGAGTTAAATATTGTAGAAAGTTAATTATCTCTTCCTGAAAGTCTGCCAAACCACTTACCTTTTGATAGCTGTTGGCATCTGTGCCATATTCTTCATCATATATGAATCCATTCACTAAAATTTTCAAGCTTCTAAAAGGTTTATCCTTCAACGAGAATTTTGACAATTTCTACCATTATACTGTGAATTGAACCCAGAGCATTCTATGTCTGAGCTATATCCCCTCTCCTATTTTTTACTTTTATTTGCAAACAGGGTCTTGCTAGGTTGATAGTCTCACTACTTTCTAAGGCTGTCTAAAACCTGTTATTCTTCTGTCTCAGTCTCCCAAGTATTGTGATTACAGGCCTGGGTACCATCATGCCTGGCTTATATCCTCTTTAATTACATTGCCTAGTATATGACAGGCAGATTTTTGTGCCTGAAAAAGAAAGTTATTTCAATGCTGAATCACAATGCTATTATTTTAAAAATGTTTTAAGACGTGTTTATGGATCTAAAATCAAGTTAAAATTTGAATCTGTGCTGTCTTGTGGTGCCAAATAAACTGCTAAGTTAACACAAAAAGATAAATAAATTCTATGGTGAGGTTTGACCCTGGGTTGCTAGTAAAACCACTAGGGAATTTCAAAATCTGAAACTAAATGTCATCTGGTGCAGTTCTCTTAACGTGAATTATGTAACATACACATATGCTAGAAATTATAAATGAAAAATTTAAAAATGGCTCCAATGATTAGAAGAAGAGTAAATGAACACCGTGTCATGTAATAAGTTACTATAACTTCACTATCAATTAAAAAATCTCTACTAGAATTGTTTTAAGTAATTTGTTTGGAAGTAGGTACTAACTTTGAAACTGCAATTGCCTATCAAGCTCCATTTGCATAAAAAGGACATTTGCATAAAAAGGACCCTGTCTGTAGAAGGAGCACTGATGGGTGTTATGGCTACAGGGAGAGATCTAACATACCAGGTTAACACTAGAACTGCCATTGATTGCCCTACACCTTTAAGTTTGCTCAACTGGAGATACACGTCTTAATTTCTTTGGCTATAGACTTGTAAGATAGCGGCTATCTTTATATTCCTTCATACCTTAAGGTACATTCAAACCTGCATAGAATCCTTAAGACCTAGACTTGGAATTCTCAACCTAGACTTGGTGTTCTCAATGTGAGCATATAATACAATGACAAACATATGATAGTCATCTATGAAATATATGAGAGTCATCTATGAAATATCTATGGGCAAATTTGTACAATAATCTTGGTCAAACATTTTTTCTTTTTGATTTATTTTTTAATTTTTTTTTTTTTTTTTTTTGGTGGTACTGGGGTTCCTGGAAGCATTCCTACCTCCGGGCTACACTCCCAGACCTATTTTATATATTTATTTAATTGGAAACAGAGTCTTTTTTTAACTTTAAAATTTTATTTATTTATTTATTTTGCTTTTAACAATTTTTAATTGAACATAAATAGTATATTTTAAACTATATTTTGTGCCCTCTCCCCCTCACCCCCGTTTTCCCTTCACCCCTCCCACCAATGGTTGTCCAGGTTAACCATGTCATATTCATGATTTTACACATGTTCAGATGTAGACCCTCATTAATCAAGATCAGCCTTCCTCCTCTCCTATCCTTCCATTGTAACTTTGCTGAGATTTCCCCTCCATTATCTGGAGTCCCACTGGTATCCTCTGTGTTTCCTAGTTTGGGCATATTAGAGGAAACATATGTACCTTCTCCTTCTGTGCTTGGCTGATCTCACTCCAGGGCTTTCCATCCTCTTGCAAATGATATAATTTTGTTCTTCTTTATGGCTGAATAGAATTCCATTGTGTATATTTCCCAAAGTTTTGCTATCCATGCATCTGTTGATGGAGATCTGGGTTTGTTCCATATTTTGGCTATTACAAATTGTGCTGCTATGAACATAGGTATGCATATATTGCTGTATTTCTCTGAATTCAACACCTTTGGAAAGATACCCAGGAGTGGTATAGCTGAATCATATGGTGGATCTATTCCCACCTTTCTTAGGAATATCCACAAAGATATCCACAGTGGTTGAAATAGTTTGCACTCCCACCAACAGTGTAAAAGAGTTCCTCTTTCCCCATATCCTCGCCAGCATTTGTTATTGTTTGATTTCTTTATGCTTGCCACTCTGACTGGGGTTAGATGGAATCTCAGTGTAGTTTTGATTTGCATCTCCCTGATAGCCAGTGATGAAGAACATCTTTTCATGTATCTATTGGCCCTTTGTATCTCTTCTTTTGTGAAGTGTCTATTTAGTTCATTTGCCCATTTCTTAATTGGGTTGTTTGTTTTGTTAGTGTAGAGTCTTTTGAGCTCTTTGTATAATCTGGATATTAGCCCCCTATCAGAATGGTGGCTGGTAAAGATCCTTTCCCATTCTGTAGACTTCCTCTTTAGGTTATTGATAGTTTCCTTTGACGAGAAGAAACTTTTTAGTTTGATGCTATCCCACTTGTTTATTCTTGCTTTAATTTCCTGAGCTTTGGAGGTTTTGTTGAGAAAGTTACTGCCTGTGCCAATATGTTGTAGTGTTGAACCTATGCTCTCCTCTACTAACTTCACAGTCTCAGGTCTAATTTCTAAGTCTTTGATCCATCTTGAGTTGACTCCTGTGTTTGGTGAGATATTGGGGTTTAGATTCATCTTTTTACAAATGGTTAGCCAGTTCTCCCAGCACCACTTGTTGAAAAGGCTGTCTTTTCTCCAGCGTATGTGTTTGGCCCCTTTGTCAAAGATTAATTGACTAAAGATGTGTGGGTTTGTTTCTGTAACTTCTATTCTAATCCACTGGTCAGTATATCTGTTATTGTGCCAGTACCATGCTGTTTTTACTACTATTGCTCTATAGTATCGTTTGATGTCTGGGATTGTAATGCCTCCTGCATTTTTCTTATTGTTGAGAACTGTTTTGGCTATTATAGGTCTTTTCTTTCTCCATATAAAGTTCATGATTGATTTTTCTAGGTCTCTGAAGAATGTTGCGGGTATTTTAATTTGAATTGCATTGAACCTATAGATCAGTTTTGGCAGAATGGCCATTTTGATGATATTTATTCTGCCTATCCATGAGCATGGGAGATCTTTCCATCTTCCAAGGTCTTCTTCAATTTCTTTCTTTAACATTTTATAGTTTTTGTTGTAGAGGTCTTTTCTATCTTGGCTTAGGTTTATTCCTAGGTATTTTATTGGTTTTGAGGTTATAGTGAATGGAATTGTTTTTTTTTTTTTTGTTGTTGTTTGTTTGTTTGTTTGTTTCTTTCTTTCATTGTGGATTCGTTGTTGGCATAAAGAAAAGCCACTGATTTCTTTAAGTTGATTTTGTAACCTGCGACTTTGCTGAATTTGTCAATCAGCTCCAGAAGTCTTTTAGTTGAGTTCTTTGGGTCTTCCAGATAAAGGATCATGTCATCTGCAAATAAGGATAATTTTAATTCCTCTCTTCTGATGTGAATTCCTTTGATTTCCTTCTCTTGTCTGATTGCTGCAGCAAGAGTCTCAAGGACTATATTAAAAAAGTAGTGGTGATAGTGGGCATCCTTGTCTTGTTCCTGACTTTAACGGAAATTCTTGCAGTTTTTCCCCATTCAATATAATGTTGGCTTTGGGTTTACAGTATATTGCCTTAATGATGTTGAAGTACTTTCCTTCTATCCCAATTTTTTGCCATGTTTTTAACATAAATGGGTGTTGGATTTTGTCGAGTGCTTTTTCAGCATCTATTGCTATGATGATATGGTTTTTGTTCTTGGTTTTATTTATGTGGTGAATAACATGTATTGATTTGCGTATGTTGAACCAGCCTTGCTTTTCTGGGATGAAACCAACTTGGTCATGGTGTATTATTCTCTTGATATAGTTTTGAATGTGTAAAGCTAGTATTTTGTTTAGAATTTTTGCATTAAAATTCATTAAGGATATTGGTCTGTAGTTTTCCTTTCTTGAGACATCTTTATTTGGTTTGGGGAATAATGTGATACTGGCCTCATAGAAGGAATTTGGGAGATCTTTCAATTTCCCGGAACAAGTTATGAAGTATTGGTATTAGTTTTTCACTGAAGGTTTTGTAGAATTCAGCTGAAAACCCATTGGGGCCTGGGCATTCTTTGGTGGAAGAATTTTTATTGCCGTTTCTATTTCTTTGGTTGTTATTGGTTGGTTTAAGCCTACTATATCCTCTTGGCTGAGTGTAGGAAGGTTAAATGTGCTTAGAAATCTATCAATTTCTTCCAGGTTTTCAAGTCTATTGGAGTATACATTTTTAAAGTAGTTTCTGATAATCTTTTGAATTTCTTCACTATCTGTGGTGATATCTCCTTTTTCATTTCTAATTTTGATAATTTGAGTTGATTCTCTTTTTCTTTTGGTTAGGTTGGCCAGGGATTTATCAATTCTATTAATCTTTTCAAAGAACCAACTTTTTGTTTTATTGATTCTTTGAATTGTTTTTTGTTTTCTATTTCATTTATTTTGCTCTAATTTTAATGATTTCTTGCCTTCTGCTGGCTTTGGGAATAGACTGTTGCAGAATTTCTAGGTCCTTGTGTTTTGTCATTAGGTTCTTTACTTGGTGGTTCTCTGTCCTTCTTATGTGGGCACTCAATGCAATAAACTTTCTTCTTAATACTGTCTTCATGGTGTCCCATAGATTTTGGTAGGTTGTATCTCTGTTTTCATTTGTTTCCATAAATTTCTTTATTTCTTTCTTAATTTCTGCTGTTACCCATTCATCATCCAATAGTGTATCATTCATTCTCCATGAATTTGAATACTTTCTTTCAAGTTTCCTTTTGTTGATTTCTACTTTTATTTCATTGTGGTATGAACAGATGCAAGGAATTATATTACATCTTTTGAATTTGCTGGTATTTTCTTTACTCATCTTTTGCCTTGAAGATCAATCCAGTGGTGTGAGAAGCATATTTAAAGTCTCCCAGAATTATTGTATTTGGGTCTACTTTGGATCTTATGTCCAGAAGGGATTGTTTTACAAATGTGGTTGCACCCACATTTGGGGCATAAATATTTACTATCATTATATCTTCTTGGTGTATTGTTCCTTTTAATAAAAGGAATTGCCCTGATTTGTCTCTTTTGATGTGTTTTTGTTTAAATCTGTTTTGTTGGATATCAGGGTTGCTACCCCTGCTCTTTTTTGGTTATAGTTGGCATGGTATATCTTTTTCCATCCTTTCACTTTCAGTCTGTGAATGTCTTTGACTGTAAGGTGAGTTTCTTGCAGACAGCATATATTTGGATTATGTTTCCTAATCCACATTGCCAGTCTATGTCTTTTGATTGGTGAGTTAAGTCCTTTGACATTAAGAGATATTATTGAAATATGATTTTTGTTGTCTGCCATTTTGTGTTCTGTCTACTCTTGGGTGGTTTGATCTTTCTTCTTTACTTAAATGGCCTACTTATTAACTTACTCCCTTCTCTGATTCTGAAGTTTGCTTCTTTTTTCTTCCTTATGGTTTATTTCTTTAAGAATTTTCTCTAGTGTTGGCTTTGAATTTATGAATTTTTTGACATTCTGTTTATCCTGAAAGACTTTGGTTTCACCATTGATCTTGAATAGTAATTTTGCTGGATAGATTAATTTTGGTTGGAAGTTATTTTCTTCCAGGGTCTGAATCACGTCGTACCAGTCTATCCTAGCATTCATAACCTGGGTTGTATAGTCTGGGGTGATTCTTATTGTTTTGCCTCTATATGTCACCGTTCCTTTCGTTCTACTGCTTTTAAGATGCCTTCCTTGGCCTCTATGTTGGTCATTTTGGTTATTATGTGGCGTGGAGTGGTCTTTCTTTGGTCCTGTCTCAGTGGAGTTCTGTATGCCTCCTTGACGTGAAGGTCCAAGTCTCTTTCCATATTTGGATAATTCTCTGAGATTATTTCTTTGAAGAGATTACAGATGCCCTTGGTCTGTACCTCTATCCCGTCTTCAATGCCTATTATCCGTAAGTTAGGATGCTTCATATTATCCCATATTTGCTGGATGTTTAGGTTTGTTGCTGTAAAGATTTCTGTATATCGCTGACTGTGTTTTCGGTTTGGGATGTACTGTCTTCTAAGATTGATATTCTGTTTTCCATTTCATCTAATCTTCCAGAATTTCTTTCTATTGCCGTCTTCATTTTACTTATTGCCTCGTTCATTTTATTCCAGACCTCTTTCTGATTCTTTTTTAGTGATTCCAACTCACCTTTCACTTCCTCTAGACTTGTTTGAAATCCTTTCATCATATTGTACATCAAGATTCTGAACTCCCCTTCTTGCATTTCTAGTAGGTCAGTATTCATGATTTCTGCTGTCTCTTCATAATTCCTGGTTCTTATATTTGTAGCGTTCTCTGTCCTGTTTTTCTGGTTTCTACCCATCATTTGTGAGTATTATGCTTAGTCCAATCTTAATATTAGGAGTTTAGGGGTATTGGCAAGTCAGCAGAGCTTTTCCAGTGTTGAGGGTGGTGATGTGGGAGGAGCTGGGGTGATGGGTAAAGGAGTCAGATTAGGTAGATATGTTTAGGTTGAGAAAGACTTTAAGTATGATAAGGTAATATCTTGCTGAGAATGAGAGAGAGTTAACTAGTAGGACTCTTGTTATTAGTAGAGTAAGTATGGATATATGAAATACTTTGAGTATTAAACCAGGAGGTATATTATGGGGAAAAGTTTTGGGGGAGAAGAGTATATAGGTTAGTGTGAGGAAGTTTGTAAGAGGGGTGATGGAAGGAGTAGACAAACATAAAAAAAAAATCCACACAAGATACCAAGACTGTTATGTAATCTAAGAAAAAGAAAGGAAAAACCAATCATCCAATGTTTGTTAGTTTTCTTTGCACTCTATTTTTATCTTCTTAGGTCACTCTGGGTGTTTGGACACGTTTCTTTCCTTTAACTGCTTTGGGTTTATGTGTCAGGATGTCTGGTATCGCTGTTATTAGATTCTGTACAATTCTCAGGTTCTGCGTAATTCCAACCTGTAGTCAGCACCTCTGCACTCACCACCCTAGACTCCAGCCTGTGCTTCCCTATAGCAGGAGTGGAGGATGTCCAAAGTAGACTTGGAACCTCCCCCTGAGGTCCTGTGCAGATATTGTGTCTAGATAGATTTTCCTGTGTCTCTGGAAATTCTAACTGGGCTAGCCAGTATGGTCCCAAGATGTACCCTGGGCAAAGGAATGCTGGTCCCTGGATGCCCACACTTACTGCCAGATCTCTGCCTATTCCGAGATTGCAGGCTGGGTGCGCTGCTATTACTGGACCCAGGTGTGAGTGGGTGCAGCTGCCTAGTGCCTGCTGCTATGCTCCTCCAAGGTACATTGAGTTGTGCCCTAGACTCGAACGGAGTATCAGGCTACCGGATGGGTGGGAACTCCCAGTGGTGGGCCAGGGGCGCGGGATAGATGCACAAGAGTCCGGGGACACAGGTGCTGCGCGGTGTCCAGCAATGATCTCTGCCTCCCGTGGGGCGTAGAAGCTGGGGGCCCAAGGAGATTTTATGGGCACACAGGGCTTTTGCCACCTGGAAAGCAGGCCTCCGGCAAGATGGGTGTCTGGGCTCCAGTGGGGGGCGGGGGCTGGGCACACAAGGTAAGCTCCGATTAAGGGGTGGCGGTGGCGCAGGCACTGACTACTACCAAGGGTCTGGGGTGCAGACAGGGTGCGCGAGGACAGTGCTGGGTTCTGAGACGTGGGACAGATGCCCCGGGCCAGTGCTGGGCCTGGGGCGCACGCTAGGACCCGCACTTTCCCTGGACGCACTCAGGTACCTGCCTTCCTTGGTCAAGGCATCCGTGGGAGTCTTTGTGCTGTTGTGATCCAGTCGCTGGTGAGCACACAGAATTCTGACGTGGGTGCTGCTTACTGCTTAATATGAGACTCTATGTTCATTTTCAGTTTCGGATAATCTTGCCGCTGTGATTTCAGTCAGGGATCGGGAGTGCAGTTTGGGCTGGCAGGCAGCCCGCACAGGCAGCCCGCCAGCGGACGTCCCGATTGTATCTGCAGCAGGTCTGGTGTTCGATCTTTGTTCTTCTTATTCTTCGAGTTCAGGGTTTCCGCCGAGGTACCTGGATCTGTTTTGGTTCCTGGGATGTATTCATTTTGTTGATTAAGACACTGCTTTCTAAGTAGTTGAACTTTATTTGTTTCAGCTACTGAGAAGTGCTGTGTCCCTCAGTCGCCATTTTGGATCCCTGGAAACAGGGTCTCTTAAGCCAGGGCAGCTGGCTTCGAACCCACGTGATCCTCCTGTCTCTGCCTCCCAAGTGCGGGAATTACAAGCATGCACCACCATGCCCGGCTTCTGTTTGATTTAGATTGAATCATCTGTAAATTGTTTTAAGAATAAAATAAAACATTATGTCCAAAATGTCTGTGCTTAAAATAACATTTATTTATTTATTTATTTATTTATTTATTTATTTATTTATTTATACTAGGAAATGAAACGAGGGGCATTCTACCCCTGAGCTACAACCACAGCCCTATTTTTATTTCTTATTTTGAAACAGGGTCTCACTAAGTTGCAAGGACTTCACTAAGTAGCTGATGTTGGCCTCAAACCTGCATTATAAGATTGCACCACAACAATTAGCTTTATTTTATTTTATTTATTTTTTTATTTTGAAACATTCTTGTTCAGTTGATGATTGTCTCACTACTTGCTGATACTACTAAACCTTGTAATCTTCCTGCCTCAGCCTCCCAAGTACTAGAATTATAAGTATGAACCACTTCACCTAGCTTTATTATTATTTAAAAACCTATCGATTAATATATTTTAAGTTTTATAGTATAAAACATACACAGATAATACAGCAGATTGGGTGGTAGGCAAAATAATGGCTTTTGGGATATCTAATCATTTTTAAATTCATGAAAATATTACCTTCCATGGCAAAACGGACTTTGTAGATATGATTAAGAGAAAAAAATACATCATGAATTTCTTCTGTAATATTCGGATTCACCTAATCTAGTGGCAACATGATTCTTTAAAGCAGTGAGCTTTCCCAGTTGTGGGCAGAAAACCAAAGAGATGCTACCCAAGAAAGGTAGCCACCCTTGCTGGCTTTGAAGATGGACATAGGGGCTCCAGCCAAGGATTGTGAGAAATCTTTAGATCCAGGAGTGTGAGGGAAACAATTTTTTTTTCTAAAAACTCTGAAAAGAACAAAATATCCACTGATACTTGGATTTTATTCCAGTAAGTTTTATATCTGACTTCTTAAAGTACATAATGGTAAAATAATCAATTTGTCTTATTCAATCCCCTAAAATTTTCCCAGCAGCAACTGAATATAATACTATTTCAGTTTGGTTTTAAAATGGGTACTAAAAAATAAGATAAAACATCTGCATTTTATCTTATGGAAAAATTCAGGGAATCACAGAGAAATATTTAAAAAGTGTACTAAAATGATATGTCAAATTATATGTCACACGGGATTAGAACATAAGTGTAAACTTTGAGTTAAAGAAAAATCAAATAAATATAGTAGATCAAATAAATACAGAGATATAGCCAAATATTTATTGACTAATTCATCAAGTCTTTTTAAATGTGTTTGTGCTTAAAATTATATTATTATTATTATTACTATTATTATTATTATTATTATTATTATTATTTATTTTTGGTGGTATTGGGGTTCCTATAAACCCTTCTACCTCTGGGCTACACTACCAGACCTATTTTTTAAAATATTTTTATTGGGAAACAGAGTCTTTTAAGTCAGCATGGCTGGATTCAAACCTGTGCAATTCTCCTGTCTCTGCCTCCCAAGCACAGGGATTACAAGTGTGCACCACCACACCCGGCAAATTATGTTATTATTTTGAGAAAGAAAAGACATGATTTGGAGAATCTTTGAAGGCTTTAATTCTGTATCTGAAAGTAGTTATATTAGATTCCTTTGAATACTAGAACAAATTAACATAAAGTAAATTACTTAAACCAACAGATATTTATTTTATTACATTTCTGGATGTAAGAAGTCCAAGGAACAATGCATCTCATTGCATTGAAACTTAGTTTTTTTGTAGGATGTTGCTACTCTGGACACTTTAGGGTATAAAAATATTTGCTGCTTTTAGGGTTGCATTCTTTGACTAATGTCTCTTCTATCTTTCAGTTCACCTTCATAGCATTTTCAAATTTCTGTTTTGTTATCACACTTCATTATGTCTCCTCTATCTGCCCATTTATGACATTTTAAAAGTGTTATTGGTGCACTGCAATTATATATCATAGTGATGTTTAATGAGTTCAAAACAGACATGCCTATTTACCTCATATAAAGGCACATGGCATTAAATTTAAGGACCAATCTAGTAATTCAGGATAATCTTCTTATCTCAGCATCCTTAATGTGATCACAACTACAAAGATTCTTTTCCAAATAACATTTACAGGTTCTGCAGATTGTGACTTGGTATGTCCCCAACATTCAGCCTATTAGAGAAAATGTAAACTGGGACCTTTACTTCCTTTTTGTTTTGATTCCCCCCCCCCATTCTTCAGTGTCATTTTTTTATTTCTCTCTTCCTCTGTCTTCTCTAAAACTGTTCAAAAATTATAAGGTAAGGTGTGAATCTAAGGTAATATAAGCCATTGTACAAAAATCTCTCCTACTTCATGAAGATTTCTCTAAATGTCTTGAAAGATCTGACCTCACTATAAGAACTTCCTAATTCTTTTTTGTCCCCAAAATCTTTAAAGACAGAAATTGCTTACGATGTTTTTCTGAACCTCCTCTCCCAGCACACATCTGATTTTGATTAGCATCAAAAATTTGAAGTAGCTGTGAACAATTGGGTTTTATTTAGGGAATTTATATTCTCCCAATTTTAGTGAGTAAAACTATTCCCCGGCTTGATGGAAGTCCTATAATTCCTTTTCCCTAGAACAGGTTTATGAGGATGCTATGAATCATCTAACTTGTAATTGTTGTGTTAACTGGTTAATCTCCACTGGAGGATAAATAAAATAATATATTCTGAAAAAACACTTGTATAGTACAAGGGAGACCAAGTGTTCTACAAAAGAGATTGCTTTAACTTCCTAGTATCTGTGTACATGGGTTCATGAATAGGGTCATTGTCTATACTTAGAACTGTGTATGCGATTTTAACTCACACAGGGCCACCAGCAGTCTCAATTCTGGGCATATCATTCCCAGTTACATTTATACATCTACATATCTGGGGCTTCCTGGAGTCCTGTAGTAATCTTTAATGCCACATCTAAAGGGCTTGCTTTAACAAATTCAACTAATTTAAACTGGGAGTATAATTAATCCTTCTGTTAATAATGAAGAAATGTTTAATAGTAGCTGGTGCAAAGCAAATAGGGAAAATTTGTCTTATGAGAAGATGTTATAGGAAAAGCCAGAGTGGTATAACATTACCTTTTCACTGAAGGGAAAGCGCACATTTATAATCTTCCACAAGTATTAAATAGCAAGTCCAGTAAAGAGAAAACATAAACAGAAACTTCAGAAAATATGTTTCAGTATTATTTTCTGCAATTCATTCTTAGTCATCCTCAGCATTTCTGTAACATTGGTATTTTATGCCAGACACTGATACAAACTGATACACAAATGCTGGTATCTCTTGGTCTCTACCTTCATTTATGTCATCATTTAGTGGAATTTGCAGAAGGAAACATAGGAACTTGGTTTTCAGTAAGTAAACTATGTAAAGTCTATTTCTTATAGAGTGTGACATGTGCAATCTACTCTAATCAAGAAACTATATTTGCATTTTAATTTTTTCATCACTAGACTCTAAATATGATTGTTGTGTGCATTATTTAGTTCTACAATGTTGATTGAATATTTAGCAAGCTCTCTTGTCACTTTTTTCTGAAATAAAATACTCGCTCATCTTTTGATTCAAGTAACATTATGAAGTGGGTGCTTTTATTTTTTAATAATGCTAGTAGTGCCTGTTTGTCATTAGTGCTGTTGTCTGACAGTCTTTGAATGTTACAATGGCACTGGCTTTAGACAGTTCCTCGGGGCAGGGACTGTGTCTGCTTAAATTGCTTTGTGCAGAACACAGGTGGCTGAGTAATAAACACTTTTTGCTGATGCAATGTCTTGTATTGAAGACAAAGCCTCTGATTACTTAGTGTTTTGAAATTAGTTTTTAAAGATGCATCAGGAATCCAATTAGTGTGTAATGTGTGCATGACACTGAAATGGCTTTGGAGCAGATTAACAAGACCACACCACCCTTATCTCAAAAAGTTTATGTTTTAAAACCAATATTACAGATTGAAAACAAATGCGGATATTGAATAAAAGATTATCTTTCAAAAAACCTTAATAGAATATCAAACATTGCACAAAACAAGTATGCAAATTTGTGCCTATGCACATGGATGTACATATTTCTTCATCTCCCCATTATGCAGTTTAGAAGTAGATCAATGATGCTGTTATAGGCATAATTAGAAGCAGACTGGCATTAGTGTGCCTATAAATATTAGTTTGACATTGTCATGTTCGACATAGCTTTTTGTTTTTGTTTCTCATATTACAGTGATGCTCTCTTTAGGGGAAGAAAACATCATTCTTTTTGGAATAGCTGCAACTCCAAGCTTTCTTCCTCAGCACACAGCTCCAGACTATCTCTATAGGTTCCAGTTGATCTGATAGGTACAATCTTTTGACCTGTAACCCCTATAGATGCTCTCACCGAGTTATTTTACTTATGATCTAGGTTTTACCCATGGCTTCTGCTTCCATGCGGGAAATAGAACTCTGCCTTTCCTTTGGGTAATACTGTCATTTCCTCCCAATTCTCATTAATGTTATCAAAGTAATCATTCTCTAAGAAACGATCATATCACAAGTCTATCTAAATTTACTCAATTGTTTTTTTTTTTCCCCCTGATCTCAAAATCTGGGCAGTCACATTTAGTTCCTCATTGTACTTCCACTCCAAGCCTTGTGTGTAATATGCACTAGATAAACTCCATTCATTGACTGACTGATCTCGGTTCTTCCCTTTCAGTGTTACCTTAGATTTTTAAACTAAATTTCTGTTTGTGATTTAAATGTTGGCTCTACCCATACCAAGGTGAATCTCACTTCTCATTTGTGGTACACATTTCCTTTTGCTATGCATTGCCAACTATACTTAATCTCTTAACCCATACAGATTACATGTTTGCCCTAACTGTGTATGAGATTTTTCTCAGTGTACTTTTCCTGCCTTTACTTGTTTTCATGCTACTGATGTAACAAATTGTACATACTTAGTAGCTTCAAATAGTACAGATATATTCTCTTAGAGTTCTGAAAACCAGAAGTTCAAAATCATTCTTATAGGGCTAAGATTAAGGTGTTGGCAGCTTGGTGCATTATATACTCTCTGGAGCAATCTGTTCCTTGACTCTTCCAGAATTTTGAGATTTCTGGCATTCATGAAGACATGGCTTCATCACTCACCATCTGCTTCTGTCTCAAATCTCCTCTTCTCTACCATTTAATCTTCTGTGGTTTTCCTTTTGAAAAGACATTATGATTATATTGGGTACCTTTGAATAATCAAGTATCATCTCCCCACCTCAAATTCCTTGATTACATTTGCAATGTTTTTTTACTGTGCAAAATCTCAAGAATTTATACGTTGACATCTTTGGAGGATATTATTCAACATGCCTCATTATCCTCTTTTAAAAGTAAAAATATTTGTGTTTGACAACATAAGTTTTGGATATATATGTATTTATACATGAATGTATTTATACATGAAACGGTTAAATCATTCTAAATAACATATGCATTACTTCACATATTTTTATGAGAACACTTATAATTTACTGTCCTACTGATTTTCAAGTATTCAGTATATCATTGTTATCCACAGTCACCATAATTTATAATAGACTCTTTAAATTCATTTCTCCTGTTTGACTTAAATTTTGTGTTCTTGGACCAACATCTCCCCACAATATACAGTCTATGGTAACTACCATTTCACTCCCTGATTCTATGGGTGTCACATTTAAGTAGAATTTACCATATGTAAATGAGTGTCATTCTTGAAACCATTTTATAAAGCAACAAGAGTTTTCCAAAATAATTCTTTTTATGTCCTTTAATATGATGTATCTTTATTCTGTTTCTTTATGGTTGTATTATTTTTCTTTTTCAAATATAGTATATGACCATCACAAAAATAAAAAGCATTTAGATTAATATAATATAAAAAACTCTCCTGTTTGCCCTACCTGTGTCCTAGCAGTGGCTATTGTTAAGAGTTTTGTGTAGAATGATCCATTCTTTTGTAAATGTGCATTGAAAGAATGAAAAGTTATATAAACCATTGTATATTCTATGTATTTATTATAGAGGACTAGAAAAGTATTATATATTCTACACATTTACTTTTTAACCAACTAATAATAAACACTGAAATTCATCCATGTCTGATCCTGTCTGTCTAGTTCATGTTACAATCTTGAAGTATATTATTGAAATTATATATTTATTTTAGGGTGACTGACATTTTTATTATTGACTTTTTTCTGTCCAGAAATGCAATATCTTTGTTATATTGTGTTTTTTTGTACTTTGTAGGCCAGCTGTCCATTACTGTAACATATAAATGAATAAATAGATTTATAAAGATAAAAGGTTAACCAGGGACAGATGTGAGAATGTCTCCCACTGGGTCCCAGGTTCTAAAGGCCCCTTCACCTGCAGCATCTGCCCACAAGGCACCAAGCTCAGGAAGCATGAACACAAACCTGTGTATGTGTATGTGTATGTGTATGTGTATGTGTATGTGTATGTGTATGTGTATGTGTATGTGGGGGGGCACTCATGCAAACCATAGCACTTTTTATAGTTTTAATTTTTTTTTTACTGTTTTTCCATTTTGTTCAATTATATCTTTCTCTACATTTTGAAATTTATTTCTAAATATTTAAGAAGTTATCTTTTATGTCAGGCATGGTGATGCATGCCTATATTCCCAGCACTTGGGAGGTCGAATGACAGGAGGATTGCAGGCTTGAGGCCAGCTTCTGCAACTTAACAAGATTAACAAGAGTCTTGGCAACTTAGCAAGACACTGTTTCAAAATAAAAAAAAAAATAAAATAAAGGACTGGGGGTAGAGCTTGAAGGTAAATTGCTCCTGTATTCTATACCCAGTACCAAAATTGAATAAACAAATAGATGAATAGCTATTTTAAAATTTTAAATTGTGTGTTTGCATTCCTAACTGAATATTTCCGGCATTTAAGAAAGCTATTATTTTGGTGTTTTTTTTTTTTTTTTTTTTTTTTGGTATGTGGCTATTTCACAGAATACTCATTAGTTTTATTAGTTTTTAAGTGGTTCTTTTGCATTTACTTGGAAAAGAAATATATTATGCTCACTAATGACAATTTAGTTTTTTTTCTTTTTGATTTGCTAATTTAAAAGTTTAACAGCTCTAGATACATAATTACCCTCTGAATGCTCCAGCTTCAGGCTTTGATGTGTGCAGGTAAAGATTTCCAAGTAGCCAAGAACCAGCTTCTTATAATAATCAACTATCTACACATTATATTATCCATTATAGGGAAAGATAAAGAATAGTACAGGAGGCCAGTATCAGAATAAGATTTTATATTTTAGTAGGAACCTACATGTCTCAGTGTTTGGGTTTCTAAATATTCTGAAGCTCTTCGGTGAAAGATTAAAAAAGAACAGAGTGAAGAACATGGGATTATATCAAACTCTAGTTTTTCTGTTCTTGTGTCCTCCCAGCATGACCCTACATTTTCTTCCTGTTAGAATTCTTAACTTAAGGCTGATAAACATGAAAGTGGTACAACTAGCAAAGAGACAAGGCGAATCATTTTTATCATCAGGGCTTTTTTCTGTCCTGGACTATTATATGCAAGATATTGTTGAGAAAAACAATGCTCAATTTAACATTATGTGTTAATGTTAAAACATTGAGAAAGCTGCATACCAAAAATGAAGCAAACATCATGAAAAGAATTAGAAGTGAATTCCTTGTCAGGTATGACGTTTTGAAAAAGGATAAACATATATTAAACATCACCTATATCGTCAAAGCAAGAAGTAAAAGTTGAACTGTGAGAGCATGGGAGAATGGCATGGAGGTTCCAAGGGTATTCTGCTCACTTTCAAAAACAGGCATAATGTTCAACTTCAACACATTTTCCATTCATCTTTAGCAGTTTTGAAGTATGCTTGTTATAAATATGTGTACACATGTTTAGATATATTCCTGAGTTTCCTGTTATTACCAGGAGAGTGCTGCATATTCACTGAAATATTCTCAACTCACTATCATAAAAATCAGTTATAAATGTTGCTCTAATGCTGAGTTACTTAATCTTCATAAATAATGTACTCATTTTACCCAGCTATTGCTAAATCATTTAAGAACAAATTGCCAGTGTAAAAAGAGTTACACCACTCATCTCCTTTCATCAAATTAGCTGTGTTCATTTTATCTTAAAAAATGTTTTATGATGTATTTTAACATTTAAAATTTTAGAGAACCATTTTTCAGACACTGATGCACACACACACATGCACAAATCTTAACTTTTTGCAGTTGTAGCTTCAGATTTTTTAGGAAGTAAAATATAAAAGTCTCAGTTAAGGCCACTTTACCTTTTTTCCAATTTTTAGCTTTTATTAATCATGATCATTCTTCAACAATAAAGTTTTAACATTTCAATAAGTGTGTATTGTCAAAGCTAAAGAATTGTTTTGTACATTTAAAAATATGGAAATTTTTGTTATACTGTTTATTTAATCTTGCACTCACGCTGTTTCTTTGAATCACTGTTATACTCTTGAAAATTTTCAGGATTAATGTAGGTACTCTTTTTTATTTTCACTCCATTATTCATTTTAACTGCCCTGCAAATTATTCTATTAAAAAAAAAAACATGTCCTGTTGTTCATGGGAATTTTGCCTGCAAAATACAATATACATTGTTACACGTTTTATACACAGTGGTGCTTCTCAAACTTAATTAGCTCATAGATCCACCCGAAAGTCCTGTCACTACACTGATACCAATTCATGTATATCTGTGGTAAATTCTGAGCTTACACATTTTTGCTGCTTGTCCACTGAACACAACACACTTTAGCAAGGCACTAAAGGGATTTGTGTTCGAATAGGTATGTTTATTGCAGGTTAGCTTGTTCAACACTACTCAAATACATATACATTTAACTATAAAACTCCCCTGCAGATAATTTTCTTTTTGTTCTGGGGGTTGAGCCCAGGGTTATTCTATCTCCAAGCTACACCCTCTCCTGTTACCATGGCTTCTTATTTTTTTTATTTTGAAACAGGTTCTCAGTATATTGCTAAGGCTGGACTTGAACCTGCACTTCTCCTGCCTCAGCCTCTCAAGCAGTGGGATGACAAGTATGTGCCCCTTGTGCTCATCTTCATTTTCTGAGTTTGAAAAAGATACTTCTATGCATGCTCGCCTCTTCTGTAGTGTACAGTGGAGGCCTGAGATAGTTCTGGCCAAAGTGATTTAAGCATAAACTGTTGGCACTGACTCACTCATCCCTAGCCTTTATCTTGTCTGGAATTGTGATGATCCAGGAGGTGCAGCCACCAATTAAGGAAGAGAGAGTGACAGAATAGATCTGGTTTGTTGAGGTCATTGCCTTGGTCCTGGGATGCCTGCCCAGATCATTTTTATTTTAATGTCTGAGATAAAGCCCTTTTTTTTTGATTAAGCAAGTATAATCTGGTTTACAGTTACATAGAAATTAATATCATTCTGATACAGTGCCTCTTGAGTTTATTTTTTTTAGATAGGAACAAATTGACTTTCAAAATTGTTCTCTTATTTTACACTTTCATCATGAGTATGAGGCAATTTCAAATTTCATTTTTCTACATTTTTGCTGGTTCTCAATGTTGTAAATATTTTAAAGTTTTCACCTGTTTAATGGTGAGAATGGCTTCTAACTGTGTTTTGATAGTCATTTCTGAGGTTACTAGTGGTGTAAGATTTTTCTCTGTTTACTCCCATGTAAATTGGTTTCTTTGTTATCAATGTTTGTACTGGGTTGTAATTTTATTATAGCTTTGTTATTACTGGAGATGTTCCTAACAATTAAAGCAACTCAATATTTTGGTTTCTATATATGACCAGCAAATATCATCTTTCAGACTCTAATTGGTCATTTTCTTTTCTTAGACAAAACTTTAATTATTCAAGCTTATAAATATTGCCCTGCATGTTTTGTGTTTCCTACATCTTCTTTAAAATGCCCTTCTGTATTCTGAGTTTTTTTATTCTTTATATTTTCTTTTATTTTTAACATTTTATCTTACATTAATAATTACTTAAATATTTTGTTATATAGTGTGTAAAAATACTCAAATCTCTATTGTTCATATGAACATCCAATCATCCTAGCTATACTACACAAACAATTCAATTTTTACTCTCTTGAAATCTCAATTTTTTCCTTTAGCTTGTTACCATATATTCTATTTTTAAAAAATTTTTATTGGTGCATTGCAGTCATACACCTTAATGGAGTACAAGATGGTAGAGGCATACATGCACACATTACTCATTTATTCCTTCCCCAATCCCCATTCAATTCCCTTCCCCTCCCTCTTTCTCATGTTTGGCTTAGTGATTGACTTTGATATGCTTGTAAATGGACATCATGTGCATTAGGGAATTTCCCTCTTACCCCCTCTAATCCCTCTCAGTTAGGTCACCTTATTTGCTCACCTATGGTTTCTCCTTCCTTGTCTAGAGTTCCTCCTATGACCACTTTTCTTCCTAGCTTCCACATTTTAGGGAGAGCATCCAATTTTTTACTTCTTGTTACTAACTAATCTCACTTAACATAATATTTTACACAATTCCATCCATTTCTCTGTAAATGACATAATTTTGTTTTTCTTTATAGCTGAGTAAAATTTTATTGTGTACATATTCCACAGTTTTGTAATCCATATATCCTATTTTGTCAGTCTAAACCAATAGTATAGTGACTTAATGTTTGTTACAGTGAGTCTTTCTCCAGTTTGTTCTTCAAAATCTTTACTCATCTGGCTCCTGTGTTTCCCAAACAGGTCTTTGGGAGTAATGGTTAATGACGACAATCTCTTTACTCAGTGGGTCCCACACCTAACACTGATGATCTATTTGCATTTAGAAGTTGTTGGTTCTGATGCACATACTAGAAAACAGCATCTGAAACTCACAGATACATTAGTGTCCCTGCTTTCTTAGTGGTCACTCTTGTATCCATCCCACTATTTTATCAGGCAAACTATTTATATTTTCATGCTATATATTGTAGAAGCAGTGATTTCTTTGATCAGGAGCTCATCCTGACATCTCCTTTGCCATAGAATAAGTTCCATATAAAAAGAAATGTAGTACAAGCTCCTATTTTAGTCTTTCGAGGGTCGTTTTAGTCCTAAGATGGAAATGCTCACAGAAGCACTGCAGCAGGTGAGCAAAACAAACTGCTCTCTGAGGCAGATGCCAATTTCAGCCGGAATGGATTGCTGTACCTTCCAGATGGAAAGGGTCCGGTATATTTAATCTGGCACCTAAAGATCTTTTAGAGGAATGGTGCTAAGATAAAGAATTCTGAGTTTTCTTCTGCTGGCAGGTTTATGGGTGAAGACAGGAAACAAATTCTTGAGCACGCACTTTGTTTAGAGTCTGGCTACAGTTCTTGGACCCATTGTGCATGTGTGGAAATTGGAAAGGAGAGAAGATGATGGACAAACGCTGAACAGATCAACTTGTCCACATTGTTGTTAAAATTTTTCAACATTCTCTGATGAGTATTCATATGAAACACAATAACGTGTGTGTTTTAGACAATCTCATAGGTCTATTCCCTAGACATTTTTTATCAAATCTTAGACTCTATTTTTTCCATTTTTCTTCAAATATCTATAGTAAACATGTAGACCATTAATGCAAAGCATTCTGTGCACGTCTGTACTTAAGGCTGTCCTTCTTTCCCAATAGTAAATTACCAAGCACACTGCAAATGGCTCTTAGCAGGAGGAGAACATTTCCTCCTGACACTGAATACTTCCTTGAAAGGAACTGTACTCTGGAAACAGCATATTTTCCTCTAACAACAACTTGTTCTTTTGTAAGGCAGAGTTGAATTAGCATCCACCTTGCCAATGAGTCAGAAGAGCCCCCCCCCGGGAGGTCATAGGTGAAAGTTAAGAGAGATGGTGGGGGGGAGAAGGAAATATGAAAGTCTGGTCTACCTGTTTGTGTACTTTATTTTTTCTACTCTTCTAGAATCACAGTAATTCCCATTTTATTTTCAGTTTTGATATCTAAAAATTAACTTTGAAGCAAAGCAAAATATATTTCACAGTGAAGATACTACAAATTGATATTAGCTGCTACACTTAGAATACCTACCAAACATAATATTAACAATATTTGGGACCGGGCATGGTGGTGTGCACCTGTAATCCCAGGATTTTGGAGATTGTGACAAGAAGTATTGCAGATTCAAGGCCAGAATAAGCAAATTTGTGAGGCTCTCATCAACTTAATGAGACCCTATGTCAAAATAAAAAATTAAAACCAGGGCTGAGCGGTGAATCTTGAGGATAGAACACCCCTGGGTTCAATCACTAGTAACATAAAGACAAAGCAAAAACACAAATAAAAAAAATAGACAAACACAAAACTTCAATATCTGGGCAATTCTAGAAGATATAACTCATGAACACTTCCCTTTCCTTTGAAACCATAAAGTAGGGGAAATTATTTTAGCTAGATAACATCCTGCACACTGGGCAGGCATTAGCTAGAAATTAAATTAATATGTATTAGCTTGGAATGAAATTGTGTTTTCTTCGGTATTTCCTTATTATCTAGTAGAGCAAATCCAAACATCTGCGTTTCTTCAAGATTTTCATGGGCTACCTACTCCTTCCTATGAAACATTTATCAAATTATTCTTTGACATTTCATCAGGCGATACTCCTTCCTTCTTCCTAAAGTACAGCAGGTTCATTGCTAAGATAATGGCTTTGCTTAAACTGACTTGTCTTTCCATGGCATTTTCTGATACTTTTTCCTCTCCTGTCATTATCTTTAACCACTTTATGGACAACGTAAGCTCCTGTCTTCTAGAAGACACCTTCTAACTTTTTAGGAGTCCTGTAGTAATTAGATTCATCCCATTTAAGTTGCACCTTGTTATTATTCTCATTTTATTTTTCACCTTTTAACTCTGTATATATTGGTGCCTGATTTGAATTTAAGCTCCCCAGGAAGAAAGACTCTGTCCTATATCATTTGAATATTCTGCAGAGCACACTGAAATGCAGGGCAATGTTGACTATGATTTGATGATACAAGGTCCTAGGATGTAATTTCTATGTGCATGTCATTGTTCACCACAGGAGGAACATCTTAGTTCTGTCCATTCACTTTTTTCAGTGTTATCCTGACAGGAGTATAAAAAAGAAAGGATAAATTTGTTTCATCATCATTTAAGGCAATTGTTCATTCACTTCTTACCCATTAAGTCTCACTTCAGTTTGTCAGACTGAAAGATACTTGGTTCTGCAGACTTTTAATTTCCAATCATTTTACATATAAGTTTTTCATCCATTGTCAAACTTTCATTGATGCAAACCTTAACCTGTGACAGACATATTTATATTTATTATGCAGAAAACATAGTAGTAACAGCATGAAGTCAAAGTTATATAAGTTAGACATATTTATAAAAATAATCTACTTAATTAAAAAGATTTTAGTGTCATATCTCTGTATTTTCTATTCACTGTTCTATGATATATAGTATATATCTCATATATATGTAAGTATATATCATATATAATATGCATATAATATATATGCATGAAGAATATAGTATTAAAAGAAATGCACCAGGAAATAGCATGAAGTTTCAAGAGAAAGTGGAGAAAATAATATTTAGGCTACAGTTCAATGTACCGTGTAGTCTTTACCAAGGAAACCTACTGTGGTATTTTCTACATGACTATGTTTCTTTAAGTCTTAAAGATTTGCAAGAACAAAGACATTCAATGAATTACAGGCAATTTATATAATGGTGTTATAGTTTTTGCAATGTAAGCAAGTAGTGGTTAAATGTGCTGTCTTCCTCATTATGCTGATTTAATGTATTAGTTTGTAGCATATGGCATGTGGGCCTCATGATAGAAGAATGAGCTTAGCCCTTTATTCCATCTACCAATAGGTGCCAGCTTTCATTTAGTTCCCTCCAGGCGTGGTAATTGTTCACATAACAGCAGGATGTGCATCTATACTCATGGCAATGGCTAAGAAATTGAGTTCAACTTATATTTTTCTCTCAAGCTTTTATTGCACCATGTATTTTTGAGTAGTGGCTTGATTTTTATGCAATTTAGTTCTCTTGCTGTGAGCACCATCTCTGAGAACTTATGATCTTTCAGTTCTTTCTTCATTCAATAATGTGTTTATATGTTCTGTACACAGCTTTATTTTGATACCAACTATTCTGTCAAATGTCTCAAAATGAATCAATTCATATGAACTGGGCCAAATAAATCAGTCCTGAGAAATACACCATCAATTCCATTACTGAAAATGAAGAGTACAAAACACTGTTTTGTAGTGAAAAAATACAACTGTAGAGACTAAACTATACATTACTAATATATCAGCTCTCTTATTTTGATACATGCCATTTCTAACTGGCTTTTTCTGGAACAGTGATTACCATAATATAATGTAAGTTATGGTAGAGACCTGGGTCATAAAAGGTGTGACAGAGTGTCTATGATAAAGATGTTTCAGTAAGGAATCAAAGGAGACATCTCAGATCTCCACAAAATAGCAGTAACAAATAAAAATACCTAAAAGTTCAGAGCAATAGAACAAATGTAAAATATTCTAGGGACAATAAGAACTTGAGAAACCAAAATTCAACTGTTTAATCTTAAAAAGAAAGTATCAGTTATATTACACTATCTCTCTTGCATTTCAAAATAAACTCCTGGAGAATGGATTATATCACCCACTCAGGTTTTTGACAAGCAGTAAAACCTAACTCTGACTCTTTTCAGCAGAAAATGCATACATTTAGAATGGTATTAGTTCTCAGGTTAGCAAATATGACTCTGATGACCGGCAGAAGCATAGGGACACTGATCCATGGGAGCCTGAGTCAGGTCTTACCCCACAGTGGCTCAGTGGCCTGCATCACTGGTACACCTACCATCCCTGCCTCTGCTTTCAAAACAGCTGATGTTCCCAACACAAATGGGATCCTTTTTACCATCACTTTTTCTAGATTAAAGTCTCAAGCAAGTGATAAAATTCTATAAATGTAGATTACTTGCTCACAACTAACTGCCAAGGGGTTGATAAGAATAGGATCTTGCCGGGCGTGGTGGTGCACTCTTGTAATCCCGGAGCTTGGGAGGAGGAGACAGGAGGATCGCGCAGGTTCGAAGCCAGCCGTGCTGGTTTAAGAGACACTGGGAGTGTAGCCCTGAGATAGAAGTGTTTCCAGGAACCCTAGTAACACCAAAATAAATAAATAAATAAATAAATAAATAAATAAATAAATAATAGGATCTTGCTCCTTAAAAACCAGGCTTTTAAAGGAATACATTCCATACAAATAGAATTACGACAACATGTAAAGCAACAGGCTTCAACAAACAAGCCTTTTCAATCACTCTGATCATTTATTTTATTTTATTTTATTTATTTATTTATTGTTTTTGGTGGTACTGGGGTTCCTGGAAGCCCTTCTACCTCCGGGCTACACTCCCAGACCTATTTTTGCATTTTTATTTGGAAACAGGGTCTCCTAAGCCAGCGCGCAGGGCTAGCTTCGAACCTGCGCGATCCTCCTGTCTCTGCCTCCCAAGCGCGGGGATTACAAGCGTGCGCCACCACGCCCGGCTCTGATCATTTATTAATCAATTGATGATGTGTCTTCTTGTAGTTTGAAATAATTTTATTTTATAATCGCTTTTCTAACACCTGATAATATTGTATGTTTTGTGTGGTAGTATTAGTTTCTACACTTTACAAATGAAATCCTTACAGCTAAACATTTTAACTTACACAGATCTTTGAGGCCTAATGTTTTCTTTTTTATTCTGTTTTTTCCTGCTAAGATAAAGTCACGGGACAGTTCTTCTGTTACTCTTGTATCACATAAGTGAATTTTTGACCAGCTACTTTTCAAATGTCAGGACTCTCTAGAGGAACAGAAACAATATAATGTACATGTAAATATGAGGGGATTTATTATATGGGCTTGTACATCAGGGGCTAGATACTCCCAGACTGAATGTCTGCAGGCTGAAGATCTGGGGAAATCAAATACTCAGTCCAAGAAGCTGGAAGCTTTAGAATAAGAGGGACTGATGATGTAGCCCCAGTCTGAGGCTGAAGGCCAAGAAGCTTCCTGAGTAGCCTCTGGATTGATATTTCATTCAAAAGCCGAGGAAAGAGGAGGCGAATGACCATAAGGAATGACAACAGCAAAAACACATGTACTTAATTAAGAATTAGCCTGCAGGAGCCTATGAGATGCCCTAGGCCTAATGCTTTTTGTTCTATCCAGGCCTCCCTCCAGCCTATTGGATGGTGCCACCCTTTTTTCAGAGCAGATATTCTTTATTTGGTTGAGTGCCCACAGGCCTATCATCTCTGGACATATTCCCACAGACAAATCCAAAAGTATATTTTTCCGATTTTCTCAGTACAGTCAAGTTGGCAATAATGACTAGTAGTCACATACACTTATATTAAATAAAAAATTTGTTACATATTTTACTAATAAATAGTAATATTCATATAAATGAGGAGGATATACAATGTAAATTTAGAGCGAACATTCATGCACTGTAAATTTTTCCCATAAGATATATTGCAATCAGAATATAAAATTGATTAATGAAAACTGTATCCTTGAAAGCAAGGTTTGCTGATTCCCAGTGCTTTAGCTTTTATCATATTTTTTGATCCGTTGTAGGATGAATGAATTCTAAAGGAAAACAAATCATTTAACTTTAGTCTACATTTTCTAAAATACTTCTTGAAAATAATTGTAAACACTAAATATCAAAGATTTGAACCCTAGACTGTACCCTCAGTTGTAGGTAGCAGACAGAGATACATAAAACTTTCAGACTGTTTGTCTGCATGAACATTCATTCAGTGTTTCATTAGTAATGTTCTTATATTTGGGTTGTTTGAAATTATTTTGCAGTCACATACATTATATTTGAGTACTGTAACAAAATAGTTACTGGAACTAAAAGAGGCATCTTTCCTGGGTTGACATTATAAATTGGCTAAAATGTCATAAACTATCTACTGAATTAGAAAAATGATATATAGAAATGTGTTGTTCAGATATAGTTTAAATGTATGCATTTAAAATGATTATTTACCTTGATTTGTATAAATAATAATTTTCTTTATAGTGAATAAAAGTTAGTGTATAGTTTTCATTGTAGAAGTCTTTAACCTCTTTGGTTAGATTTACTCCAAGGTATTTTATTGCTTTTGAGGTTATTGTAAATAGAATTGTTTTGTGAATTTCTTTATCAGTGGATGATGGTTGGCATACACAAATAATACGTTTTTTCTTTTAGATTGATTTTGTATCCTGCTACTTTGGGGAATTTGTTTCAATCAGCTCTAGAGGTCTTTCCGTTGAAGTTTTGGTGTCTTCTAAATATCAGATCATGTCATCTGTAAATAGAGATACTTTCAGTTCATCTTTTCCTGTTTGTATTCCTTTAATTTCCTTCTCTTGCCTTATTGCTCTGCCAAGAGTCTCCAGGACTATGTTGAAAAGGAGTGGTGACAGTGGGCATTCTTGTCTTGTTTCTGATTTTAGAGGAACCTCTTACAGTTTTTACCCATTCAATTGATGTTGGCTTTGGGTTTATTGCATATTGCCTTAATGATGTTCAGGTAAGTTCCTTCAATTCTGATTTACGAAGCTTTTTTTTTTTTTTAACATGAATGAGAGTTGGATTTTGCCAACAAAATCTTTTTTCTTTTCCAGGATCTATTGAGATGATAATGTGGTTTTTCTCATATATTTATATGGTGACTGACATGTATTGATTTGTGTGTTGAACTAACCTTATATCCTTGGAATGAAACCAAATTGATCATGGCATATAATTTTTTATATGGTTTGGGCCAGTTTTCTTAGTATTTTATTTAAAATATTTTCATGTATCTTCATTAAGAATATTAGTCTGTTCTTTTCTTTCTTTTTTATTTATTTTTATTTATTTATTTTTATTGGTGCATTGTAATCATATATCACATTGAGAGGATATACAAGCACACATCATCCAATTAGCCCTCATCCAGTCCCCATCCCATTCCCCTCCCTCTCCCTTGATCCCATGCTTGTTTGGTGATTAACTTTGATACATTTGTTTATGTACCTCCTGCGTTTTAAAGAGGCTCCATCCTCCCCTATTCCATACCCTCTGATTGGTCACCTTAATTGCTTCATTATAGGGCCCTTCCTATAACTCGACCTCTTCCTGTAGCCCCTCTCCTCCTAGTTATTGCTGATTAGGGGAAGCATCTGGTTTTTATTTTCTGCGATATTTCTCTGTTCATGCCACGTTGCAAGTACCGATCCTACTCTTGATGGTCCCAGTAGTGGCCTGGCTACCCGGTGGACGAATCTTTCTTTTTTACTTTTTTTTTTTTTTTTTTTTTGGTGGTACTGGGGGTGGAACCCAGGGGCATTCTACCTCCGGGCTATACTCCCAGACCTATTTTATATTTAATTTAGAAACAGGGTCTCACTAAGTTGCTGAGAGCCTCACTAAGTAGCTGAGGCTGGCTTTGAACCTGTGCAATCCTCCTGTCTCAGGCTCCCAAGCACGGGGATTATAGGTGTGCACCACCACGCCTGGCCTGTTATTTTCTTTTCTTAAGGGATCTTTATTTGGTTTTCTTACTAAGGTGATACCGGCCTTATAGAAGGAGTTTGAAAGGTTTTCATTTTTTTCTATTTTGTGAAGTAATTTATGAAGTATTTGGTTTAGTTCTTTCATGGAAGTTTTGTAAAATTCAGCTGGGAATCCATCTGAACTGGACTTCTCTTTAATAGATGGCCTTTTTATTGATGTTTCCATTTCTTTTCTTGCTATAGGGCTGTTTAGGTATTTTATATGCTCTTGTTTAAATTTAGATAGGTTGCATATGTCTACAAATCTTTCAATTTTTTCTATGTTTTCCAGTTTATTGGAGTATAAAATTTTAAAAGTTTCTGATCATTCTCTGAATTTTTCCACTGTCTTTAGTAAAATACACTTTTTCATTTCTAATTTTAATAATTTGGATTTATTCTCTTTTTGTTAAGTTGGCTCAGGATTTATCAATCATTCTGATCTTTTCTAAAAACATCTTTTTATTAGTCTTTTGTATTGGTTTTTCCCTATTTTATTGATTTATGCTCTATTTTAATTACTTTTCTGCCTTCTACTGGCTTTGGGATCAGTATGTTCCTGTTTTTCAAGAGCCGTGAAGTATGTTATTAAATTACTGTTTGGTTTTTTTTTTTATATGGGCACTTGGTGCCATAAATTTTTCTCTTAAAACTCCTTTCAAAGTATCTCATAGATTTTGGTATGTTGTGTCTCTATTTTCATTTAATTTTTAGAATTTTTTATTTCTCTCTTTATTTTATGGTCTTAGGGAGGGTGAGTAGGAGAGGGAGAATTAATGAAGGAAACATTTCCAATGACATTTTTACTAAAATATAAATAATAATGTCAATATCGACATCTTATGTGAGGAAGAGAGGGAAGAGGGGAGGGAGTCAGAGAAAAGCTCAGCAAGTGCTCTGTCCATGTATGTCACTATCACTATGAACTACATTATGATGTGAGACTATAATGAACCAAAAAAGTATACAGAAAATTACTGTAAAACTCTGCCTTGGCCATGCTTAAGATTAACATGGTCTTGTGGATATAGCTTCTACTGGGAAAATAATTAAGCTACCTATTCTAAGAACTGTCTCACATGTATTTTGAAATGCTATATTACACATTGTTTGAAGAATAAAAAGAGATTAAGTTAGCATATTCATTAGGTTAAAATAAATTGCTGTTTTAATATTGATCAAGGTGCTATCATATTATGAAGTTAAAACCTACTTAAATGAGAAAATCTATATTAAATATTAATAATCTTGTATGGCACATACTATGCCCTAATATTATTCAAAATGAAGCAATTATATTATTAGCTAATAATATTTTATGTACTATATTTTATAGATCCAATTGATAAGTAAACTGAATATATTTTATTAACCCTCCCTCAATTTTTTTTCTCTCAGCAAAGAGATAAAATATAAACAACTTTTGTAGCAAAATCCAAATAAAATATTAAAATAGAGTTATAATGGAATGACTACATCTAAAACCATCAGAAGCAATAAATCAATTATTTGTAAGTAGTAACATAAATATATTTAAGGTTTCAAAGTTTAAGTCCTTCTCCAAATTACTCATGTTCCTTCAGATCAGAAATATCATTTCCATCCTTTTGGTTAAGAAAAGTTTCTGTTGCGATTCTGCAGGACACCACACACATAGAGCAACATTTCACAGCTTATTTTTTTTTTTTTCAGAATTGAAATAGCTATTATGCATTATCTACTGCTGAAGGAGATGAGGCAGCCTGGTGACTATCATCAAGATAAGTCAAAATGTACTGAAAAGAATAACAGACAGGTTCCTTGGGTTCTATTTTTGAACATACAAAATAAAACAGCTAGGAAGAGAGAAAATAAAATAGCTAGGAAGAGAGAAAATTTTGAACTGCTGATCTTTCACCAAATGTAATGTTACACCAAATGTAATGTTTCACTACAGGCCCCCTTTTTTTCAGGGTGCTGAATAATGTCACCAATCTTCTGATTGAACACGTAGATTAATAGCAAAAAATTGCCTCACAATATAGTACGTCTAGTTTTTATTTTTATGCACTTGAATGCATAGTAAATATATTCTAATTAATGTCATTACTCTGGACACAAAATCAAAGGGATGAGATGTATATTTCTAACTTCCTTCCACCTCATACAAAGTATTTTTTTGCCTCTGCTTTATCATTTTTACAAATTATATTTTTATAAAATGCTTTCTATACCCTCTACAATATTTAGCAATGTGTTATATACTAAAATGAATTGAAATGGTTGTTTTCTTCAACAAACAAATTGTTTGCCGATATTCTTTGTAAAACAAATGTTGAGTTCAACAAAAGATATTTAGGATATGGCATAATATTGCTCCACTTGGCCAAAATTCAATTATTTTGACATTTTAAATTTATTTTTATTTAAAACACCAAATAAATGCCAGCATATTTTCATGTATATTTTATTATATTGTGTCTTTCCAATGATAGCAACCCTGGATTTGTTTTAGTCACAATTGATGTTTTCATCATTCATTATTTATTTTATCTTGATGATTTCTGGCTATTAGTTTAGTATGACAGATACTAAAACTTCAATACTTAAATTAAAATTTTTCATATGTACTCTAGTCTGTACAAAACACCATTACTAAAGAAAGAAATAACTATAAAATTATCAAATGCTCTTTGTTGAATTTTTCCTGTATTGGGCCATCAACTCAGAAATGCTTACTAGTATTTATATTGGGAATTTCAAATATTAATTCAGTTGAGTTGAAATAAAAATCTGTGCCTCAGATAGCTTTTCTGTAATACAAAGGAGCACCAAGAATCATTCTCTCACATCAGCATACAAAAACATGTAATTGCCACTCACCCAGAAACCTTCATGGTGCTCCACTGCATCCATGCCCCAGCTCATTGGCTGATATCAACCACCCTGTGGTGACAATTATCCATCACCAGTCTCTTTCTTAATACCTGTACTGTGAGTCTTCCCTTACAGCCTGCCCCTGTGTGGCTGACTAGCCTCTTGTCGTGGTCATCTACCTCAAACTGCACCATTACGCATCAAACCCAGTTCTGATTTAAAAAGAAATTATGATAAAATATTTCCAGATGCCTCCTTTTAAGAAATTCTATCACTAAGAATTTTTCTACTTAGTAGAAACTTCAAATAGAAAACACATATCATGCTATTTACTTAAGGTTATATTATGAATATTTAGGTTTCTTGGTGAATTGGATTTAGTTGATACAGTACAGAATACCAGTCTCTGGGAAATAGGATGTAAAAAGGGATATGATTCTGCCTTCATTCATTCATGAGTGCTTTTCATGTCCCTGGAAACACTTTGTTGCTTTCCCCATGATCATTATAGTAAACATCTGGAATACCAGATGTGAGCAGACACATTAAGGAGCATTTAATCTATACATTTAAGAATGAGTCAAGTTAATCAGAAATCTCATTTCACTTCTGAAAATGAGTTAGATAAGCCAAATCAATAGTAAAATTCTATACAATATGGATGAGAAAAGATTTACGAAGAGACCATATGGAACTTAAGAGAAAGAAATTATACATGAGTATGTTTGTCTGCATTTGTGTGCATCCATACAAAAATACAAAGCCATTTGTAAGTAATACATTTTCCTGAGAAAACAATGTACACTTACATATCTTATTCTATTAAGTATATGATATAGTTCTACATTGCTTAATGATTGTAAATGTTCCCAAAAGCATAGAATTAGGCAATTTCATTGTCGTGCACATATTATAATACTTACATAAACTAAGACAGCAACAACATCACTAGACAACGTAGTCTTGTCAGACCACTGTCATATATGTAGTCTTGCAGTGAACAAAATACTTTTATGCATTATGTTTATAATTACATTTAGAATTATGAATCATATGTAAAGATTTCAATATGAATGGCTAGAGTAGTATAGTTCTGAGTCATATGTTAAATTTCAAGTTGAGGAGAGATTTTAGCTTTATCATCTATCTTTTGGTTATTATAATATATATATATATATATATATATATACACACATACATATATAGTACGTTTATGATATAGAGAAATAACTACACAAAGCTTTGATTGTTCTTCAATAAATTCTGCTAGCAGGGATGTAATTAAGAAACAATATATAATTTGAACAGTTTTTGGCTGAAAGTATTAAGAAATTCTGATGAAACTATAATTGAACTCTGTTCATTACAAGAAGCAAAATTAATGTTTGCCTTACATTTGAGTCTATTATCTAATCTAAATTAGTATCATCTTCTAAAATCAACAGAAAAAAAGAAAAGCCTCATTTTCATCTGAAATCTTTATGAGGATTTTTTTCTCACACTAAGGACTACATGAGCATTGACTTGGAAGTTAGAGTCCAACTGATAGTCCTAAGAACCATAATTCAGATTTCTTAGGTCTCTGTGGCCCAGGGATCTGCATTCTTAACAAGTGCTTCCAAAAATTTGATTTCTGTAGTTTTGATATAAGTATACAAATTGCAAATATAAGTTTGTACAAATGCATGAAACTTATTTGTAAAATCCATAAAATTTCGATTGATTATATATCACTTATTTTCTGATGAGTTTGTTTTACTTCATTCTATTTCTTTTCTTTCTTTTCTTTTCTTTTTTTTTTCAGTACTGGGGATGGAACCCAGAGGAATTCTAATTCTGAGCAACACCTCCAGCCCTATTTTTTATTCTTTATTTTTGAAACAGGGTCTCACTGAGTTGCACAGGGCCTTAGTAAGTAGCCGAGGCTGTTCAAAAAACAATGGTCCTTCTGCCTCAGCCTCTGGAATGCTGGGATTACTAGCATGCACCACCATGCCAGGCTTCAATCTATTTTTTGATAGATATCAGTTGAAATCCTACTATGATTAAGTTCTGTACTAAGTTTGGTAATAAAAAGATGAACAAGACTTTGCCTCCAAGTTCTGTGTGCATATATGCTTGTATCACTTTGAATCGCACTATGATATATCATTACAAAACACCAATAAAAGTATACAATTGAAATAGTAATAAACCTTTTTATTTATAAAAAAAACTTCGGATCTAGCAAAATAAAGACATAATTTAACAATTTCTGATATTGAAATTGAAATTTCTGATACCGCAAATGGAAAATTAGCATGGGCTGGTGTTAGCCAAGTGGATCTTGTAAATTTGAGGGCTTGAAGAAAAACAAAATGGAGGATACCACCTTCTTCTCTTGGAAGGAACAAATAGTTATTTTGTAGGTAGAAGTAATGGTTGAGCTAAGGATCCAAAGAGAAATAAAAGGAACAAATGGCTTAGGTATTCTGTTCAGAGGAAACATCATGAATAAGTACGTAGAATGGAACTGGTAAACAATTAGAAGGAAAGGTGCAAGTATGGTATGATACTTGATCTTAAGAATCCCTGTTTTAGCCAGGCTTGTTGGTATACACCTGTAAGTCTACCACTTGGGAATCTGAGACTGGAGAATTTCAGGTTGTAGGACAGCCTCAACAATTTAGAGAGACACTCAGCAACTTATCAAGACAATGTTTCAAAATAAAAATTAAATAAAAAAAGGCTAGGAGTGTATCTCAGAGGTAGGATTCCTCTGGGTTCAATCCTTAGCACCAAAAATAAAAAAATAAATAAAAGTAAAAATAATTCTTATTTTAGGTCTATCACCTACCTGTCACCTTTATATATCTACCTATATCATGTATGTATCTGTGTATCTCTATAGCTATCTACCACCATATATACATATATATGTATACATGCATACAAACATGCACAAATGCATGACTACCTATAGGTATAAAATTTACAAATATTTATACACACATATATATGTTTGAGCATAAAAATCATGGCATATACATACTGCCTTGTGCCATCAAGAAAAATAGTCATTAAATAAAAATTTCAGTCATTTCTTTCTACATTTAAATTTCACCCCTTGTTTTTGTAATTCTAAAAGTAACATCAGAACAATACAATTTTACTATGTAACAAACTGATAATAAATTAATTATATATTTTATTTTGAAGATACAAAAGTTGCAAGTTTTATTATTAGAACATTTTTGTTTTTATTTTGAGATTCTTTGAATAAACTTTTGGCCAATATGTTATTTTATCCTATACAGTGGTATCTAAAATATAATGTGGGCTTAAGATTTAGGGTATAGTTAAAAATTCCTAGTATAAAATAGTTTAAAAAGAAAAATCTAAACAAGGTATGGTGGCGCACACTTGTAATACCAGCATTTGTGAGGCTGAGACAGGAGGACTGTGATTTGAAGAAAGGCTCAGCTACTTAGGCCCTTTGCAACTCAGTGTGACCTTGATTCAAAATAAAGAATGAAATACAGGACTAGAGGTATAGTTTGGAGATAAAATGCCCCTAGGTTCCAGTCCCTGTACTGCCAAAATAAAAAAAAAAAAAAGAAAAGAAAAAAGAAAAGTCTATTTTAATATAAACCAGCCTGGTTTTTTTATTCTAAGATCTGGGACAAATTAGTAAATAAGAAGATTGTTACATGTTTAATGTTATTTACGATGATCTGAGAATGCCATTTTTGCTGAAATGAAGATTTCAATATTTGAATTCTACAATTTAGAAAATTGCCAGTAACATGGATAGTTGAACCTCAAATTCTCTAATCCAATAATATCTAATATTAACATATCATATAAGCATTATTAGTAAAGGGAATTTTTGTAAAAATGATCATCAGTTGTTCCCACAGGAAAAAAAAATATGTATTAGACACCATAGAATTCGGCAAAGTATCATGAAATATTGATGGAGTTTTACAAGTCTTATTTGAAAATTCAGTGATTAATAATTGATTAGACTATAAAACAGATGTATTACACAATAATGTCAACACTATAGCAAATTTACTTGGAAAACTTAATTTGGTCTAAGCTAACTCTTGTACTTTTTAACAGTTGAAAAAAAGCAGTTGAAGCACTTATCTTTTTATAGATAGATTTTTTGGGTTCTTAATTATATTTTATTTATTTTTATTGGTTCATTGTAGTCATATATCTTAGTGAAGTACAAGATGGTAGATACATACATGCACACATCACTCATGAGATTTTAAACCAAAGATCTCTACTTATTTTCTTGTTATTTTTTAGAAACTAATACAGCATGGAAATATGTTAGACATACAAATATAACAACATGCTTTAGAAATTAAAAAAAAAAGATGTGATGTACTCAAAATAATAACTCATTTTTAGCAAGTTAATATAAACGGATGCAGATAAGCCACATAAAAGAATGAATTGCATTTAAGCTATCTAACTCATTAATTGTTTCAAAGGTAGCCATAATGATCGCAAGACAGTATCAAATAAATCTCTATTCAAATATAAAGTTTTTTTTTTTCCTTTTTTTGGTGGTACTGGGGTTTCTGGAAGCCCTTCTACCTCCGGGATACATTCCCTGACCTATTTTATTTTATTTTATTTTATTTTTATTTTTATTTTTATTTGGAAACAGGGTCTCTTAAGCCAGCACGGCTGGCTTCAAACCTGCGCGATCCTCTGGTCTCCACCTCCCAAGCTCGGGGATTACAAGCGTGAGCCACCACGTCGGGCCTGAAATATAAACTTTTAATTTCGTAAGTACTTCAGGTTTTTGTATGTGTATGTGTGATACTGAATACTGAACTCATAGGTGTTCAAAACCTTGAGCATGCATCCCCAGCCCTGTTTTATTTTACTTTGAACCAGAGTTCTAAGTTGATGAAAAGGCATGCATGCACAATTTCAAAATTGATTTATTAGTTTTATTGTTGCTTTAATTTTTGTAATGTGCATATTATTTTTATACTTTTATTGGTCTATTATAATGATACATCAAAGTGAGATTTAGAGTCATACAAACAAACATGTACTCAGGTCTTGGTGTGTTTCTCTTCAGGTCCTGCCTCATCACCTATACTCTCCCATATATAATACTCAGATCGGTACTGACACATTCAGCCACGGCATGAATGATTCATGAATGAATCATAGCATGATTTGAACTGATTCTTCCATCAGTTCTTCCTTTTCCCTTCCTCATCTCCCTCTCCCTATCCCCTCCCACTATTCTATTGGTCACACTCCTCAATTACCTGTAGTCCCTTTAGTTTCCTATTTTTCCCTCTAGCATTCACCCTTGTCTTTCTGAGATTGGCTGGTATAATTTACCATGATATTCTCTAATTCCATCCATTTTTTCTGTAACTGAAAAAATATGTTTTCCTTTATGATTAAGTATAATTCCATCGTGTATATATACCATATTTTGTTTTCCACTCATCTATTGACAGACACCTAGGTTGGTTCCATAATTTGGCTATAAATAATAATTATGTTAATACTGATCACTGTAGGAGCTGTACTACTTTGCTTTCCCAACAGGGTATAAGGGTTCCTATTTCCCCATGTCCTCAGCAGACTTTATTATTGTTTGTATTCTTGAATGATTGCCATTCTAATTGAAGTTACATAGGATCTTAGTATATTTTTTATTTTTATTTCTTTGACTGCTATTGATGTTGAACATTTCTTGCATATTTTCATTTGTATTTCTGCATTTTGAGAAGTGTATACTCAGTTTAATTGCCTTTTTTTTTTTTTTTTTTTTTGGTGGTACTGGGGTTCCTGGAAGCCCTTCTACCCCCGGAATACACTCCCACGGCCCACACTCCCAGACCTATTTTTTAACTTTTTTATGTGGAAACAGGGTCTCAAGCCAGCGAGGCTGGCTCTGAACCAGCGCGATCCACGTCTCTGCCTCCCAAGCATGGGGATTACAAGCCTGAGCCACCATACCCGGCTTAATTGCCTATTTTTATTCATATGTGTATTTCCTTTTTTTTTTTTTTTTTTTTTTTTGCAGTACTGAGGATGGAACCCAGGGTCATTCTACGTCCGAGCTACATCCTCAGTCCTATTTTTTATTCTTTATTTTGAAACAGGGTCTCACTGAGTTGCAAAGGGCCTCACTAAGTAGCTGAGCTGTCTGCGAACCGTGATTCTCCTGTCTCAGCCTCCAGAATGCTGGGATTACAAGCATGCGCCACCATGCCCAACTAGCCCTATTTTCTATTTTTTATTTATTTATTTATTTATTTATTTATTTATAGTGAGTCTGGGGATGAAACCCAAAGGCATTTGACCTATGAGCTACACCCACTGCCCTAGGTTTTATTCTTTATTTTGAAACAGGGTCTCAGTAAGTTGTGGAGGGCCTCACTAAGTAGCTGAGGCTTTTCCACTAAAGGTAATCCTCCAGTCTCAGCCTCCAGAATGCTGGGATTACAAGCATGTACCTCCATGCCCGGCTCTATTCTTTATTTTGAAACAGGGTCTCACTGATTTGCAAAGGACTTCACTAAGTAGCTGAGACTGGCTGCGAACCGTGATCCTCCTGTCTCACTCTCCTGAATGCTGGGATTACAAGCATGTGTTCTTTAACTTGCAATGTTTTTCTCTGTCTTCCAAAGAAAATTTATACTGTATTTTTTTTCTGGACAATTTTGATGTTCAATACTATACAACAATCTTTTTCACTTGTGCACAGTATTCATTCTATGAATATTCACTTAGTCATTCTTTGTTGGACATTAGGTGTTTTCATCCTTACAGAATTTAAAGTAATTCTGCTATAGTGTTTTTTGTTTTGTTTGTTTGCTTTTTTTTTTTTTTGTGGTATTGGAGATGGAACCCAGGTGCATTCTACCTTCGAGCTATACTCCCAGCCCTATTTTTTAGTCTTTTTATTTTTTGAAACTGAGTCTCACTGAGTTGTGAAGGGACTCTAAGTGGCTGAGGCTGTCTGTGAACCCCAATCCTCCGATCTCTGCCTCCCAAACCCTGAGATTACAAGTGTGTGCCACCATGCCCGACTATGGTGTTCTTTTTATGTTTCCTGGACAAATGTACAAGGAATCTACTTGTTCAATTTATATCACTATATTTTTTCCAGAATATTTACACCAATTTGTAAACACACAGGCAATGTTTGAGAAATACCGGGCAGTACAAGTATGCATGATTTCATATTCTTATACATTAAAATTTAGCCAAATTAACAGTGTGAAGAATTGTTTCCTTATGCTCTTAAATATAATTTTTATGTACAAGACTTTGCATATTTTCAAATATTTCCTCACCATGGCATTATCTTCTGATTCATTTGTTAATAATTTTTCTCTACTTCTATCTTAAGTCATGCTTTTTAGTCCTATTTGGAATTCAAATAAATTTATGTTAATTGGTCCTTTGTGGATTAAGTAAAAACAAATTTTCCTAACATATAAAAACATTTTTACCTGTTTATCATGCCCACACTTACTTTTAAAGTAAAATCTGATCATATAGAATGCAAATTAAAAAATGAAAGCGGGTTTTGCACAAAATATCAGACAGACTCTAACAGTTCCAGGCAAGATAAATTTGTACATTACCGAATAGTTTAATTTTCCTGTGAGTAAAGATATTCTCCCCACTTTGTGACCTTTGGTTGAATACCACAGAACATGGAAATGAGCACATGGATCTAAAGCTCAGATTACAACATGTACTCCTGAGATACAGAATAAAAATATTTATTGAAAACAAAGCTACTAATTTCTAGAACTGTTCAGTCAGATTTAACTATAACTGGGTTAAATTGTATGCAAAAATGGGTGAATGTTTCAAATAGAATATTTACCTAATAGTTTTGCTTATCCTGTCATTGCCACAAGAGTGGCAACCACAAAAATTCAGATAAACTCAAAAGAAAGCTTCCATAATCCATAGTTGCAAGAACATGTGGAGAGTTTGGCTTTCTTTGGAAGAGTAGTGTAGCTGTTTCTACTAGTTTTGAAATCCTATTGGTACAATGAAACAATGAATATTAATTTGGGGGAGACAATTCTCCATGGCAGTTCATTTCTGTACTTGTATCTGCTTCTGGGCTATATCAATTCCAAGGATGTTTATATAGCAAATAGCCTTGGATGACAGCAGTAGTAGAAGACAACTTTGTTTGATGACCAATTTAGAAGAAAAAATATTTTCCTCCAAGTATACAAAGTATGGATAGATTAGCTAGCAGCCACTTTAGAAAGATTGGGTTTACCTAAGTTCAAGGTTCCTTAGCAGTGATATATACAATGTGTAGGAGTCCACCTAAGCCCTGCTTCTACTTCTGGAATTTAGGGTGCAAGGGATACTGATATATTGCTTGTTTCTGGGTGTATAAGAGGATAATAGGTCATTTGTGTCTGACCCAGAAGACTCATGCTATCATGCAAATAGGATCTGGTCTCAGACTCTGTACATGGATGCTTCTTTTACTATTATTTCTGGGTATGTGGATTTTTTTTTAAAATAAGTCACTACCATTCATTCTAATGTAAGTCCCTGAGGGTTTCTGGAATAACCTAAGGCCTAGGGGTTCTCATGGAAGTAGATAAAAATTATCTTAAATATGAATATTTCTCAATCATCTATGTCTGTTCTCTCTCATATTTGCTAAAGAAGTAAGTTCCCAAAGGCAAAAAAGAAGGGTTTTCTGAAATGGTTGATGGGACAAAGGGAAGTAAAAATATTTTAAATTAATTCTGGCTGCTTCAAATTAACTTGGGTTTAAAAAGTGATTAATTATTATTTTAAATGCTATTGGTATATAGGATGCTAATTCTAGTATAAAACTTTACAATGAACCAAGATCAGTAGTAAAACACATCAAGGAATTTGAGAAATTCAATATTTCTAATTCATAGACATTTGTTTTTTTTTAAAAAAAACTTTATTGGTGCATTCTAGTCATATATCTTAATGAGATAAAAGATGGTGGAGACATATATGCACACATCACCCAATTAGCCCTTACCCAATCCCCACTCCAGTCCCTTTCCATCCCTTCTTTCTATGCTTAGCTTAGTGACTGACTTTGATATGTTTGACTAAGTACATCATGTGGTTTAGAGAGTTTCCCTCTTCCCCCCTCCCATCCCCTCAGTTAGGTTGCCCTATTTGCAATCAAGAGATAAGGTGACCCTAGGGAAATCTCTATTACTTTTGCTATAATATGTTAAGTCTTGTAAGTAATCCAAGATATATAATAAGCAGTATAAGGGGTTTGAGTTTTTGATCTCAGTTATATTTTTATATTTAGTGTCTTAATGACTTAATATTTTATGCAGGATATGGTAAAGTATGATTAGATGGGATATTATGATTCATATGATTCCTTCTAAGACTGATTTTACAACTACAGAATTTTTTTTCAGTACTAGGAATAGAACTCAGGTCTTACTATGTTGCTAATGTTGGTCTTGAATCTGCCATCATCTGGTTCCAGCCTCCCAAGTACTGGGATTATAGGTGGTGCTCACCAAAAATCACCACCACATCCAGGATGTTATATTTCATATATTACTAAACTAAGTAAGTTGTCAAAATCATCTTGTTTTAATATGACACAAGATTTGTTAGATTTAGTGCTTAAAAGTGCTAAAAAAAAAAAAAAGCTGGGCATGGTGGCACACACTTGTAATCCCAGTACTTGGGAGACTGAGACAGGAGGATTTGGGTTCTCAGACAGCCTCAGCTACTTAGTGAAGTCCTCTGCAATTTATGAGACCCTGTTTCAAAATAATGAATAAATATTTGGCTGGGGTTGTAGCTCAGAGGTAGAATGACCCTGGGTTCCATTCATAGTAACACACACACACACACACACACACACACACACACACACACACACACACACTAAAACTGCTAAAAAATATAAAGCAAGATTAAAGATATACTGAGGCATTTTAAACATTATAAGCATCTAACTGCACATTAATTGTAGGACTTGGAGATTCAAATAGCTTTCCTTATTCAGTTAAATCCTATAACATATATATATATATACATATATATGTGTATATATATATATGTATATACATATATATGTATATATATGTATATATATGTATGTATATATATGTATATATATATACATATATGTGTGTATATATATATGTATATATATATATGTTATAGGATACATATATATGTGTATACATATATATGTGTATATATATGTATATATAATGATTTAACTCATATATATACAAATATATATATGACAAAGGATTTATTCAACATATTTTTTTAGCCTTGTGAGTAGCTTATATTACCGGTATGAAACTTCACACCCCACTTGGATTTACTCATTTTTTGTCTTTTTTGTTTTATTTTTACATTTTTGGTACTGAGAATCCAGATGTATGCTACCTCCAAGCTACATCCTCATCTCTTTTTATTTTTATTTTTATCCTTTGATTCAGGTTCTCAAAAAGTTGCTGAGGGGCGCACTCTGTTGCCTAAGCCTGTTTTTGTATCTGCAATTCTCTTGTTTAGCCTTCCAAGTACTGGGATTGCAGGTGCACACCATCACGCCTGGCTTTTGTCTTTTAATTGTAATAAGTTGATAGTATTTCTTCAAGAAACAGAATTCCTCAGAGGTCTATTAATTTATTCACACTGACATTCCTTGAAAAAAGAGCCAAATAACCTCAATGAAATTTTTTTTAATTTAATGTATATTGCCACTTGAAATTTCAAAATATAAAGGCTAGGAAATATATATTGAACATTTCAAAGATGGTTTCAAAGAAAGTTTCAAAGTGTTCTGAAAGTGCATCTTTATTTCTAAGTAACAAAACCCCTGGACAATTATTTGTGGATAAAAAACCCACAAAAATGCCTAAGCCAAAGTATGATAGATAAGAATTTTTTTTTTCTCTAGGAACAAAACAAAATATTTGATTACATCATTATTCTATCTCACCAAATTGCTAAGTATACATATATATATATATATATATATATATATATATATATATATACTTAGCATATATATATATATATATGTAAACCTCTGACCTAAATTTAGTAGGAAAAAGGTTTTAAATCTATCATTTCTTATTGAGCTTTGTTTTAATATCAGGCTTAGTGGAAAGCATGTCTGCTTTATTCTGGAATAAAGAGAAAGAGATACAGAGAGAGCACAACAGAGAAAAGTAAAAATGTAGTGACTTTTAGCAATGATGAAAAATATGTTTCAGCTGACAAAATGAGATGCATGTAAAAGACAAGTAGGTTCTGTGTACTCTGAAAACCTTCAACTCAGACTGACTTGTGGCCATAAATAATCAGCACACTGCTTCAGATCCTAGTCTTGTAATTTCATCAAGATCAACAAGATGCAATCTTGACTGTTTGCATGGTGTGAGGGCGAACTGATGCCCTTGTTCTTTCAGACGGCTGAGTTTGATGCACAGGAGTCTGACTACTTTTCTGTCTCTGTGTAGCTGTATACGGCCATTGTAAATAATTAAGTAGAAATTTGTTACCCTTTTGTCAAATGTATTTCTGATGTTGCTCTTCCTAGCTTCCATTAAGAAATCCCTTGATTAAATTTTAAAGTCTTAAACAATTTGAGAGTCTGAGAGCATTGGATACAAACTACAATTTAAATGTTTTGCAGGGGAAAGTCATATTCTCTTTGGGAGTAGGAAAAATAATGTCAGGTATTTAGTATGCAGCCCCATGATTCTTTTTCAAGACATGATATTACCGATTTGATTACCAACCCAGTAGCTGATCCTTGTAGGTCATTTATTTTCCCAACAACTGTCTTGTAGATATTTAGAATCTGTTGCTTAAAATATTTTAAGTTAAGCAAAATATGTATCTAGAAATTTAAACTCTTGGCCATTTCAACTCTTATAGATATGATAAAAATATTAAACAAATGCTTATTGCATAATATAAAGCCCATAATTTTATTTATAGTTTTAAATTCTATAAATTTTATTTATATTATTCTCAAAATTTTGTAGAAAAACAAGGAAATAAAAGCTAAATAGTGAAATATAATTTTCTTGGCTTGTGCTTCAGAAAATATCAGCAGTTTTTATTTTTAATCATATTCTCCTTAAACTGCATGCATTTAAAATAGATTGTGGCACTTGCCGGGGCATATTATAATATAATTTTGTACATGTTAGAAAAGTAAAATAAAGCATTCTTTAAGTATAAAGCACATATAATCCAAAAAATGAAATATCACATTTAATTTCCTGTTATAATTAACAAAGAAGCAGACTGCATCTTGTATTGTGAGGTGATATTCCACAGTGACTTAATTAAAAGTTTTCTGTGGATTTTTCACTTTCATTTATGTGGGTGAATGATATGATTCTTTATTCCTCCTTTCTCTGCACATCATTTCCCCTTTGCTTCAATAAAATGGATGAACATTAAATATATATTTATAGTGTTTAAAGCTACTCTAATCAGGGACTTTATATTCCCAGTGATTCATTCCCTTAATATTTCATTTTCTATTTTGACCATTGTCAGCATTACATATATCATGTACATGTCTTTTTCATTTGAAGAAAAGAACATTAGAAACTTTAAGAAGTTATTTTTATTTAGGAGTTCCATCTTGTTTTGGGCCATGTTTTGCATATTATAAGCTTTGGCTCTATATGGCCATTACCAAAAAATTAAAGTGGCACTACTTATTTCTATATGATCCCTCCCCTACATACAATTCTAAATGTTACATTCATGAACTTTAAAGAGCTCACATTCCTGTCTTAATATTTTATGTTTTACTGCCTAGTATGTCTTAACTTGACTGTGCACACCTGTTAAAAATTCAGAGTTGTTGATACAAGCAAAAAACTTGTCATAGCCTGCTCCTCTTCTCTTACTCTCTCTTTCTCTCTTAGGGAAACAAGTCTCCCTAGGCCGGTTCTGGTCCCAGATCCTGCTGGAGTTCATGCCATGAAAATATTCCTTGGCAATGCTGCCTCATGTTCTGAAAGAAAAAGAGATAGGAAGCTTCAGGTTTGTGATCTGAACCGTTGATTGATTCAATGATCACACCCTCAGTTTCCTCATTAAAACATTTTTAAAACAGGAACGATGATTGTGTTTTGAAGGGTGGCATTGATTATTGAGATTATATATATATATATATATATATATATATATATATATGTAAGACAGCATAATACTGATATATATGTGTGTGTGTGTATATATATATATATATATATATATATATATATATATATCCATAAATGGTTAACATCTTTGATTTCTCATATTACACTTTTAGTACCAGGCCCTCAGATGGGAGGGTACTGTAGTTTTAGTTTTGCCTTGGTTGTTAAATCAACACAATTGTTTTAAAGGTTTACAGCAGGAGGGGAGTTCAGTATAGTGGCTTAGAGTATTAAAATCATAGACTTGGAGAAGGGGATCTTTAAAAACATTAATGCGTGTTACACACTCACACACTGCTTTACTTACTGTACACTCACATTCTGCCTATTGAGAATTTCAAAAGCTTTCTGGATGCTTCCAATTTACAAAGCTGAAAACCACTGGTGGAGTTTGCATTAAATCCCTGGTATACTTTTAATTTAACAAGTGCTCCATAAGATACAAAGTCCTTTAGTAGTTCTGAAGTTAGGAGATAACATCAACCTAGGTATATTTAAAAATGTTTACATGCTGTTTTGACTTTCACAGGAACTCGTGCTGTCAGGGGCAGAGCTAGGAGTATAAACAATATACACAGAAATGGAAAATTACTGCTCCGCACTATAGCTAACAGCATCCCTCTCCAAAAAGAAAATGAGATTTTAAAAATGCTTTTTTGTTGTTGTTTTGTTTTATTTTTGTATTTTTTTTTTACTGAGGATTGAACCCAGGAACATTCTACCTCTAAGCTACACCACCAGCCCTATATTGTTATTTTTTATTTGGAAACAGAGTCTCACAAGGTTGCTGAGAGCCTTACTAAGTTGCTGACGCTGGCTTTGAACCTGCCATCCTCCTGTCTGAGCTACTCAGGTAGAAAGAATATTCTTTGTTTGCCTGCCTTTCTTTCTTCCTTTCATCACTGTAGTGTATTCATCTGAGTGGTAACTTAGGCAGTTGGGGCGTGGCCTCAGGGATGGTGTTTGTGTCTTTGAATTCCCTTGCTTGCTGGGTCTCTCAGCTTCCTGCCCTGTGGTGTGAGGAGCAGAGCTCTGGTGCTCTCTCTTTTTGCTTCCTGACACTATGCCATACATAGACCCCAGTCTCACATGGACTGAAGCCCAAATCTTCAAAAAACTATCAGCAAGTAAATCTTTCTTCCTCAAAGTTGCATTATCAGGCCTTTTGAACCTTAACATCAAGAATGTTGACTGACACTTTTTTCTTCTGTTTGTTTAAATTTTTGAGGTCTGCCATGAATTATCAGAGAAAATAGAATAGAAGCTCCGATTCATCTGTGTCCTTGAAGGCAGGTTTTGCTTATTTTAGGCAAAAGTAGAAGGAAGAGTTGTAGCTCCTGGAGCATGTGGTAGAAATTTTGTACATGCTGTCTTAAAGTTCTCTCTTATCAATGCTGAGCCGGTGGGTATCCACTCTATTTACTCTTTGCCAACTTAACCCAGAGGAAATAAAAGAAATCCACTAATGTAATTTGTATTCTTCTCCCATTGATTACACAATGTTCCCAGGCTGCCTTAGAGTACTGGAACAGCAGTAACAATTAGAACATATTGAACACCCATTGGGTGCATGCCTAGTACCAACCAGTAGACCACTGTGTGACTCTTCAATAATTCTGCTACTGTAGACCCCAGTGGAAAACAGTCAAATAACACTTTGATATTAGATTGGACCTTCATCTTTTCAGGCACACAGTCAAAATTTAATTCTGATTAACATTTATTTTCTGTGCTAATTAGGTTTACAATGCTTTATTCCTATTTCTATCTCTCTTTTCTACTTGGTTCTAAAAAATCCTAGGCAACTGTAATTTCCAAATAAAAACAGTTGCAATTTCTTTTGGCATAGTTATTTAACTTGTATGAAATAGCACCAATATTCTGTATGGCACTTGGTTTTGACTATGATGTTCTTTAATATTTATCTGAACCTCCTTTTCACAGAGTCTAATCACAGAGCATATGTCAAGCTTATATTATAGAAAATTCTTGTTTCACACATCAGGAGAGGGGAAACCTGCAGACACACTGCATGTTAAAGAAGCACAGAAAGCACATTATTAAACTATTTCTGTCATTGGTTTATCAGTTTTTCTTATGCACTTAACTCTGTTCTGAAATCAAATGTAAAAGTTTAAAAACTTGATTTTGAAGGTGTGAAAAAGGGATACTGAATTGATAAGCAAGCCCCAAGTATTAAACATTGGGATCTTTATAATTATGACTGAATATCAAAGGAGTTAGTTTTGACAATGATGTTTTAATTTGTATACTTAATTGTTAGAACAAATAAATAATACTAAAACAACTAGCAAATTGTAGCTTAGTATTTTAAAAGACTTAAAATGACTCAAAGTTTTTAATTGTTCTTTGATGTCTTTGGGAGTAATTAATGTCATAATGTTGCAAGATGCTACAAATACAAGAAAAGCATGTCCTTGAAAAATTATTTAAGCGATTTTTTGAGGTACTGGAGATTGAAGCCAGAGGCCTTCTACCTTTGAGCTACCCCTTCATTCCGATTTTATTTTCTGTTTGGAAACGGTTTTTCTAGGTTGATGAGAGTCTCACTACTTGCTGAGGCTGACCTTGAATCTGTGATCCTTTTGTTTCAGCCTCCCAAATACAGGGATTACAGGTGTTCACCACCATGCTCAGCTTTGAAGAGATCTCGACCTTCATTTTTAATGAATAGACTTGAGTATATTTGTTGTTTTTGCAATGCAATATAACACAAATCAATGGAGCACATAAAGGGGTAGGACCCAGGGTACTCTTGTTGATTTTACAATTATAAATTTATTATTAAATTACATAAAGTATTAAGATTTCTTGCAGGAAAGTAACTTTACCAAAATCATTCTTTATATTGACATCGATTAACCTTTTCTTTTTCTTTAGTGTGTGTGTGTGTGTGTGTGTGTGTGTGTGTGTGTGTGTGTGTGTTGGTAGAGATTGAACCCAGGGGCATCCTACCTCAGAGCTACATTACCAGCCTGATTTTTCTCTATTCTTTATTTTAAAACAGGGTCTCACTAAGTTGCGGAGGATCTCATTAAGTAGCTGAGGCTGGTCACAAACCTGGATCCTCCTGTCTCAGCCTCCCAAGTACTGGGATTATAAGTGTGCACAACCACACCTGGCCCTTGACTAACCTTTTCTAAATAAGACATTGTAGAATTGTTTGAGATTTTCTTTTTGAGATCCATAGTTAATAAATGTAAAACTTATTTTATGACTCTGTGAGCTTGAATAGCAGCATGAATATTTAAATACATGCACCTGTTCACCTGCCCCGTGTGGATGCTATCCTTTCTGCCATAAGAATCTTCTCTTCCAAGTAGTTTACAAATTTACTGGGTTAAGCTACTTCTGTTATCCATGGTGTAGTGAAATGAAAATGTCTTTGAATGTCTTTTATAGATAATGGAAGGGAAAAGGCATATTCATCTTGTTACATTTGAAGAAAATATTATTAAATAAGAATGTTTTCTGCAGTATTGTTTATATTTTTACTGTTCTGAGAAAAATACCTTTTTATGGCTATAAATAGATTTTTCTTAAAACACTTAAAGAAACCCTAACCCTAACCCTAATTCCAACCCACCCTCACCCTAACCCTAATTCCAACCCTAACACTAATTCCAACCCTAACCCTAACCAAAAAACAATATAAAAAACTTAAAGATACATTAATAAGATTCAAATTAAGTAATTGATTGACTTAAATACAAAATTATATTAAAATACACTATAGGTGCTCCGTCCCCATCAGCTGTGCGGAGTGAGCCAGGCCTGCCGCCACCACTGCATTGGGCCGCTGCAGCCCTGGGCCAGGCCCCGGCCGGGGCAGGAGGGCAGGGTCTCTGTTATGCACCTAAAACCATATTGGAAACTCCAGAAGAAAGAGCGCCCTCTGGAAGTCATCAAGGATACTCCAAGAACTCCTATGAGTCACCAAAAGGCTGTAAATGATGAAAAAAGCAATGCTAGCTACATGAAACCAAGTGTCTTTGCTTCAACCCTTCTTGGGAAAGCATCATTTCGAAAACGGTTTGGGGTCCTTTCTCCAAATTTTCTGTGCAGCATGAGTGGGAAGAGTCCTGTAGAAAGTGACTTGAATGTTAAAGATAAAAAGAATGTGCCATCTGCAACAATCCCCAGTGTGAAGAAGGAGAAAGGCCACTTGATAGCTGGGCTGTTGTGAAACCTGGAAATACCAAGGAGAAAACTGCGTTCTTTGCAGCTCAACAGTGTAGCAACAGGATAGGATCTATGAAAGTGAAAAGCTCCTGGGATATCGATAGGAGAGCTACTAAAGGTAGGAAGAAATCAGGGGATCTTAAAAAAGCCAAGATACAGTTAGAAAGGATGAGGGAGGTCAACAGCAGGTGCTACCAGCCTGAGCCATTTGCCTATGGCATTGAGCACTGTTCTGTGCATTACGTGAGTGACAATGGGGAAGGATTCTATGCCGGGAGGCCTCTGTCAGCTATACAGATGGTTGCCTTCCTTGAACAAAGAGCCAGTGCCTTGCTGGCTAGCAGTGCGAAAAACTGCACAAATCCACCTGCCATCATGAGGTTTTCTGGCCAACCCAGAAGTGTGCTCCCTGCCCCTGAGCCCTTCTCTGCTCCAGTAGCTTGTGAAGAACCCACAGAATGGGGAAATCCTGAGGTTGGTGAAGCAGAGTGAACCAGTTCGGATCCTCGACATGGTAGCCAGGCTGGAGTCTGAGTGCCTGAAGCAACAGGGCCAGAGTGAGCTGGGAAGCCTGTCACGGAATAAGAGCTTCCGTCGGAATGTAGGTAGGGTGTTGCTTGCAAATGGCACTCAGGCTGAGGAAAGCAAAACCAGAAAAGACATCTTGGGGGCACCTGACACACAGGTAAATCCTGTGCAGTCTGTTTCTGTAGACTGTGGCCCCTCAAGAGCTGACCCTTGTTCTCCTAAGGGGGATCGGGCTTGGAACAGTGCTCCACAGGGCTGTTCCTCGTTGCCAGCAGGTGTGAGGTTCCATGTAGACAATGCAGAATTAGAACCAGATCAACATACTGCTGTGAAAAACAGCAACAGGTATGATGTGGAAATGACAGATGAACTTGACCGATTACGATTTCTTCTCACACGTGTCCCCAAGCTACTGAATGACCCACAGAAGCTATTAAATATATGAGTAAAGAGCCAGTGTCACTTTCTAACCAAAACCCTGATCAGAGAAGAAAAGAATCTTTGTGCATTAGCATCACTGTGTCCAAGGTAGAGAAAGCTCAGCCTTCCAGTTTAAACTCCCATGAAGAGCCCACTTCCAGGGATTTTTTTTTTTTTTTTTGTGTGTGTGTGTGTGTGTGTGTGTGTGTGTGTGTGTGTGTGTTGTCACCTTCTCAGCACCAGTTAGACTGTTCCCAGTTAAATGAAAGCACAGCACAAGAGTCTTTAGAGGCCAGCCAGCTTGAAGATGCAACTGAGGGTGACACATCTGAGGAGAAAGGTCTTTCAGCTTACCCACTTATACCACCAACCTCTGTGGTGGAAAGCACATTACCAGTGCTTGAAGCATCCAGTTGGAAGAAGCAGGTATCTCATGACTTTCTGGAGACCAGGTTTAAAATCCAGCAGCTTCTGAAGCCTCAGCAGTACATGGCATTTCTACCCCATCACATTATGGTGAAAATATTCAGGTTACTTCCCACTCGGGGTTTAGTAGCTCTTAAATGTACCTGCTGCTATTTCAAGTTTATCATTGAATACTATGACATCAGGCCAGCAGATTCTCACTGGGTTCGAGACCCACGCTATAGAGAAGATCCTTGCAAGCAGTGCAAGAAAAAATATGTGAAAGGTGATGTGTCCCTTTGCCAGTGGCACCCCAAGCCCTATTGCCAGGCATTACCCTATGGGCCTGGGTACTGGATGTGCTGCCATCGGTCTCAGATGGGCTGTCCTGGCTATAAGCTGGGGCTTCATGACAATCACTGGGTCCCTGCTTGCCATGGCTTTAATCGGGCAATCCACAAGAAAGCAAGAGGGACTGAAACTGAAGAGGAATACTAAAATCCAGGTGAGAGGTAATTTAACAACAAAATAACCCACAAAAACACCTGGATAAATCGTCAAGTGAGTATTGCCTCTCACTTACCACTGTAGGAGAATCTGTACTTCATCAGGACTGCCATTGCTCAGGCATTTTTTAAACTCAATTTACCAGCTGTACAAGAAGACCGGTCTTGTGAGGTTTTATAATGGTGTCTCAACATTTGATCCAAAGGTGGTGGTATCCCATAGCTTGATTTACTTGGCTGTGAATACTGTTTTCCTTCATCAAATCCAACCTCAAAGGATGAAGACTTGCCACCATCAAAGACATTCCAGAGGAGTCCACTGCAGTCTAGGCAGGCAGTCCCCAAACAGGGTTCTAGAAATGTTTCCAGCACTGGCACCCTATAAAATAAGTGAATAGTGTTCTATGAAAAGAGTAGTAAGACCCTTGGATGAAAAATATGCCAAAAAAGAAAAAGGCACCTTACCTTAGACCTTTAATGCTTGATCCTGTGAGATTGATGTTTGTGATTGGAAATTATTTTCATGCCCTGTGGTGTTTACAGTGTATATAATGGTTGTTTTCATAGGGCTGTGAAAGTGCACATTAAAACCAGAGCACCTTTAACTTTAGATGAGTGCTTTGGCCCCTCTGTAAATAACACAATTAAAATCCAGTTGTATATGGCGGACAGCTAACTAAACAACATATCACCACAATGCAGCTAGGGTAGTGTTGCAGCTATAACTGTGTGTGTTTTTTTTTAATTGTCTTGTCCCAAGATTTGTATATCCTGTATAATTATGAATGTTTCTCAAATAAACTAATGAATGCTTCCTGTATAATATATGAATGTTTCTGAGAAGAAACTCTATAAATAGTTAAGAGGTTAACCTGTTGAAAGGATACCAAATAATGGTTTAACTGGACAACTTTAAAATTAGCATAGAAAACAGTCCTTTGTTATATTTTAATGAGCCACCAAGAATGAGAGAATATTATAGTCAGATTATAACATTCCTGTCTACTTTATCCTTTCTGTCTGGTTATAATTTTTTTAACTTCAATAAAAACGTGCATCTTAAATGGGAAAAACACACTATACTATTTCATTTAGCCATCAACATACTAAAAATATGACTATTCACAGTTCTTTTGAGTGTTCCTATTATAGATTATATTGTCGTCATACTGTATATTCACCTCCTTAATGAAGCACTATATAATATGGTTTCTTTCTATATGGGGATGGGAAAGGTACTAATATATAGAAAATATTTATAGTTTTATTAATTTGAACCAGCCACTGGTTTAAATTGACATAATTTTAGATCTTAATATAATTTAATGTCTACACAAGTATATAAATACATATTTTATAATCAGGCTTTCAAGTTATATATTAAGTGAACTAATGAGATAGGTAGCATTTCCTGTCAACACACACACATACCATACTTCTCTTTAAAATGATCCCCTGCCTAAAATTTCACATCTAAAAGCTAGAGTGTATCAAGCCCTTCTTCCTGTCAACATGCCCATTTACTTTGACTTTATTTATCTCTCCTACACCTTCTTCCTAAAAATCTGTCCAGCGCTCTTTACCATTTAGCAAAGCAAAGCTAAACAAAGTCCAATCAACAATTACTGTTGAGAATTACTTTGAAGTCCTTCATAGTACATAGTTTATATCAAACAATCTTAAGGCAGTGCAAGTAGGTGTAATAATGTAATAACTGACACCTTCCAATCAAACTTCTTTCCCCCAGGATCTGTTAATATATTACCTTACATGATTCAGAGGAATTCATATTATAAAACAACTGAGATAATCCTAGATTTCTCAGGTGAACCCAGTGTAACCATGAGAGTCTTAAATAATTCAGAAACTGGGAGCTATCATCTTGAGAAAGGCTCTAGAGACAATTACTGGCTTTGAAGAAAGGAGGGCTGTGGGAGCGAGGGAATGTGGAATGCTCTAGAAGCCAGAAAAGGCAAGAAACAGAGTCTGCCCTCAGACCTGCAGAAGAAATGTAGCCCTGCCCACACTGTTTTAGTCTAGTGAGAATTCTAACTTTGACCTCCCAAACTAGGAAAATAAATGTGCAGTGTTCCTTGAGGTATATGTTTCTTTTAATTTTGTGGAGTTACATTTATATCTTTCCTTTGTTATTATACATATTTATTATATGTTTAGGAAACATCTTTTAAACTAGAAGTCATATGGATATGCAATGACAGTATTTTCTAGTTGTTTTTTTTAATGGATTTGTCTTCTCCACAAACTTCTTGAAATCTTTCTTTCTATAACACTATTCATCTTTGGGTTTTCTTCTTAATCGTTTTATCATTTCTTAAGATGCTTCAAAACCTCTCCTCTTTGTTCTACATTTAAACATTCTGTTGATATTTCTTGAGCTTCTACTTTTGACATCTTCTTACTTGACTTTAGCAACTAATTAATTGCATCTACTAACATGCATTTATTTATTCTTATACCAAGATATTTCTCAGATACATACTTTGAGAGAGGCATCTTTTTGTACTTGTCAAAACTGTGTATTTCACAGATGCTCTGTGAGCATCTACACTGATAGCTTCTTAATTGAGCATATTATATCCATGGTCTCAATCTCTTCCTTTTAAATCAACCTATGGACACTTATTTATTTTTAATTGGTATATGCAAACCCTTCTATTTAGTCTTTTCCCTATTTTCCCAGCCTTGACTACTATACTTGAATGAAGATAATTATAATTACTTAAAAACGCTCTACCATTTCATATCTACCTTAAGCTGGTTGCAGTAATCTTCCTAGCTGGAATTACTGTATTTTCATGACTGTTCCCAAACCATAGTAGTCTTGGTGAAGGCTATCATTTGCATAGCTATCAAAATATATACATATTGCTTTTCCCTCCCTCCCTCTTTCTTTCTATTTTCTCTTTTTCCTTCTTCCTTTCTTCCTTCCTTTCTTTTTTCTTTATTTCTTCTTTTTTCTTCCCTTTTCTCAGCATTTGTCAGATATTAATGATTCTTATTTTAGCTCATGCATCTAATACTGATCATAAGGAATATTTCTCAAATGAAAGAATTATCTCATTTTCTTTCCCAGTGCCCAACTTTGTGGTAGACATTGAGTGAAACAGGCAACGAAGAAGAATTGCAGAATTTAGCTGAATTGAAAATGTAAAGAGGCCTATTAATACAATTATGATACTTCCTCCAGAAAGGTTTTAAATTTTGAACCAGAATTAAATAAAAGAGATAATAGGCTTACAAGGTTTTTCCATTAGTAAATGTGCATAAGAGATACAGAGCAATATCGGTTAGTGTGAAAATATCTTAGATTTAGGCTGTAAAAGGCAGGGAATTACCTTAGAATTACATTGGAAAGTTATGATAAAGACTGGAGAATAGAAAAGAGCTAATATTAGAATGAGAAAAAGAATAAAAAAATTAAGAGTTTATGTGTGGAGTTATATAATGAGGAAATAATCAAATTTGTCATGCAATCAGAATGTATAATCTTGGAAATTTCAAGTAAATATATTATTATCAATTAATTTAAAGTACATCAAATATTATTAAGGAAAATCTGTTAACACTCACATATTTATTTGTATTTTAGACCATTAAACTTTAAACATGTTACCTTTTCAACTAAAATTAACGTGCAAGAAATTTTTTTTCTATTTTTTTTTAGTTCTTATAATCTTAGGAACAGATTTCCCTGGGTAGTCTTGTAGAGTAGCTCATTTAGAATGCTAGAATGAATTTTTTAGAGGATATAATGACTTAGAAATGCTGTATATATTCCTAGAATAGAAATTAAAGAAATGGTAACAGGAATGTTGATAAGTTACTTTAATCTCCCTCTCTGATATATTTTAAGTTATATCTTATTATCAAAAGAATGCTCTTGTTGTTGAATAGGAAGGAAAATAGTAAAAGGATATTTGTATGGGCAGGAACAAAAGGAGGTCAGGCGCTCTCTTTGGCCTAAGAGGAGCAATGTATGAAGAAACAGATAATGCACTAGAACTGAGGAAAGTATGTTTTGACAGAGTTGAGTTTGTCTAGAGGAAAACATCATGGAAAGCATGACTAAAGATTTTAGTGTTACCAGTGAATGAAAAGGCAATGTCACTAGGTGAGTAAGACAAAGAGGGTTAATATTGAAAAAAGAGGCTCTGCAGACATGGAAAGCACTGCTCTAAGGAAGCCTAAAACAAGATACACACTAATGAAGACATGATCAGTAAGGAAAAATAAGAGATCAATTATGGTTTGATGGCAACGATTACAGTAATGCATCTAGTAGGATCTTAGGATTTGTTCCTAAGGGGTTGAGAATTCTATTAAAAAACAAATGAGGTTGGTGAGATTAAAACGTAGACCAAAGACTGGAAACAGTGTGGTTATTACATGGAAAGTCAAAAGAAGATTTCAGTATGCAATCAATAATAGTGAAAAAGAAAACCCAAAACTTGGGAATAACTATATATTTAAGATGCGCAATATTGCTCATGACTTACGATATGTCAAAAAGATTAATGACTAAGTTGCAGAATTTGTTTTGTTCTATCAGGATTCATTCTAGTGAAAGTATGTGTGAAATACAATTTTTGTTGTTTTCTTAAGTTTTTTCTATTCAACTGTAGTTCATACCTGTCAATTATTAACAGTAATTCTTATCCAAACAATTAACAAACAGGAGGAGTAGAAAATATTTTATGTATAAATAATAAAAACTGGATTCCTAGGTAGGTTTTTTTTTTTTTTTTTTTTTTTTTGGTGGTACTGGGGTTCCTGGTAACCCTTCTACCTCCGGGTTACACTACCAGACACCTATTTTTTTCATATTTTTATTTGGAAACAGGGCCTCTTAAGCCAGCAAGGCTGACTTCGAACCTGCGCGATCCTCCTGTCTCCGCCTCTCAAGCGCGGGGATTACAAGCGTGCGCCACCACGCCCGGCGTCCTAGGTAGGTTTTAAGCAAGTGTGAGTAGCAAAAGTGAACTCAGAGCCATTTTAGAAATGGGGCAGAAGTGCTATGTAAAGGCTGCATAAGTAACCACATAAAGAACTGATATTAACGTAAAGATGATGATTCTGTATAATACTGATCAAGTTCATCGGTTAAAGACAAACCCCTGAGTAATAACCTAGATAATAGAGAAGTAAATTTCCATAGAAATGAATTAGAACAGTGTATGAGGTGTCCCATGTTAAAACAGAAAAACAGAATAGCAATGCTGAATATAGTAAGAGATAATATATTTGGAAATGTTTATATATTTTCTCAATATAAGTCTATAGGAAATAGTGGTGACTTCCATTACTGGTCTCTTGGGTAAACTAAACAAAAGAAGTATATTTATCTGTATCACATTATGTGAATATTTTCAAGGATGTCTGTTCATAAATTACTGACTATAAATATGGCCACATTTCAACTGTTTATCTAATTTATAGCCTTTCTGCACAATGTAGACTTTATCCCTAGAATCAAAATTTTTAATGTATAGCCTATGAAATGGAAAGATAATCCTCACAGTATGTTTTAATAATTATTTTCATTAACTGATTTGTAAATTGTTACTTTTTCAAATGTTTTGGTATAAATGCATTTAATTATATGTTAATTATTTAAATATATATGTTATCTCAAGCTGCTTGTATGTACAGTTACAAGGTCTTATAAATGAATACTTACTTATGTATTTCAAATATATTATTATTTGTAGATCCTGCAGAACATTTGTGTAATGGAATAGACTACAGAACTTTAAGGCTCTGAAATCATTTCTGACATTCAGAAATGTTTTTTAAGAATAAACATTTTCTAAGTATTTGTAATCCAGGGTAAGATATTTAAAGTAGTATTTTATTTTCCCATTAAATCAAATCATTTTAAATCAAAAGACCAAAATATCTTTGAAAGCTAATGATGCATGGAAAATCTTGGTATTTTTCTTTTGTTCTTCTTTTCTCCTGTTTTTTTTTTTTTTCTTTTAAATCAAGAACATTTACTTCCTTTTAGATGTGACGAACTGAATCTTTCTCAGGGAATAATTTGAGGATGACAAAGGCATTGATTTTCCTATTTTTCTTTTCTTCTTTTTTTTAGGTTCAGTAATAGTGAGTGCACGCAGGCACTTAGGAGAAGTGTTAATGACAATGACTTCCTTTTTTAAGTGATCAAAGCTTAAAATGTTATTGAAGATATTTGGAAGCTGATTGTATTGCTCTTTTTATTGTCTCACGAAAACTTTAGGAAATGCACTTTGTGGGGCAGCTCCTAATGATGTTATGTGCATTTCTGGTTACCAGGGTGACCAATTATGGTCATCTTTCCCCCTGCCATAGAAACAAAGCTACAACAAATGTAAATTGCTTATAATTTTCTCATTTTCATAATTTTCATTCACACATGAATAAAAGCAGGTGTGATTCACATTGCTTTGCAGAGATATTAAACCTTAAATCACTACAATTTTAAATGTAAATTTACTTTAAAATGGATAGAAAACCTGCTAAATGATTAATTTGAGTTATTTTAGAACATTTCTGTGTATTAAGAAAAGTTAAACTGATATATTACCTTTTAACCAATTTTAAACCTTTTAATATTAAAATTATATATCCTGTATTTCATTTACTTTTTTATTTTTCATATGCTTTATATATCTTCAGATAGTAAATGAATTTCAAAAAATAAGCAGTCAATTTTACAGCAAAAGATCTTCCCTCCCTGGGTGGGGGCAAGAGTTTGAAGATACACAAACACTCCCTGAGAAGTCGGGTGTGGTGGCGCACGCTTGTAATCCCAGCGCTTGGGAGGCTGAGACAGGAGGAATGCATAGGTTTGAAGCCAGCCTGAGCTACTTAGTGAAGCTCTCAGCAACTTAGTGAGACCCTGTTTCCAAATAAAGTATAAATGGGAGTATAGCCTGGAGGTAGAAAAGCCTCTGGGTTCCACCCCCAGTAACACACACACACACACATACACACACACACACACACACACACCCCAAAAAAAAAAACTCTCTGAGAAATATGACCTATTAGATCTATTGGAAGTTAAAAAATATTAAAAGCTATCAATATTTCTCTTTTTTTTTTTTGCGGGTCTGGGGATGGAACCCAGGGGCATTTGAACTCCGAGCTACACCCTCTGCCCTATTTTTTATTCTTTATTTTGAAACCGGGTCTCACTGAGTTGCAGAGGGCCTCACTAAGTAGCTGAGGCTGTCCGCGAACCTCGATCCTCCAGGTCTCAGCCTCCTGAATGCTGGGATTACAAGCGTGCGCCACCACGCCCGGCTCTCAATATTTCTCTTTGATAACCTCACTTAATTTTGCCTAGAAAATTGAATGTCTGCAGATATTTTCAAAAAGCAAGACTGCTTTAAAAGTAGCATTCGAGACTGGAGCAAATGTGTGAAATCCAGGATTTATTAAGTTACGTGGACTGGCTGATAGTCAATGGGATTCTGGTCAAAATGAAGAGACTGCACAGAGTTAGTTACCAACATACTTTGTAAACATCCCATTCTGATATAGGAAATATTTAGACTAGATAGTCTTAACTGTCTTACAGCCGTTGAGTTCAGATCTTGAAAAACTTCTAAGAGAATAGCACTTCCTTACTATGTGTAAGGAATTGGCTAATGTGTGCATGTATGTCTCCATCATCTTTTATCCCATTAAGATGTACGACTACAATGCACCAATAAAAAATTAAAAATAAAATAATGAGTTACATTTGCCTTTTCAGATAGCATATGCTTCAGGTATAACAATAGCACAAAAATGTGAAAAGGTAATTTACAATAGTGTGTTGTATACTAGTGCAAACAAATGGCACATACAATAACTTAAAAATGGCATTGAAGAATGTATTTTTTAGCAAGGCATGGTAGTGTATGTCTATAATCCCAGTGTTGAAAGACGGAGAAAGAAGGATTGCAGATTTGAGAGCAGCCTCAGCATCTTAGAGAGACTCTTAGCAACCTAAGGTGACCCTCTTTCAGGACAAAAAATGTATAGAGTTGAGGGTGTGATTCAAAGATAGAATACGTCTGTGGTTTAATCCCCAGTATGAGTGAAAGATAGAGAGAGAGAGAGAGAGAGAGAGAGAGAGAGAGAGAGAGAGAATGCATTCAATATCAGTGTAAGAAAGAAAAGCAATATTGCAATATTTTCTAAGTTACAATATCACAAAGAAACTGGCAGGCTTCTAACTGTAGCTTAGGTATCCATTTTTAAACTTTGTACATGTGTCTATATGTTCCACTCCTGGATGTACTGGTTTCATATTTCTTCTTTTGTAAAATCTAGCCAGTAAAAACTAGCCAACTGGATTAGATTGTAAAAGTCATACTCCAGCTGAAGCAGAACTCTTTGGCTTTATCCTTAAAACTATTTTTTACCTAAAAGTAAAATGAAAAGAACAAAGCTTCTTTATGATTCTTTCCCCCCCACCACCATGTAAAGGAAGCAGAATCATCCTAGATTACAGCACAGGAGATTTCAAATATAAGCAAACCAGTGATGAAAAGAAAAACAATATGATTAATATAATGATTAATTGCTTGTTCGGCTTTGATCACCGCGCTTATGCTAGAAAACACACATCTCACACCTACCCCTCTCCTCCCAACATTAGGTAATCTAATGTATAAAAGAGGTGGTAGATTTAGTGTTTTGTGATCAGACCTAAAGCTTTGCTTTCAGAGCCTTCACTAGTGAAAAAAGAAGCCTGCTTCCAACTCTGGTCTCTGTCCTCTGATTTGGGGGACCTCAATGTCCTGCAACACAGCCAGTGGGGAACAGTGTAGTGGCTTTTGCCTTAGGAAATGAAAGGCTCAGCAGACTGTCCACCCAGTGTGCTTGCACAGAAGTAAATTGCTTTGCTGAGTTACTTTCTGCTTCATGCATTTTGTTTTTGTTTTTAAGCTTTTTTAAAATACATTTCTGCTGGGCATTGGTGGTGCATGCTTGTAATCCCTGCGCTTGGGAGGTGGAGACAGGAGGATCGCGCAGGTTCGAAGCCAGCCTTGCTGGCTTAAGAGACCCTGTTTCCAAATTTAAAAACATATATAAAATAGTTCTGGGAGTGTAGGCCGGAGGTAGAAAGGTTTCCAGGAACCCCAGTACCATCCCCCCCAAAATACATTTCAAACCACTAGGGGAACATCTGGGATTGCTACCATTTGGGTGAGTGCCTTGGGCTCCCCAATGTGGGGGGCACATCCTACTGCCTCAGTGTGTAGCTTCTGAGTGTCTGAAGGGGCATGCTTCCTCCATGCCCCTAAGCATGAAAAACCCTAAGCAGAAAAAAACCTAAGCAGAAAAACCCTACTTGGTGGTAAATGTCTCTTGGAAAGGTAGGGAAAAACCTAAGCAAAAACCACATAGCTGACCAGATAATTTTATGCACAGACCAAGACAAGAAGTGACATAGAGTGTGGAGTGAGGAGGGCTGGTAAAGTATTTTTTCTGTGATTGGGATATCATGGGGCGAGGGTTGTGTGTAAATGATGGATGTGTGTGAGGGTGTCTAATGAAAGCAGAGCCCAAAGGTTATAGTTTCTCTCTGAAAGGCCTGGTAAAATGGCAAAGCAGTGCCAGAGTTGGACAAACCCCCAGAAAAAATATTGGGGGGTGAGACTTTGGGAATACAAAACCAGGAACTATGATTGTTTGGCTGCTCTTGTACCTCTAGATAGAAGAAAGAGGTTAAGCCTCTACTGGGAATAGAAAAGAAAGGTACCTAAAATAGCAAGATGAAGTACAAAATTTATTTTGATAGTTCCTTAAGCATAATGTTATATACTGGAAAATAATCTGTGAATAAAGGGCAAAAAAAAGGATGATTAATTAAATGCTCCTTCTTTTGAAAAAAAAAATATGTATACAAGCCTATATTACTACTGGTCAACTTTAGTTTGGACCAGATGAGAATTTGATATATAAATTATAGATAAATGAGCACACCTAAACTAAAAAAATATATATTTTTTAGTTTATCTGACTTATAAATCTTTAACATATACGTTTATCTAAGTTTAGTAAAGTAAAAGATGCTATTAAAAATATTTTTTTAAGCTGGGTGTGGTGGCGCATGCTTATATCCCCATGCTTGGGAAGCAGAGACAGGAGGATTGTGCAGGTTCAAAGCCAGCCACGCTGGCATAAGAGACCCTGTTTACAAACATAAAATAGGTCTGGGAGTGTAGCCCGAAGGTAGAAGGGCTTCCAGGAACTCCAGTACCACCAAAAATATATCTTTTTTTTTCTTAGACTAGCCAATTAAGAGTGTATTATTTTTTGTACACTAAATTTTGAGAACAAAAAATTAAGCAGGAAGACTTTATAGATTTGCAGTTTGGCTAGAGAGGCATGTGTAAACCCAGGCCCAGAAAAAGAATGTTGTTTAAGAAAGTAAAATCGCTAAAGGTAGAGCCAATGATAAATGGAGTGGTTTATGCTGTGGATAATACCACCTGTTGAGCTTCTCCAAGGTGAACAAAGTAATCCAAAAAGTAGATGAGGTCACTCACTCTGAGTGAGACTGGGTCCATTGCTGGGGCCACAGAGACCCAGAGAGCTATGGAAGAAGCTTTACACACGCCTTCCCAGTGGGAGTTTGCCAGAGTTCAGGGACAGCCAGGTGAGGCTATATCAGGCTTGCTGGACATCCGGACTGACCAGCATGTCAAGGTCACTATGATCTTCGTGGACTGCCAGAATGTGGAAGATGAAATGAAGACCAAAGAGGGATTGGGGCTCCAAGACATCATAGTGATGAATACTTGCTGGTTTGGGATAACCCCATGACTATTTTGAGGCCACTGTGTTCCATATGCTCAAGCATAGTTATTATAAAAGCAGATCCAATTCAAGGAAAAAAAAGAAAGAAAGAAGGAGGGGAAGGAAGAAAGGAAGAAAGAAGATGTGTAACTACTTGCTGATTTGAGTTAAGCTATTTTCTGATAAAACAACTAAAATAAATAATAAATAATAAAGTATTCCTAAAAAGAAGTAATTTTCTAAATTAAAAATATTTCTAAGAGGATTATTATTATTATTATTATTATTATTGTTATTTTTATTTAGTTACTGGGGGTGTAACTCAGAGGCATTCTATCTTCAAGCTATGCCTTCAGCCCTACTTTTAATTCTTTATTTTGAAACAGGGTCTCATTGAGTTGCAAAGAGCCTCACTAAGTAACTGAGTTTGTCCAAGTACCATGATCCTCCTACCTCAGCCTCCCAAATGGTGAGATTACAAGCATGTACCATCATACCCAGCTAAAAGATTATTTTTAACAGTAAATTAAAATAACAACAAAAATGTTAAAGACAAAATAAAATCCAGTGAATAAAAAGAACTATTTACTGGTATAGAAAGATATTTTTAACAAAAAAGAAAAAATTTAAAAAGGAAGAGAATAATGCTTATAGGTAAGAAGAATTTGTTTGGCAACATTTTTGTTCTAAATGACTGAAATTATACCATAAAGGGAAATGAAAGATGAGAATAAAAATCAGAGGGTCAAGCAAGTTTCAGAGGGTTCAAGGAAGTTGCAAATGATTTGTAATGGATAAAACATATGAAATAATTTTATAGGTGTATTAATGACTAAGATAAATTATTTAAAGGGTTTTCTAAAAGTCACATTTTATTCTGTGAGCTTATATTTATTATTATTTTTTAGTGGTACTGGGGTTCCTGGAAACCCTTCTACCTCCGGGATACACTCCCAAACGCCTATTTTTTATATCTTTATTTGGAAACAGGGTCTCTTAAGCCAGCGAGGCTGGCTTCGAACCTGCATATTCCTCCTGTCTCCGCCTCCCAATGGTGGGGATTACAAGCGTGCAACACCACGCCCAGCCTGTGAGCTTATATTTAAATAATCACATTTTCCTATGATATTAACCTGTTCTTGGTAAAATTTTATAAAAACTAACTTAAAACTTTTTTGTATTTTATTATGGCAATTTCCCATACTTTTTTAAAGCAATATTTTTTTCTCTAGATAACTTACTAAGAACTAGCTCAACGAACAATTTTGCATCTTGATCAAGATAATCTAATCTCTTGATGAGACCTTTGGCTATTGCATCTCTGTAGTCAGATTTTGATGCTTGTGTTTTATAGTCTAGTAAATGACCAATTTTTAATTCAAGATAAAATGAACAATTATAACTTTGGGTTACTACATATATATGACTCTCTCTCTCTCTCTCTCTCTCTCTCTCATATATATATATATATATATATATATATATATATATATATATGTATAGAGACAGCCATTACTAAAGCCTCTGGCCCCTTACCATGCTAATCTCTTTGTACTTGCAAATCAAGGTCAGGAAAGTCAGCTCAAGTTAACTTATTTTGAAGAAAATAATAGGAGTGTATAATAGAAGAGGAGAAAATTGTAAAAAAGGAAAACAACCTTTTCTATCGAAGTTGCAAGATCATGCACATAGAAACGTCCAGGCTTCCATTTTGTAACAGTAGCTTAGGTACCCATTTTGCAAACATTTATATGTCCCACTCCAAGATGTACTATTTTATGTTGTTTCTTTTGAAAAATTTTCCCATTGAAAACTATCCAACCAGAATAGATGTGAAAGACATACTTTTGTCAATGGGGAACAGTACAGTGACTTTCACCTTTGGGGATAAAAAGCCGAGCAAACTGCCCACCCAGTGTTCTTGGACCCTTCTGAAGAGAAGTAAATTGCCTTTTTAGAAAGTTACTTTTGATATCATTATTTTCTTCTATTTGCAGCTTCCCTAAAATACATTTTTTTGCAGTACTGGGGATGGAATACAAAGGTGTTCTACCTCCAAGCTATACTCCCAACTCTATTTTTTCTTCTTTAATTTGAAACAGAGTCTCACTGAGTTGCAAAGGGCCTCACTGAGTAGCTGAGGCTGTCTATGAACCGCTATCCTCCTGTCTCCGTTTCCCAAATGCTGGGATTACAAGCATGTGCCACCAAACCTGGCTCCTAAAATACATTTCTAACATCAATACCATAAAAAAGATTTTGTTATTTGATAATCTCATTGAATAAATAAATTCACTTAATTTTCAGTTTATTCTTTCAACTTTTGCATTTAAAATATTAGTTTCTGAATCAGCTATTTGTTATGCAGAAGATAAATTATTTAGGTCTAAGTAAGTTATAGAGTTTGAGTACTTAACTGGAAATATTTAAACAATTGTTATTACAGTTGTACAAGGTCTTAACTAAGCCAATGGACTCGGGGTACTGATAGCTGAGGGGACCAATAACATCAGTAGGACAGGACTTGGTGAGAGCTGCCTTCCTTACTACTCGGCCTCAAGGTTGCTGGCACTGGCCCTCTGTTAATTTTAATTTGATGCTTCGGATAAGGTGCTGGTAGGCTCCATAATTATATCTCCTCCCTAACTTTTCATGGCATTTTTGCTTGCCTTATTGCCATATAACTGTCCTTGAATGATGTCTTCAGGTATATTAGAAGATAGTGCTGCCTCATGAATGCTACGTCTTAGTGAATAATTCTTCCTAAAAAATCCTGCAGAAAACATTTGTTTTATTGGTGCCCACAAATATTTTCTCCTTAAATAGTTGCCTTTGTTGCAATAACATTACAAGTTGAAGTTGGTTCTTTCCTACAGAATATACTATGAGGAGGATTTGCTTTGGATTGTTCTTTATAATAACCTCTCATCCTCTTAGGCACTGGAATTGAATGAAAAAGAGGTGAGTCAATAGATAAGAGGCTATCACATCTAAATACACACAGTGGGTCTTCTTCTTTTCACACAGTGAATAAAATATTCTTGGCCAAGGAGTTGTCTATGAAACCCAAAGTGCCACATATTTTTTCCCCCCTGACTTCTCTGTGCTTTAAACAAACTGAGAAGAGATGAAAAACTGGTCAAATCCATTGACCAAATCCTTTAATTGTTGGAAGGCCCAATCAATGGCAATGTTCTAAGGCCTAACTTGATTTTACATTTTCAGATAACTGTTTTCAGGGAATAATTATAGACATTATTTGAGAGGAAATATTGAGATATGTTTATCTGATTTATAAAATAAACACAAATATAGATCAAATAAATTGTTCATATGCACCTAGTGGAGGAGGAAGTGGGTACTGGAGATTCAACTCATTAATGTTCTACTCTGAGCTACAACCCCAGTCTTTTATATTTTTATTTTATTTTTATTTTTATTTTTGAAAGAGAGTCTCACTGTGCTGCTGAGAGTCTTGCTAAGTTGCTGAGGCATGTCTGGAACCAGTGATCCTCTTGTCTCAGTCCCAAATATTGGGACCTCAATCCCAAATATTGGGATTATAGATGATGTGAGCCACCATGCCATTTAAAATTTTTATTTAAAAAGCACATATATAAACTTATCTGAGAAGCACTAAACACGCATTGCAGGCAAAGAAATTTATACTCACTTGGACACAGTGGCATGCACCTGTAATCCCTATAATTAGGAGGCTGAGACAGGAGGAACATATGATCAAGGCCATCCTCAACAACTTAGAACCATGGGTGTAGGTAAGAAGTGGAATACCCCTGAGTCCAAAAAAGAACACTATACTTAGCTTTATAATAGCAAATTTTGGTAGCATTTATAATTTATGTATGATTTAAAGGCAATTAGTTTAATGTTAACTATCATCCCCCATGCTAGAATATTGATTAAGGGAATAATATACTCACCCTGATTTATTCTTGGATTCTGTAACCTTTCTTTTGTTGTTGTTAATTTGTTTGGTTTTTAAAATTCTTATTTATCATGTATTTGGTAAAGTTGACAGTTCTTTCTATCAGGGTAAAATATCAATATGATAATCAGAAATAGTTGCAAGATATAACACTTCTTTCTTAATTATAGTTGATTATATTTGTATTTTATTAATATTAATTTTAAATGACCTAAGAATTGTATATATGTTTAAAGTACAGTAGGGAAATTGAAACATGTACAATGTATAAAGTCTATTTAAAATATGATTGAAAAAATTTACATTAAATGGAGACTGAATAACAGCCAGCATTTGAGAGAAACCTATCATGTCATTTTTAATACATAAACAAACTCAACTTTATACACTGTTGCAGGGGAACATTTTATAAACGTTCATGTATTCACGAGGTTAAAGAACACATAAGTGATCCTTGAAGCATCTCTGCTATTACTAAACCATTTTTTTCTCTCAGGACTCTTTCCTTATCTTATTCTACAAAAATACCACTTAGAGCCAAAAGCTTCTCCATAAAGTATTTGAGCTTTGCATAGCTAGATGAGTAAAAGTACATGTTATGTGCACGCAGTTAGAAGTTTGTCAAAATGAGGATGTGATGAAATTGTGCTGGCATCCCAACCTTTTGAATTTCTGACCTAGCACTATTTCCGTTACATAAGAAAGATATATGGCAAAGATTTATAGTTTATTTCGATGGGGATTCAGGTACAATTGCCTGCACACATTCATTAATGATAAGAAAGTACAGTAGGTCAGAGTGGCATACCTGTTCTAGGATCAAAGCTCTCATCTTTTCCTTTCAATGTGGGCCAATCAACATATACGTGAATAGGAAAAAAATGCATTTTTTTTCACTAATCGCCAACAAAATTTAACATTTCCTTCAATTATAAATATACATAAAAATCTACATCTGTGTTGAAAATACATAAAAACCCACATCTGTGTTGCAAATCTGTTGACATTTATGAAAAGAGATTAGCTGTTTTCTTTTCTTCTTTATTTTCTTTTACCTCATTGTGGCAGATACACCAAAATATCTGCCACAATGATAACCACTTTGATGTTATGGCACCTAAGAAACCGGAGCTTGGTGCTGAGGTATGGTGAGCATGGTGGTGTATGACTGTAATCTCAGTATGTGGGAAGCTGAGGGTGTAGGATCACAGATATTTAAGTGCAGCCTCGGCAAGTTAAAAATTAAAAGCTAAAAATAAAAATGGGCTGAGGGTGAGCCAGATGTAGTGGCACATGCTTGTAGTCCTAGTACTTGTGAGACTGACAGAAAGATAAATGGTTCAAGACTAGCCCCAGCAACTTAGCGAGGCTCTCAGCAATCTGGTGACCACCTGTTTCAAAATGATAAAATAAAGTTCTGGGCACATACCTCAAAGGCAGAGTGCTTCTTGGTTCAATTCCCTATTACCACACACACAAAAAAGTAGAGCCTCTCCTGAGTTCAACCTACAGCATCAAAAACAAACCCCAAACTGCAAATATATATATCATATTATTTAATGTGTCAAAAAGCAAATATATTGCCATACCATTTTTTAGTATTTTAATATAATTTGGATGCTTTTTAATATTACATATTGGATTTTATAAATTTCATTTTTTGCTTTATTTGATTTCTAAACAGAAATTTTTAGATTTTATCAGACTATTAAAGTACACATGGCACAAGAAAAGTTTAAAAACTCTGATGCTATGCTCACATCTTGTTTTTTTGCACATGAAAGAATAAAATAAAATCAATAAAAATATGTCATGAAAAATGACTAGATGTGAATGAAAGAGATTTAGAAAGAACTTATAAATTGTGAACTTGAACAAAGATTACAATATTATCCTAGATCACTTAATTAAGTTTAATGACACCATAAATTGGGCTGTTAATGAATTATGTATACTTTGTTCAGGCTCTTGCTTTAAGAGAGAAAACGACACAATTTCAAATGAAAGTTCTATTTTCTTGTTGCTGCTGCTGTATTGTAATCATACATCAGGATGAAGTTCAGAGCAAGAGGGACATATATGTGCATAGCACTTGGTGGACCTCCCAACAACGTGCCCAAGCAGAGGAAGCCTGGCACAGTGGCACATAGCTGCAATTCCCATACTCAGGAGGCTGACACAGGGCGATCGCAGGGTCGAGTCCAACCAAAGCAATTTGGATAGATCCTGTATCAAAATTAAAAAAAAATGAAATGGTGGGAGTGGAGGTGTCTCTTGAAGGTAGGAGGTACCTGGATCCAATTCCCAGTATGAAAAAAATATAATATATATATTATATTGAATTATAATTGTGCTTTTCCGTTAGGTAAAGTCAGTTAGCAAAACTAGATGGCCTATGATTCCTAGGCCACCTATTTTTGCTAATTGACCTTACCTAAGGGAAAAGCACACTTCCTTTGTCTTCATGGGAAGAGGTAGCTTCCTAAGATGTTGATAGGATCTCAGAAAAGTGTGGCTTCCTTCCATAAACACTGAGAGTCTTACAAATGACCTTTCTTCATGACCTTGAGAAAAAAATATCCCTTTGATTAAATCCTAGATCAGTCTTTTTAAAAAAGTTGGATGTCAAAGGGAAAGATAAATAACGTATAATTCAAAATTCCTAATGTCAAGTGCTATAAGAAAGTGGAGTTTTGGGCTAAGATTCACAAAGAAGCCTGTCTAAAGTTTAGTCAGGCTGAGCTTGGAGCCAATCACATGAGCTTTTGAAATCCAAAAAGACTCAGGAAAACATTTCTTCATGTTTGCTAGAGCTAACTAAATGAATTACTAAAACACAATATGGCTTTATCAATAGGTTATAGGTTTTTTTTCCAGTAAATTAACATTATCATTTATTTTTCAGTCTGCAAAAGACATGGTATGCCATCAAATGTCAATGTAAGCGCTCAGTACCAAAAAAAAAAAAAAAAAAAAAAAAAAAAGAAAAGTAAACCCAATGTCATTCTTGATTAAATAATCACCTTTTCAGGGCAAAGGCACGAAGAGCTAGTTTTTCTCCCCCTTGAAATAGGACTTGCAACCTAATTCTTATTCCTAATCACAGAATCAAAAGTGAGCATTTGACCAACCTGACACTGGCTTTAAATCATTCTATTTTTCTTCCAAAACTTCATCTTTTTTGACATTTCTTGATTATTCACATTCATGATTGAATCAGAATTTTTGCCCTTAGGTATTTCTTATTCTTCATATCCTAATATATATATATATCCCTGATCATAATATCTAAATTTTGTGATTGATAAATTTAAAAATTATGCAAAATGAGTGCTTTTATTTTTTTTACCTAAACATAGATAATTTAATGTGTCCTTAAGAGTTATAACATGGTTAAAATCAGTTTTGAAATGAGTATATATTGTAGAGTTAAAACTTAACATGCAACCTTATTTAAAATTATGGTTCTTGTTCTACTGTTATTAATTATTTGATTCCAGAAAAAATAATACATTTGTGATAGTTGACAACATGTAAATTTAATCTCGAACTACATTGAACAAAATATTTTCTTTTTCCCAGAAATGAAAATAATGCAGTAGTGCTACAGTCTTTTTTGTGTGAATAACAACAAAACACAAGAATCCCTTAGGGACTGATATTTTGCATCATGATAATTAATTTCCTGTTTACTTTGAGTACTGCCCACAGGATATTTCAGAACAGAAACAGGTGGAGGAGGAAGACAGACCACTGTAAATTAAGTTATGGGGTTTTTGGCCAAAAGGGGGCAGACATTTCCATCATACAGGGAGAGATCTGTTTAGATTCAGGAATATAAGTGGTTAAAAAAGGCGAAAAAGCTATTACCTACTCTAGGACTCTACTTCTACAGAGAGAAAACTCCTGGGTTCTTTTAATAAGGAAGACACACCAGTGCTTCCTGACAGGAACAGAGTGAGCCTTTGTTAGTCTGGACTTTTCTGTCACTCACTTATAGATAATATCAAGCACCGAGACAGAGACCAGGTGTATGTGACTGCTGCTCAGGCAATGGGGACTTCAGGCCCCTAATTGAATTTCTTTCTGAGATAGAGATTTTTTTTTAACAAATAATTTGTCAAGTAAAAATGACCTGCTAATTACTGTAGGAGGTTCCTCAGTGTTTATATAACTGATCTTAGTTTTACATGTAAGTCTCATTACTTTGCTCCACAAAATCCATTTGCATTGCTTTACAATATGCTTGTATATGCTGACATAAAATACAAATTTAAAAATATTTCTAGAACTTTTTTCATGGAAAATCTTCATCCAAGTAGTACAATTACCTCAACATTTAAAAAGTCATCTAATAAATATTAAAAGTATTACTTTATTGCTTCTTGCTAATTATTCATGTGAATGTGTGTCTATAATCACTTCATTGTTAAAGTAGCTTATAAGAATGTTAAAATTCTCTACTTCCAGTTGAGATGCACAGTCAATGTGCGCTATTTTCAAGGCACATTGAATAAATGCAGCTTTTTTTTTTGCCTGAATGCAGACAGGCATAAAGCTTCTTCCTCATCATCTGTCTACCTCCAAATCATTCGTGAAAATTGAAACTTTCCACTTTGTATATTTGTCTTTATTTTCTTCCTTCTGTTTATTGATAAGACTGACTTGTATTAGTGTTACTCTATATGAAAATATAGACAGATAAAAATCACAATTTCCTTCTTTCATTTTAACGTGCGGGTGGAGGTGAGGATTTTTTTGTTTTTGAAGATTCATTCATGGCAGAAAGAAAAGTGACCTTTTTTTTGTATGAAACTATATAAAGTCATTTTGTGTGAGTTTAATATAGTTGATGGTGGACAAGTCATTTTGTTACATCCATGTAATAGACAAGATTTAAAATAGTATAAATCATAAAACTACAGCAAGTAAAGCAAGATTTAAATTTTCTGTCCTTTTCAAATATTTGATATTTCAAACACAATTAATAAAAAGGCAAATACAAATGCTTAAAATGAGAATTTTCTTCAAGTACTCCCAAGATATGATTCCAAAAAATAAAATAAACATATATAAATAGTGCAAGCTTAATTTTAATTTTTCCATTGGATAGATTAAATATTAGTGATCATTTACATATCAATTTATCAATCTATTAATTTTATATGACTATAAAGAAAATTGGTAGTTAAATTTAGTACTAGATATTTTAAACTCACTTTCTGCAGCCCCAGAAAATGACATTTACCTTCTCAAGCTCTAGTGTGTATATGAGAATCTGTCAATCATACTGTAAGATGTTTCATATCTAAGTGTGTCTGTCAGGAAGTCTTATTCAAGATCTTTGGAAGTTATTCTGGGTAAATGACTGATGTAAATCCTTTTGGAAATTTCAAAAGTAATTACCAGGCCCAAAAATGTATGTGAAATTTTGAAAATATAAAGTAAATTTTGGAAATATATTGTCAGCCCCAAACCATTTAAATGTAGAAAAATTATGCCTAAGTGGTTATTTTAATATTTTTTTCTTTAAGTAGAACAAAATTGATGATGTTTCCTCTTTTACTTTTTAGGTGAAATTATTCCAATGAGAAAATCTGAACAAACTATATACTAAACAGCTTTCTTATCAATACTTAATGAAAAGTTCATTCTGTCCTCCTTTTAGAAAGTTAAAATCTGTCAAGAAGTCTCTCAGTCCTTTGCATAATATTTCAAAGTGGTTTTGATTGTTTTTAAAAGTCCAGAGATGGAATTGTGCTTCTTTTGGGGTGTGTGTATGTGTGTGTGTGTGTGTGTGTGTGTCACTGGGGATTAAAAACAGGGGCAGTCTTCCTCTGAGCTCCATCCCCAACACTATTTTCTTTTTATTTTGAGGCAAAGACTCACTAAGTTGTTGAAAGATGCTTTACATTGCTGAGGCTGGCATCAAGCTAACTTTCTGTTCCAGCCTTTTAAATACTGAGATTACAGGCAAGAACGACCATGCCCATCTTAAAACTGATTTTTCATTATCATCTTAACTAAATTTTTATTTCTATATTTGTTTTTATGGAATGGACAGAAAAATATTTTGACACAAGTGGCACTTTCAAGCAACCCAAACCCCAATTGAACAAATGATAAAACTGTTTTAAAAGGAAAGGAAACATTTTTTATAGGTGGCTCAGTTCTCCTTTAAGTGTGTAAAATTTACTTTTAATTTCATTTCTTTTATAATAGGAACTATATTTTACTTATCATATTGAACATAGTAATAACTATCAAGACAGTATCCAATGAGGTTCTAAGTCCTTTAATAATCGCAAAACTAATTTTCACATATTATTTTTATCAATCTGCAAGAGGTATATTTATGTGAATGTTCTTCCCGTTATGTGTTTGGTACCATTGTATCTTTAACTTTATATTTGAAGAGATTGAAACTCAGAGATGTTAAATAATAGGCCCCAAAGTGATTTTTTGATGCCATCATTTTATCATTGAATGAGGTAAGCAGAGTTATATTTATTTTCAAATACACTTACGTTCAGTTATATTCCCAGTACCTCTATTTAATATAAGTAGAGATTAAAGACTTTGACACTTGCTAGTGTTAGTTCCATAAACAATCTGTGAATAATGTTTCTCACTTCTAAAATACACATTTTAATAATAATTCTCCTAAGAATACATTTAAAATTTAAAAAATCAATACATCTCAAAGTAATCTGTATTTTGCAGTTTATTTATTACAAACTAATCATTTATTCTGTCACATATACAGTTGTTATTCAGTATGAATAGTATTTTTCATATGGTTAAAGAACTTATATTAATATAGTCTTGCATTCCAAGCATTTTGGAGTCTTCAAAACAGTATCAAGCCGGGCGTGGCTGCACATGCCTGCAGTCCTAGTACTTAAAAATGAGACGGGAGCCGGGCGTGGTGGCGCACGCTTGTAATCTCCGCGCTTGGGAGGCAGAGACAGGAGTATCGTGCAGGTTCGAAGCCAGCCGCATGCGCTGGCTTAGGAGACCCTGTTTCCAAATAAAAATGTAAAAATAGGTCTGGGAGTGTAGCCCGGAGGTAGAAGGGCTTCCAGGAACCCCAGTACCACCAAAAAAAAAAAAAAAAAGAGAGAGACAGGAGAATTGCAGCTTTGAGGATAACCTCAGCAATTTAGCTATACCTTCAACAACTTAGACCCTGTTTCAAAAAAAAAATAATACTAATAGTACTGGGAATGTAACTCAGAAGCAGGATGCCATTTATTTGTTCACAGTTTCTGTAGATCAAAAGTTTCCACTTTGACCAATCCATTTTTTATTCACTCAAATAATTGAATATACATATATGCATATATGTATACAAACACACACATATATATTTTATGATCTGATTTCTAAGTCCCTGCTTTTTTGCTAGTTATCCCTCGAGAGTGACTTCGGATCTTAGGAGTCACTCTCAACACCTGCCACTGCATCCTTTCACAACATGGCAGCTTATATGTTTAAAGCCAGCAAAAGAATCCTGAAGATCAGGGAATGACTGAGCTTGCTTTCAAGGGTCTGTCTGATAAGAATGTACTTACCTTAGCAAAATGCCTTTACCTGTGCTGTATTAGAACCATCCATAACCATAGCAGTGAGTCCCTTCCTAATCACAGGCCCTACCCACACTTACAAAAGGGACTTATGCGGGATTAGAAGAACATGAACTTGCAGTCTTGGGAGCATTTTAGAATTGTGCCTGCCTTTCACAGCACATAAGGGCAATTTGATCTGAAATCTCTCTTGTTCCCAGAAGTCTATGAAGGTAACCTAGAACTAGAGGGTGGAATGAAGATGAGACAAGCATATTGTCTGTGTGGAAGTGGACCCAAATCCTGTTGTCACTAAAATGCATTCTTATGACTTTGCGAAATTACCTACTCTTCACAATCAGAATATGAGAGGCGTGTTAAATTATCAAATTATGTTTAATGTCTCCCATATGGGTTTTAGTCCCTGATATCACAAGACAAGACAAATTGCAAGCCAGAGATCTGAATAATGAATCTGTCAAAATAGGTATCATGCTATTGGTAAGGAACCAGGTTCTCAATATTTCGAGATATTGAGCCTGTAACACAGAGACAATGGTAAGAAACTGTTGGTATTCATGACTCGGTCCTTGAAAGTTCATATTAACAAACGGAAAATACAATCAATCAGCTATTCTTAGTCACTTTATATCTGATTCCTCTGTCACAGTGGCTTTCCTCCTTCTTGCTTCTATAGCTCAAATTGTGAAACGACTGTCTGCAGTTGTAATACGTAAAAAATAGTCTACACTTTGACGGATCCTTATTACTTATTAAATGTTTAATAGGCTGCAAGACTCATTCTAAGCTGTTTCATTTCCCTTGGTGCATATAGCATTACTTGTTAGGGGAAAGATACTAGCAGTTCTCAGAGAGTTTTATAAATAGTATTAGGAAAAACTTCAAGATACTTATTTTCTCCTATTTAGCTTACACTGAGTTGAATTTCAAGCATAATAACCTCAATGGGGAATATTACCAAAGTTAAATAGAAGATAGAGAAGAAAAAATCCTTACCTGTATATAGAACACTAGAGAATTAAAGGAATATTTTTTCGGTGATCTACAGAATCTTCAGTGTATTAGGAAAAGAGAAAGGTCACTGGGGCTCAACAAGCAACCCCTGATGTTTTCCTCATCACTGGCTTCCTGTTCACTCTCTGTACACTCCTCTTTTCTCTTTGTCTAATACATATTGACTTTCTTATTTCACAGACTCTGTGATATTTTGCAGCAAGGGTGGTAACCCTGAAGATTTTCTTTCACTGCAAAACAAAGGGTCATTCCTCTGAAGATCTTTCATATTTCCTCATTTTAAAATGCTGTTTAGAAGAGGAAGGAATTCTGTAGTTTAAGGTAATATAGTTTTGCATGGAAGTTCTTTCTTTTAAATATGAACACAGGGTTTATACATACTGGGGAAATGTATTTTATGTGTTCATATACATTTTATAGTTCTATGTAGAATAAATATTTACCCATCCTAAAACATCCACATGTTACATACAAGTGTGTGATTGTATATTGATAAGCCTGGTTGGAGAGAGAGACAATTTTAACAGTATTTAATTTCATGGAACAGTATCCAGTTAAACTCAGTAAGATAAGACTGGCTACTTCTAACCAGAAAACAAATATACCTCAGGCCTTTCCATGTGCCCCCCAAAATGCCCTGTGAATTAATATTTTTGTTTTATTTCTCCTGAGAAACACATTTTTTTTAATTTATTGTGTTCAGTGTCACTGTTTCCTACAGATCTACATTTTTGGGGTTCCCCCCCACCAAATGTGTAGTGACTGCATAAGAATACATTTGCCTTTCTATAGAAGACTGAAAAAAATATGTTGAGCAGAGGAAATATTTTCTTTTAAATACATTTATAATTCAAAACCCTTCTCCTTGGGACAAATTCACTTTCCACTATTGAACTACCAGTTTTGGGCCTTGCTGCATACCTTATTTGCTCTACTCTTCTTCCCATAATGTTTTTAACTTCAAATTCTATAAAATCTCAAGCCTTTTAAAGCTTTGTGAAGCTGACTTATCATATAAGTGAGCATTCACACCCCTTTAATCCAATCCAACTAATTTTATACTATTTTTAAAAGTGGGTTTAATTTCACTTATGATTGGGAACACATAACTACTTATTTTCTCTCTAGATCCCCTCAAGAGTATGTGTGTTTGTGTTAAACCTCAGGATTGTCAGATTTAGCAAAATAGCACACACACACAGAGGATGTAATTCAATTTGAATTTCAGATAAACAATGGACAATTTCTCAGTGTACTGTGAATTTCAGATTAACAAAGGCCATTTTGTATCTCCTATGAAATATTATGGATTGATAATTGCTTGCGTTATTGTTGTTTCATACAATACATTAGAAGATTGTATTTCTTCTATGGATCAAACTTTTCATCATCAATCCATCTCTAGTTTAACATGGAGTCAAATGCCACAAAACAAAACAATAGAAAATACCCTACAATTGTATCATCTTAACTATATAACCCAATTTCTTTTTAATTTGTCTCATCTCTAAAACAGGGCAATAACACCTGCATTCCTAGATTAGAAAATATTGAATATAAAATGTATATTGCTTCTTTTTTGGTGATGGTACTGGGGTTCCTGGAAGCCCTTCTACTTCCGGGCTACACTCCCAGACCTATTTTATATTTTTATTTGGAAACAGGGTCTCTCAAGCCAGCGCGGCTGTCTTTAAACCTGTGCGATCCTCCTGTCTCAGCCTCCCAAGCGCGGGGATTACAAGCATGCGCCACCACTCCCGGCTTGTATATTGCTTTTAAAAAGACTTTTCATATAGAAGGTGGTCAATATTTTGTTTTAGTAATTGGCAAGAATACCAACTGTCTTTTGCTTCCCCAATATTACTATAGCTTAACCTTTGAACTGAGTAGATCTTAATTTATTCTTTTGAACAAAGTGTGTCAAAATATACAGATAGATAATTTAATACTTATTCAGAGAAATAATTTAAATACCATAAAATGATACATTTATTATACATGTTATATTAATTATATATTATATGTTATATTAGTAATATACATTATATAGTAAGTCAATGATTTTTATATATTTTATAAAGTTGTACTGACATCACAAGTAAATATTTCAAATATATTTAATTAAATATATAAAGATAATAAAACAAATAGATATAAAATATGAATATAATGTCTTACTTCTACTTCCTAATATTAGTCTCCTATTTATATTTTTAGGGTTAATTACTGTTGAGAATTATTTTTCAAAGAATTATTTCTGCATATGTACTTGATTTAAACCAGTTTCTAATGACAGACATGTAAGCTGTAATGTGCTATTATATTTTCACATTAGACACTTCATTCATGTCTTTATTTACATTCATATGTGAGTATCTCAACAGATTAAATTCTTCAAGTTGAATGCAGTATTAAGGAAATGCTCAAAATCACTGGCAATCAGAGAGATGCAAATCAAAACTACCCTGAGATTTCACCTTATCCCAAATAGAATGGCAACCATTTAAAGCACAAACAGCAACAAATGCTGGCAAAGAGGTGGAGAAGTGGGAACTCTAACACATTATTGGTGGGATTGCAAATTAGTGCAACCACTTTGGAAAACAGTATGGAGAATCCTCAGAAGAATGGGAACAAATTTACTATTCGATCCAGAAATACCACTTCTGGGTATCTACCCCAAAAAAGGAAACCAAACTACCAAACTAATGCATGTGTATCTATGTTCATAGCTGCACAATTCACCACAGCTAAACTGTGGAACCAGCTAAGATGTCTATCAACAGATGAATGGATTATAAAACTGTGGGATATGTACACAATGTCATTTTACTCAGCCATTAAAAAAAAACACAATTGCAGCACTTACAGGGAAATGGATGGATCTTGAGGACATGAAGCTAAGCGAGATTAGTCAGTCGCAAAAAGCAAGGAATTGGATGCTTTATCTAACATGTGAGAGCTAAGGTGAAAGGGGTCATAGGAGGAACTCCAGGTGAAAAAGGAGATCCTACAGAGGAGAAAATAAGGCAGCCTAACTGTGGGGATTGGAGGGGGGGAGAACAAAATTCTTTAAAACACACAATTGACTTATTCATATCATAGTCAACCACTAAGCCCAATATGAGAGGGAGGGATGGGGAGGGAGTGGGGTTGTGAGTGGGGACTGGGTGGGGGCTGGCTGGGTGATGTGTGCATTTATTCTACACAAGTTTTTTGCCTCATTATGATGTATAAATACAATGCACCAATATAATTTTAAACAAAAAATGAAAATTGTTATGCAAGTCAATTTTTTACTAGAAAACAACAACAACAACAACAACAACAACAAAAATATATATATATATATATATATTTGTTATACAGAATGTATACAGATATATATATCAGATCTTCCTAAAGAGAGTGGATATTTTTTGTAAAGATACATTTCTTACATGGCGAATATTTGGGGTGAAATGGCTCCTTCATCACATTTTAGCAATCTGAATAGTCTCCACATAGACAATACAGGTGTGACTTACCCACAGGCTGCTTGTCTCTCCACAGAAAACCTATAATCATTTCTGAAAACTGGTACTCTTGACAGTCCTGTGGACACCTGTACAGAGTCGGTTCATATCCACCTTCCTGTTATACATGAGACATGGAATTTACATTTATTTACCACTTGGTTGAAAACTTCCATATCAGCTGGGCTTGGTGACACACTCTTGTAATCCCAGTACTTAAAAGACTGGGATGGAAGGAAAATAAAAGAATGGAATAAGGCTGGGTGTGTAGCTCAGAGGTAGAATGCTTTTGGGTTCTATCCCTGGTACTACAAAACAAAACACACACACACACACACACACACACACACACACACACACTCACACACACAGTGTACATGCATAGAATTTCCTTACCTATAAACCTATTCAATATCATCTGTCATTCAGTCCCTGGTCCTTCTAGTTCAGTGCCATCCTGTGTGACTCAGGATGTAGGGAGTTGACAACATGCTGATCTTGCATATGCTGCCTGTGCAAGTCATAAACCATTCAAACCCACTTGGGTCCATTTTCATTTTACCAACACAAGTATATCCAGTGAAACCAGCAGCTCTGACAGTGTTAGCCACCATACTGCTGTTTATGACCTCATGGCACTTCAATATAGACAATTGCATGTCTCAATCATGGTACAAAGGACTCATGTTTATTTTTTTAATCTTTGTTTTATCACGTCATTTTGTGTTCTCATTCTGGTTGCTTCACAATCAAAAGGTAGTTCCTGCATCTTTTCACTAATTTTCACTATTTTGTGCAAAAGAATAGGAAGATGGAATGGGCAGATATAACATATCAGCTGAGTCTTTTTCAGCTGAGTCTTTTTATTTGTATTTCTTTAGAAAAGAAACTTGCTTTTCTGATTTTAGATATTTCTCTCTGCTAGCAGAATTTCACTTCAGTTCCCCAGACGCAACTGTGTTTTTCAGCCACCCATAGCTGTCAGGAAACTGAGAATTGAGGACTGAAACTGAATTTCACTCTCCTGGGGCTTTGTATTAGAGGCTGGCAAGGGGACCCAGAGCTGGGAAAGGGTGTTAAGTAAGCCAGCCATACTCTTTGTAACACCAACCAAATTAAGTTTAGGACAAAAAATAAGCACATTTCATATTTTCAAGTGCACACACACACACACACACACACACACACACACACGCACCCACGCACACACACACACCCTCATGAAATCAACATTTCAAAATATTAGATTGTTGTACACACACACACACACACACATACACACACACACACACCAGGAAGTTATGACCTTAAAGAAATGGTGACCTAAACATTGAAGTAAGATTTTTTTGCTTGTTTTTCAAAATCCTGAATAACATTAAAAGGATACTGTCAAGAAATAAGAGGTGTATATAAAGAAAATTGTCTAATGTGTGTTATATTGCAATTTGAAGAAGTATATAATGTGAATATATGGTTCTCCTTCTATAAATAGAATAAAAAATAATTCAAACATGAAACAAAATAAGAGCTTTTTGGAAAAGCCTTAATCTATGCTGGAAATATGGATGGTATGACTTTTAAGCATAAAGAAACAGATTTACTAATTCCATTTTTCTTTTTCTGTACAAGTTTAATCATATTAACTGAACTTGAAGTAAAAGGTTGCTAGTTAAACATGATATTCTGAATCATGTATATTGCTTTCTAGTTTGCTCAGTCAGTACACAGAAAAAGTTAGTAGACTGAATTACAGTTTAAGAATGTAATTATAAGTGTAGAAAATGTAAGCAAACTTTATAATGCATGTAAATCAGAATACAGTAGGAAAGAGGAATCATATATATAGTTTTCTATAAATTTGTTGATTACTAGATCCATAATGAATTTTATGAATATATACCTAGGGAAAGGACTAAAACTATTTAACATAAACAAACATTGGGAGACCAATAGGAAAAACATTAAAACAGGTAAAATTTTTTCTAATATTTTTGTTTCTTACATTGGAAAATCAACAAATTCTCTCTACATACTATCAAATAATAAGATGAAGTATAATATTAATGTTTTGATGTTTTATTGACAATTATGAAATGATCAAAAACATAGTTTAACTGGTAAACCAAACATAAATTTTAAATGTTTTCTCACTGAGAATAGTTTATTCTTAAATCTTACAGTTTAAGAAAGTATAAATAAAAATGTAATTAAGTTTTACATCCCTAAGAGAGAAAGATGCTGCAATTTAATTATAATTCAATTCTTTGGTAAAATTTAGAACTTTAGTTTTACATTTTTAAAGAGTTCTGTTAGACTTATTACAAAAATATATTTTCATCATAAACCATCATAGTCAAGGGAGAATGTAAGTGACATAAGTTGATTTAGGCATTTTTAAAGTTATTCATATGTAAAATCTGAATCACTGTTCCTCTTTAGTATTTTTGATGTCCTTATTATTTTCAAATATTTTATTCCCTGAATGATTAAGATAGTTAATGGCAGATTTCTTTAAATAGATCTCTGGATTGTCTCTAGAATTCTCTACTATGATAAGTACACCAGTTTTATAAGGCTTATTGATAATGCTTCATTTATCCTTTTAGAGTATATTTACAGAAGTTATTTAAAGCCAAACACGAGAAGAAGTGAGGAAGGGAATGGGGTGGAATTTGAGGAAAGGCTAAATAAATGATGTGGGTGTGTATGCCTCTACCATCTTGTACCCCAATAGATGTATGACTACACTGCACCAATAAAGATAAAATAAATCAATTTGAGAAATATTAAAAAATTAAACAATAAATAAGACTCATATTTCCTCTAAAATTGTTTTCAAATAGTTTATTTTATTAGCATGCCACAAACAACAATATACATGTACAGGCAGTGAAGTATTTGTTTTTAATTCTATCTGCTGAACAGGAATTATAGGATGCTATTAATCATAGATACATTTGATTTCAAAAGATGTTAAAATGTAAACAAACATGGAACTTATAATAGGTAATATGCAATACTTGACCTACTGTAGCACTTTCCTGCTATGGAGTGACATGGCCATCAAGCACTGAATTCTTATATATTTAATGCTGAATGTTTCAGATGGCCCAGACAAACATGTGTCCTTTCACAATGGTCGATGAGCCAAGCTATACACTAAACTTAAAAGGTATATTTATTTCTAGTCAGTATGGAGCCCCTTTTAAAATTTACAGAGTCCATTGATTTTACTTTGTGGTGGGTAAGGTTCTAAATTTTACTCTAACAGAAATATAATTTTACCATCATGGAAATTAAAAGTTTTAGTATTCACATTAAAAAAATAAGTGAATGGAATTTAATATTATATTTAAGCCTGATATTAACAAAGTAGTAGTAGTATTTCAACATGCAGTCAGAATAACAATATTGTTGCAATATTTTATATGGTTTTGGTACTGAGTCTTAAATTTTCAGTGTGTGTTTTGTATTTATACAACTAGAACTTGGACTAGTGCTCAGTAGCCAAATGTAACTGGCAGTGAATATGATGGATAGCACAGCTCTAGATTATAAATGACAGTGTAGTTCTACATTCTCAATCTCAATATTTTTCAAATACATCTATCTTAACCTCAGTTTAGATCCATTTGACTGTGGGTGTCAGGGGCCAGCTGTGGTTGCAGGTGGTGAGATACTCAGAATGAAGAAATCAAACAGATCCTCATCTGGAGGAGAACAAACATCATACAACAACTTTATTCATAGGCCACTCTCTTACATAGGGTTCTGGGCAAAATGGCACATGTTCATGGCAATGTGACATGTGCATGCACATTATATTTTGCTTGTCATTACATATGATTATACACAGTGTGCATGTGCAAAGTATATGTACATGTATGGCTGTGTTGGGTCTTGCAGTCACCACCAGCCTATAATACTTCTGGGTTCTCAAAGTGGCCAAAGAATTGTGTATATGGTGCTATGACTTGAGATTCATTGACTTCTCTAGGAGCTGCCACCCAAACATTAAGGTGCATGTGAAGAGTGAGGCAAAGAGTCAAGGCTAAGAGTAGATAGAGGCCTGTGGTTGGGAAGGTAGACAAGAAAGCCCTGTTCTCTATTAAATGGCTAAGGAGACCTCATCCAGAAAGAATGGGTCATTTGTGTAGAGTATCTGTTTACACACAGGTTTGAATTTTTATTAGATTCATATTGTCTTTCTCTTTTTCTCTCTCTCTACTCTCTCTCTCTATCCTTCTTTCCCTCCCTTTTCCCTCTCTTTCCCTTTGTACCTCCTTCTCTGTCTCATCTCTTCCATCTTTTTCTCTATCTCATTCGTATTTTCACTCCTGTTTTCCTCTTTCAGAGCCTTTCGGAGCCACATTTTTTATATCATTCTTGGTTAGTCTCCTTTAATATCTTCTTCTCTCCATTTCCTTTCCCTCTCTTTGTTCCTTCTGCATTTATTCTCTGCTTTTTCTGTCTTGAGACATAAAATCCATTCACTGTTGATCCATCATGGTAAGCAGTAATTTTTTTTTTCTCTTTGATATTTTTACATCCACATGCTTAAGCACGAACTGCAAACTTTATTTTCACTGCCTAACCCTGTGCTCACTCAGAACACCAGCTACTTGCCATAGTTTTGTTGTGTTTAATGTTTGCTTATAATTTATATCCTACATAATTTTCTGAATTATATCTGACTGTCTTTCATCAGAATGCCTTCCACATGCTGAGCTATATTCCTCGAGCTGTTTTGTGCTGTGTTATGCACTCACAAATCTTTATTATTGCTATATGCTTGGAATGAAAAATTAAAAAGATATTAATTTCTGATTGTCTCAACCAGTTTCAGTTTGTGTTATAATTATGTAGAGAGTGTTTTATAAATTTAACATTATTTTGAAGCATAAAAATAAAAGTAAACCAATTGATACCAATTTAGTCAATTCATGAAATTCATTTTCATATAGGGAGATATAAAATTTAAAAATGAATTAAAGTTTTCGACTTAATAAAAAAGCACTTGTAGTTCTAGGAGTTTTATTTTGTTTTATATTAGTGAATACTAACCATGTGGGTTAAAGAAAAATGGAAGTCTACAAATAAGAATTTTTTATGATGGGGATTGAACTCATGGAACTTTTACCTCCAAGATACCTTAGCCTTTTTTTATTTTTTTGTTTTGAAGCAGAGTCTATCTAGTTGCTGAGTATCTCACTAAGTTGTTGAATATGGCCTCAACCTGTGATCCTTTTGTCTCCACTTCCCAAGTTCTAGGACTGTGAGCATGTGTTCACCACTATCATGTCTGGCTTATGAACACATCTTAAAGCAAAAAGAGTGATAAGAATAATTATATATATTATATATGTCATATATATATATATATATGATTCTATGTAGGTGCCAATTGTATGGATAAAAAAACTATATTACTTTTAATAATCTAATGAAGTTCATTGCCATTATCATAGTAAAGAAAATAGGTACAAAATTATAACTGGCAAGAAAGTAGTAGAACCAGAATTCAATCAAAAGGCATATTTTTTCAGATGTGACTTTCTAGATAGTTATCTCTCATCAGGCATGTAAATATTCATATAATAAAGAGAAGAGGGAATATGACACGTTTTTTGGAATGTCAGCGTGCTAGGTTTGATTACTATGGATTTCAGTTTCCAAGTTACAGTAAAATGACAGAAACTTGTGCCAGCCATTCCTCAGTACCTATGGTCATCTGCCATTCAGTTTTTATCCAGGCATAAGGTTGCCTGAGATTACAGAATGCATTTCTTATTATTTTTGAACCTAGATGAGGCATTTGGCTATTTTCTGACTGGTGTGACAGCACATTTTTGTTTAATGACCAGAGTCTTGCCTTTAAAGAAAAATATAAAGCAGTTATGAATGACTCTTCTCCTTTGTCCTTGGCTTGTTTCTTTTTCCCCTTTTCCAACATTTAGATTGTGCATCTTAAACTCTGAAGTCAGGTCACCCCCATAGGGATGACAGACAACAAAAGAGAAGACAATAAACTAACTCATGCTAGTCTCCAAACCAACCTGCATCTGCATCGGAGATAAATGTCTTCCTTAAACCACTTTTAGTCTGGGTCTTTACTAAAGGAATCCATCTGATATCCTACCCAGTATAAGTGTACCAGATTTACTACATAGTTCTCTATATCAGTTATCAACAGCTTTCTTCCTGCTTGTCTTTTGCCATTTGTTCAGGGATAGACTAAAATGTCTGGTGGAGAAGAGAATAGAGCAACGTGTGTTCTTATTTTCACTATGCTTCTATGATTCTATTCAAGAACTTTATATCCAGTGCCCCTTAGCTTTTTATAAACTATAATATGTGCATATTACAAACATACATGTACATGCATACACATTCACAAACACAATCCAGAGATAGAAACTAAAGTTTTGCACGAGAAATATGGCTCTGATTCAAGATATGTAGATAACTATGTTTTCAGGAATATAGTTTCCTAGTGAAAACCTCTTGTTGGAAAATATGGCCTAACTCAATTTATTCCAATTGATGGGGACAACAACTGTAGAAAGTCTTGTTTTTAAAACCCTCTGAATGAAATAATAGAAGAGGTTCAATTACAATGTGAAAGGTAGGGTTTGTCATGCCACTAAGTAGTGTTAGAAATACCAGTTAAATCGGTGTTCCAGCTCACTATTTCTTGAAAAATGATGGGAGTGGGAAGAGAATTTCATTATTCTCTAAACTGTTTTCAATTTTTACCTTAGACAAACTGTGTACATAGAGTCAAACGGTACTCAGTTGGAAATAACTTGACACCGCATATATTAAGCTAAAGGAAAGGAGATGTGAGTACACCGAAACTGATTTAGTATGCAATATTTATCTGTGGGAGAGAGAACACAATTCAATTCAGGCTGATTCATCCTCCGTTCTCTGTGCACAGAATCCCACAGGAGGTCATCTACTATCATTTTATACCTATTTGGTATGCTCAAATAGATCAGGGAATAATAGAGTAAAACCTGCAATCTAGGCAGACAGGGTAACCTGCTCTTCCCCATGTAGCTAGCATGCAGAGCTTAAGTTTTAGTTTTTTCCCTATCCACTTTGTGACTGTGAAATTACCATAATTGTTTTTTTTTAAAAAACTTTTGCATTTTCACATTACCCATCAACCTAGGAGGCCTTCCACGCTGTGTACTGTTTCTGTTTTAGGATGAGAGTTGTTTCTGAGTTTTATTTATTTATCCAATTTGGTTAATTCTCTTGCTGCAACCCATAGATACAGCATGACATTTTTTAAACTTTCTTATTTATCTCGATCATTTTGTTGGGACTCCAAATATAAATATCCTTTCTTTCTTCAAATAGTTTTCTAAGTATTATTATTATTATTATTATTATTATTATTATTATTTATTATTTGTGTGTGTGTGTGGTACTAATACTAATACCAAGAATTAAACCAAGGGGCACTCTAACTCTGAGCTATATCCTCAGCTCTACTTTATTTTTTATTTTGAAGCAGTGTCTTGCTAGGTTGCTGAGGGTGTCCTCCAACCTATGATCCTCCTGTCTCAGCCTCCCAAATATTGGGATTATAAATGTGCTCTACCATGACTGGCTATAATAATATTTTAAAAGTAAACATACCAGAAGATTTTTATAAAAGTAGAGGTATTATATAAGAAGATAAGCTCTAACTTTGAATAAACTTAATCAAACATGTTTCTTAAGTTACTACATTTTCCCACTTAATTACTATGAATTCTTTTTAGTATTGTTATTGCCATTATTCTTAGTAGTTGTCTTCTGTCATTCAAAAAATTAAGAATCTGGATGTGGTGGCACATGCTTATCATCTGAGCCAGAAGGATCCTTTTAAGCCTTAGCTACTTAGCAAGACCCTGTTTCAACATATAAAGCAAAAAAGCTGGGGGATTAGCCTGGGTTTAATCCCCAGCTCACTCTCACCATGCACACACAGTATGAGAATGTTTTAACAGTATTAGAGTGTTTTAACAATATGAGAGTGTTTTAATGATTCACTTTTTTGAAAAACACAAATTATATATTTGCACAAAGATGGAAACTTATTTTTATAAATATATACATTAAAACATCTATATGCAAACAGTAATTCTTCAAAATAGCAATTTTGGAAGGGTGTCACTTATTCCAATAACACTATGTTTAAAATTCCTAGAGTACATTTCCTGTGAATCTTCTAAGCTATTTTATGTTTTCCGAAATGACCACTTTTATTGCTTGGTAGCTATACAGAATTTTAAAACCAAAGTGGTTTTAATCCAGTTTTGTTGTTTCCCGTATTCCTAGTCAAGCTGAAGGAATCTTGGCTCTTTTTAAGATATCATACCCATTTGTGATAAGTTATTAGTAACAATAAAAATGTTCATGTCTAATTTCAGCTCATTTTCCTTTTACTTCTAATTTCTCTTCTCGAAGTTCCAGTTTCTCCTTAGTCAGTTGGGATTTAAATATGGACAGTGTACTTGCTTATTTTTCTCTCCATTTTCTTAGACCGGTGTTGAGACCCTCAGATTCTGTAGGATTCATCCCTACTCTATTTTCACAACAAGAGCCAATGCCAATTCAATTTAGGGCTTTATAAATACTTTCTGTGTTGAAATTATTTTCCTTCCCCAAACACGAGTCTCAATCTTCTTCTAATTCTTAAATCTTTTATGTTGTACCTTAAAGGCAGGGAATATACAGTTTGCCGGGTGCATGACTCCAGGTTGGCCTGGACTCCCCATTTGGTAGGCCTTTTTCTCTGATGGTTTGTGGCCATAACAGAAAAAGCAGTCTGTGCTTTCTGTCCCAAATGATCAGATGACCAAAGACCTTTAAAAGTATTGTATATGCTAGTAGAGGAATAAGTGGATAGAGCTGGTCTTTCACAAGGACATACTTAGACATATTATAAATTTTCTTCCCTTTTTAAACACAGGTTAGAACTTGATGCAATAACATGAGTTTGATTTGGGCTAGCATCTGGAAGTTTAGCTGGATTAATGCCATAAAGAAGCTGATATGGCCATCTAACTCTCTTAATAAGCTTTATGCTAACATATGATTTAAACAATAGTCTAATATTGTTTTTTCCAAAGATATTATATTAAGATCCAAAATGCTGAAATCATCAGTGCTAAAAATTCCATTACTGAAGTTGAATTCAACCTTTATCTTGGCAATAATCACACAAATGAATCATAAATCCTACTTCCAGCTTCACTCGATATTTTCCAACTCTTTTTTTTTTTTTTTTCTCCTGGGAGAGGGGCCATTTGATTCTAAGGCTATATTATTGAGAAACTAAACTTGCTAATAAGAAATCTGGGTTTATTCCGGTTTTTCTTTTCCCTTCTTAGGCAACATCTATCTCATTAAAAACCACTAAAGAGACAAATTCAAGGTCATGTCTGATGAAACTGAGATACTGAGAGATTTGGAACCTCATCATGTTCATGTCTCATCTGCCTGGCATGTAATTGTCATAAAAATATAATTTAGGCAATTATAGGGAGCAATTTTAAAGAAAAGTAGGAAAACATAAACTGTTCTCTGAAGTTCATTTAGGGAACAATATTTAAATAACATGAAGTGAATTTTCTATATGAATGTATTTTAATATGTCACTAGAAATCAGGTTTATATAAAATATTTAGACTTTTTAAATTTTTTATTGCCTGGGTTTAGTATCTCTCCCTTATGAGTCTTTAAAACTCTGCTGATCTTTATCTGTGCACTGTTTTGCTCAAGGTCATTCTGTCCTGACTTGATTATGCCTTTTTAATCAAGATAAACATTTTTCACACTTTGTATCTGTTTTTTATCCAAAGATCAGCATAAGAGTAGGATTTGCATCATGCACTCTGCTGAGTGACTTCTGGATTCTTGCACTGTGAGTGCCATAATCCCTTCAGTTATTTCAAGGTTGCATATCCTTTATTATGTATGCTATATAACACTCTCAGTTTTTTCTTTAAATGATCTGCATTTCTGCTGCTTTGTCTTATTCCTCCTACACTGCATGTGTTATTGCAAAAGACATGAAGATTACATTTTGGAGGAAATAAACTGTAAATTCTTGGGACAACAGTTACATTTTAAGAGTACAGTTACATTTCTGTATTAATACTGATTGTAATCCCAGTACTGAAGAGGCTGAGACAGTAGAATTTCAGGTTCATAATTTGTAATCCCCTTGCTCGGGACGCAGAGACAGGAGGATACCGCAGGTTCAAAGCCAGCCCTGCTGGCTTAAGAGACCCTGTTTCCAAATAAAAAAGTATAAAAATAGGTCTGGGAGTGTAGCCCGAGGTGGAAGGGTTTCCTTTCAGGAACCCCAGTACCACACACACACACAAAAGAACCAGCCTCAGCAACTTTGTGATACCCTATTACAAAATGAAAATAAAAATAGGGCTGGAGGTATAGCTAAGAGATAAAATGCCCTCTGGGCTCAGTTTCCAGTAATGCACACACACACACACACACACACACACACACACACACACACACACTCACACACAAACACTAGAGTAATGTTTCAAAAAACAGAATTGTTACAAACTATGTTAGTGGAACATTGAATAGGTTATAAAATTCATTTGTTAAATCACTTATTTAGATAATAGTCACTGAGATGTGCTATATACTAGACAAAGTCTTTTCATGAGAAATACAAAATATAAACACATAAAGATGTAGATATGTAAGCCGGGCGTGGTGGCGCACGCTTGTAATCCCCGCGCTTGGGAGGCAGAGACAGGAGGATCGCGCAGGTTCGAAGCCAGCCGCGCGCGCTGGCTTAGGAGACCCTGTTTCCAAATAAAAATGCAAAAATAGGTCTGGGAGTGTAGCCCGGAGGTAGAAGGGCTTCCAGGAACCCCAGTACCACCAAAAAAAAAAAAAGATGTAGATATGTATGGTTTTTCCTTCAAAAGCTCACAAAATGCACCAAATATTATGTCACAAGCAAACCTGTGCTGAAGCAAATGTGACAGCATTTTTTGCTTTCTTAAAAAGTGCAGGCAGGAGTCTTATTTAAGATTGTACTACGTAGGTCGGGTGTGGTGTCGCACGCTTGTAATCCCCGCGTTTACGAGGCTGAGATTACAAGGGGAGGATCACACAGGTTCGAAGCCAGCCTCAGCTACTTAGTGAGGCTCTCAGCAACTTGGTGAGACCCTGTTTCCAAATAAAATATAAAGTAGGTCTGGGAGTATAGCCCGGAGGTAGAAAGCCTCTGGGATCCACCCCCAGTACCACACACACACACACATACGCAAAAGATCGTACTATGTACAAGCTAGTAGGATATGTATTATAAAAGATCATGAGTAACAATTAAAATTTAAACTCAAATTATTTTGTTTTCACTCTGATAGTTAGAAATTGTTACTTTTTAAAGATTGCTACACATTTGTATTTATTTTTATTGTACCCTCAATTCTTTTACCTGCTTTCTAACATCTTGGATCATTTTCTTGATTCTTGAATTAAAACTTTAGTAATTCCTCAGAGAATGTCTCTCGATGGTAAACTTTCACAGATTTTTGGATGATCTTCATGGAGAATTGTTTTGTAGTCCCAGTTTATGCTCACAATTTTATACTTTTAAAAGTTGGAGATATTATATCTTTACATTGTTGTATGCTTGCTGCCAAATTTATTTTCTTCTTTTATAAGTTACTATGACAGTAATATTTGAAAAATGTATTTTAAGACAGATAATTGAGAGAAAGAGCCAGTAATACAAAACAGCTTACAATATGACACTGAAATAATTGAAACAGAAATTGAGATAAGTACAAAGAGAAATAAACAAGTAAAAATTCATGGTTGAAAATTTAAATATACCACATCAGTGCCATTATCAATAGTTGATAGAAGATGCAAGATAACAGGAAATTATAGATATTTTAACCAATAAAATTCACAAAAATTGTTGTAATTTAATGTAGCTTAGTGGTAAATTACTTGCCTAATATATGTGATGACTAGGTTCAATCAACAGCAAGAAAAAAATAAAGCAATCTTATAAGTATATCTAGCAACTTATATAAAAAAGAAGAAAGATTGAAAATGTATAGGTTAGCATTCATTTCAACATATGAAAATAACAATAATATAAATTAAATTTAAAATGAATGGTATGAAAATATATTATGCTTTTATAAAGCAGAAATGTATAAAAAACTTAGTGTGCAAAAATATCAATAAAGATGTAGTTGGTTATCTAAATATGTAATAACAATGATAGACCCATAATAAAATTTACATGGAAATAAAGAGTATACGAATTCATATGATATAGGTAATTGTAGGTAATCATGCTGAATATTATTTTAAAGATCCCTCTGTGCTCACGACATAAAAAAAAGTGAATAACTTGCAAGAAGAATATAATATCAAAGCTGTTGTGGTGGGAACTGTCACGGGGGCCCTGTTGGGCTCTCAGAGTGTAACAGTGAGAGATGTAGCCGCAGGTTCTTGTTCTGAGCTGTGTGTAGAAAACAACAGCCCAAACTCATTTGATGTAAGCTTAAGCAATTTTATTATTAAAAGATGGATAGATAGAAACAAATAGTAAAGCCATATACCCCAAAAGGGGTGGGTTATAGGTGAGTGACTTGAAAATAAGTCACTGAAGTTGTTGGATACAGAACATCTTTATAGATACATATTCCTTCATCTTGCTCATCCTATAATCCTCTAACCTAGGTGTAAGTCCACCCATTAACTCCATGCAGGCCCCTTCTTTATGATTATGAGGATTGTGATTATGGGATTTCTCTCTGGGCCAAAAAAAATGTCTTTCTGCATTACTGCAGGTATAAGCCTAGGTTTCTTTGTTAGGACCAGAATGATGAACAAAGTCAGGGGTCACTTGGTATCTGCTCCCCTTTGACAGAGGTCTGCACCCTCCTCCTGCACTCTTAGGGAATTCTTAGTTCTCTTGCTAGATGTCATTTATTATGTAAACCGGTTTTTAGAATATGAATGCCCTAGGTCCCAACTCTTCTATCTACTTCCTAATTACTTTTAGTGAGGGGACTCTGCATTATAAGACTGCCTGAGTGCCTGGCAGTAACCAGGCCCTGAATTTTATATTTTGAAACCAATTTTTCCATACATTACTAGCAAATTCACTTTTCAAAGTAATTTTCCAATACATTAATACCACAGCTATTTTCAATAACATTTTGAAGTCATTTCCCAATACTGGTACAAAAACTGAATAAAATAAAAATAATAAATATTTCTCAAAATGAACAAAACTCAAGACCTACTATATTTATAATGAAGTTCCGCTGAAACCTAGAAAGTTTATGTTCTAAACATAGAAAGTTTAGAATATAATGATTACAGGGAAGAGAAAGATATCTCAAGTAGACTTTACCAGAAGAATTAAGACTGATAAATTAACATGAGTTCAATTTAATTTTCTCTTCTTCTAAAGATACCACAGAAAATGAGAAATAATTCAGTATGTGAGAGTTAATATTCCCAGCCCCTAAATTTCACAGAGAGCTAGAGTCCAGAATATATTTTAAGAACTACTATCAACCATTAGTGGACTAGAAGAGTGAAGTTTCTCATAGACACTCCCTGAGCGCTGCAGGTGGGCTTACCTCAACCCTATGGTTTTATTAGGGACCCTGGGCTCTTAGAATAAACCCATCTGGAATATTACTGGTTTGAGGACAAAGGATAAAGAGTTGTGATATCATAATTGCCTTTTTAATTTTGTCCATATAATTTGAGATTTATAGGATAAAGCAGTGAAGTCCTTGTACAGAGAGGAATTCCATTTAGAATTGAACCTCAGGAGCCAGGCGTGGTGGCGCACGCTTGTAATCCCCGCGCTTGGGAGGCAGAGACAGGAGGATCGCGCAGGTTCGAAGCTAGCCCCGCGCGCTGGCTTAGGAGACCCTGTTTCCAAATAAAAATGCAAAAATAGGTCTGGGAGTGTAGCCCGGAGGTAGAAGGGCTTCCAGGAACCCCAGTACCACCAAAAAAAAAAAAAAAAAAAAAATTATAAAATAGGTCTGGGAGTGTAGCCCGGAGGAAAAGGGCTTCCAGAAACCCCACTACCACCAAAAAAAAAAAAAAAAAAAAAAAAAGAATTGAACCTCAGGAAGGAATGGAGAAGATTCTAAACTTTTACACAGTCATCTCCCATGATACATATAACAGACATAAAATACATCAAATAATACTCAGGCTTATTATAAGTTAGGAAGATGCCAATTAAAATCAAAGTGGCACATACTTGTAATCCTAGTACTTGGAAGGCTGAAACAAAAGAATGGCAGGTTTCTGGCCAGCCTCAGTTACTTAGTGAGTCCTTCTGTAACTTAACGAGACCCTGTTTCAAAAAAATTAAGAATAAAAAATAGGACTGGGGTTGTAGCTTGGAGGTAGAATGTCCTAGGTTCAATTCCCAGTAAAATAAATAAATAAATAAACAAACAAACAGTGATATATACATCCACTTGTTCTATCAAAAAAAAGGAAGAAAAACATCTGGTTGTAACAAATTTTGTGAATATTTGGACAACTAAGATACCCTTATATTATGGTAGAAGTGTGAAAATGTAGAAATACTTTGGAAAATATTTGTTAGTATCTAGTGAAGACCTAGCATCCTATGACTTCATCTTCTCTGAATTTGAATATGCACCAAGGGGCACTATCAGAGGTCTCTTAGAAGACCTCTACAAGTAGCTCAGAGCATATTTGTTTCTTATAGCCCCAAATGATAAACACCTCGCATTTTCATTAACAATAAAATGAATAATGTATCAGTGTATTTATTCACTTTGTTAATATGGCTTTAACAATTATATGAGTTATATTTCTAAAATAAATAATATAGTAGTGGCGTTAGAAAAATGTATCTTACAAAAGCCACTTATTTTCTCACAAACTTATTATTTAATAAAATGTAATTTGTAAGCCAGGCGTGGTGGTGCACGCTTGTAATCCTCATGCTTGAGAGGCAGAGACAAGAGGATCGCGCAGGTTCAGAGCCAAATGCGTGTGCTGGCTTAGGAGACCCTGTTTCCAAGTAAAAATGTAAAAATAGGTCTGGGAGTGTAGCCCGGAGGTAGAAGGGCTTCCAGGAACCCCAGTACCACCAAAAAAAAAAAAAAAAAAAAAAATGTAATTTATAGATGAGTAGTATATGATATGACCATTAAGATAAATTTTAAAGTAAGCAACTGTTAGATACTGTATAATTAGAAGAATGCATACATAGTTAAATTATACATTTAAAGGAGATAATTATTTTTAAAGATCTTAGGTAAAGATGAAAAGAAAATTTTGTAGGTTTTTAAGATGAAAGCCAAATCCACTCTCTTCCTGCTTCCTCTTTACCTTGAACTGCCAATGTCAGAAAGCCTATTAGGAATTTAATTTTTTTCTACTTAAATCTACAAACAATAAAAGAATAATTTTTGTTATATCTAAGATAGATTATTGGTTAATTTTAAAAGCAGATCTTATTCCTTTAAAACAATTATTTTTAGAGTATCAAGTGGGATTGGAATAAAACATATACTAAATATGAGATTTCTATAATATGTCATTTTACTTAACAAAATCTAGTCTATTCCTTAAAGAAAAAATCTTCACAGAAATAATTGTATTTTCTTCAAGCAATTTCTGTTATTTCGGCCTTTGCCAATCTGACAAAATTTTAGGCATACAAATTGCAGTCTGCTTACTTTAGCCAAAATCAACTTGAAGAGTTCTGCCCATAAAAATGTCTCACTTCTCTAGCTCTCAAACAGATTTAAATGAGGAAAATCTGGTACTTAATGTTCTTCTGGTAAGGTTGCTTAGCGACCACTCCACCCTGCAGCTTACACTGTGGTTTAGGTGTAAAGTTAACTATTGCAACGCTTTTGTGAATACAAGTGAACACACAAATGTATGTAATAAAATACGCCTGCAAAACTCATTTGACATGTATTTGGACAAGCCAACTGGAGTTTACTCTTTTAAAATATCAACTCTTTTTTCTTCATAAATTGTATTTCTAAACCAGCTATGCATGGATAATTTTAGAATTGATCACAGGTTTATCTTTTTTTTAAAGATTTGTTTTCATTGACTTAAGATTTCAGCTAAAGATAGGCTATATATGTCAGATGACTTTTAAAGTCATCAATAAACTTGTTAAATAAGTATTTTAATTAAGGGGTTTTATGTGAAATGGTTTAGAAGTAAAGCTGATGTTTAGAGTATCTTAACCTCATCAACTTAAACCATTTTCAAAGAAAATGTAAAATATTCTATAGACTATTTTCTCTTAATATATGTGAATATATTTTAATAGTTTTTATCCTTTATTTTTTCAGATCTCTAGTTTGATAAATATTATAAATAAGAGTTCTGATCTCTACAGCTATAATAGAGAAAATTCCTCATTACATTTCAACCTTTGGTTCTGAATCAAATCTTTATTTTATTGGTCTTCTATTCTGCATCATTTATTGTATTTTCTACTTGGGCTTGTTATCGTCCCCTAAGACTCCGACCCACAGGGGCTTAGAGAACGACACAGACACCTCTTCAGCTGAAATATGAATTCTTCTTTAATGGATCCTTAATTCTTCTTCTAATATGTCTCAATATGTCTCTGAATATGTCTCTCTTAATATGTCTGACAATGCGTGCAGCAAGCACAATATATATCAGCATCATAATCCCTCCCTCTATTCCCTACCAACCCCAAGCTTTCCACAGCTAGGGCATGCACACTTCTGACTCTCTCATAGGCAGGCTGGTGGTAGCATGAGGCTTTGCATCACTGATCATTCTGCAGGCACGTAGCATGGCACACTGCGCATGCTCAAGGAGACGTCCATCTTGTGAGTCTCATGACTTGGCTGCAAGCCTAGGCACCATCTTGAATCCACGCTGGCAACAAGCCTGGGTGCCGTCTCGGTCCAGCCGAGTGGGCCCCGACAGCTTGTCACAAAAATTCTAATCAAAGTCTTTTTCAAAAAACAAATGGGAGGCTGAGACAAGAGATCACAGGTTTGTGGCCAGCCTTAGCTACTTAGTGAGGCTCTCTGCAACATGAGACCCTGTTTCAAAAAAAAAAAAAAAAAAAAATTGACTGGGGATATAGCTTGGAGGTACAATGCCTCTGGGCTCAATTCTGTTTTCAGCGTGCCTGTGAAGTTATGAGCCAAGGAAGGTGCAAAATCTTGTAAGTCTCATTTAGCATATAAATATTCTTGTGAAAGGTTCCTAGGCACATTATTTGTAAAAAGTATTATTTTAAGACATACACAATCTCCACTTCTACTTCTAATATACACAAAATTACTCAAATTTTGAGACCAATTATGGGTTTTTCTTAATTTTCAGTTCTTTTGACTGAGGTCATAAAGAAAACTTTGATTCTCCTCCTCAAATCATTAACCCAATGAGGCTGGTTATATAATTAATACCTATTGAGCTACATTATTGAAATATATTGTCTTTAACGATTGGAGTAGTTTTATTACTCGGGAATTATTTTACTTAGCTTTATTATGTTTTGTGAAAATTGTAATATATTGATCTTTAAGAAGAAATAGTTATTTTAGAGAGAAATGATTTTTTAAAACTATGGCTGTTTTAGCCTGGCGTGGTGGCGCACGCTTGTAATCCCCGCCCTTGGGAGGCAGAGACAGGAGGCTCTTGCAGGTTCGAAGCCAGCCATGCTGGGTTAAGAGACCCTGTTTCTAAATAAAAATTAAAAAAAAAATAGGTCTGAAAGTGTAGCCTGGAGGTAGAAGGGCTTCCAGGAACCCCAGTTACCACCAAAAAAAAAAAAAAAAAAAACCAAAACCAAAAACAACAACAACAAAAAAACTATGGCTATTTTAGTTTCTTATCAGCTTTCTTAAGTATTACCTTTTCCTTAGATGGAAAATATATTTTCCAAAGCTTATTATAATTGAGCATCATCATGGAAGAATATTTCAAGTCCAGATTCTAGTTGACTAGTTTTCTTGCTCAGTTACTAGTGAAATTGCAAAGAAACATTTTCCTTTTCTATGTGTCAAATTTTTCAGGATGGGCAGGTAATACCTAAATAGAGAATAAGCTAAATAATTAGAGAGGCTCAAGGGCTGAACATACCATGGGAACTAGAGACAGAGTTCTGATCTCTGCTACACAGATAGTGCTAATTGGAATATCCACAACAGTATTTCTGTGCATCAAACACAGGAATATTGTATACTGAACGCATGAGCAATACATTTTTGAAATTGTAAATAAATAAATTTTTCATAGGATTTATTTCCCTTAGATTGATCAGTTCAATAAAAGAGACAGCAAATGGATCACAGCATTTCCTAAGTAGGCATTCAGTGCCTAGAAGTTATCTTTAAATTCTCTTACTGTTGTTGACCTCCTGGTCTCTTGTTCTGCTGAGAGTGCCCAAGGCAGCTCTTTCTGTCAGTGTCTGAAAAGAAGCATTGATTCTCTCCTAACTATTCGGTACAGCACAGACCCACAGATTAAGAGAGGTGCTAATGGCAAGATCCAAAGGAGAGAAAAAGTTTCAGCGGGCGTGGGCAGGCATATACGATGCAGGAGCAGTTATTGCCTGCGCTAAAGAATGCACGCATAGAAATAGAGAGACATTTATTGAAGAGCATAAAAATGGAGATAAAAAGCAGAACTGCCTATGAGAAAAAGATAAAGGAAAGAAGGAGAGATGTTCCTTGAATAAACAAGCAACATTTGGATAAACAAGGAGGTGGAGGGAGCAAATTCGAGATGACAGATGGAGCTGGCTTCCAAAAGTGCAAGATTACACTAAAGAGCTTCAGCTCAGCATTCAACAAAGGGTTAGAAGGTTCCCTAGCACAGACTGGAATACCTTTTCCTGTACTAGAAAATGAAATATTAAAAGGCTTTATTATTGCACTGGAGCAGATAATTAGGCAATTAAAACTATTAAAATGTGATAGAATATCAGAACTATAAAGCATGCCTGCCAAGTTTCAACTTTTCGAGCTAAGACTTGGCTTTTGAAACGTTACCCTTGCTTTTAAAACTTATTAGTGCTTTGTTGCTGATTAAGTTCCCTTTCATTTTTTGGAAGCAGATATATTGAAGGTGGAAGTAGGATGTGATGTCACACAAAAATAATAAATTTATAAGGATTTTATATATAAAATTAAAGAAACAGGGCATTCTTTGGGAAAATATTGATAAATTAAAGATAATTGTGACTGGGCATCGTGGCTTATGCCTGTAATTCTAGGACTTGTGAAACAGGGGTTTCTTCTGAGCCGCACCCCAAGATAAAAAGGGGGTTACCTGAGAAGAAACCTGGAGTTTCATCTTAGATGAAACGGAGTTTCTTGAGAAGAAACTCAGCATCTCCATATAGGGTTCTTGTCTATGGTGAGTGAAGAATGACACCTGCAGACCTCAGGAAGGGGAGTAAAAGGTTTATTGGAACTAGCAGGGAATGGGGAAAGGTGGATGAACACCCCCAAAGAGGCTTGAACTCGGGTGTCCAGCAGCTGCTTTCAGGACAATACTTGAGAGTAGCCCAAGCCGAATTGCCTTTAGTTGTAGGCGGCTTTCTTCTAGAGTCCACATGATTTGCCAGAAGAGAATAGGAAAAGAGGCAGAACACCGCTCGGGCTGTCGGGTCTTCCCGTGTCCAGTAGTTGCCTTTAGGTCACTACCTGAGTGTCACCCAAGCCAAGTGCCGTCAGTTGCAAACTACTTTCTCCCAGAGTCCACGCAATCTGCCAGAAAAGAGGTGCAGGTCACCCCTAGGGACCCTGCTCAGCCTTGATGTCCAGCAGAGGCCTTCAGGTCACTACTCAAGAGCAGCTCAAGCCACCTGCCCTCAGATGCACTCTGCCTTCTCTCAGGGCCAACGCGACCTGCGAGAGAGAAAACAGTTCCCCCAAAGGGGAGGGGGTCCCGAGAAGGAAAAGCCCAATTTGCTATCTGACTAGGGGCTTTGTCGATGCCTGCGAGGAGTCCTCTTTCGGTTAGGGTGACTTTTGGGATCCCGGGAATTCTGAGAAGCAGCTCTCAGGATTTGCATAGGGTATTTGCAAGTCCTTTAAGAATCTCCTTTCAGACTTGCTGGTGAGGAGCTCCTGGGTTTGATGATTAGTAAACATATGGCTTTGTGCAGCTCTGGTCCTTCTTATCTCTGAGCCTTTGGAATTTCAGGTATTTGTCGCCCTTCAGGAAACTCAGGAAATTAACTTTTTCTACGGAGGCCTTTTCCCTATCTGCCTATTTCCTTTCTATCTCCTCACTTGGAAGGTTGAGACAGGAAGATCTCAGGTTTGAAGCCAGCCTTAGAAACTTATGATACCATGTTTCCTAATAAAAAACAAAACAGGTCTGGGAGTATAGCTCAGAGGTAGAATACTTCCATATTCAATCCACAGCACCACATTAGAAAGAGAAAAAAGATAATTTTATTAGCTAAGAATAATTATTTTTGAAAGACTAATATTAAAAAAGATTAGTAGAGATAATGAATTATTCTCATAATAAATTTTTAACATTGATACCTATTTTTATTATTTCAAAACTTTCTGACTATACCAAATGACATACCTAAGGTACAAAGAAGATCTCAGAAATGAGAAAATAGAAATTAAATATAAGATTGATCAAAAAATTTCTAGTAAGAAATTTCTAATAGATACAGAAGTTTTTGGGGGCATACTGGTTTTTTAACCCAGAGGCATTCTACCTCTGAGTTATACCCCCAGTCCCATTTTATTGTGGTTTTTAAATAGGGTCTTGCTAGGTTGGTGAAAGTCTCTCTAAGTTTTTGAGACTGTCATTGAACCTGAGATTCTTCGGTTTTGCAGGCATGGAACAACATACCTGGCAGATAAGGTTTTTTGAAATCTTTAGAGAGAAGGTAATTTTCATATTAGTATAGGTAGTAGTATGTTTTAATATTGATTAAAAATAAAGTGTAATAATATATGTCTTCTAACTAGGACAAAAGGAAAACAGGTTAAATGGCTAAAAGACAATGTAAAAATACATTAAAATATGGTAGAGTACTTAAAAACTAGAAATGGTCTGGCTTCATGCTTAGAGGGTTTGATCAAATCTAAAAGTTTTGTATGGGGTGGGGGTGGGGGACTTGGGATTTAACCCAGGATCATTCTACCTCTGAGCTTCACCCCCAGCACTATTTTTTTTTTTTTTTTTTGAAACAAGGCCTCACTAAGTTCCATAGAGCCTTACTAAATTGCTGTGACCCTGCAATCCTCCTCTCAGCCTTTCAAGTACTTGGATTACCAGAATTCACCAATGCACCCAACTAAATCTAAACTTTCCAATTGATTCTAATACAATTTAATAGCTTATAATATTTAATAGCACCTATTGAACAAGCATAAATATTATAAGTCTGGAAATAAACATAGATTTTTATCTTAATTTAAAAACTTAGCAAAGATTTAAAGAAAAAAGTCTCTCAGAGTTTCTCAACACTTGGATACTTTGAGTACACTATAATTTACTGTGATATCAAAATATTCATAAATTTACATTGTAAATTACGATTAACCATAAAATAGTCTAGTTGAAACTTTTTATTTGGAAACAGGGTCTCTTAAACCAGCATGGCTGACTTTGAACCTGCACGATACTCCTGTCTTTACCTCCCAATCATGGGGATAACGAGCGTGCGCCACCATGTCCAGCTAGGTTTGGTTTCTTAAGGACACAGTTAATAACCATAATAATAACATGCCAACTGATGTATATATCTATAAAACCAGATTCTAAAATAAGAACAAATAACAAATTGAGAAAGAATCTTACTGTGTTGTCCAGCTGGGCTCAAGTGATCCTTCTTGAATGAATAAAAATAGAGTTAGGGAATTTAGGAGGGAGGTAAAAACACCAACCAGGTTATCAAAGACCTCTGCTTTATTCGGACTCTGTACCCTCCAGGGAGTCCGCCGGCTGTGGGGGAAGGGACCAAAGGGCCAAGCACCTGGAGAGTTGCTCAGAGTCCTGATTGGCCGGCTGAGTCATGTGGCAGAGTGGAAACACTGATATTTTATAGGCATGCCGATTCTCTCACAACATCTGTAGTTCCATGACCTCTGGAATCTGTCTCGCAATGTTTGGAGTCTCCTGATACCTGGAGTCTCGCGATATCTCTGCTTCTGGCTTCTGGGGTCTGCCTCCTGTCCCAGATGAGTGGTCACATGGGGGGACCCGACCTATCATTCATGCCTCAGTCTCTCAGCTAGCTAGGACTATAGGACTACAGGCATGTACTATTGTGCCTGACTTCAAAACTTTTTACTAAAACTAGTGCACTTAAAATTTTTAGTGAAAATTTTAATTAATACAACCTAACTATAAATTCTGGAAGCCAAGAGAGATGGTTGTAATTTCTGTACTTAAAGGCTGAGATCCTGTACTTAAAGGATCACAGATTAAAGAATAGCCTTAACAATTCTGAGGGGCTATCAGTAACCTAAGGAGATTTTGTTTCATACTAAAAAATAAAAATAGGGCTGGGGGTGTGACTCAGGGTTAGAACTCTCCCTGGTTCAATCCCCACTATCTATCTATATAAATAAATAAATAAATAAATAAATCCTGAAGATATTACTTAAAGGCTATCAGTTGTTCTGCCAAAAATTAAAAACAAACTATTAGAATGATCAGACTTGGCTTTTACCCAAGTGTGTGCTATGACTATTAACATTTTATATATAATATATGATAAGATGAGGACTGAAAAACACTGAGATAGAAATTTCTGTGCAGCTGAGACCAGAGGATTGCAGTTCACGGACAGACTCAGCTACTTAGTGAGACCCTTTGCAACTCAGTGAGACCCGGTTTCAAAATAAAGAATAAAAAATAGGGCAGGGGGTGTAGCACTGAGGTAGAATGCCCCTGGGTTCCACCCCCAGACCCACAAAGAAAAGAGAAAAAAAAAAGAAAAAAAAAGAAAAAAAAGAAATTTCTGTGCAGGTGTTTAGTAAATTAGAAGGGAAAGCAAAAATATACAATATTAATGGAAAAAGGAAAGCAAACATGAAACAGAAATAAGGAAATGTGTAGATGATGAGGTGGTTCTCTAACATACTTCCAAATGAAAAAATGTCAGCAGAAAATAAAGTGAATAGTAAAAAGAAAATAATTGAAGAAATAAAATTTGAGTTTATTGGAAGATGAAGAAATTTGTGAATGATCTTATTGCAAATTATCACTTCTGAGGGTGAAATAGAAGCATTGTGGTATAATTGCCATGCATCAGTACAGAGAGAGAATTCCAGAATACAGCAAGATGACAAATTTTGATTATCTACAGAAGAATACTATCAGAACAGCAAAGTTTTATTTTGCTCTAGCATCTGAGAAAAGAAATTTATATGATTACTTAGATTTCTCCCATAGACATGTAGCTAAAAGAACTATCAAAGGATGTGCTTCTGCAATTAAAAATAAAATACATGTGAAAAAGGAAATAAGATAAAGAGTTAACATACAGAAGTACTGGTAACGCATAAGCATAATTCACAAAAAATTAACAATAGAAAATGAGATCTAGAACAGAGAAAGAAAAATAGAAATATCAAAAATAGAAATAGAAATATTAAAAATAAATTCATATTAATAATAGGTAAAAATGACATGGTAGTCAAGGAAGGAAAATTCATAAAAATCTAAAATGTGTAATACTACTTGCCATATTTGGATAAATAGCGAGGAATTGATTAACATTTGTTAGAAAAATACAGACAAGTTAAAATGTTAACAGTTAAAGGGAGGTCTAAAAAGAAATCTATAAATTTATAAGAAATCTATAATTTCAAAGATGAAAATTTAGGAAAGAAATAAAAGACAAGTAATCCAAAACATCAGAAAAAAGGGTATAAGCAAATAAAATATATGTCAAAACAAAGTGGTATAAAACACCTCAAACTGTCAATAATTGCAACAAATGTAAGCAGGCTTAATTCTATATTCAATTATTTTAAAAAATCTTTCATCAACTAAATGTTGAAATTTAGATATTTGTTCCTTTATAAGAAATACCTAAATTTGAGGACACAGGAAAGTTGAGTATAAAGGAATAGAAAAATGTGCTTCCATAAAGGCTCTTCATAAATCCTGGTGCAGCCAACTTAACCTCAGACAAATGAGAATGCAAGGTAAATAGTGTGAAAAGGGCAGAGAGAGTCTCTTCTAAGTGTTTTTTAAAGGGTGAATCATATGAAACTAAAAACAGTAGAAAAGTGCCAATCTGAAATCAGTGTATAGCTCCATTGTCACTAAATCAAAAGAAAACAAGTAGAAAAAATTATTTGCCTGTGTCACTTTCAAGTTTGTCAAGAATATCAAACATGCAATTTAGTCTTTGTAAAATTCTGGCAAGTATAATAAAATATTATATGAGATTACCACTTTTATTTTCAATGCATAGGTACCAGTATTGTTAATACTTTGGTTTATATGCTTTCTATAGATGATGATGATGAAAGCTTTTTTTTTAATTGGGTTCTTTCTTTATAGCCAATAGACTATTTACTATTCACAAGAGTATCATTTGACCCCTTACTATGCAAATGAGAAAAACCGAGATATGAAATTAGTATGTGACAGAAAAATGAAACCAGTCAGTTTGATATAGCAGGAATCCCAGCAAGAACTCAAACTGGAACTTAGAATTATTTAATGTGTCTCTTGCAAACAGTGCCATAACCAGGAATATTTACTTACAGGCAGAATAGAATTTGTCCCACTGGAGACAGAGTTAGTTGTTAAGTTCTTGCCTTAGTTAACCGATTGCTCATATATGAAAGTAGGAATTCTAAAAACAATATGAATTCTGCTACTGGATGATTCTTCTAATGCTGACAGAAACTCAAGAAAAAGTTGGATTTGAGGAAAGAGGTCTAGCCTATAGGGAAAGAGAGAAAGAAAGAAAGAAAGAAAGAAAGAAAGAAAGAAAGAAAGAAAGAAAGAAAGAAAGAGAGAGAAAGAAAGAAAGAGAAAGGGAGGAAAAGAGCTGTTATCACTTCTAATGTTCACAGAAATTATTGTCACTTTTTAGCATATGATTAGGCTTAAGTAATGCCATTTAGTTCACCAACTAGCATGCGTCTATATTTGCATATCTAGCTAAAATAGGTTTTACTTTTTATTGTTATATTTAGTACATGCCAGTGGATCTGATTTTATCTTTTCATGAGGAAAACCAGTTTCCCATTTACATTTATCAAATTGACTAAGGTTATTTTCTTTTGCAATTTTTTTCATAATTATTTATTTCTTAATTTATTTTTGTAGGTACATTGCAGTTATACATCTTAATGGAGTACAAGATGTTTTATGTAGTTGTATTGGTGAGTTGTAATTATACATCTAATGAATTTCAAAGTAATAGGAAGATAAATACACACAGCACATGGGGTGTTTCCATCCAGATCCCACACTGGCCCACCCTGTACATATTAGTGAGATTGGGAGTGATATCTTCATATGTGGACATTTGAACTCTATTTTTTATCAGTTCTCCTTTACTCCCTCCTGGCCACTCTCTCCAAAACCCTTTCAGTATTTTTTTTCTTGTGTTTCTCCTCATTTATTAAATAAGTTTTAGCAAACAACACCCACATACACGCACAAACTCACACAAATTATACAAGATATTGGTTCATATTGCCTGTATTTTAAATTATCACTGCGCTATTGCTTATCAATATAAAAGGAGGAAACAGTATATATATTACTTTGACAAAAATTTCCAAATTTTTATGTATTTAAGGAAGAAATGAGACTATATGGTACAAGAAGGTTCAATGATCATATCTTCCAAAAAAATTAAAGTCATAGAATTACAATCTCAGCCTTCCAAGTACTGGAATTACAAGCGAGCACCACCACTCCCAGCTAGAATTACAGTTTTAAAAGCCATGTCCTTAAAATGTGTGAACAGTTTAAAATTCATAGAAAAAAAATTAGGTTAGTTGTATAAATACAATGCATAAGATACTATTAATATCATTTCATTCTTAACAACTTTTTCTGGTTTTCCCTTTAAGAAATTATTATATTTAGGAACACTTTAGAGAAAATATTGCTTTTGGGAAGTACTTTCAGGATTCCAGTATAGATTTTGTTTGGAATAGGCCAATAGGCCAATGGGATCTTTTTTTTTACAAATTATATATCTATCATCAGGCACGGTGGTACATGTCCGTAATGCCAGTACTTGGGAGGATGAGACAGAAGAATCACAGATTTGAAGCCAGCCCAAGGAACTTAGTGAGGCCTTAGAAATTTAGTGAGACCATGTTTCCAAATAAAACTAAAATAGTTCTAGGTGTGCATCTTAGAGGTAGAATGCATCTGGGTTCAATCCTCTTGCCCACACTCACAAAAAATAAAATGATAAATGATTAGAATAATTTTATTCCTTTATAATGTAAAATATAGAGATATATCTATCTAGAATGACAATATGTTAACAGTATAGCTATGTGCTATCTATATATAATACTTATGTCTATATAGATTTATAACAGTGTGAATGTTTATAATAATATAGATAACACTGTCTCTGCATCATAAGATTAACTATGCTCTCTCCCCTTCAATTCATAAATTGAGTTTCAAAACCCTGGTATCTCATAATAGATCTATGATGAAAATAAGATTGTTGTAGATGTAATTAGTTAAGATGAGATCATATTGGGCTATGCTATCTCCTAATCCACAAAGACTGATGTCCTCAAGAAAAGGGTGAATTTGGATCCAGACATGTACAAAAAGAAAATGTCCTGTAAAAATGAAGGCTCAGATTGGGCGATACTTCTACACACCAAAATATGCTAGTGATAGGTAGGAAGAATGGAAAAATCTCTTCCTCAAAGCTGTCAGAGGAATTAATCCTGCTGATATTCTGATTTTGAACTTTGCAGCACCAGAACTGTGAGACAGATGTTTTCTGTTGTTTAAGCCACTGAGTATGTGGAACTTCTATAGCAGCCCTAGCCACTATATTTTGCCATAATAGAAACTATAGGTGATCTACTATTCATATACCTACACTAATATAAATACCTACCTAATATAAAATGTAGTGCCACTATTCAGAAAGATACAGAAGTTCTACCCTAAAATATAAATGTGGTTGATAAGTTAAATGAGGCATAACTTTATTTTATTCAAATAAATCCAAAAGCATCCGTTGTAATTGTGGTTGTTGATATAGGTAATATTTATGCAAATATAATAGTTTGCATAAAAGTAATAAAGTGTTGGAAATGACCTTCAAGGTTATTTAATCTAGCGTCTGTCTCCATACTGGAATACTACCCATAAGATTCTTGAATGACAGCCAATTATCTCCTTTCATGGGAGCAGACAGAGCCCTGTGACTGACTGCCTAGAGGCACCAGGGAAGGTTTTAAGAGAGGAAGTGATAATTAGAGGAGGTTGAAACAGGGACATGAAAGGCAGATTTCCCTAAGGCTAGAGTGTAATGTTCAGGCAGGAGAAAAGTGGGAAGTTCACTAAAAAGCTGGCCTCACCAGATTGTGAAGTGCCTATGTACTAGCAAAGGAGCACTGGGTACTAAATTATACTTACTCAAGAGTAAGAAGTTCTGGTATGCTACTGCACAGTAGGGTGACTATAGATAACAATAATGTACTGTACTTTTCAAAAAACTAGAAAGTAGAATTTCAAATCTTTTCACTACAAAATAATGATAAACATTTTAAAAGATACTCTAATTTGAACATTATGAATTGTACACATGTATTAAAATATGTGAATTCATATTTATAATTTTATGTTTTCATGTATATATAAAAATTGAAAAAGCCAAAAGATTATTGAAATGTCTTTTACAGAATAGGACTCTTAGTAACCCTTTTATGCCCAAGAGTAAACACTTGAAAATCAAATGTTCTTATTATTAATAAATATATTATTTTGAAATCTCATATTGGTAAAAGAATGGCAATGGCTTGGAAAAAATCAGAACACAGACAACTTAATCAATGGGAGAATTCTACTTCTTTGTCTGGTACTAAGTTTACAATTCCTCACTTTATATAATTTGCTTTTGGACCTGTCCTGTCACCAGATTCCATTCTAATTGCTTCTTCTGTCACTCACTGCCACATCTCCTATGGATTGGGCACACTGAAGTAACTTAGTATTTTATAAATAAGCCTTTTATTCATGATAATGTGCCTTTGCACCAACTATTCTTATGGGCTGAAATAACATGACTATCACTTTTTGACTATTGAAATATTTATCCTTCAAATAGAACTCAAAAGTTGTCCATGTTCTGAAGTGTTTCTAAACTGCCAGACTAATATTACTGTTCTCTCATTATGTTCTCCAGATACTTTGAATGAGACTCTGACAGACTTTGTTTCATTACATTATTCGTATTTGAATAATTGTGTGAGCATACACCCAGTGATATATGCACCTTTGAAATTAATAATCATGTTATATTTATTTACGCTTTTTCATTTTATAAGGAAAGTCTTTGCAGATAAAATGAAATCAATAAATCTTTGTTATGTAAAAACAAATACATGCTATTTTTGTGATTTTCTGTTGGAAGTAAGAGGATTGGTAAAATATCATGAGCTTATAAAGAGGAAGTAAAGATCATCTTTCTCATATATCCATTATTAAAAACAAACTCATTGGGAAGCTCTCTGTATTTTCAGTTTTATTTTTTATATAATGTTATGACCCTGGTCTACAGCAATGAGTTGAAAATTTCACTAATATTTGATAAAATATAATAAAGCAATATGAATAACTTAGCATCCAGCTTGTTTGAAGTTGAACTCACAAGGTAAAACTAGACAAAATGAGGGTATAAGTATATAACAAGTATAGAGAAAGATCACAAATTTATTTACAGAAGAAAAATCACAGCATCTTTATCATTGTTTGAACTACCTTTGTGTTTTATCTAAGCTCATAAATATCATTTAGCAAAAGGTATTGGTCCTATATGAGTTAAAACACATCTGATCATTAGAATAATACTCTTTAAAAAGTGAATAAAATGGTTGTCTTTCAGATTCTTTGATATTTCACTCTTCTTCCCTAGCCACATTCCATCAAAATATTAGGGAGAAATTCGACCTTCACAGGTTTGTTGTGAGATCATGATGCAAGGTGCTTGGCTGAGTGGGAACATCTGGACTCCTCTCTAGGCATGTCTGTTGGCCACCAAGTTGCTGCTTGTTATGCTGGCAACTGCAAATGAAAACTTGAGTAGCTGCAATTTATGATCTGGTCTTTCCTGGCCTTACTTCAGCCCCTTCTGTCATAGAAGACCCTTGGCATCTGGCTGAGACTCCCTTTCAGCTATACACTGGGTTGCAGAAGCTCTCCTAGTCCCTGCTATGATAGTATATTGGAATAAACAGTTTTGTTGCATCTGAGCATAAATTCATTTTACTCTTCTGAAAATACAAGCCACTAATTTATTAAAATTTTGCTAAAGTATATGTTTAGGCTTCAATGAAAGCCCATATTTCTTTTATCATTACTTAACAGGAGAAAATGATCATACATACATTTTAGATTAATTGACCATTTTAAGTCTTTTTTTGTTTGTTTGTTTGTTTGTTTTGGTAGTACTGGGGTTCCTGGAAACCCTACCTTCCAGACCTATTTTATACTTTTATTTGGAAACAGGGTCTCTTAAGCCAGCATGACTGGCTTAGAAACTGTGCAATCCTCTGTCTCCGCCTCCCAAACCCAGGGATTACAAGCGTGTGCCACCACGCCCGGCTAAGCCTTTGTTTTTAAAGATAGATATTCTTAAAACCTCCCTGATGGACCATATGAATATTAGTGATTTTCAATTATTGATTCTCTTTAGAATCATGTCATTCTTTGCTGCCATGAATATGATATTCTACAGGATTGTCTCAATGCAGTTTTTCATAATGCTTCTAAGTCTGATGATCCTTTTTAATGTGCTTCTCAATTATTTGAAATTATAGTCTAAGAAACTTGCCTCACCAGGCTGCCATGAAAAGTAATCTCATAAACATAAAAGTGTGTGTGTGTTTGTGTGTGTGTTTATGTGTGCCTATATATCATGCAAATATATTTTTGACTGCTCCTTAATTGTATGAGTTGGATTAACTTAATATTTTGGCTAATAATGATCATATGAAAGGCCAATTTATCTATATTAGTGTCAGAGATGCTTTTTGAAAAAACTATTGTCTCAACTTTTAACAAATTTTTAGTTAATAATTATAAAGTGAGCTTGCTACTTTATCTTGGTTAATATTACTTTTTTCAAAATACAGATTGAGTCACAAAGAAATGGTAAGGAACAAATTCTCAAAAATTAAACTATATGGACTCTCCTTAAAATGGAAATCTATTATAATAGCATCTCTGTGAGTAATTAATATCATACTGTGGGAAAAATATCTCTACCTTCAAATAAAGTTTACCTGACTATTAAATTAGAAGTTGACCCCACCAAGTTGTACTTCTTCAGTTCATTTTCCAACAGAGATGAGATGATCTTATATTGTTAAGTGTTCTTTTATGGAACTACAATTTACATAAACATCTTAATTTACCTATGGACGGGCCTACAATTTGCATATATTTACATTATATTACCAATAGGAAGCAATTGCAATAACATGATATATATATTGGAGGTGATTTGTCAGGAAAGTAATCCTGAACAAAATATTAAATTCAACATCTTTTAAATTTTAGTAGAAAGGAAAATCCTGATAAAGACTGGCTTTAAACTTATGGGTATTTCACACATTTCTGTAGCTAAATATCCTTAAAATACTATTGTTTTATTGTTGTTTCAATAGCAGAACCATTTTTCCTCAAGAAACCTTACATATAATCTCAAGAGATAAAACTTGTTTTTAAAAATATGCTTGGTTTGAAGTAAATTTCAGTATGTGAATAGTAACACAGCCCCAGTCATTCACCTTCTTAATTTCTTAGAGTAATTGAACCTTGATGCATTTTGAGAATTGGAAATTAATCCCTCAGATAATTTGATGCACGTTCTTCTACTACTTAGAAAATCAAAGAGCTATGTACTCAACTTGTATTGTCTTATATTCCCCTACTGTTAACAATTGTCATTAAATGACGACTGTGAGCCAGTATTCTTGGTGTGCGGTTATAGTCATGGCACAGAAGCTACACATCTTGCCCTTGTTCCATGCAATAATATTATTAGATTTTCTGATGGGAAAGTGCAAATAACCAATAAGTAAAAGGAATTACCATAAACATTATCACATATACTTGTACGTTCTGTGAAAATTATAAATCAGAGCATCATAATGGAAGGACTGAGTTGCAGAAGCAAATCTCCTTACATAGGTGCTGTGAATGAGCTGAATTAGTCATGCATGTGAACATTTGGCAATGAAGCCTTCTATGAAGGAGAGGAAGCAAATGTAACAACCTTAAGCTATAGCAAATTTGGCTTATTTGAACATCAGAACCTACAGTGGCATTTAAGAAGTTTGGTGAGTATTCTTTTCACCAATATGATGCCAAAAGTGGAGAGGGAAGTTCCTGCTCCTCCAAAGCCAAAGCTAAATCTAATGTGTTGAGGGCCAAGAAGCTATTGCTAAAAGGCATCCACAGTCACAAATAGAAAATGTATGTTACCCAACTTGGGCAGCCAAAGACAACTGGACTCCCAAGGCAGCCTAAATAACCTCAGAAGGGCAGCCTCAAGGAAAACAGGCTTCACCACTTTTCCATCATCAAGTCTCACTCTGACCTTTGTTGACTCTACTACAATGAAGACAGAAGACAAGGTGACATTCATGTTTGTTGTGAATGTCAAGGCCAACAAGCATGAGGTCAAACAGGCTGTAAGGAAGTTCTATGACACTGATGGGGCCAAGCTCAGCATTCTGATAAGGCCAGATGCAGAGACAAAGGCATATGTTTGATTGACTTCTGATTATGAAGCTTTGGGTGTTGCCAGCAAAATTGGCATCATCCAAAGTGAATCCAGCTGGCTTCTTCTAAATATAATTATCAATTTAACCATTATGGAATGGTGAAAGAAGAGAATGAAACTTGATGAGAAAAGCAGAAAGGGACTACATAAGATTCAAATTGAGATTTAGTCAAGGAATAGATCCTATAGGGCTTTTTCAAACCCAGGAATTATGTCAGATATGTTTTTAAGCTTAGTACAATATCGTTGGAGCATTGGAGAATACCATGGGATATTTTATTTATATCTTATAAAGAACTTTCTGACAGCTCAGACAAGAAGGATTGGTCTAAGAGCAAGATAGCAAAGGTATAGACACTCTGTATAGTGTTTTCATTGGGGGAATCATGAAATTTTTAACATGTTCAGTAAAAATTACAGTTTAAATGAGAAGGATCAAGCATCTATTGAACAATTAATATGCATTTACTTCAAATTAAAGATCATTTTACTGATCTTGGTGTTGGCTTTCTGAATAGTACTTAATAAATGTAAGGACTATGGATACTAGTCAATAATTGGATCCATCACATTTGAAGAACTTAGCTACATAGTTCACCGTGTTGTTGTGTGGAATCGGGCTTCAATCTTTGGTGTTATTGCTTGTATTTTAATTGAGTAAGTGAAAGTGGAGAAAGTCATCATTAAAAATTATATAAAACGTACAAATAGTCTAGTCATTATATCAATACATGTTACATGAGTCTCTTTAATTTCCACTAACCCTAGTAGATTTTTCTTTTCTTTTCTTCTTTTGTAGTTATACTAGTTATACTCATTATTTCAAATATCCATTGCCAAAATAAATTAAAACTATGACTCTAAAAAACAATAAGTTTATAATATACAGTAATGAAGATTTTCATAGCAATAAATAGTTAATATTTAAGTTAGAAATCTAATCATCTGGCTCATCAAGTGGCTCATGACTGTAATCTCAGTATTTGGAATGCCACTACAGAAAAAACACAGATTTTGTGCCAGCATATGGTAACTTAGCAAGGCCTTGTATAAAAAAAAAGTGAGTTGTGGGTGTAGCTCTATGGTAGAGTGCCCTGGGTTCTATTCCCAGTATGAAAAAAAAAGTTTTCTCTTTCTAAAAATCCATTTCTGAAGTAAAAATATTTCTGCTTACATGATTCATATTTCACATACCTTAATATTTACATATACTTACAATTTAGGAAAAGGGAAAGATCAAAGAAATAAAAAGCAACTACACAAACACATACATATATAGATTCCCAGTAAAACACACACACACACACACACACACACACACACACACACCCCCACACCATATATATATATGTGTGTGTGTATATATGTATATATGTATATATGTATATACATGCATACATATATATGCATATGTTATATATTTATATTATGTATATAGCAAGTATGTGCACTCTTTATGAAAGAGTATAAATTAATTTTTGGTTAGTATTCTGCATCAACTATAAAGACAGACTTGGTAGAACACACCTGTAATCTCATTATCTCATTATTTTGAGGCCTGAACAAAGGGATCAAATGTTTAAGGACAGCTCTAGCAACATAGGGAGACTCTCAGAAACTGTCTTGGTCAACCTCTTTATTGCTGTCATCTGAAATGACTGACTACACAACATAGTAGAAGGGGTATTTACTTGCGCACAGTTTTTTGGTTTGGTGTGGTTTGGTTTGGTTTGGTTTGGTAATTTTGGGTTCAGTTCCTATGAAGCCAGGGTATGAAGATCTCAGGGGATAGTGGCAGGAAGCAAAGAGAGGGGGAGAACAAGGGCTCTTCTCTCATATTATAGAGGCCAGAAGCAAAAAGAGTACAGATAAGCAAGAGCATTCAAAGACAAAGCACAATTCCTAAGGCCACATCCCCAGGGACCTACTTTTTCCAACAACAACCACCTGCCTTTGTCACTGCCCAGTAAAGACAGTGGACTCTCACTAATGTTATTGTAACCCTCATGACTTCATTATATCAGCCCTGAACATTAAGATATGAATTCTTCAGAGGACCTAGTGAGAAACACTAGAAATCTAGTGAGACCCTGTTTCAAAATAAAAAACATAAAATAAAAATGGCATGTAGTTCAGAGGTAGCATGCACCTGGGTTCAACCTCTAGCATCAAAAATAAAAGTAGTGGTAATATTATATTTGTTTCATAATATTATCATATTTTTATTTGCATATTATGTATTATTAAATTTCTTCTCATGATATAAATTATATATCTTATCACTGATTTATGAATCATTTAGTGAATTTCTTAATCTATTAAAATTGTATGGCATTTGTAAATTTCATTATGTATGCATATTAATATATAGAAGCATAAATGTGTTTATCATATTCAATCCTATGAATCATTTTTAATATTTTATGTTAAATGTCTTCTGTAAATGTATAAAACAATTATGATCTTTATTAAAGTTTTAGAAGAGTTAGTAGTCATTGGAATACGACAGAAACATCCTTAACAGGGATGCTAGATCAAATTTTAAAATAAGAAAGTAAAGCATTAAGAAAATCTACTATGACTTCTTATAAATTAGTGCATAGAGATTAAACATATTATAACATGCTAAATGTGGCTTCAGGAAAGCTTATATGTTCCTGAAAGCATGTCTTGTCATGTAAGTGTGTGTAGAACTCATTTTTATAAGAAATGACCTCGACCCCATGACAGCAGCTCAGTTATACTTGAAGAACATTTGCAAAGCTGCTTGCCTTTTTTGTTTAATTCTATGTTTACAACCAATAGAACACAGATAAAACTATTGAAAACAGAAGATATCCTTAAAAGGCAGAAAAATTTTAAAATCAAAGGTTATACGTTATCTTCAAGGGCTGTATATTATGTCCAAAGTTTTAAATACAACTTTACTATAGCAAGTGGGTTTTTGCAGTGTTTTACAGCACACAATGTGGAATTTAGTGATATATATTGTTTGTAACTTTTAATATGGGGAAATGTTATAGCATTTACATTTATACAGGTGCATGACTATTTCTCAGAGTATTTAATGAGTTTAATTACTTTTAATTAAATGATGTGTTTTGTTTTTAAATTTTTTATATTAATTATGTTTTACACATATAACATTTTCATAAATATACTATGTATTGTCCATCATTCTTTGTTTCTCAAATGAGAAAATTTATGCGCATAAGGCTTAAATTATATATGTAACTATTAAGTAGCAGATATTGAACTGATATTGAACTATGTATTATCCAAGGCTCTTTTTTTTTTGAGACATATAGCATTTAAGAAATTCATGTATGAGCTGGGCGTGTGTAATCCCAGCATTCAGGAGGCTGAGACCGGAGTATCGCGGTTCGTGGACAGCCTCAGCTACTTAGTGAGGCCCTCTGCAACTCAGTGAGACCCGGTTTCAAAACAAAGAATAAAAAATAGGGCAGGGGGTGTAGCTCGGAGGTCGAATGCCCCTGGGTTCCATCCCCAGACCTGCAAAAAAGAAAGAAAGAAAAAGAAAAATTAATGTATAGCCAGGGCATGTTGACACATGCTTGTAATCTCAATATTGGGAGGCTGAGACAGGAGAATCAGATTCAAAGACAGCCTCAGCAACATAGCTAGGCTTTTAGTAACCTAATGGGACCCTGTTTCTAAGTAAGAAATAAAACTGGTCTCGGGTTTTAGCCTAGAGCCAGAACACCTCTGGGTTCAATCCTCAGTACCAAAAAAAAAAAAAAAAAAGAAAAAAAAAAAGAAAAGAAATTTATCTATGAGTTGAACTATGAGATTATCTTTTTTTGTTGTTCATTTACTAGTTATATTAATAAAGCCTATAAAGCAAATGTGTCTTTCTCTAAATAGCCTTCCAATGGCAAATTATCTTCTGCTATGTTTTTAAAAATAATATAATTTTCATCAAGCCCCATCCCATTCCCTTTCCATCCCCATACGTGATAGTTAGATTAGCATTGATAATTTCATATATGTACATAGCAACAATTAAAGTGTTCCCTTCATTAAGTCTTCCTTCCAAACCAACTTTCACCCTTAATCCCCCTCCATCACTCCACTGGAATTTCTCCTCTTTATCTGGGATCCTTCTTGTATCCCAATTTTTCTCTAGTTTCCATATATGAGATAAAACATGGGACCCTTTATTTTTGTGACTGGCTAATCTCACTTAGAACTAATATTCTCTAGTTTCATTCATTTTTCTGCAAATATCATGATTTGGTTCTTCTTTATAGCAGAGTAAAATTTCATTGTGTGTATATACCACAGTTTTGTTATACATCCATCTGTTGTTGGATACCTACATTGGTTCCATAGTTTGGCTATTGTGAATCAGTGCTTTCATAAGCATTGGTATGCATGGATCACTATTCTAATCTAAATTCAGTCTCTTTGGAATGATCCTGAGGGATGAAAAATCTAGGTTACATGGTGGTTCTATTCAATCTTTTGAGGAAGCTTCATTCTGATCTCCAAAGTGGTTATTATACTAACCTATATTTCCACTAGCAGTGTATAAGAGATGCAATTTCCTCACATCTTAGCTAGCATTCAGCATTAATTATTGATTGTCGTCTTCATGCTTGTCATTCAAATTGGAGTTAGATGGAATCTCAAAGTACTTTTGACTTGAATTTTCCTGATTGCTAATGATGTTAAATATTTTTTTCAATATTTGTTGGTCAATTGTATTTATGTTTTGAGACATGTCCATTCATTTCAGTAGCCCATTTTTAATAGCGTTTTTTTGGGGGTGCTGTTTTGAGTCCTTATATATTCTAGATATTAGTCCTCTATCAAAGGAGTCGTTGGCAAATGTTTTTTTCCTAATCTGTAGGTTTCTTTTTTCAGAATCTTGGTTATATCCCTCACTAGACAATGTATTTTTAAAGAATAATTTGTTCGTTTCTTTAATGAAATAAATAATAAATTTATCTTTCTTGGCAATTATTGTCAACAAATAGTTTAACACTATAGAAAGATAAAAGTATACAAACAGGATGTGAAAAGGGACATATAACAATTTATATACAGTGTAGACTGATATATAAAATATGATATAAGAATGCCAATTCCAAAATAACTTGCCATTTATCAACTTGCTATTAATTTAGAAATAAAAATTAAACTGTGTTTTTTCTTGAGGATATGTATTGTCAAAAATGTTATATTTTTACTTTAGAAAATATAAAAATTAATGTATTTTATTAATCTTGTATTATTTCTACATATATTATTGTTATTCAACTCATCAATTTATAGTTAAAATTTTGTGTTGTTAATTTTGTACTTCTTTCTTACTCTTAATGGATGCCTACTAAATATCTGTTATATGGAAGTGTTTAGACTGAATGAATTAAAATATGTGGTTCAAATATAGATTCAAAATGTAATTATTAGCCAGCTGGGGTTGCACAGGTTTGCAATCCTAGCATTTGGCAGGCTGACACAAGACAATCACAAATTTGCTGCCAGCCTCAGCTACTTAGGCCCTCCACAACTTATTGAGACTGGTTCAAAAGTAAAGGATAAAAAAAAAAAAAATAAAGCTGGGAGTGTAGCTCAGAGCTAGAATGCTCCTCGGTTCAATCCCCAGTGCTGCAAAAAAAAAAAAAAAAAAAGTAATTGTACATTAATTAAATAACAGAAACTTCTTAAAAGTCTTAATAAAGTCTGTTAGAAAAATTTTATTGTTCTTGAGAAATGTATTCCATCAAAATTTTCCTTTTCTATGAAGAATGAATTGAAAGTTTATAACCTTCACATAGACTTACCACTTATGAACCACACAAGATCAACATTTTTATGGCTTTGGTTTGAGTGATTTCTTTCTGAAGATAGATGAGAGCGACAGCTCATTTAAAATGTCTAAAAGATGACATTCCAGACCTTACAATATTTTGTTCAAACTTATTGGTGTATTATTATTTGTAGGGACTGAGACTACTATCTTGATCCTCTCATGAGATTTTTTTTTTACTTATCAATTTTTCACTTGAAATGATTTTGATTTTTCCTGAAACAACCTAATTTTCTCTTTTCTTAGTAGTATTGCATTGTTTGATTCAGATTTAATGGCATTCCCAGAAGCACAATATACATCAGATTTTATTGTTTTATTTTTCCTTTCAAGATATTGAATAGAAAGGTCACTCTACTATTTCCAAAAGTGAATCTTTCATTTAAGATAAGGGCAAAGTAACATTTACTAGGATCATGGAATCTAGGTCTGTATTGCTATATTTCTGCATTTGCTTTAGATAATTTTTCAAGGAAAATGCTACACATTGAAGAGACAGAGAAATGGTGGTTAGTTAAGAATAAATATAATTGAAATAAGTTTTATTCAAAAATTATTTGTGCATAAAATTTCGTTAAACCGGGGCGTGGTGGCTCATGCTTGTAATCCCCATGCTTGGGAGGTGGAGACAGGAGGATCACTCAGGTTCGAAGCCAGCCGCTCTGGTTAAGAGACCTATTTCCAAAAATAAAATAGGTCTGGGAGTGTAGCCGGGAGGTAGAAAGGCTTCCAGGAACCCCGGTACCACCAAAAAAATAAATAAATAAAAATAAGAAACAAATTAGAAAAAAATTTTGTTAAAATGTTTTATAGAACATGTGTCATAAATATGTTAAAATAGATATTTAAGTTTTATGGATTATCATCTTATTAGGATAGGCAAATATGATTAGGAACTTTTTCCTTAAAAACAAAGAAAAAGGCCTTATCTTTAGAAGGTGGTGTAAGATTGAGTGAGTTATTGGGTCAAATGATAGTGCAGACACATTTTCAGAACAAAATGTACTATGGAGCTTTAAGAGAAATGTAGAAAAATCATGAGTATAGTTTAATTAGTCTTGATACCTAATCATGTTAAGGTAACTAACATATTGACCTAGCATTTTGTCACTTCTGGCAAAGTATGAGCATGAAACTATGCCGTGATAATTACTTTTAATAAATTATCAGCATCATTAAAGTGTATTGAATGCACAGTTTTGAGCCTACCCCAGTTTATCTACTTTTATATTACGGAAGCCATAATTTTCTCCTTTACTTTGGGATGGTTTTTCTCTACTGAGGATTCCTAAATCTTCCTCATCCCATAAATACGTGCACATAAACCTGTGATTTATTGCAATTTAGCTTCTGTTTCCGTGGAGGAGGTTTACTGTGCTGAGAAAACTCATTAATCTCATTCACAGCTCCTAGTATAAACATAACCTTTACAATATATAACCAAACAAATTATATGTTTGTGTGATTTACTGTTTCTGTTTTGGAAAGGAAACAAATTGTTGTATTTCTATTTTGTCTTTAATATTCACGGATAAATTTACACTATTAACAGAAACCAGGTATAAAAAACATTGTTTTTCACTTTGGCATCATGTTCTGCCTATATTTATCTTAAGAAGAATTATAAAATGATAATTTGGGATAAAGCTAATTTCAAAGCCAAGCAATATTCTTTTGTATATGTATATACAAAAGATTGACATGTGATACCGAATGAAATTTGGGGCCCAATTTTAAATCTACTTCTGGATTTCTTTTAAATTCCATTTTAAATTCACTTTTTGTACAGAATGTCTTTAAAAGAAGCAGACTTAAAAACATTTTGGCATATTAATTTGTGAAGGATAATCCCTTTATTTTGCATTCTAAATGGTTTTGCTATGTCATTCAAGATTCCCCTGAGACCTATCAGTTGAGTTTTAAAAGCTATAATTGTGGTAATTATGAAGGAAAAAAAAATTCTGCTACTACTTATGAGCTTTGTTCAAAATCATTTCTCATTTGTTTCATTCGTCTCTGCAATTTCCTAAAATTTTTATCTTGTATAATGCCCTCTATAAACATTTAGACTTAGAAAGACAAAACTATAATTCTAATTTCTTACATAGAACTGGACTCCTTTAATTATAAAAGCATTCTAGCATAATTTAGTGGTTTAAAAAATGGTAATTTCAACAATGAAAGGGAAAAATGCTGTTTTTTTCAGTTTATAATCTGCAGTGATTTTATGCAGTAGATTTTAAAGCAATAATTTATAATTTATCAATTGTTAAATCATCATCAATTAAAAAACTAGTGTGTTAAAAAGCATTTTGCTTATACTTTAATGACAGACCAATTAAAATCAATCTTTTTTCCTTTCTCTGGGTAGAATATTCTGACAGGTAACCTTGAAGCATCTTTGGTCTGGAACTGAAGTCCAGCCCAACTTAGAAGAAACTTAGAATGTCTTTGAAAATAAGCCATTTATTAATTAAGAGCATGAAAAAGAGGAAATCTCCCTTTTCTTTTTTTTTTTAATTCACCTTACTGCTCCCTTGAAATTCAGTTCTCAGCTGTTGTACAACCTGTTGTCACCTGCTTGCCAGCAAGGCAGTAGAGGGCACTAAGAGAGAGTGACAGTGAAATATTGACCACTTCACGCTCTACACAATGAAACTCAGCAAGGAAAGGTGCCTGTTTTTCAATCCTAGATCTTCCTTGATTTACTGATTCTCGAATGGAGAATAATCCGTCATAATCTGATGCTTATGGAATGAATATTGTGTGTTCACTTGACTCAGATCTCAGTCTTTGGGCTGTTGCAATCAGCCTCTTCTCTGAACCAAACATGGACATTAGGTCAATGTTCATTAGCATATGGCTTAATTTCTTCTCTCTGAGGGCTTTACTCATAATGTTCTGACAAACTGTGATTCCTTCCATCTGCCCATTTTTCTTGCCTCTCTGATCCTTGTATGGATAGAGCATATGGGATATCATAATAATTAATTTACCAAGGCTCTTATTCTGTCTGCCAACAACAAATTACTTTTGGAAAATAAAATTCTCAAAATTCAACATAAAAATATAATTTTCCTACTTCGCAATATTCTGGCCTATTGTTATATGACAAGTGCAGTTTCTGAGTGGAATTTAAGCTAACAAAGGCACTAAGACTGCTCAAATAATATCATCAATGGTCAGATGCCTAATTTCTTAGGTATTTCTTTATGCCTTATATTCTAAACTAAGTAATAGAACAAGGGGGTAGACAAAATATTGTCTAACTGGCTTACTTAATTTCATTCTTCAATTCAGTTCTGTAGGCTTTGCACATGGGAGTAATTTGTCCCAGATTTAGATAACTGGTTAGATGTCAGTCCTATTGTTCTTTGTTCGGCATTGAACACAATTTTGCATGCTTTGGCTTTCCATGAATATTTAATAGAAACTTGGAAAATATTGCTCTAATAGCCACTAGTCACACTCTATTTATTTTTTTATTTTTATATTTTTGGTGGTACTGGGGGTGGAACCCAGAGGCTTTCTACCTCTGGGCTATTCTCTCAGACCTATTTTATATTTTATTTGGAAACAGGGTCTCACTAACTTGCTGAGAGCCTCACTAAGTAGCTGAGGCTGGCTTCGAACCTGTGCAATCCTCCTGTCTCAGCCTCCCAAGCGTGGGGATTACAAGCGTGCACCACCACACCCGGCGTAGTCACACTCTATTTAATATCAAAGTATCTCCTTACAAATAATTGCTTCCCTTCTTTGTATAAAAATAATATGAACACAAAGATCACAATTTATACTTATTTAAATATCTCTTATTCATATCTCTGCTATTTCCCTCACTCACTATGACTGGTAAAAACATCTCTGGATCTAATATAATGTATTTAAGTGCTCATAATGGATAGGAGAATGATAAAACAATTGTAGACTATTATACACAAATGCACTTATATCCTCCTTGTTTGTGTATTTTCAAATTACTGTTGTTTCAGGAAAGTATGCTGAAATATTGGGCTTAAAATTCCATTTTGCATTATCTTTATTGTCTTTATATCTGTAAGAAAAATTAAAAGGATAATGAAGAGTGAAACTAACTTGCAAAATTGTCAATCAAATGTTCTAGATTATAAAGTATGCATGCGGAGAAGTAATGTAAACAACACTTGGGATCAAAGGACTTTTAGTTATTTATAGCTATAGATAAGATCATTGAGAATATTCAAAAATTATCTGATGTAATATGGTTATTTTGTTTGTAGTCACTTTGTAGAATAGCATATGGGATTCTTGGATGTCTAAAATGAATGAATCAGTGTTAAATGTCTATAGAAAAAAGGCAAAAGGTTGATTTATAACTAGGCTTTGTTCTCAGACTGAAAGATCAGCAATTTTTTTTTTAATCTGAAAGGAAGACTGTGTTTTGCAATAAAGTGGGTAAGGGTTACTATTTTATTTTTATATGTACTCACTCCTTACAACTTCCCATCTGCACCAGTCCTCCAACCCCCACACCTGAGATCTCTTTTCAAGTGTTTCCTGTAGTGATGAGAACAGCTGGTATTGTTTGTGTTCTCAGAGCATCTTTTCAGAAACTGGAACAACGATCAGTAATATATCCTACATACCATGATAAGTTACCATCTAAAATACTTTCCTGGTCTCTGAACCTGCATAGTAAAATAAAATGTCCTACCATCAATTTCATTAGATCAGCAACTTTGCTGGCATTGTTTTTGTAAGCAAAATTTTAAAATTTTGGAAGCAACACTAAATAGACTTCATTTTCTGCTTAAAACAAATAAAAGTAGTCAAGATGTGTTAAGTGATTATCATGCGTCAAACACTGTAATGATACTTTTTATGCATCACCTCATCTTATTCTCAAGATGGCTATGTTCAGTCAGTCTTATCAGCATTCTACAACCAGGTAAGTTAGTCTCAGGGAACATAAAACATTGCTGAGGACAGAACCAGTACTAAGATCTAAGCCCTTTGAAAGCCTTAATCTGTGGTCTCCCAACACATCCAGCACCCACACATCACCGCAGTCCTCCTTCTGATGTGCCATTGTTGCACATGATTGATGGATTGGTTTGGACTGAGATATTCCATTAGAAATGATTAGTTACATGCTCTGGCACAGTATGGAGAAACCTGTTAGAAATTATTTTAGACATACCAGCGTCTGACCTTCATTTAATATTAGACCCTTTGCTTGAATTTATAATGGACTAAGGTGTATGCTAAAAGCAGAATCTGGAGTTAATGCTACATTAAGATGACTGCTGGAATGAGCCTAAAGCTACTTCTCAAGAGGAATTTGACAAAAATCTAGAAAATCGTGGTCATTATATTTCAGATATAATATTTTCATTTAGGGATTTCATCCGAAGAGATTTCCCAATACCAGGAATTGTTTTATTTCAACTAAGAAATACTATCAATTGTTTAAATTTTTAAATTATTTTTATTTTATATACTTAAAAATGTATTTACTTTACTAGTCTCTAGCAATTTGATAAGCAAATTGTTTCTCTCTCGTTAGTACACAAAATATTCTAGGTTATGGATTTACTTTGCTTTTAATAGTTTCCTTTGTCTTTTTTGTGCAATATTCATTATTTGTCCCACACTTACTCTAATTATATTCTTAATAAAACTACACATTAATACCTTATGCAACAAAGCATAAACAAATAAACAAGTACATTTGGGGCTAACAGCAGGAAAATGTTTCCTGTACCTTATAAAACTTGAGAGACTCAATGCATGTTCATTATTCTCAAAGACCCAATTTTGAATGCTTAGTCTAAGTCATCAGTGTCATTCAGCTTTATTTCTACAGTGGCCTCCAAACTGATCTCCCTGGTACAGTTCAAGTCTTCTACACCTTGTCAGTGTCTGTGAATCATTCAGTGTGGTATTTTGAGAGATTAAATTGTCACCATCTTCCATCTACTACTTTCATGACCTTGCAAAGTATTGAAAATTAAATCCCCAATTTCTTAACATCCTTTAAAGATGTTAAAGAGCATCCTAAAAGATGCTCTGAGAATTTATTCTTCATTGAATAAATTCACTTTGTATCTCTAGCCTTATCCTGGACCACTAAGAATCTGCTGCATTTACCTATATCTATACTTTAGAGTCCTTATGTGCAAATTCTCAGTGTATAACTACCTTGTCAATAACTTCACCCACACTAGCCTTCTGTGCAATCTAGTCTCAGCTAAAACAGCTCCTTGAGAGATATACCACTCAAGAGCATTCATTATTTACTTATTTATTATGTATTTATTTTATCTTTTGTTGATTTTTTTGTCTTGTGGTACAAGAAATGGAACCCAAGAGTGTTCTACCTTAGAACTACACTCTCAGTCCTATTTTAATTTTTATTTTAAAACAGAGTCTCACTAAATTGCTGAAGGTCTCACTAAGTTGCTGAGACTGGCTTTGAACCTGTGATCCTCCACTCTCAGCCTTTCAAGTACTGAGATAATAGGCATGTTCCACCATGCCTGGATTTTATTGGTGAATTATAATTATGCATAATTGTAAATTTTTTGCATATATTTGCACATGCACATAATAGGTCATAAACTCCTAACTGCAAGTAAATGTTCAACCCTATTTTTATTTTAATTACAAGGTTTTCATAATTTATAATTATATACTTAATTATGTCTTCTTTTTAGGATACTGGGGATTGAAGCCAGGGGCATTTTATCTCTGAGCTACATCCCAGCCCCATTGTTTTATTCTTATTTTGAAATAGGGTCTCACTAAGTTGCTGAGGGCAACTCACTAAGTAGCTGCATCTAGTTTGAACCTGTAATCTTCCTGTCTTAGTCTCCCAAGTACTGGAATTACAAGCATGCACCATCACACTTGGCTTGTTATGTCTTTTTATAGACTGTAATGCTCCTGAAGGAAGTAAAAATATATGAATTTTTACTACTTTCTATCTTTACCACTTAGCTTTTATAATTGAAGTAAAACCTTGTGTACTTTCAGATACATTTACCTATCACACTGTATGTACTTTTAAAATCATGTATCATTATATTTCATCACTAATTTAAAGCTCAGCCCTATGTACTCAATTATTGACTTAAAATTCAACAGGTTAATGAAATAGCATGATTCACTAAAATCCATTTAACTTTATGCATTTCACTAAAGCCTTACATTGTGAGAAATTTTTTATTCAATAAGAACCTAAATATGTATTTTGCATTTAAGGAGATTGGCTATATTTGCAATGGGATATGGATATTGTAATATAGATAATTATATAATAAAAGATATTATGATAATCACTAGAATGGATATTTTGAGTTCCTAATTTTCCTTTTAAAATTTTTTTTTACTGGTGCATTGTAGTCATGCATCTTACTTGAGTATAAGATGGTGGAGACTTACATGACACATCACCCAAGTAGCCCTTACCCAATTCCTGCCCCACTTCCTCCCCCTTCCTCCTTCTCATGTTTGGCTTAGTTATTGAGTTTGATGTGTTTGTTAAAGTACATCATGTGCATTAGGGAATTTTCCTCTTCTCCCCTCCCATCCCCTCATTTTTAAAATTGAGTTGTGGGTGAATAGCTGCTTATGATTATTTCTAATTATATACATGGCAACAAAGTTGGCAAGACACATTTTTACTACCTTTTACTTCAGTGCATTTATGCCCTAACATTATCATTGAGTCTCCTAATTTTTGTTTCTCAATGCTTTTTTCTTTCAAAAAATAACTAAACCCACTAATCTCTTTAATTACTATTTTTTGGTTGCATACTTTTTTGCCTATACCACGACTACTTTTTTATTCTCACTTGATTACGCTGGCTTTTTAACTAGAATACCTGCTGAGAGGTTATCTGCTTAGGAAAAGACCCGATTGTCTTTAGAGTAAAATGAAATATAGGCACAGAGGCCCAATTATTATTAACTGCTAGCAAAATTGTAATTAAAAGTAAAATGCTTCATTATATTACATCTGTTGAATTTTTAAATGAATCTTTGTAATGTGTTGTATTAATAAGCAGCTAGGAACTGCTGACTTAGCACCCTTTGGATTACATTTGTGACAACAAAAGAGGTTAGGAAAATGAATACGCCATAGGAGCCCTACTGAGTTAGTTACTGTGATTCACAAGTTTATTATGGTAATAAAGCAACACAAGACATTATTGTGAGGGACTCAGATGTACTCTATATTGCTTTCAAGACATTTGTAACAGAACTGTACTAGGGGTTGTACATCATCTAGCCTAGCTGTTGTCTTACTGCTAGCGAGAGTCAGAAGTTCTTCTTCAACTTTACTCTTCTCTGCTTGGTTTTTCCATAGTGGTTTTCCTGACTCAGGATAGTGAAGGGTTCGCCTCATTGAAAGACACAGAGAAATGACATAGATTTGATCTTCAAACAAGATGGGGATTGCGATTTTTTTTCTTCTCTTTGTGATTTCTACATGAAGTGGCAGGGATCAAACAAACACATAAAGCAGAAGAGATGAAGGTCAATGGATGCTGAAAGAAACAACCTCTTGAAATCTATGTCTGTATTATCTCTCTGATATATAGAAACAAGTAAGCATGTGTGTTATTCTGAAGCATGAAATATCAGGCAAATGTCCAATGTCTGCTTGAAAACTGTTGTTTAAAACCTTCTTAGTTGTCACTAACATTATCTTTCTGATGAGAGCTAGTTTATAAGAAGTTTGCAATAAAATGATTTTATACACTTGCTTTGTTCATCTAAATTTTATGATTAAACTATTAAAGTTGTCTTCAAAAATTATGACCAGACAAACCAAATTCATTTGAGTCCTGTAAAACTTTCCTGGCATATGCAAACCAAATCTATTTGTTTCTTATAGGCAGTTAATTCATTTTCTATTGCTGCATGACAAAATCTATGAATTTAGTAGCTTAAAACAATACCCATTTGTAGTTTAGAAGTCTGGATATGATGCGGCCACACTCAGGGTCTCATTGCCTGCAATTTGACATATTGGCTGGACTGTGTCTTGTCTTGATAATCTGGAGAAGAAGGTTTCCAAGCTCCTTCAAGTTGTTGGCAAATTTAAATTTCTTGCAGCAATAGCACTGAGATCCCTATCTACTTGCTGGTGGTTAGTTATAGAGCACCCTTAGTTTCAAGTGGCTTTCTGTACTCTTTACCATATTTATGCAACAGTCTCAAAGCCAGAAACAGATTACTTCCCTTGTATGGATTTCCTTTCACATTTCAAATCTTTTTGATGTTCTCTGTATCTAACCTCTAGAACTAGATTTAAATGATTTACCCAGATAGTCTTTTTATGACAGAAATGTAATCTCAACAATATATGCAAAATAGTTTCATGTCAGGACCTAGATCAGTATTTTATTAGATAGGTAGAAGAAAGTATATATATATACCAGAAGTCAGAATTTCAGGATATTAGGAACCATTATAAAATTTTGCCTAACATTCTGCCTTAATAAAAACATTTGCACAAATTTTCAAGTAAATGCATTAGAATTTAATTGAAATCATATTGTTGAATGGTGACTTAAAGCAGTGTTTTCAAAATACATGTCTTGGTTAACATTTTCACTGATAGAATTGAAGAGAACTGACCACACAACTTAGAGAAAGAAAGATTTATTTGCTCACAGATTGTTTTGGAGATTTCAGCGTTTCAGTAAGGCAGGCTGGGTTATATTTGCAGAGCTCAGCGCATAGTGGAAGGAAGCAAAGAATGGAAGAGAGCAAGGGCTCTGGAGGCCAAGAGCTAGAGAACACAAGCTAACAAAGAATCCAAAAACAAAGCACAGTGTCTAATGCCCCACCCCCGGGAACCCCCTTCTCCAGTCATACACCAGCAATCTCTGTTATCACCCAGTAAATCCATCACAATAGATTTATCCACTGATGAGATTTAAACTCTCAGGACTTAATTTTATCAACTATGAATATTAATGCACTAGCTCTTCTGGGGGCATTCTATCTAACCATAATAGTTCAAAAAAAAATCAACATCCCAACTTTGTAGAAAAGATATTTAATTTGTCACACAATATAGTAATATATTTATTATATTTATTTATTTATTTATTTATTTATTTATTTATTTATTATATATTCAGTTTATCATCTGTTCATTCAAGAGGTGTTTATTGTGCCCTTAATATGCTGGCCAAGCAAGGATTAAAAAAAAGAGCATATCTAGATGTCTTCTCTCAGGATACTATGTCAGACACACTTTGAAATGGAAGATTTGGTTACACAAAAAAGACTTCTGTTCTTGAGCAGCTTAAAGTTTTTTGATAGAGACATAGGATTATTATTGAATTACAATTGCGATAAGTAGAATAAGAGTAAAAACATAAGATTCAATAAAGTATATATCAATGATGCAACATAGAAAAAGGGATGAGAAAAGGCTTCCCTGATAAATCACACATTAGTTCTCATTTGAAGACTCAGAAACTGTGATACAATGAGTAATGATAACAAGAAAGAACAGAGTGCTGATAGAGAATCTTAGCTCTTCATTAGCTCATGAAAAAAATTAATAGAGTTTTTCTTTTAAGATAATAGCCTTTAAAATGGACATAGAAATTTTTCTGTATAGTAAAATCTGCAATCATTTTATAATTAAGTGAGTATATTTTTTAACTGATCATGGGAATAATCCTTAGACAGCTATTATACTCTTGCCTTTAGGCATATGAATTACATGCTTTTTTTTCTAAAGTGAGATACATTTAAAGTTATATTTAAAAGATACACACACAAATCTTAATAACTGTCTTACACTCTTCTAAAATATTTAAAAATAACAACTAATTTAATCCTCATCATAAACCTATTAGATTGTTACAGTCATTATCTGTTTTTCCAAGTTGAAGAAAGATGAGGTACAGTAGAGAGATTAAGCATAAGGATGATAGAGTGAGAGAGACAGAATTTTTGTAATATTGCCTCTTCTGCTATCTTTCTTTCTTTCTTTCTTTCTTTCTTTCTTTCTTTCTTTCTTTCTTTCTTTCTTGGTACTGGGGGTGGAACCCAGGGGCTTTTCTACCTCTGGGCTATACTCCAAGACATTTTATACTTTATTTAGAAAAAGGGTCTCACTAAATTGCTGAGAGCCTCACTTAGTAGCTGAGGCTGGCTTCGAACCTGTGAGATCCTCCTGTCTCAGCCTCCCAAGCATGGGGATTACAAGCGTGCGCCACCACGCCCGGCTATTCTGCTATATTTCTAAAGTCAACACACTCTCAACTTCTAATACCTAGCCCAGAACATACTATGATGTACACACAGCCTTTTTATTTTTTCTACTTTTTATACTTGATTCTTTGTGTCACCATACTCTGCCTTTTCTGTTCTGTGATGAACTGTTTTGGGGAAGTTCTCAGAAGTTGAAAGAACATATATTCTTATATTCTTTTTGAATTATTTTCTATAGGAAATATTTTATTTTGGTAAATATTTCATTTTCAACATGGATTAAAATATATCTCTAAAAGATATGTGAAGAGTTAATCAGCCTTCTTGAAATTATTATAAAAGTATTATGCTGAATATGTTCAATTATTTTAGTATTATGATTAATTAAAAGTCATAATTTTAACCAATAAAAGAAAAATGCAAAGCATACATTGGTACAAAATATTTGCAATTCACATATCTTACAAAGGACTTGCATCCAAAATATATGAAGACCTCTTAAACCCAATAATAAAATGACTTTAAAAATTTACAAACAACAGGAAAGCATTGTGATTCATCCTTTTAATCCCATTATGTGGGAGGCTGAGACAGAAGGATTCCAGGTTCAAGGACACCCCCACAAGTTTTTTTCATGGTGCTGGGGTTCCTGGAAAACCCTCTACATCCGGGTTACACTTCCAGACCTATTTTTATATTTTTTTATTTGGAAACAGGGTCTCTTAAACTAGCAAGTATGACTTCGAACCAGCGTGATCCTCCTGTCTCCGCCTCCCAGTGCAGGGATTACAAGCATGTGCCACCACGTCCGGCTCACCCCCACAATTTAGAGGGGTCCTTAGCAACTTAGCAAGACCCCATTTCAAAATAAAGTATTAAATAGGACTTTGTGTGTAGCTCAGAGGTACAACAGCCCTGGCTTCAATCCACAATACCAAAATAACGTGTTAGAATATAAAATCTCTGAAACTCGAACACAGTGCTGATAAAAATACAACATGGTGAAACAACAGAAGACATAATTAGGTACTTTCTTATAAGGTTAAACATAATCATATTATCACCTAGCAAAGCAAAAGCTTATCTACTCAAAATAATTTGAGAAAAATGTTTAAAATAGCTTTAACCATGATGGCCAAGAACTTAAAAATGAGAAATGCCTATTATATACTAAATTCATAAACAAATTGTGATATTTTCATAGCAAATAATACTAATCATCAATAAAAATTAGTGACTTATGGTCAAGAACTGTAAATGAACTGCAAAATCGTTATATTGGAAACAAGAAGCTAGACACAGAAGTAAAGGTTCTGCATAATTATATTTATATGTAATGTTAGTATAATCAAAATATTCTAGAATGGGCAAAATAATCTACAATTTAATTTATGTAAAATTATGTGGTAGAAAAATATGTTAGTAATTGAGAGATTTGAATAGGAAAGGATGAGGGGTCAAAACAATATATATTGCATTAAATCTGTACCAAGGGCTGTGTGCCTGTATGCCATTGTCAACGTGATTCACATTATATATCATATATATATCTCACATAGATATATCTAAAACTTGAAGTTATGTAAGTATATACATTTTCAGAACTTAAAAATACTCTTAAATAGGAAAATTTTAAGTAAAATATACCTAAATGGGTATTAAAATTAAAATCTTACCTTACAAAATACTTTGGGTATTGTTTTAATTGTTTCATGTAATTCATTTGTCCACACTTCCATGTCCTGATATGCATGTTTCTAGATTAAATTCACACCTGTCTAACCCCACCCATTATTTAAAAATGAGCCAGATATGGAAGAATTTTTCTTTTGATAATATTGCTGCATTAATAATATGAAGCAAGTCAAACAATGAATTTTATTCCGTTTCTATGTTAAGAATCATTTGTAAATTCAGCAGTATCATCAGCAATGACAGAGATTAGAATGTTGAGCAATGATGGGAATTAGAATGCTAAAACCATTTCTGAATGAAAGGTAATCCGTGAATAATGAAAATATTGAATAATATACCTAATTCTACTTGTCATGAAGTTAATGGACCCCAAATGTTTGTATGTTTTAAAATATCAATTTAAATATAACAAATTATTTACTGTGATAAAATACTTTCAATTTTTACAAAAATTATTTGACTATTCTTAAATACATGGAAATGAGCTGTTATTAATTTTTCTTCTACAATTATTATTCTATAAGATGATTTTAGGTGGTACAAGCATATACATTTTAAAAATCATATGCATGTATTACAATATACATTAGAAAAAGTATAAATAGATATCAAAATTACAAATTTATATGAAGCCTTGCTTTGTATTAAAGTATATTTAGAAGAAAATATATTCAAGATCTACTTAAAATGATACTAGGTAATATTATTAGTGAACAAATAGTACAAATTAGACAAAAATTGTGTAGATGATACAAAATACTTATTTCATAATATTCTGCAATTATAGTATTCAAATTTTCTATGATTGTGTTATTTTCTTTTTCTTTTGAATTCCACTATTGATAATAAAAATTATTTTAAGTGCATATAGTCCTTTTATTCTAGTAATAGTTTACTTTTGGATAGACATTCAACTTCAGTCATTTTATTCTTTACATGCTGTTTAAAATTATTTCTATTCATTACTTTAAAAAACTAGAGAAAGTTAAGTGTTTTAAAACTAACATTTATTGGAAGTCTTATCTCAGTGAGGACACAAAATACATCTCTTTAGCTTATTTTTTTACATGCTTAAAAAAGGGCTCAAAATGCTGTTTAATAAAAGAATATAATTTAACCACTTCTTTGCACTGTATTTTAATAGGACTCATTTTTTCAATGTTCTGCTCGCTGAGAAGGGAAAAAACCTCCTTTATGTTTGACATATCAATATTGATTTTTAGTGTCACAGACTCACGTTTATTTATTTATCTATTTATTTTATTCTGAACATTTATTACTAGCAAAAATTTTTTGTGCTAAGAATTCACACGATGTTTTTAGATTAGATATTGTTGCTTTTGTAAATGAAATACCTCCCTATTCATAATATTCTCCTTCAATTTAATTGTGATATAAATTTTCAACATTAATAAGGTGGATGATAATGCATGATATTAATGGTGATCAACTGCTGGTAATCAATTAGTGCCAAAGATGATTTGATGCATCCCGACTTCCAAGAACAGTATTTAAACATTTTGTTCTGCTGATGACTCACTGCTGCTGCATTTCCAGCTGTGTTTAGCCACATTTGCAAGCCTCTTCACATTCATTTAAATTTGTTATTTTAATCAATAATATTGAAATCACAGAGAGAAAAGCAGCCAGCTTAGTAATGACTGTAGACTCTGTTGATTTGAGCTAATTGTGCCAATTTCACACATACACAAATCACCAGGTTAAATGGAAGCTTGATCCCTTGCCTGTACAATAAGTATTTAAACAGTGACATCTCATGGTGGAAACTTCTTTTTCTAACTAACTGGTTCTGAATCTGTAAGTGCTTCCTCTCCTTCCCTACGTGTCATTTTTAGCTTTTGCTCATTCCTGTAACTTTTGGCACTGAATTTGGCTGTGTTCCCAGAACACATAGAGGCTTCCCTGCTTTTGCATGTTTTCTTGGGAACGGTCTAATGCTAGAGGTAGTTACAAGGAGAGGAACTACTGAAAGAACTTCTAGTATGAGAATAAAGAAAAGATTGGGAACTTTTGAAAGGCAAGTATCTTTCAAGCCAAAACACTTTAAAACTTTCTTTAAAAACTGAGAGTTGGTGATTAAATCGAGGCAGGCAATGCATCTTACTTGTTTGAAAAATTTGGAAGGGAAAGTGAAATAAAGGAGAAAAAAACTAAAGTTTCATGTGAAGATGTTTCAAAGCTGTGACACTGGAGAGTGAAATGTCAGAGACTGTTCGAGAGGGGCAGGTTTAATATTTTAAAGCATGTGGCGATAATTAAAGGTGTAGGTTTCCAGAGCATGAAGAAGGAAATGGAATTGGAAAACTTTGTCTTAAAAGGCAGCAGAACATCAATGCTTCTGAAAATATGAAGAAGGCAAGAGAGAACATTATAAAAACTGAAATATTTTGGATCATAGAGATGCATATTGGGAAAATCACATCAGTCAAACTTGATCTTTTAGTAAAGTAAAAAAGATGTTACGTATGCCTGAAGGTAGGGAGTATATGGGGCATCTCTTTACTTTCCTCTCAATTTTACTGTGAACTTTAAAACTGTTCTAAAAATAAGGTCTATTTTTGTGTGTGTATTTGTGGTGCTGGGGATTGAACCCAGGGGCATTCAACCTCTAAGCTATACTCCTACAGCCCTATTTTTTTTTTATCTTGAAACAGGGACTAAATAAATCACTGAGTCCCTCACTAACTGGCTGAGGCTGTTCTAGAATCTACAATTTTCCTGTCTCAGTATCCCAAGTACTGGGATTATAGGCATATGCCACCATGCCTGACTCTACTTTTTTAAGAAGTTACCACATTCCTGCAATTAATAGTGTTATACTCAAAGTCCAGGACCCCAGGGTGACAGAGAACACCACCACCCACAATAATGCAAAAACAGGAAGGGTTTATTGGGGAACTAGCTCGAGCTAGGGTCCGAGTTCCGTCCAATGCAATGGAGTTTTGACAAGGACCCCGAGCCCGTGTCCAGGGGTTGGTTTTATACAGTTTGGTTGCAGGAGTCATGGTTTTCAAAGGAATTATCTTATTCTAAAGGAATTTTCCACAGAGGTTATCTTGAGTAATAGAGTGGCCCTTAATGATTCATGATCGGTTTACGGCACCTAGGGTAGTTAGGAATTTTCCACCCCAACCCCAGGTTTCAAAACTGACCAGTTCTGCAACTGTGGAGCTTGTCATGGCTCTGCTAGGGATCCACAGTGGTTTGTATTGGAAGCTGAGTTTAGCTGCACAGCAAAATGGAGTTGGCCCACAAAATGGCATTAGCCAGGCTAGCTAGCATTTTACCCTAAAAGCAAGCAATATACAGAAGTAAAAGACTGTGGTTATTTCTTGATCTTCTACAATAGTAGAAATGCAGGTGTGAGGGAAAAAAATCTCTCACATAGTTATTTCCACTAGTGTTATGAGGAATCAATCCAAGTGCTTAGGGCGCTCTTAATGGTTGCCAATAACTGAGCACCTATGATGACTACTTCATTTAACTCATTACCCACCTTGGTAGAAATGCTGTTGTTTGCATAACAAAAGTTACTATTGTTATTGTTACATATTATAGTAGTATTTTTGGTAACTCATTGAATGCTTACTGTGAGGCAGTACTGGATGAGTGTTTCTTAAGTATGAGTTCAAGTCAGGCAATGACACAAGTTTGTAGTCTCAGCTATCTGAGAGGCTGAAGCAGGAAAATTACTTAGGCTCAGTAGCTGACAGCCTGCCTGGGCAACATAGTGAGATTCAATCTCAAAATGGATTAATGGATAAGTAAACAAATAGTTGATTTAACTCAGAGGGCTTGGATGGGGCTCATAGTAAATAGACTTTATAAAGTGTTCCTCTCTTCATAAACTCCATTCCTCTCTACCAAAACTACATAGTAGCTAACATCACTTTATGCATAAGAGAATGCAACCACAAAGTGATTATGTCATTTGGAATTCACACACTGATCATTTGGCTTTAAAGGTTACACTCTTAAATATCATACGATGATACTGAAAATCAAAGACAAATTAGCCTGGCTCTAGATTTGCTGTCTCAGAAACAGGGCCAAAAATAATTTATTTAACAAGGGATCTCAGGCCAAGAAGGAAGCCAAGTGTTACTGGATCAGAAATGAAATGAAACAGTAGGAATTATGAAACCATTAATATATGAAGATTAGATAAAATGCAAAATAGAAGATGTTGTGGTTGGAATATACAATGACCCCTAGAAAAGCTCAAGTATGGCAATGCAAAAATGTCCAGAAATGAGGTAATTGAATCGAGGCTCTAATCTTATTCATCAATAAATCCACTGCAGGATTAATAATTTGAAAGGATTTACTGGGTTTTTACTTACACAGTTGGGGGGCCTGATGAAGGAGATGGGTTATTGGTGAGGTGGCCTTGTGGAATATCTCTGTCCCTAGTTGCTTCCTTTCTCTCCCTGTCTGCTTCCAGACACCATGATGTGAAAGCAAATTTTCTTCATCATGTGTCCTAATGCCACAGTTTCTGCCTTGGAGTCAACTGTACCTCTGAAACCATGAGCCAAATAAACTTTTCTTACTCTAAATTGGGCTTGTCAGGTATTTTGGTCAAAGCAACAGAAAAGCTTATGTGATTTTTAAGATATCAAATAATTAAGCTGTACCTATGGCAGCTATTTGAAGTGGAACAGGACAGTAGATTTTCCCAAGGAATTGGCCTTTATATTTCAAAGGGTTCAGATGGAATCAGATCACTATTGGAAACTGGATCAAATCAGTGTGGGATATTCAGAGGATAAGAATATGAAGTGGAAAAATAGTAGCAGGATAATTCAGACTTTAGTGCTATCTAATAATATAGCAGTGGATTAGACTATTTGTGAAATAATATTGACAAGACTTCCAAGAGGACATTATTGATGTGTTGCATAGGCTTTATAAGAGTGAAGGTGAAATTAAGGGGAAACAAGAAAAATAAACTATTTCCTTTTTCTTTTTTGTGGTACCAGGGATTAAATCCAGGGATATTCTTCCTTCTAGCTACACTCTAGCCCTAAATTTTCTTCTTTATTTTGAAACAGAGTCTTACTAAGTTGTGGATAATTTCACTCAGAAGCTGAGGCTAGCCATGAACCTGTGATCTTCCTGTCTCAGCCTTCTAAGTACTGAGATAAGTGTGTACCACCACACCTGGCTCAGAAAAATACATTATTTTCTTAGACAATTTGTACTATGTATTTTTGTTTCCATGTGTGTTAAAAAGATAGGATAACCACATTATCATTCACAATTGGTATAATAATTAAATGATTAAAATTAATGGATCATTTATGAAAGCTGCTTGGTACAAAGTAATTTCCTTTCTAATTCCTTTAAAAACCTTATGAGTTTAATAAATTAATAAAAGATGAATATGTACCTTTAATTTTTCCCTGCCCTTGTTAGAAACTGAATTACTATATAATTCTAAAAATTAAAGCTGGGCGTGGTGGCGCACGCTTGTAATTCCAGCATTCGGGAGGCTGAGACCGGAGGATCACGGTTTGCGGACAGCCTCAGCTACTTAGTGAGGCTCTTTGCAATTCAGTGAGACCCGGTTTCAAAATAAATAAAAAGTAGGGCAGGGAGTGTAGCTCAGAGGTCAAATGCCCCTGGGTTCTATCCCTAGACCTGCAAAAAAAAAAAAAAATTAAATACTAGTGAATAGAATAACATCCAGATTCTTATTGTTAGCAGAAATGTACACCTCATTTAAATGAATGATAAACAGATACATAAAGACTAGGTAAAACTTTCCTCATTAGTTCAGAGTCTTCAGTCACTAGAATTGCAACAGTGGAAGCCACTAGAATGCAGATACAACAAACTCCTGCTATGTCACCTCATGCCAATGAGCTGAGACGAAAGGTCCTGCTGTGTTCAAGACCCAGGTATGGTGTAACAAAAAAAAAAATTGGATTAAATACATAATGCCTATTTTGTTGTTGTTGTTTTTGTCAATCCATTTCCAAAACTTTGGACTCCTGGCCCCTAAATCCTATTCATAATATGAACTCATAAAATCTATACTTCTTAGTCCTCCACTCTTCCTTGTCCTTTCCAAGCATACCACATGCTCGCTTCATTGTCATCAGAATCTGTGATATTCAAATCAACTCCTTTGAGACTGAACAAGTTACTTTATTTCCAAATTGAGAATGAACACATTACTTCCTGTTGCCTAGAATAGAAAGTGTGTGTGTGTGTGTGTGTGTGTGTGTGTGTGTTTTCCTTACACATCATATACCTCAGCTGAGATGAATGAGCTACCCTCCTCTTATTCATCACTGCTGCTGTAAGACTGTTATTCCCTAAAACTTTTACAGAAAACGATCCCTCCATTGAAGATCATAAATTACCATTACCTCCTCGCTGGACTATACCATCCTCTCCCATCTTAATAAATTAACAGCTTAATTTTATAGAAATTATTATGTATCAGACACTATTTTAGACATTTTAAATATTTTGAGTTATTTATAACAAAACACCCATGCCTCCCAACTTTACTTGATTTCTACCTCATGTATTTGTGTTCTCTTTTCCTAATAATTTAATGGTAAAAGTTCATGAACTTCAGTCCTAAACATATTCTCTTCTCACTCTTTACTAGCTCTGTAAGTCACTCAGCCATGAATATACTCACTACTGACTTAAACACCACTGAGTCCAAAACCACTTGTCTAACTCATACTTTCCCTCTAAGCTCTATTGAATTTATACAACTAGTTATTTGACATTTCTACTTATTTATTCTAAAAACATTCATTCCGTAGTTAACATTTATCTGCACATGCTTTATTAGAACAACTAGGATTATGATCTGTCTGATGATATGTTAGGACCATAGAAATCATTTTTTCACATACGCCACATTTTATTCAACTAACGGATCACTAAGTACCTTCAATTCTATGTCTGAAATACATTTTGAATCCATCCATTTTACTCAATCAACACAGCATTTTTTTTTCTGCTTATTTGTGTAAACTGCCATTACCTCCTAGCTAACTGTAACTTTCTAGTGTATAGCTTAGACATAGTTTGAGTGTGTCTCTTAAAGTTTCACATGTTGGAAGTTTGGTCCCAATTGATGCCATGGATGATGATGGAAGCTTTAAGAGATGAGACCTAATAGGAAGTCTATAGGTCATTCAGGAAACCAGTTGCCTTTGGGGGAGATTAAGGTAGATTTGTGAGGTAACTGAGCTTCCCAAGAACAAGTTGTTACAAGTGAGCCTAATCTGTTAGTCACCCTCTGATTCCCTTTTTTGAAATGTGATCTTTTGCTTTCATAGACTATCATGCCATTGCCATCTTCCATGAGTTGATACAAACAAAAGATGTCCTCAGGAGAGCTGGTACTATGCTATTTAAACATGTGGCCTCCCAAAACAGTGAGCCAAATAGACCTTTATTCTTTATAAAGTTAGCCTGCTTCAGATTTCCATCAAAATAAAATAAAATGAACTTAACATACACTGTATTTATTCTTTTTTATTTTTTTAATTGGTACATCTTAATGGGTACAAAATGGTAGAAGCATACATGCACACATCACTTATTTAGCCCTTCCCCAATTTCTACCCCATTCCCTCTCCCTTCTCTCCTTATGTTTGGCTTACTGATTGACTTTGATAAGTGAGATTTGTCAGTCACAAAAAGTAAAAAATCAGATGTCCTCCTTCATATGTGGAAGCTAGGGAGAAAAAGAGTCATAAAAGTAAATCTAGACAAGGAGAAACCATAGATGAGCAAATAAGGCAATTTAACTGAGGGGGATGGGAGGGGGAAAGTGGAAAATTTCCTAATATACCTGATGTGCATTTATTCTTGATCATTCAAAATGCTAACACATTTATTCAGAGTGTTCTTTCAAAAATCCTCCTGAATTCACATTGTACTTGAGTGAATTACAAAATCTTTAATATAGTCTACAATGCATTAGATTGATTGCTTCTATACTCCTCTTTAGATCCTTGATGCACTTGTCTCTCCTCAGCTTTGCCCTTAAATCCCACTAATTTCTCTTAGTTCTGATTAGTTAGTATGCTTCCTTTACTACAGGGAATTCACATAGCTCATTCCTTCCATCTGCAACGCTCTACGTCTTTTGTTGCGTTTCACTTTTTGGGGTATTACCTCCTCACAAGAGTATCTCTGCTTAATAGCTGCTTTAGCATGCACAACATTCACGAACTCACTATTTACTGAAAGGGTATTTTTGTCTATATATTCTAATCTTAGAATTTATTTTCATGCTTTAGAATGCAATCTTAATTTTTTAAACTTAATAAACTATAATTATTTGATTAATTATTTTGCCAACAAGTTCTGGGCTTCTTATTCTTTTGTAATGGCATTACATTGCCAACATATACCAGGCATATATTAGGTTATGTACATAGACTATGAGTAATGTCTCAAAATTTTGTAAGAAAAAAGGCTATGAAATATAAGCTGTAGGTCTTAAATTTGATATTGGATATATTGTTGTGCTGGGGATTGGATCCATGTTAATTCTAGCTCTGAGCTCCCAGCTCCTAGCTACCATTCTACCTCTACACTCCAGCTCTATTTTATTATTATTATTTTTTTTATTTTTAAACAGAGTCTCAGTTGCAAGAGGTCTCATTAAATTGCTGGCTTTGAACCTGCAACCTTTCTGTCTCAGCCTCCCAAGTACTAGGATTACATGTTCGTGCTACCAGGCCCAGTGATATTGGATAATTTTTAGTGTAATACACTGAATAGTTAAATCTGACTGAAGGAGGATTATCAAAAAGCTTTACTAGGCAGTAGAAATTATTAAGTAATTTTGGCAATGCCATTAATAAAGGATTCATATCATATAGTATCTATCCTTCATTTCATTCTTCTGGTAACATTTACTGGATTTCATTAGTTAGAATATTGTGTCTAATTTGATTTAAATTCTGGGAATATTTCAAAAACATTCTTAACCTTAAAATCACCAGTTCAGCTAGTCAAGAGTGGTGTGTGCCTATATTCCCACTACTTGGGAAGCTGAAGCAGGAGTTTATCAGGTTCAAGGTCAGCAAAATAGTAAGATCATGTTTCTAAAACAAAAGTAAGTAAGTAAATAAAAGTGGGGCTGGGGCGTAGTTCAGAGGTAAAACACTTAGAACACTCCTGGGTTTAATCTCCAATACACACCCCAAAATAAAAGAAAAAAAATTTACCAACTCCACCAAACATCTTCAACAAAAACAGCAAAATAGGTGTTATATATTTAATTCTTTCTTAAGATTTTAAAGAAGGGTAGCATTGGGTCTAATGGAGAGAACATTTGGCATACTCTACTGGGTCATGAGCATAGCAGGACCTTTTTTCTCAGCTCATTGGCATGAAGTGACATTGCAGGAGTTTGTGGTATCTGCATTCAGGTGGCATCCACTGTGCTGATCCTGATGACTGCAGACTCTGACCTAGAGAGTTTCCAGTGAAATAGAGCCAAGAGAATACACAAAGATCTATAAGAGGAGCACCTCTATGGAGGTTCATGCCTGTAACTGTAGGACTTGGGAGTCTGAGACAGGTAGGTAGGCTGTTTTAGCCTCAGAAACTTAATGAGATCCTATTTCAAAAAATAAATAAATAAAAGGGGATGGACATTTATTTCAGAGGCAGAATGCCCCTAGGAAAATTTTCCAATACTAAAAAAAGATGGGTATATGTGTAATTGGATTATGAGAATATGAAGCCTGAGAAGTCCCATCATATACTATCTGCCAGCTAGATAAGAAGAAAGCCAGTAGTATAATTCAGTCAAAGTCCCAACTTTTGAGAAGCAAGAGAGCTTATGTTGTAATGTTTAGCACCCCTTTAAAAAGACCCAGAGTTGAAAGTCCTGAGAATCAGGAGGCCAGGAGATTGATGAGTTAGTTCAAGAACAAAGAGTGAATTCACCCTTCCTTTCTTCTTTCTGTTCTATTCTGGTTTCCTAAGTGGGTTAGAGATGCCTGCCCAAACTGAGGACATGTAAGTACACTGGCCAGGATTTGACATGTGCAGTAAAAAAATATATAATCATTATCTTGCTCTATTAAAATATTTTACTACTTGGTGATATATTTTGATCATTAAAATCTTTTTTTCTGCCTTAATTACTTAATAGTGAATAAAAAATTTACACATTGTATCTTAAGACTAAACCATATGTATATTGGTATCTATTATTAGGGGAAACTCCAATTTCTTGTTATCTGATTCCTATCTTTATCGTGGTCAGGAAAGGCACAAAGGGAAGATTGTCACTTAAAACTGTAAATGACAAAAGAAAATTGATCTCGTACCTTATGTAAAACTGCTTAGTAAAACTGAAGTCCCAAGCATATTTGCTTTTAGTTGAATTCAAATACATCACTAAGTACAAGCTTATTTTCTTATGATAGCAAACTCAGATTTATGGCAGTAACTCTTTTTTATTTTTATAGAAAATCTGATTTCTTTTTCAAAGCTGTTTACTTTATAAGTTATAATATCCCACAGAAGGTTCTACCTCTAGCTTATAGAATTGGCTCTCATACTGTACAATGTTTTAGGTACAATGTTCTCGTTTTTGTTTTTCATGTATTTTTACTCTCTCTTTTGTGTATATGTTAAAACTGAAAAGAAATTGTGGCATCACTACCGCTGATACCATAAGAAGGCATTACAAATCTTTATACTCTCTTCAATTTATTGGGCTTTGTTGTCATATCTGACTTAGACTGCCTATTACATCAGATAAAGAATATGGTTTCTAAAGAAAAAAATGGATAGCAATTTTCAGATATATATTTTATCCTCACCTTGCTGGAGATCTAGGCATAACATTTACCAAAAGATAGTTTATATAAAGTGCTTTTGTTTACAAATTTGAAGATATTTCAATTGTTAAAGTCAATCAATTACATACAGTACAATTTTTTAAAGGAGAAAGAAAAATGAACTTATGAGTGGCTGTCATGAGATTTTAAGAAGAATGATGATTATTATTCAGGTTAAGTGTAAGTGTGTGTGTGTATGTGTGTGTGTGTGTGTGTGTGTGTGTGTGTGCGCGCGCACGCATGTGTGTGTGTGTATGAGAGACAGAGAGAAAGAGAGAGAGAAAGAAAGAGAACTCAAAGGCATTTTACTTCTGAGTTATACAGGGACACTACTGTATTTTTAATTTTGAAACTGGGTCACTATCCTCTCACCATAGATCTTCCTGTCTCAGCCTCTCAAATAAGTGTCCCTTGAAATTGCCAATGTTTTGTGGTCTTGAAAAACTACAATTAATTCTGTATCCTTTTCCAGAACACAGCTCACTTGTCAAAATACACGGCTATATGAGTACCTCTCCTCTCGCGTCCAGACCTACTCAAGGCCAGAGGTTCTGAGGTTATCTTAGAGTGCACCAAAGGTCCCTCTGGAGTTATGAGTACAAATGTTATCAGAATTAATGCATGCCTTCCACAGTGAAGCAAATTTACTATGTTATGGAACATTGTGGATTTACAAATAATGTGACAGGCTTATTTCTTTCTTATTATTCCAAGTAAGACAAGTAAACTAAAAAGTCTCCAAACTTTAATTAGAAAGAAACATCTGTGTTCTTATGCCAAAGAAACAAGGGCATATGTGAATAATAGCTTTCACTTTTGTCTGTGCTATTAAGTGTGTGTGTATGTATGTATGTGTCTAAGGTGACACTAAAGGATGGAATTTAGGGGCATCCTACCTCTGAGATACACCCCCTGACCTTTTTATTTTTTGTTTCAAAACATGGTCTCATAAGTTAAAGCACACTGGCCTGTGATCCTCCTGTCTCAGCCTCCCAAATACTGAGATTACATATATGTAACATTGTGCCTTGTTTATACTATTATATTCTTAATAGTGTGAAAATTTACTTAAACAGAGCTTTGGAAACCAATTACCCAAAAGTAGACTGTTGATCACTAATAATATATTCCTTTCTCAACTTACTGCTATGAAACATACTTTTTTTTTTTTGTGGTACTGGAGTTCCTGGAAGCCCTTCTATCTCCGGGCTACACTCCCAGACCTATTTTTACATTTTTATTTGGAAACAGGGTCTCCTAAGCCAATGTGCGTGGCTGGCTTAGAACCTGCACGATCCTCCTGTCTCTGCCTCCCAAGCGCGGGGATTAAAAGCGTGCGCCACCACGTCCGGCTGAAACATACTTTTTATTTAATAAAAATTAAATCAACTTTTCAAGAGTCTCAGGAACTCATGTATTTTTTAAATACAACTATAGGCAGGGCATGGTCACACAGGCTTGCAGCTATGGCATTTGAGAGTCTGAGGCAGGAGGATCGCAGGTTCATGACCATCCTCAGCAACTTGGTGGAAGCCCCCCTCAACTTAGTAAGACCCTGTTTTAAAATGAAAAATAAAATAAGACTAGCGGTGTACTTAAGAGGTAGGATGGCCCTTTGTTCAATTCCCAGTACCACAAAATAAGAAAAAAGGAAGGAGCAAAGAAAGAAATAAAGAGAAAAATGCTCTAAGAAAATATTTTAGAAAATGATTACTTAATTTAAAATGTGTTATATCTATAATCAGGGTAAATGATGAAAAAGGATGCTATTTAAAAATAGAAAATTCTTTGGTCACAATAGCAAAACGTACAGAAGCTGCAGAATCAATTCCAGAAAGAATGACAGACAGCCAGGCACAGGGAAACATGAATTAATCCCAGTACTTGCAAAGCACAGACAAGAGGATCAAAGGTTTGAGGCCAGCCTCAGCAAGTTAGCAAGACCCTGTTTCAAAATGAAACACAAGATAAAGGATTGGGGGTGCAACTCATAGGTAAAACACCTCTGGGTTCAATCCCTGTATTAAAAAGAAAACAAGACTTTGCCAAGTTGCTCAACGGACTATTTCAAATAAAAATTTTATGTTTGAGTTTTACACTTTATATACCAGCCCCCAAACAAAAAGATAATTACTTGTCTGAAATCCCAAAGAATAAACAAATTATTATCCAGAATTTCTCCCCAATTTTTTTATAATAGTAAAAATATAGAACACACTTTGTATGGAGCACATGTTTTAAAAACAGGAGATCATTAAAAGCAAAGAGAGTCTTAATTCCCAAAGCACACCAGGGTGTGGTTGACACATGGCGTTCTGTGTTCAAACATAATCTCACAGCACACACAGGTGTAACACAAAGACACCAGACACAGGGTGCAATGACCAGGCATAATAGGCAGTGTGCAGGTGCAAGGCCTGCTGACCAGAGCAACTTGACAACAACAGTGTCCTTAGTAACCCGAGGATAATAGTTGTCAGCACCTGAGACTAAACATTCACTTTGTTTCTGACAGAGCCTTGCCACCTGGTCATTCCAACCACTGATAATGAGGTTGAATGGTGACCTGGCCAGCTGTGCTGGTGGCTGTCAGGCAAGTCCTCACCTTCAGTTCTGGTTAAGCAGTGGTGAAGGTCAGGCCTGAACACCCAGACCAAACACAACTGACCCAGTTGTGAGATCCTGACACAGCCAGCTGAGCTCTGCAGTGAATGAACTGCTCAACCTGCTCTCTAGGTATACTTAGGTCTCTCACTCTCTCTTACTTTGTGCCCTTAAATATCATTAGTTCTATTAAGCTTGCATGGAGTGTTAAGGAGTAAAGAACCTGTCTTGGTCACTATTGTTATAAACCTTGAAATGACTAAGGCTGTGTCTGGTTGTTTTCCATTATCTAAGTCTGCTCAGAATACACATATAAACAATATGTGTATATACAATATTTTTTGCAGTACTGGAGATTAAATGCAGAGACAGTCTGCCTTTGTGCTACACCTCAGCTGCTTTTTATTTTGAAACGGGATCTCATTAGGTTGCCGAGAGTTTGGCTACCTGCGATCCTTCTGCCTCAAGCTTCTCAAGTACTGTGATTACAGGTGTGTGCCACCACACCCAGCTTAAGCAGATATTTTTGTTTAAGTAAAGAAAAAGAAAAAGAAAAAACATACAGAATGATCTGGCTGGAAAATTTATGGTATATATTGAATATTTAAAGTATCAAAATGAAAGTTTTAATGAAGAGACCTACTGAGACTTGCTTAAGGTATGACATTTGGGGATGATTGTGACAAGACTCTTGGAGAAATGGAGAAAATTTCAGTTGTGGGCTAGACCTGAATCGTAGAGAGGGAGAAGATCAACCAGGATGCATATGTCTATATGAAGTCCCCATGAGATTTTAAAAGTAGATGACTTTCCTTTTGAGATCGTCAGAGCAATGTGTGACTCTGGTCTAGAAATGGATTCCCTTCACCTCCTGGAGATCACATGAGCTTGCATTACTGCCTCCACATTTATAAAGAAGCTTATTATTACAGAAAGCAGCTGTCTTTAAAATATTTAAAATATTATTGATAATATTGTGTACTCACAGAGCATTGAGAGAACCCAATGAGACAGTGAAGTTAACATACATGTCTATATAAACCCATTCTCACTTTCACACAGAGAAACTCATTGAATAAACTCTTTGGGGATTTTACTTTCATGCTCTTATTTAATAACACCCTAACTGAGACTTATAATTAGACCCAGAATTTTTGTATTTTAAAAAGCAACTATTAAATTGATAAGGGTATTACTAAAAATAAAAATATTCAAGCCAGGAGGAATTATGTCACCATTTTCTTTTCCTTACAGAGTGCTGGAGAAATCAGAGCATCAAACATATTTCTACCACTGAGATGCATCTCCAGCCCAATGCCCCCAATTTTTGCAGTGACCGTTTTTTATAAAATATTAGATGACAATTAAAATCTGACTAAGCAATGATTATGAAGATAAACTCAGAGTTTCTTTATTAATCACACATGTATGTATGTGCTTATGCCACCTGTTTTTACATACTGCAGAAATAAATATCCTTGACATGAAGCTTTAGTTTAATCAGTACTTTGATTAGGATTTGTCAGCAGTACCAACTCAGAATTTTTTGCTTGTTCTCAAGTATTTTCTGTCATATGTTTAAGGTTACTAGAGTATAACTGTAATGTATATTTGTCATGATCAGATATGGAATGAACTCTGAAGAGCTCATGTATTAATATTCAGGGTTGATAAAATTAATCACAAGAATCATAATCACATCAGTAGATAAACGCATTGTTATGGATTTAGCAAAACCTGGGTAGTAATCTACCCAAGCTGTTGGAGTGTCACTGGAGAAGGTGGGCTTTGGGGGTGTGGCCTTGGGGACTGAGTCAGTGTCTATGAATCCCCTTGCTTGCCTGCTCACTGCTTCCGGCCTTCATGATGTAAGAGCAGACTCTCCTCTCCTTTTCCCTTTCCCTTTCCCTTTCCCTTTCCCTTTCCCTTTCCCTTTCCCTTTCCCTTTCCCTTTCCCTTTCCCTTTCCCTTTCCCTTTCCCTTTCCCTTTCCCTTTCCCTTTCCCTTTCCCTTTCCCTTTCCCTTTCCTCTCTCTCTCTCTCTCTCTCTCTCTCTCTCTCTCTCTCTCTCTCTCTCTCTCTCTCTCTCTCTCTCTTCGCTTCCAGTACCAGGCCCTGAACTAGTGTCATAAAAACTGAATCCAGACTCTCCAAAAAAATCTGTGAGCAAATAAATCTTCCTTTTCTAAATTGTGTGCCCAATCATTTTTACTATAGCAATGAGAATGTTGACTGGTGTTGGGAAAAGTTCTAGTATTTTCACTTATCTTACTAAATAATTTTTGTATTTAGATCATGGTTTATTTCAAAGGAAGGGTAACATATCAACCAATAACTCTACTTTCAGAAATGATGTGGAAGTAAATGATAGTTATCATGCTAGGAATTGTGCTAAGAATATTAATATAAGGACTGGTTGTAGTTTAAATGTTTATTATCTATTTTTAAAACCTGGTTTAGTATCGAAGGCACATATTCTCAGATTTATTCAAGAGTGTGTTTATGGCCAGACTGTCACTGTGGTGTCATTTTGTAGGAGTGAGCAAAAATTCAACAAGGCAAGCACTCTCCAATTTAGAGCCACTTTATGAATGTATTTAAATGACAGGAAAATATAGCTTATTCTGAGAGTTACATCAAACAAACAAATAAAATGACTCAATCAGCCAAATAAGTTTTTGGCATTTTTTAGACAAAAAATTATGGATGATCTGAAAACTTTATTCTTAAGGATAAAGTCTAGGTATTGCATAGAGATTTTTAAAGTACTGAATTTTCTTGAATTCTCTCTCAACTTCTCAGTTTTGTTTTGTTTTGTTTTGTTTCAGTACTGAGGATGGAACACAGGGGCATTCTACCTCTGAGCTATACCCCCAACCCCCAGATCTATTTTTATTCTTTATTTTGAAATATATTCTCACTGAGTTGAAAAGGGCCTCACTAAATAGCTGAGGCTGCCTGTGTACTGTGATCCTCTTTTATCAACCTCCCAAATGCTGGGATTACAAGCTTGCATCACCATGCCCAGCTAACTTCTCAGTTTTTAACTTCTCTTTAGTTCAACTTTATTTGTGTATTTCTGTCTTTATAATTTAATAACACTGGATATATATATATATATATATACATACATATATATATACATACATAATTTAATTTTGCTAAACTATGTACATGTAAGGATTTGTCTTACAAGAGCAACTTTTATGATAATATTACTTAAGAACTAAGATGCAGCTACCTAAATATAAAAAGAAGGGAACGTTGTACATATTTTTTTACAATTCTGTATGAAATTGATCATTTTGACATTGAAATAAAAAAGGGAACCAAGATTCAGCTAAGTGTTCACTCCAGGTTTTTTTTTCCTCCCTTTCTGTAGTTTGGTCTCACAACCATAATCAAAGATAAGATTTCTGCACTTATAAGCTAGAGAGAAAATAAAGTTTTAATTTATTAAAAAATTGTCTTTCCAAGGAGGATAAATGTGCTCAACCAATGTTAGTTAAATCTTCTCATCTGTTCTGGGTATTATATAAAAAGCAACCATTTGGTATAGGAACTTGAGAGATGATGTTAAGGAAAAGAGAGGGATGTTAAATAATATTGTGCTACTATCCCTGTTCCCTCAGATCAAGAGGATGTTATAAATAATAGAATCTTATATATAAACTGGAGCAACCATGATAGCATCAAATGCATTTTACCACAATGTCAAACTGAGATATACTGTCTCCTTTTTTTCCCATTTGGGAGGAGTAAGGAACAACAAAGACCCTTTTTATGAGTTACAATATTAAGGAAACTATTGCTATTTTGTCTTGAATAGCTAAATACATCCAAAGGAAGCATACTCATATCAAACATTCTTCTGTTCTGAACACTGTGATAGCAATTAGGCAGCCTGGAATTTGGTGGATATTTGGAATTTTGCTTGCAAATAAACTAACTATAACCAAGGAAAAGGAGCTTATTTACCAATCATTCTGATGCCTGGGAAATTTTCAGATTGATTAATAGTTGTTTAACTGAGTTTTAAAATGTAAGTCAAAAACATAAGGAAAACAAAACTACAGATTTGATTTTTTATAATGTGCATGAGGCCTGGGGCTTCATGCCACTTCCAAAATCATACTCCAGAGTAAAGCAGTCAAATTATGCATGAATGTTTTTTAATAATTTGAGTTTCAGGATTGTGTTGTAGGTATTGAAATATGAATTGGAGCCCTGCCAAAGGTAACCACAAATATCCTGATGCCCTACCAAAAGTAATCATATATATCCTAAAAATTAAGGATATAATTTATGTAATAGCCTAATATGAGAACTTTGCCTACCAACAGAATTTTATGTTGAATAGGTCAAATAGCAATTAAACCAATTACATTTGTTGTTTGTTTTTGTTTTTTTATGGCAGAAACTGTTAGGAAGAAACAGAATAGAAAGGAAAAATCAATAGATATAAGCAGATTCCTCAGTTAAGTGAATTTTGGAAAGAAATAGTGTCAGCTTTTGAACCCATGATAACCCTCCATTGATTTCTAACATGACTGAATTTCCCAAAAGATGATGAATGGAATTTATGAAATCTAACAGAAGAAAAGCAGAGATATTTCTTCTGTGTTCTTAATATTGTTAGTATTTTTACAATACCCCCCCTTAGATCATCTTCTTATGATACTTATTTCATGACAAAACCTATTCCATCAGGAAATAAATACCCACACATAAATATAAAATATTAGTTTAGGTGTTGATTCATCTCAAAAGCCATGCATTATAAATATTTTCTATGTTTTACTCTTAACCCCCACATCAAAAAGACAAATGAATGAGGCAGAAATTATTAGAACCTTGGAGAAATTGGCCATGTGTAAGCTTAGTCGTTGTTGGAATTAGAGTCTCCCGTCTTAGAGTAGAAAAGGAGATGTGAGCAGGAGAGTACATATTTGAATCCACTGGGTAATGAAGAAAGAGTAAAATGATTTCAATCACATAGTAGGAGTTAAAAGAAATCACAGAAATGGAAAAAAAAACTAAATTTTTCTCTGAAACTTGAACTTTTGCTTTGTTAGTATGTGAAGGTGTAGGTATGAGCCATATATTCAAACAGTTAAAAGCACTTCAATAGAGAATAGAAAAATAAAGTTTGAAAGATATAAAAATATTATCAGTTCATTTTTTAAAGTCACTTTCAATCACAACTTTTAAAAATATTTTTTCCCAAAAGGACCATATCTAATTAGTTAGATTCCCCGTACTTGGGGTAGATCTTCAGAAACATTATAACATTATATATTATATCCTCTTCTATAACAATATCTCACCTGCAGTGGAAATACTATCGAATCATCTACATTGTCTTCTATAGTCTATTATTCTGTTTGAATTTGTGGCTAAGTAGTAAATTGAATGCAAAATTTTAATGTAATATGAATTTAGAACATCTCATTAAAAAAAAATCAACATTTTGTCTCTTGCAATACCACTACCTCTATCAGGCACTGGTATTGCAAGAGACATTCCATAGTGATAAATAGTGCTATGTTGAATTAGCTTTAAATGAGATCTTATTTTTTAAGAAAATTAATTTTTAGACATCAGGAATATTTTGTAAGCTGAAATATAAAATATTTTAACAAATTGATGCATATTATTCAAGATTCTTTCCTATGTTTGCGAAGGAAAAATAATCAAACTAGTTTAATTCTCATAAAAAGTAATTGTGAATGTGTTGCCTAATATAACTCAAAAGTAAAGAGTAATATCTACAAGTTTGGCAGAAAGAAAGATTTTGTAGTGTTTTTCAGACTGACTAAGAAATTGTCAAAGGGGAATTAAATTTGGGAATATGCTTTAGTAAGAAGATATCAAGATAGGAATTCAAGAAATATAGGTGTTCTAAGTATACTAATACAAGTAAATTTAGTAATGTATTGTAGGAAACTTGCATCTTTTGATGTCTCATTAAAATAAATAAAACTTGCTTAAAAATTATTACATATTGTACTTTTATGTTTAAAAATAATTCATCTTGATAGTAAGTTTATATCAATTGATATGCTTCATCTCCTTCATTTGATAATTATTTCAACTGCAAATCAATTACTCTGGACTTAAGTAATTGTTCACTGCAATTTTAATTGAATTGCATTTACTTTTCTTAATATTCTACTATTGAAAGCAGCTTTAATATAGGGATGAATATTTGGAGCAAAGCTTTCTTGTAAACATTTTAAAGTCATTAAATTATAACTATTACCTTATAAAAATATGATACAAGAATCAGAAGCCTTATTTTTAAATGGCAATTCTTTTTTATGTCTTACTTTTTGGAAAAACATACAGAAGTTAAGATATATGTGAATGAATGTCTGTAGAAGTTCACTATTTAAGAATAATGCAAGCCAGGAATGGTGGCACACACTAATAATCCCAGCATTCCGGAGGCTAAGACTGGAGGATCGTGGTTTGAGGACAGCCTCAGTTACTTAGAGATGCCCTCCACAACTTAATAAATAAAATAAAGTGAGACCCTGTTTCAAAAATAAAGAATAAAAAATTGGGCCCCTGGGTTCCATCCCCAGTACCGCAAAAAAAAAAAAAAAAAAAAAAAAAAAAAAAAAAAAAACCTAATACTTCTAAATAAATTTTCATATTATATTTTGAGAATCAATTGAATAATATTTAATAGAGATAAAACGAGGCATTTACTAATTTGCAGTTAAATCTAAAATTATTTAACAAAGAAGAAATATGTGAGTTTAACTAGTATGACATATTCAGCGTTCACAGATCTAAGAAGGACAATTTCCCCAAGGACAATTCCTCTGTTTTCAGCCACCGCTTTACAGTTTCCCCTAGGCTTGCTGTATAATTTCAGGTGACATTTAGCTATATCTCACCTTTTCTAGAGAACCACTTTTTAATTTTTTTCTCTTGGGTTGTATCTGAATAAGCCTTTGCTATAATTAAACAAGGGAACATAGGAGGTAGGTATGCTAATATGATTTTAAAAGAAATTCTTAGGGATTTATCAATTTAGTAGTTAAATTATTGATGAGAAAGACTTCACTAATAAAAAATCAGATTTAAGTGTATTTTCAAAGTCCAATTATGTTCAGTCAATTTGCCTTTTAATTAAAAATAAACAAATGATCTTATGCTTGTTTGGTCTTATCTAGAAACTAATTATTAATAAAATATAATTCACCATGGCCTTCAAAAGATGGAGATCTTTGGTGTCATTCTTCATTTAAAAAGCTAACAAAAAGGGCACTAAAAGAAGACATTACCATTTTACTCTGAACATTTCAGGAAAATCTTTGAAAAAACTTGATACTGCCTATATGATCACAATTTATCATTGGCATTTACTTCTTTATGATTCATCTTTAACTTTTATCATAATTTAATATTTAATAAGGATTACATTTATTTTATCTTAAATTCATTAGCATAACATTGATTGTTTGCTGGGAAACACATTTTATATATTCCTATTTATTTAGAATGGTTAAAATTTAAAATTTACATAGTTAATTGACTTTTCTCTTGAAAGAACATACCTCTGCGTGGGACTTCATTTTTCTGATAAGTATTTTACCTATGATATTTTGCCTATGATCTTCAAACTTCTATTGCTTCACAGGTAAAATGGAAATAATGTTATCTAGGACACATGGCTATTACATCATTAGTTAAGTGAAATAATGTTTCTGCTAACTTTATTGTCCTTTTTAATGAGACTTCATTCTTTTAATTTTAAGATAATTTTTAACTGATACATAAAACATAAAAATACATATTTATGTAGCACAGTGTACTATTCTGATTCATGTATAGATTAGGCAATGTTTAAGTCAGTTTAACATAGCTATTTCCTTAAACATAATTTCCTTATGACAAAAAGATTCAAAATATATCAGTAAAATATACATATATTATCATTATTTATCATTGCTCTATTGTGCAGTAGACCATCAGATATTCTTACCCTTATTTATCTATAACTTAATTACCACTGATCAATCTTTCTCCATCCTTCCTTTACCCTGCTCTCTAGTTTTTTGTGGCCATCATTTTATTTTTAACTTCTATATTACCTATTTAATATTCTAATATAAATCAGATCAGTTACTCTACTTTGTTTATACTCTACTAAATCTTGTCTTTTGCTGAACCTGTCTTTTCATTAACATTTTTTAAAAATGCTTAATTAGTAATCTTAATATTTTAATGATTAATAAGACCATCAATTGTCAGAGATTTTTATTTAAATTTGGCATACCCTCTAATATATGTGTACTTAATATTATTGTCAGATATAAAATGTCCCCTGAAAAACTCAGAGTTGGTATAGTTAGGTCATGAGGGTTGTAATCTCATCAGTTTGTAAATTCATTATAATGGATTAATCTGGGTGGTAACATAGTCCAGTGGAGTGTGGCTGAAGAAGGCGTATCCCTTGGGATTTGGCCTTAGAGATTGTACTTGTTTCTTTGAATCCCCTTCCTTGCTTGCTCTTTCTCTTGCTTCCAGCAATGGTGATGTGAGCTTCAAAGCCCTTGCTCTCTCCCTCTTTCTACTTCTCATCACCATGAGATTCAGATATCGGTCCTCACATGGACTGAACCCAGAATCTCCAAAAAACTATGAGCAGATAAATCTTCCTGCCTCTATGTGTGTGATCAGTTCTATTGGATTATAGCAGCAAAATTGTTGACTGAAATAATTTAATTACTCTAAAAAGTAGGCTTTATTTTTAAAAAGTCTCTGCTTAACTTTATGACAGAAAGTATGATATGATTCTTATTTTAGTGTTTCAGTTTGAATGACTTGATAAAAATAACTCATAAAAATAAATGTCTACATGAAAAAGCATATCAGTTCAAAATATATTTTCTGTGGTCATTTTTTAATCATATTTGCTGTTTAAGACTTATTTTGACTAAAATTCCATAGGAATTCAATGTTTTGATTAAATTCCTTAGAAAATTTTTATATTTTCTGTTGTAAAACAATTCTTTCAAACTTATGACAATGTTTTTATTAATTTTATATTTCCTTACAAGTGGTTTTATAATCTGTCAAATATTTTTTTTTTTTTTTTTTTTGTGTGTGTGTGTGTGTGTGTGTGGTACTGGGGTTGGAACCCAGGGGTATTCTGCTTCTGAACTACACCTTTAGCCCAATTTTTTTATTCTTTATTTTGAAACAGGGTCTCACTGAGTTGCAAAGGACCTCACTAAGTAGCTGAGGCTGTCCAAGAACAGGATCCTCCTGTCTCAACCTCCCAAATGCTGGGATTACAAGTGTGCATCACCACACCCAACTCCAGACTTATATTTTATTTGGAAACAGAGTCTCACTATGTTGCTGAGAGCCTCACTAAGTAGTGAGGCTGCCTTCCAATTTGCATAATCCTTTTGTCTCAGCTTCCCAAGTACTGGGATTACAAGCATGTGCCACCACACTCATTTTATCAATTGATTTTGGAAGCACTGCTTAAACAATTTAGGGGTCAATATTTTAAAAATATGTTTATTTATGTACAAGTACAGGTTTACAGCCTTTTTAATAGGAGGCACATTTCTGTCATATCCAAAGCTGTACTACATAACAAAGAAAACATTACTGCTATCAATTTTGAAAATGTTACACAAAAATTAATTTTTACTAATACCCTTTACCTTCTCTTTGTTATAATATGCCACTCTTTTTTATATTCATGGATATGTATATGTGATTATTTTTATAATGTGTATATGATTCTTTTTCTAAGATATGATTAGTTGTACACAACTGGTAACACACCTTATTAGTGTCTACCAGTATACCTATGTTAAATGAACAAATTTGTGTTTATTTACTTTTCATAAAAGGAAAAAATGTGATCTATATTTAATTCCCATTTATACATTCTCTCAAATTACTGTAAAACTCCGCAGGAAAAAAATTTTTCTTAGTCACTCTGCTTTTGTTTGAATATTTTTTTCATTAGGAACTCATGATAAGATTTAATTTCCGATGTGATGCATTAAACGTGTAGAAACTCAACCCATGTTGTTTAGAGGTGGGGTCTTTTAGAGGAGGTTATGATTATTTAGGACATGAGGATGGAGCTCTCATATTTGAATTGTGATTTCATAAAAAGAGTGGGAGACACTAGAACATTGAAATTGTAACTGTTTTTACCTGAAAGTTTAAGTGACTATTGATCCTATTATTTTTTGATCACTCATGCTTTTGCTTAGATATTTAATATTATCTCAACCTATGTTTTGGGTACAGGAGTGGGAAACTTTTAAGTTATTTATCAATTGTGTGGCAGTTAGACTAATTTGCAAACTACTTAATTGGGAACATACCAACTGTGATAAGTTGCAGTGTTGTAAAAGTGACTGTTGATGTCATAAGTGCTTACTTGCTATAAGAGTAAAAATAAAAATTGATCATATATATCCTATTTTATGGCAAGTGTCCACTTGACATAAATGAAAAAAAGACATTGATGACAACATGTTAAGTATAAGCAATGCTTAATCTACCTTTTTTTTGGTAAAATGATGACAAATAACTAACAGTTCTACAATTATCCCGTTTCTCAGCATTTCATACAGAAGTTATCTCTTTTGCTTTGGCTTCTCTTTGGAGACATTAATTCTAGAAACATATTTGGGTAAATTTTAAAACTGAGAGTCATTTTCACAAGATGCAATAGCCATTGTTAGGGACCATTCAAGCACCATTTATGTTTATTTTTCTTTTTTCGTCAAAGTTTGAGAAGTATTATTGATTGCATATACTTTTTCAAAAACTTGACTATAAAAGCATACACACAGAGAGCACTTGATTTTAATACAAAGAAAGAAACACATGAGGTAGTGAGTGTGAGTTTATGAAGCACACATAATATAGGTTATTGATAAATGGTGGTATGTGAACTTAGTCATATATTGTCTGTAGTAAAATCTTAACCCACTTTTTTTTCAGACATTCCTCAGGAAAGAATAAAAACAATCTGTGGAAATTTACTTTTATTTCTGTCAGAAGGGAAATGTGAATCAAATGTTCAAAATGTTCAAATTTTCAAAATGTTCTTTGTGATCCATCTTACCTAGGGGTATAACACTGTTCTAATAATGTTGATGTGATTCAGTCAGCTTGTCCAAGCACAAATAAAAGAACAGAAGTTTTATTTGGCTCACAGATTTTGAGGATCAGTCCATGGTTAGCTGGCTCCAAGGGAGAAACCTCAGGGTTTATGGCAGAGAAAAGCTCCTGCTTTTAATTGTGGTGCCCAGATGTGGAAAGAGCAGTAGGAGAGGACAAGGGATATACCTAGTCCTCAGTGCCACAACTCTACTGACTCACCTTCTCCAGCCACATCCCACCAATGGGCCTTTCTGCATTGGGAGCCATGATTTTAACACATGCATTTTTGGGGAACATTATAAAACGATAATATGAAAAAAAGATTAATACTAAGGAAGGTGTCTTATGGTAGGCATGAAGTTCTATGAATCTCTGAAAGCTCAACAACTAGCCGGCATGGTGGCACACGCTTGTAATCCCAGCATTTGGGAGGCTGAGACCCGGGGATCGGGGTTCGCTGACGCCTCAGCTACTTAATGAGGCCCTCCGCAACTCAGTGAGACCCTGTATCAAAATAAAGAATAAAAAATTGTGCAGGGGTGTAGCTCGGAGGTCAAATGCCCCTGGGTTCCATCCCCAGACCTGGCTCCCCCCAAAAAGAGAAAACTCAACAATTAGTACTATGAGAGAAGAGAATCAAGTTTGCCTAAACAATATTTTATTAAAACCAATTGGCATTTGTGTTTGGATTTTTTTTAAAAAAACTATGTTTTTCTTGTATATTCAGCTATATTGTTCATATATATACATACATATATACGTATATGTATATATTCGGATATATTGCTATCTTCTGATCTCTTCTTCAGTCTGCTGATCTGCTAATTTCTTATCTGAGCATCTGTACTCAGAGTGTTATGTAATACCACGATAAACACATCTTACTATAACCTGACAATTTTATCATTTATTGTATATCAGTTGAGCCTCCTAATATGGAACTTATAAAGTGAATTAATGTTTTGTTATTTTCAGTAATGTATTTGATTTTGTTCCCATTATCTTATGTTGGCTATATCATTTTCCTTAGCTATGTGCAGTGTATTCATAAAAGCAGATATTATTTACATCTACCATGTAGCACCTGTCTACTCTTTGGCATTGGGGTCTTGGGCCACATGGAATGAGACAATTTTAATCTACTGATGGGAACATCTCAGATCAGAAATTAATTCTGAGGCAGGCACAATGGCACAGGCCTATAATCCCAGTACTTGGGAGTCAGAGACAGAAGGATTGGAGGTTTAAACCAGCCTCAAGAATATAGTGAGAGCTTGTTTTCAAATAAAAATAAAATAAAATAGGGCAGAGGAATAACCTAGAGGTAGAACACCCTGGTTTCTATCTCCAGTACCACAAAAAAAGAAGAAAAAAGAAAAGAAAAGAATAATTCTAAGAGTAATTTTGAGAGTCTTTTGCCATATTATTGCCAGTGAAGAAGCAAGGACATCTTGAAAAATTTTCTGAAAATGAAAAAATTTCACATCATCTTGTAATGGTAAAGATTTGATTATCATGAATTTCTTAGGTAGTGTAAGGTATATATTTATTTAGTGTACATTCATGGATATACATGTTTATTGCCTGGCTGAATTGATCCAATCATAGTGATTATAGCAAAATTCAGGGAAGTTTATAAATCTTAAAAAACAACACAAATATTAAGGAAGGTGGAACATTTTTACAAACGTATGAAAACGTAAATTGTTATAATTTTTAGTGACCTGTTCATATTCAAAAATAATTTTTGATCTGAATAATAACACTTTAGAAAAATATTTAATGTCATATCTTAACTGATAAAAAACAGTTTTTTGTACTAAATTCCCTATTTTGGTTCTAAACCTCCTACACATGAACACTGAAGAATATTTTTCATATTTAATTAACATTCTAAATTATTTTTGGTTTAATTTCCTTTTTAATAAATGTAATTTTATTCCATACTTAAACCTCAGAAGGAAGTTATCTAACAAATTATAATTTCACAATATATGTTAATTATTTGATATTAACTAGCAGATTGTTTTTATATTTTGAGCTCATTCTATTGTCCTTGTGTTACTTTCACTGAGTACAAATTTGATTTGGTTTCAGATAAGCAAATCCTATGATTATGCTTTATGATTTTAACTGAGTATGTTTAGCCTGTAACTGATAGAATAGACAACATTTTTGCATACAAAGTATTTGATGTTATTCACATCATATTGAGCCTTCTGTGTGGTTTTGATAATGAGGAATATAGACTGTGAATGAGTCTATAAATGAGAGAATGTTCTATTCACTTGAACAATACTTTGAATATTTTGATTCTGACATAAAGTAGTGGTTTTAATGAATTAAAAAGAAATATAATAATCTAGAGAAATCTACTGGAAAATATATGATTATAAGAGAATGACGAGAATAATTTTGTAAAAAGAGAAAATTGCCCTGAGTCATTTTTGAGATTAACTTCATGCTATCCCAGGAAGAGGCCGTTGAAGAGGACATGCAAAGGTAAACTGAAGGGATGGCTGACAACTTAAGGTAGGAAGTGATAGATAGACTTTTTTGAATTATACATGTAGACAGAGTAACATGCCATGATTTTATAGTACTTCATACTTACACATGCACTTTTTAGTACAGCATTGGGGTAGGGAAGCATCAGGGATTATTCTCCCCTTTTTATAACTGGGGAAACTGAGGTTCAGAAGGATCAGAATTTTTCAAGATCACACAGACTAAGTTGTCAGAGCTGAAATTATAACTTCAGATTTTTAAGACTAATGAAGTATTATTACCTTTATAACATATCCCCCCATGAAGAATTAAGCCTCTGGTCTTTGTGTTGTGATTGGAGGATTTAGTAATGAGTCTAGACTCCTAGACACATTATAATCCCTAGTGTATACAACATATCAGGGAACGACATGAGGACAATCAAGGAAATAAATGGCCAATTTTCTGAGTTTGGCATGCTGTAAACAATTTCTTAAAGTAGATTAATGTATATAATTTATACTTATGCTAAAAACTTAAGAAAGAAAATAACAAGCTTTTGCCGTCTTAGCCATTTTTATTCCTTTCTACTTCTCTTCCTCATATGTCATCTTAAACCTTGAAAATCAATAAAAGGAATTCTCTTTTAAAGCCATTTATGTTCAGCTTCAACTATGAATTCAACAAGTGCTTCAAAAAGACAAACTAACCTAGTTTTTCTAGACCCCATGAATTTGCTCAGCTGGATATAGATGCCATTTTAGAATCTTGTATGTCCCAAAGCTTATTTCTGAACATACTTTCTCTTTTTAATACAATCTCCATCTTTCTTCTCTTATCCTTGCTGACATTTCATTTCAGTCAGGGTTGAGACCTTGCCTTCAATCTTTCTGAATCAACTTTTGATGGATATAGGTGGTTTGTTAACAGCGGCGGCACCTATTAGTGCAGTGGTGTCTGTCAGTCTTTGATTTTTTCCCTACAGGTCATTGTTTATCTTATTCCTGTCTATTATAGAAACTTCAGTGAATGCAGAATGCATTTGAAAGCCAATTTACCGTTTTGGAAAGTGATCATTTTCTTTTGTTGTTTTTGTTTTTGTTATACCAAGGACATACTGGTACATTTTGATGGAGTCTTTCTTTTGCCTTATTATCTACTAACATCATCAGAGAAATGAAGAAGAATGTTCCCAGCATGTATGCTATACCCTGAAAGCATGTTATTACATTTAGAAGATGCATTATTATTTAAGTCCAATAGTGAGTCTTCTGATAAATAACTGCTTTTTACTATTTTTAAGGAATATTATTTGACATGACAACTTTCCATATGTTTCATTGTTACTGACATAGAATAGATTACTGAACTATAGCCTTTTCCAAAATTAAGAAATTTATAACTTAGGTCATCATTTAAAAACAGAACATTCATTTTTTATATTTAGAAGAAGGAAGGAAATGGCAAATATCAGGAATTCAAAAGCAAATTCTAAGGCCTTTCTACTATGGGAAATTAGTCCACAAGAACAAGATATAATATCATTTAAAAATTGAAACCTGAAAAAAAATCCTTTATTTAAAAGCCATAAACTATGCACATAGCATGGAGCTAAAATTATAATTCAGAGGAGGAAAAGGATAGTAAAAAGGCAAAAGCATAGAAGTATCTGTGGAGGGCACTGGAATATATACTATATATACATATACATATACATATACATATATACATATACATATATATATATAGTATATAGTAAAAATGATAAGATTGAATGGAATTGAGAATATAACATATCCTGAGTCATAATTTGAAAGAATACTTAAATTTTGAGGGTTTGATTAGTTTGAAAGATAAGCAAGTCCAGATTTATGATTAGCTAATAGAAATCCTGAGTGTTAGTATTTTTTAAGGTAATCACTTAGCATTAAAATACTGAACCATTCAGAATGAACCAGTGAGGGGATTTGAAGTGAAAGCAAAATTACCAGATAATAGTTTCAAAAATATTTTTATATCTATACTCATGATCATATCATGTGCAAAGAAATGCTCACACTTGAAATAACATACATGAATAACTTTAAAATATTAAACGAATAGGCAAAAATGATGAAACTACAGAAGTTACATAAAATATCTTTTTCATATACAACTTTATTTCAAAGAACTTTAAAAAGGAGTATATCATAAACACATTGTATATAATAAATCAAGTAGCATATAAAAAAGTGAGCTCTTAACACTGAGTGATGTTGAGCCAAATAAGTTAAATCATAAATATGTAAGAAGTACTATTTAAAGTGACAAAAAGGGATTTGGAAGACATAGGGAACTTACCTATAAACTAATAGATTAATAAAATGAAATAAATCCAAGGCCCCAAAATGTACGTATATGCTCCCTAGATATGTACACACATGGCTGAATAAGGTCATATAATTACATTACACCTAAAACACATTTTACATTATTTTTCAGAATTCTATGGCCTTTGAGCTTTGGTTTGAGAAAACCTCCAGTATCTTGTTTTCTGTGTGATTCATTGTAGAAAGCATCATTTCAGGAATCCTTGACTGAAAAGCCTGCTATTTACTATGAGAGGATCTTAGTTCTACATGTAAATTAAGTAAAGGAAGGTCATTTACAAAGACATTAATGTTTAAATTTTTTAGCACTTGGGAAAAAATCCTTCTAAAGTATAAAATGGAGCAGGCCAAAATATTTTCATTTATATATAACTAAGAGCATGCTAATATATTTGATTACTTTTTGGATTGTAATTCAATTCTAAAGACAGCAAAATAAATTAATAGGATTCAAATATGAATTAGAAATATTACTTGGAGTTTTGAATTCTTGTAGTAAACTAATATAAGACTGAAATTAGAAAAAGTTGATAATTTATTTATAGCAGATGACTATAAAAAGAGCAATGAGAAAAGAACTGACCTCCTTTTAACAAAACCTGTATTCAAAAAGAGAGTGGTATTGGAAGTACTAATAGTAAAAACTAAGTGATGTATAAACCAAAGTCTAGATCCCACTTGAAATATTAGGCACATTTTATTTAATATTTTGGCATTTTAAATTCAAAGGAAATGACAAATTTGATAAATATATTATTTCACGACATATGAACATGTTTGGCTAAGAACACATTCAAATAATGCTGATAGATGTATAAATTATTATAAATCTCCAAAGGAACATTTACTAAGATCTTAATATATAAATTAAAATATTTATTTCTATATCTACTTCTGGTATTCTATCAAATATCTAGCATATAATCAAAAGTATATCAGCAGTGGAGCATACTAGCAGTTATGAATTAGATATGTTCATGTATGTTTTTTAAAAACCACAATAATGTAAAAAGCATTAAGTGTAAAAAATTCAAAAACAGTTTACAGAATCATTGCGTAATATATAGATTCTTTATTAACACCAAAATTTGATGACAAAATACCTGTATAGCTGTAAATACTGTTTATTTCCTATTATGTGGATGGGTATATATATCTATATAGAGTGAGACAGGATTTGATTTACTGTATTTGTATGCTTAGGTATTAAAATTTATATATAACTTTCCATTACTTAGGTTCTTATTAATCTAAGCAAATAAAATATTATTTTTGGTGGTACTGGGGGTGGAACCCAGGGGTTTTTCTACATCCAGGCTATACTCCCAGACCTATATTATACTTTTTTTTATAAACAGTCTCACTAAGTTGCTGATAGCCTCACTAAGTAGCTGAGGCTGGCTTCGAACCTGTGCGATCCTCCTGTCTCAGCCTCCCAAGCGCTGGAATTACAAGTGTGTGCCACTACGCCCGGCTTAAAATATTTATTTTAATTAAAAAGAGGTTATATCTTATATACCCTAGATTGTTGACATTAGGACATATAAGGTATCTCCAATCATGTAAGAAAATATAAAAGTATTTTCCAACCAAATTCTCAATTTCGGCAATACATCCTCTGCTTGTTTGAAATCTATTTTCTGTTTATTTCCCCAAATATCTAAATATCATTTTCCACTGCTAATAAATGTTTCCAGAAAAACTTATGAGATTAAATAATTTCTTGAAATATTATCAAAGGGGAGCTGAGACATAAAATAATATCATTTTACTCTATTATGTAGTTTTATCAGGAATTTTCAGGAAGTAGATAGATGTTAATAAAATTGAACTTTCCTGTTCTTGTCACAAACAACGCACAAACATTCCTAGTATTTCTTATTAGCTTGGTGGCAATTCAAGAAAGCAGTGGTGTTTTTTCAGCAAAAGACTTTATGTTCTTTTTCTGATTTTCAAACAAAATGGTAGTTTAATTCAGAGGAAGGCTGGAAGCATCCCTGCCTAAAAAAAAAAAAAAAAAAGAAGAAAGGTAGAGAGCTTCCAGAGAATAAACATCATTTGTGTTCTGATCACATTTTACCTAGAGCAAAATTATGTCTTCACTTGTTTTTGGCAGTTAATCAACATTATTCAGTAACTTCTTTTGCTGTAAGTGCAGCAGGTGTGCGGGTGGATACCAGGGATGATCTAATAGACCCAGCATTTAGGAGGAACAGGCAGCTGCTCTGGGCCACACTCACACTGGATGAGGACCAAAGGGGAGATAACAATGACTGCATGGGATCTTCTTTTCTAGAAAATAATTGTTATTTGACATGGGAGAAGCAATTTCAATATGCTGGCTAATGATTCTATATTGGGGACAGATACTTAATTACAGAGGTGGGTTTTCTTCATTAGAGTCCTAGCATCCTTCTTATAAGTTTCTCAATGAACACATTTGTTCAGGTGATTTTGAACCTCTCAGGCCTGCTCTAGAAAGCCTCTCAGTTATCCTCCCCAGGATCAGTGTGACAATGTGAGCATGCCGATAAATAATTAGAAGATAACTTAAAAAATCTTTTCTTAACTTTTTTGTTTATAATATTGGCTATTGATATCTGAGAATCAAGTTTTATCACTGTAATCTTTTTTATTTGTAATTGCTCTTTAGTGTTATTTCTATGGTAGATGAATTTAGGACTGAGACATTTTTAAAAATATATAATAGTAGAAGATTTAAAAATAAGGATACTAAAAATAAATATATGCTAAAAACTTTTTTTATAATTAAGGTTTTCCAGTGTCAATGTCTTATATCACAGGTTCTGAACTTTAAAAGGCCACCCAACGATAAAAGCAAGTCATTTGTAAATAAATTTATTAAGATTTAAAATTTTAAGAAAAATAAAAATGAGAAAATAAGCAATATATTAAATAATATGTGCAAAATAAGTTATAGATTTCCATTAGTATCTATGAATTATTATTAGTTCCTGGGCCCTATAAATGACTGTAAATAATAACAAACTCTTCAGATGTGAACCAAGATTCAACTTACAGATTCAAGAAGTTAACCTCAGAAAGTTAAACTCAGACAAAACTATGCCTAGACACATTATAGTTTATATTCTGAAAACCAAACATAAGAAAAATAATGGAAAGAAGATGGACTACACATAGGCAGATAGTGAGTAGGATAACTGTAGATTTCTCTTGAGAAACCAGACCAGGAGACAAAAAAAAAAAAAAGATTAAGCTTCAGGGGGAAAAAAATGGTTAGCTGGAATTCTATATCACCTGTCTATAAACTCTATCATCTATCTAAGCATCTATCTATTATTATTATCTATTTTCTATCATCTTTTGTATACCTATCACCTATCTATCTTTCTACGGATGAATTTTAAAAGTCTTAAGTAATTAGAAATAATATGCCCTGTTTGTCTATGGAAAGATTACATATTGCTAGAATATCAGTTTAGATACATTGACATTTAGATTCGATGTCACACAGATCAAATATTATTAGTAGTTGATATCAAAATTGACAAGCTATTTCCAAAATTTATATAGGTGCACATTGAGACTAGAGTAGACAAAATAAGTTGAAAATAGATTTTAGGATCTTGTCCTACCTAACTTCAAGAAATATTATAAAGTTAGAATAATTAGAATAAAGACCTCTATATCAGAGGTACGGAATAAGAAGTCCAAAAATTAACCAGCAGATATATAGTTTAGATGTCCATAAATAGTAAGCTGATATATATTTAGTTGATTATTAACAGTTATAAATGCAATTTAGTGAAGTTAGTATAGTATCTTTTACGGTAGGAGCAGTTATTTTGTTTTCTCTGGAATGGCATTTTAGTCTGGGTATGGATTCCTTTCTCCAGTCTCTAGTGCTTCTTATAGAACACCATTAGAGGATTTATAACATCATAGGATAACCCAATATGTATTATTTCTAGATAATTTATTTAAAGTTAGAGAACTGTAACAATATGTTCATGCCCACCAAATTTACTTGTACAGCACCATTACTTGTACAGCACCCATTATCCTATAGCTGACCTGATGGAGCACAATCGTGGCAATTAGAAGCTTGGTTGTGATGCTGGCTGACAACACAGGTCAACCGTATGGTTTTCTCCAAATTGTGATATGCTCTTAATTGGGGATCAGTGTACAGTACATTTGTCCCCATAGCCAGAGTAAATGTGTCACAGGGGTAAGGTATAAAAATGGAAGTGATTTTAGTTACAATTATCTGTACTGATTCACTGCAAAATGTTTGCTTCCCACCTTTGACAATTAGACTGTTCTGGTTCTCATGAGGAAACACAGCACAAACTAAACAGAATTGGAAGGATAGCACCCCTATTCACTTCAGGACTGCCAGGTACATAAAAGGGTTAAAATATTGAATGATATAATAGATCATGATAATCCAGGGGCTATCGGATTCTAATTTTATAAGATTCAGGACAATGAATTCTAGTAATACATATAGTCACCAGCTTCTTCTCTGCAGGTCATAGATGGAGGTAGTGGTGATAGAAAATGTCAACAGACAATCCAGCTGAGTTCAAAGACTTATCAAATATCCACACATACGTTTTGATTTATCAAACTTCTAAATAAAAAGAGTGATACCCTAAAATCATCTACCTTACTGTTTATAATAAAAAGATAATAAGATGATATGAAATTATGTTATTTTTCTCTTTCCTGCAAAGATGTCTTTCAAGGTACACTTTCCTGACCTTCAAAGGCATGTTCCTTGATCTGATCTTTGATAATGGAATAATTACCTTGATTTTTTCATTTTAAGCTCCTGCTAGTCCCTAACTTAAATATTAAACTATCTGTGCCCATATTTCCTAACTAGCCTATGACTTGTTTTTGTTATTGTGTTTACTGTAATTATTATTGTTTTTGTTTTTGTTTTGCGGGTCTGGGGATGGAACCCAGAGATATTTGACCTCCGAACTACATCCTCTGCCCTATTTTTTATTCTTTATTTTGAAACAGGGTCTCACTAAGTTGCAGAGAACCTCACTAAGTAGCTGAGGCTGACCAGGAACCAAGATCCTCCAGTCTCAGCCTCTCAAATGCTGGGATTACAAGTGTGTGCCACCACACCTGGCTCTTGTTTTTTTTTTTTTTTTTTTTTTTTAACTGAACATTCTGGCAGAGGATGCTTAAGCATACAAGTGGTTTTTTCTGAGATGATAGACATATCCAGATCCCTACCAATTCAGTTTTTAAATCTGAAAGCATTCAAACTGATTATTAGTCATAATTTAAAGGCAAACAAACTTTCTCATTATGTTTGGTTCATTACATGTGCATTTTTGGAGACTTTGCTTCCAAACTTCTATTTGAAAATATGAACATTTGTGTTGTATCAAGGCAAGTTATCTGTTTAGATAATGTGGCGTGGAATTTCTGTTTATGCAAGTCATTTATTCAAACTGAGGAACATCTAATTGACATTAATAAATAATAGCCCCCCCAAAAAAACTGCCTCTCATACATAGTTAAGATGCAGTACGTTGTAAAATATGAAAAAAATTAATGGATGACAAGGACAAACCCCAACACTCTTTGCCTCTCTCTTTTTTTATTTGTAAGACCAGGATAAAAATAACAGTTGTAGGAATTGAATAAAAAAATATCTTGTAGGTATATAATGCAGTGCTTGTAAGTATGCAATACATTTCAGTTTATTAGGAGTAGCAAGATGACAAGGATTTAATGCATGGCTCCTGGTATTTTGTGGAAAATTTAATATTAAGATCCTTTTTCAAGTTGTTAAACTATTTAGGGAAAAAATATAGTATTTATATTGACTTCATTGATTTTAGAGAGATAAAGATGCCTCTAAATTGAGTTGTTTTCATTAAATTATTGAAACAAAGGCTCCTTCCAGGCTTCCTAATGCCATCCTTTGCCTCATTGCTACACCCTTGTTCCCCAACCAGGCCAAAGTTCCTGGAATACTACAATTGTGGATGATCTTTTCCTAATATAATTGGTCTCTTTGTCAATTTATTTTGTTTATATTGGCTGGCTAAAATTCAAAGAACCATGTGTGTGTGTGTGTGTGTGTGTGTGTGTGTGTGTGTGTGTGTTTTGTTGTTGTTGCTAAAATTCAAAGAACCAAATGTATTTTTATTTTATTTTAGGGAAAGAAAAGGAGATGTTAAGTAATACTCAAAATAAGCACTATGATATTTTGTATCAAGTTATAGCTTGTAAAATAACAAAAATTAAGAAAATATTTCTAAAAATCCATTTACTCTTAGAATCTATAGGAAGAAGAGTTTATACTTTATTTAGAAATAAACATTTACAATGAATTAACTAAAATTACATTTAAGCATATGCTAATATCAGTGCTAACTTTAAACTTAAGAATTCATTTTGAAAATCATATTGACTCCAGTGAGAATTTTATCTTGTGTTTTGCCTATATTAAAGTTGTTATTCTTTTCCAGTTTTTAAATAAAATTGGTGGCATTTTTCACTAACTCTTAGAACTATAATGAGGTTCAATATGAACATATATACAAAAGTAATAAAATGTGTTTACACTTTTAAAAAATTGGTACCAATTCAGACTGGATCAAACAATATTTTTAACCTTGAAACTATATTAAACATGTCATAATAGTACTTTCAAATATCAGTTATTGTTATTTCTTCTTAGATGTTTTTTCCCATCACATCCAGTCAATCATCTCTGTCAATTGTTCGGTAGGTAATCAATTTGTCCTTTCTTTTTCATTCTAACTTTATTTGGATTTTTATCATTTCACACCTCTGATTATGTACTTATTTTCTGGTTGATGTTCTTTGCTCTGATACCTCCCTCTGTTTTAATTCATTTGGTTCTTATAAAGTTAATTTTTCTAAAATATTAGTTTCATTATCATAATATGGATATTGGAAATTCTTATAATCAATTGTGTGTGTGTGTGTGTGTGTGGTGATGGGAATTGAATGCAGGACCTTCCACATACTAGGCAAGTACTCTACCACTGAGCTACATTCCCAGAACTATATTCCTAATTTAATTATTAAAATGCGTATTCATTGGTAAAACTTGGAATTCACCATTATGTAAATAAGAAAAAAGTTATAATCTATAATTTCATCTTCTAAAGCAAATATTGGTAATGATAACCAAGGCTCATCCTTCTATTCTTTTCCTCTGGATAAATGCTATAGTTTGGATAAGTGTCCATCTTTGGCTTCCTTGTTAAAGGTACTCCCACCCAAAGCCTACAGCAATGAGACCACTTGATCATGGACTGGAAGTTTCAAAATTGTGAGCTAAATAAATCCTTTCGAATCTAATTCTCTCAGGTATATCATTACAATAACACGAAGATGACTAATGATAGATTTTTATATTATTCAAATTCTATGCTAAATATATTATTCTGTATTCTAATTCAGTATTTGGTGTAAACATTATCTCACATAATTCAAAATGCTTGGCAGATACAATCTCACTGTTTTTTGGACATACCCTGCATTACTTCAGTCTCTTAAAAATCAATATGAAAATTGATTTTAGTGTTTTCTTTTATAAAATGTAGGTAAAAGTTATATTTCTATGAAGAAAACTGTTTAAATTATTATTTTTTGTTTTTATCTAAGATAATACCTAGATTTGGAGATATAAAGATTTTTACAAATTGTATTTATACATTTTCTAACAAAATATAATCTTTTAACCTTGAGATAGCTAATTGAAATAATTATTTTACCTTTTTTTTTTTTTTACCATACTAGACATGGAGCCCAGGGGCATTTTACCTCTGAGCTATACCCCCAGCCTTACTTTTTATTCTTTATTTTGAAACAGAGTCACACTGAGTTGCAAAGGTCCTCACTAAGTAGCTGAAGCTGTCCTCAATCGCAATCGTCCTGTATAAGCCTATGTCCGGTTACAATTATTTCTCTATTTTAAAATTTTAATTTTCTATAATTTCAAATAAGAAATTATAATAAACATTTTATTTTGTTCATAAATAAAATTCATACTAATCTTTCTAAGACTTCTCACAAAAAACTCATTTATATTTTAATTATAAGTACATTAAATTTAAGGATACAAATAATTGACCTATTTACTCATTAATTATCCATTTATTCAAATTATCTTTGAACAAAGTTTACATTTGCATGCCTGGAGGTTTCTGTATATTTGTTTGTGTTTACACATAGTTTGTGCATTGCATGTTTTTTATGCATGCACCCCAACATCCCACATTGGTTTTAGAAATATCTTAAGATATTTTATTTTATTTTATTTTATTTTATTTTATTTTTTTAATTTTTTTTATTGGTGCATTATATTCATACAACTTATTGGGGTAAAAAACTTGTGTGTACAAACATGTACTCATCGCTGATTTAACCCCTACCCAAATCCCACGCCATTCCCTCCCCGTCCCTCCCTCCCTTGCTTAGCTTAGTGACTGACTTCGATATGTTTAAGTATATTGTGAGCTTTAGAGATTTTCCTCTTCCCCCCTCCTTTCTCCTCCTTTAGGTTGTCTTGTTTGCTCCTCTTTTCTCCCTAACTCTCACATATTAGGGAAAGCATCTGATTTCTTATTTTTTGTGCCTGACTAATCTCACTTAGCATAATGTCCTCCAGTTCCATTCATTTCCCTGAAAATGATGTAATTGAGTTTTTTTTGATGGCTGAGTAAAATTCCATTGTGTACATATCCCACAGTTTTGTAATCCATTCATCTGTTGATAGACATCTTGGCTGTTCCATAGTTTGGCTATGGTAAATTGTGCAGCTATGAACATAGATACACATGCATTAGTTTGGTAGTTTGGTTTCTTTTCTTTTGGGTAGATACCCAACAGTGGTATTGCTGGATCAAATGGTAGATTTGTTCCCATTCTTCTGAGGATTCTCCACACTGTTTTCCAAAGTGGTTGCGCTAATTTGCAATCCCACCAACAATGTCTTAGAGTTCCCACTTCTCCACATCCTCGCCAGCATCTGTTGTTGTTTGTGTTTTGAATGATGGCCATTCTAGTTGGAGTTAGGTGAAATCTCAGGGTAGTTTTGATTTGCATCTTTCTGATTGCCAGTGATGTTGAGCATTTTTTCATGCATTTATTGGCCATTTGAATTTCTTCTTTTGTGAAGGGTCTATTTAGTTCATTTGCCCATTTTGTTATTGGATACTTTGTTTTCTTAGTGTTGAGTTTCTTGAGTTCTCTGTATATGCTAGATATTAGTCATCTATTGGTGGTGTAGGTGGCAAAAATCTTCTCCCATTCTGTTGGCTCTCGATTGAGATTCTTGATAGTTTCCTTTGCTGAACAGAAGCTCTTCAGTTTCATGCAATCCCATGTATTGATTCTCCTTTTAATTTGTTGTGCCTTTGGGGTCTTGTTGAGGAAATGTTTGTCTGTGCCTATGTGTTGTAGTGTTGGACCTATGCCCTCTTCAAGGAGCTTCAAAGTCTCTGGTTTAATTTCCAAGTCTTTGATCCATCGTGAGTTGACTTTTGTACAGGGTGAAAAAGTGGGATTCACATCCAATTTTCTGCATATGGTTAACCAGTTTTGCCAACACTATTTGTTGAAGAGGCTATCTTTTTTCCAGTGTATGTTTTTGGCCGCTTTGTCAAAAATAAATTGGCTGAAAGTGTGTGGACTTGTTTCTGGGTCTTCTATTCTGCTCCATTGGTCTATATATCTGTTCTTTTGCCAGTACCATGCTGTTTTTATTACAATGGCTTTGTAGTATAGTTTAAAGTCAGGTATTGTGATTCCTGCTGCGTGGTTTTTGTTGCTGAGAACTACCTTGGCTATTCTGGGCTTTTTGTTATTCCAGATAAATTTAAGGACTGATTTTTCTATGTCTGTGAGGAATGATCTTGGTAGTTTAATGGGCATTGCATTAAATCTATAGATCACTTTTGGGAGGATGGCCATTTTAATGATATTTATTCTGCCAATCCATGAACATGGAAGGTCTTTCCATCTTCTAAGATCTTCTTCGATTTCTTTTTTCAGTGTTTTATAATTTTCTTTGTAGAGATCTTTTACCTCCTTGGTCAAGTTTATTCCTAGGTATTTTATTTTTTTGTAGGAGATCCTGAGTGGAAGTGTTTTCTGAATTTCTTTTTCAGTGGATTTATGGTTGGTGTACAGGAAAGCTTCTGATTTTTTAAGATTGATTTTGTATCCAGATACCTTGCTGAATTTGTTGATCAGTTCTATAAGCCTTTTGGTTGAGTTTGTTGGGTTTTCTAAATATAGTATCATGTCATCTACAAATAGTGAAACCTTAAGTTCTTCTTTTCCTATTTGTACTCCTTTGATTTCCTTTTCTTGCCTTATTGCTCTGGCTAGAGTCTCTAGTACTATATTGAAGAGAAGTGGTGATAGTGGACATCCTTGTCCCATTCCAGTTTTTAGGGGGAATTCTTGAAGTTTTTCCCCATTTAATATAATGTTGGTAGTGGGCTTATTGTAGATTGCCTTAATAATGTTGAGCTATGTTCCTTCTATTCCAATTCTCTGCAGTGTTTTTATCATAAATGGATGTTAAATTTTATCAAATGCCTTTTCAGCATCTATTGAGATGATCATGTGTTTTTTGTCTTTGATTCTGTTTATATGATGAATTACATGGATCGATTTTCATATATTGAACCAGCCTTGCATCCCTGGATTGAACCCTACCTGGTCATGGTGAATGATTTTCTTGATGTGGTTTTGAATGCATGTTGCTAGTATTTTGTTTAATAGTTTTGCATCCAAGTTCATCAGAGATATAGGCCTGTAGTTTTCCTTCCTTGAACTGTCTTTATTCGGTTTGGGTATTAGTGTGATGTTGGCTTCATAGAATGTACTTGGGAGAGTCCCGGTTTTTTCTATTTCCCGAAATAGTTTGAGTAGTATTGGGATTAGTTCTTCTATAAAGGTTTTATAGAATTCACTTGGGAAACCATCTGGTCCTGGGCTTCTCTTTGATGGTAAGCTCTTTATTGCGGTTTCAATCTCTTTGATTGTTATTGGTTGGTTTAAGTGTTCTATATCTTCTTGACTCTAAAAGTTTAGGAAGGTTGTATTTATCTAGGAAGTTGTCAATTTCCTCCAGATTTTCAATTTTGTTGGAGTATAGTTTTTCAAAGTAGTTTCTGATAATCCTCTGGATTTCTACGCTGTCAGTAGTAATGTCTCCTTTTTCATCCCTTAGCTTCATAATTTGGGTTGATTCTCTCTTTTTTTTTAGTTAGGTTGGCTAGTGGTTTATCAATCTTGTTAATTTTTTCAATAAACCAGCTTTTGGTTTTGTTGATTTTCTGTATTGTTTTTTTATTCTCTATTTCGTTAATTTCTGCTCTAATTTTAATAATTTCCCATCTTCTGCTGGCTTTGGGGTTCAATTGTTCCTGCTTTTCAAGGGCTTTGAGGTGTGTCATAAGGCTATTCATTTGAAGATTTTCTGTTTTTCTTAAGTGAGCAAGCAGTGCTATAAATTTTCCTCTTAATACTGCCTTCAAAGTGTCCCAGAAGTTTTTATATGTTGTTTCTTTATTTTCATTTGTTTCTAGAAATTTCTTGATTTCACCTCTTACATCTTCTATGACCCATTCTTCATTCAGAAATGTGGTGTTCAGTCTCCACATGTTTATGTTGTTTCTCTGGGTCTTCTTATAGTTGATTTCTAATTTCATTCCATTATGGTCTGAAATGACACAGGGAAGTATGTAATATTTTTTAAATTTGCTAGTGCTCATTTTGTGTCCCAGGATATGATCTATTTTGAAGAAGGATCCGTGAGCAGCTGAGAAAAATGTAAACTCTGCTGTAGTTGGGTGAATATTCTATATGTGTCCAACAGGTCCATTTGGTTAATGGTGTTCTTTAGTTCTGAGACATCTTTACTGACCTTTTGTCTGGAAGATCAGTCTAGTATTGTAAGAGGTGTGTTGAAGTGTCCCAGTATTATTGTGTTGGGATTTATGTGTGACTTCATGTCACAAAGAGTTTGATTTATGAAAGTAGCTGTCCCTATGTTTGGGGCATAGATGTTGATTATTGTTATTTCCTCTTGCTGGACTATTCCTTTTACCAGTAAAATGTGACCTTCTTTGTCTCTTCTAATAAGTTTGGGTTTGAAATCTAACTTGTCTGATATCATAGTTGCTACTCCTGCTTTTCTTCGAGTACCATTAGCATGGATTTCCTTGTTCCAGCCCTTTACCTTGAGTTTGTTCCTATCTTTTCTTGTAAGGTGTGTTTCTTGTAAGCAGCAGACGGATGGATTCTGGCTTTTAATCCATTTTGCCACTTTATGTCTTTTTATTAGGGAGTTGAGGCCGTTTACATTCAGTGTGATTATAGAGAGATAATTTTTAATTCCCAACATGTTAAGATCTTATTTCTGTTTGAGATACTGTTTATTCTTCTTTGCTTAGTTGTCTGCTGGATGGGAATTCTTGTTTCTTTGGTTCTGGCGTGTATTACCAATTTCCTCTTTGCAGTCAATCTCCTTGAGTATTTTCTCTAGTGCTGGTTTTGAAGACATAAATTCCTTCAGTTGCTGTTTGTCATGGAAGCTTCTTATTTCCCCATCTAATTTTATGGATAGTTTTGCTGGGTAGGAAATTTTTGGCTGGAAGTTGTTTTCTTTCAGAGTTTGGAATATGTTACTCCATGCCCTTCTGGCTTTCATAACTTGGTTTGGGAAGTCTGGAGTGATTCTAATTGGTTTGCCTCTGTATGTCACGTGGCCTTTTGTTTTTGTTGCCTTTAAGATTCTCTCCTTGGCTTCCGCATTAGTCATTTTGACAATTATGTGGTGTGGGGATCCTCTTCTCTGATCCTGTCTAAAGGAAGTTCTATAAGTTTCCTGGACCTGTGCATTGACCTCTTGCTCTATGTTTGGAAAATTTTCTGCTATTACTTCCTTGAAGAGATTGTTGATCCCTTTGGTTTCACCTTCTTTTCCCTCCTCTATTCCAATTATTCTTAGGTTAGCTCTCTTGAAATGGGCCCATATTTCTTCAATGTCAGATTCCTGCTGTCGGGTTTTTTTTTCTAAATTAGAAACTATGCGTTCATTTTTGGAATGATCATCTTCAAGAAGCGAGATTCTATTCTCCATGTGGTCTAATCTGTTGTTTATACTTTGAATTGAGGCCTTTACTTCATTAATTGCATCCTTTATCTCTTTTTACTCTCTCTAAATTCTTTTCGAAAGTCCTTTATTATTTCTAAAGTTATTTTCCTAATTTGATCTCCTAGGGATCTTTGGATTTCTGTGTTATCAGATTCTGATGTTGTGGGGTTGTTGGCATTCACTGCTCCATTGTTATTTCTCTTTCCCATGATTTTGGAAGTTTGTTCCTTCTCTGGGTTCTTCCCTGAGTCACTACGAGTTCACTTAAGATGCTCTGGATCTCGAGTCTGTGGTATCTCAGTCACCACTACTCCTTTACTGGGTTGTATCACAAAGTCTCAGACCCAGGGAGTCAATCAAGTCTGCTTAGACCGTGGGGGGTGCCAAGTTGGGCATTCTCCAGCAGAGAGTTGTGACTATGGTATGATATCTCTGCCACTGCCACCCCCCCAATGGGCTGCACTGCTAAAATCTCCAACCCAGGGAGACTATCTGCGCAAGTTCCTGGGAGTTCAGTACTGGGATTTCTCCCCTAGGGGCCGCAATTTGACTCACGGTTGTTGAGTGCGCTGATGGAGCTGTAGTAAACTCAGTGGATTCGCTGCTGCCGCCACTGGCAATATGGCACTACTACCACACCCTTGGCCATGATGTGATGTATTTTTTCTCTGGTTTTGAGCTCCGCTCTGAGTCCTTGCCAGTTGTGCTGTGCCTGGCCCTTGGGAGCTTTAGATGTTCCCTGCGCCAACAAAACTGCTGACTGCCGCCCGGCTGTTCAGCACCTGCTCACCTCGGCTCACTGTCCATGTCTCCTCTCAGGCACCTGGTGGCTGGTTGAGTGGATTGGTCTAGGGCCGTCCGGTGAACTCGCCGCTGCCACCAGCAGTAAGACACTGCTTCTGCATCCTAGGCCGCGAGGCCAGAGTACCTTCTTTCTGGATTTGATCTCTGTTTTGAGTCTCCCTCCTCTCTGGAGCCTGGTGCTGCTAGGGGAGATGTGGGCCGCGCCGCTCCGGCCACTCTGCACTGCAGCTCTGGCTGCTCCGCACCACAGCTCTGGCTGATCTGGCCGCTCTGGCTGCTCTGCACCGCGGGTCTGGCCACTCCGGCCGCTCCGGCCGTTTCGTGACGCGGCTCTGGCTGCTCCGGCTGTTCTGGCCGCTCTACTCGGCTGCTCTGGCCGCTCCACTCCGACTGCTCCGGCCGCTCTGCTCCGCTGCTCCGGCTGCTCCGTGCCACCGCTCCGGCCAATCCGCGCTGCGGCCCTGGCTGCTCCGGCCGTTCCGGCCGCGGCACTTCGGGCTGTTTTTTTTCTGGTGTCTTGTTTTTCAGGCCCTTTTTCTCTGTCCCTTGTATTTACCATTTTTATTTCTTTGCTGGTGGTGTTTTCTGGCTCTGAAAGGCGCTGGTTTTGTGGTAATAGAGTTCGATTGTTAGCGGGACTTGTAAGTGCTGCTTTCCTCCATCGCCATCTTCCCGGAAGTCTGACTGAGAGGTCTTAGTACTTTTCCCTACGGCCCCGCCCCCAGGGCCAGCCGCAGCGGCCATGTTCACAACGATGAGGAGCAGATATTTTCATAAATACTTTAAACAAGGATAAAATGTTTTCTTGAATTTATAAATTATAGAGGCTATAAATCTCAGTTAAGGAACTGTAAGTACAATATATCACATATTTCTATGATATTCAACATGTTTTGACCCATGGCTGTATAGTAGAGTCATTAACTTTCAATCCCTGGAATTTCCTAGTGAATTTTAAACCCAGATCTGTAATATTTAGCAAAGCAGTTATCTTTTTGAGAAGTTTTCTGATTTAGAGCCCGGTGTGGTGTCTCATGCTTGTAATCTCCGCGCTTGGGAGGCTGAGACAGGATCGCATGGGCTCTAAGCAAGCCTCAGCTACTCAGTGAGGCTTTTAGCAACTTAGTTAGACCCTGTTTCCAAATAAAATACATATTTAAAAAAAAAGGTCTGAGAGTATACCGCGGAGGTAGAAAGCCTCTGGGTTCCACCCTCAGTACCACCAAAAAAACAAAAAAAACAAAAAAAAAAGTTTTCTGATTTATTATATGAAAATAATGAAAATCATAAGACTTATTAACATGCATGAAGTCTGGCATGAGGATTAACAAAACAGTACTGTGAAATATTAGAGAGAGAAAAATGGATATAATTTACCTATTTATAATTTTATGAGTTATTTCTCTGAATATTTTTCTTTGTCTCCGTATTTTTTATTGAAACAATTTTATAAGTTACTTCTCTGAATATTTTTCTTTGTCTCCATATTTTTTATTGAAACAGAAACCAGCATCTCTTCTCTTTTAAATATCACTATTTAATCCTGCTTGATAATTAAAGAGCTCTCTACTCCTTGAAGTGAAGTGGGACTAACTTGCAAATGGACTTTTATTTTCAGATTCAGGAAACGGGCTATCCTCTAGATAAAGCAAATGCTGCAAGGTCTTGAACATTTGCTGGAGATGCCTTAAATTAAGACTGTACTTGAAAACTGAAAATACATAGAGGGAGAATTCTTGTGAATAGAATGATTTAAAATGTTCAGAAGATTTAAGTACAGCAGTAGTTGACACCAAAGGCATCTTGTTATTGTGTGGATAACACTGTACAAGACAGTCTATTGCTTGACAAACAGGGTCCTCGGCACCATCTCCTCTGCTGCATAGTCACAGGTTATTGCTGCTTCTCAGAGATACTCTCTCTGTGAAATGATGATATGAGGACAGTGGGAAAAACTGAAAAGACAAAAGCTATTTTTAAAGAATCACAAAAGGTATGGTGGAAGTACTTTGTTTCTTGAAAATATGACTTCTACCAGCCAAGTTCTGTTATATTTTCCATGCAGTTTCCCCAGAATTTGAAAGTTAGTTTGATAGTTGGTGTGCATTGTGCATTTTCTTTTTTCTTTTTTTTTCCTTTTTTTTTTTTTTGGTGGTACTGGGGTTCCTGGAAACCCTTCTACCTCCAGGCTACACTCCCAGATCTATTTTTTTTATATTTTTATTTGGAAACAGGGTCTCTTAAGCCAGCAAGGCTGGCTTTGAACCTGCGTGATCCTTCTGTCTCTGCCTCCCAAGCATGGGGATTCCAAACCTGTGCCACCACTCCTGGCTTCGTGTGCATTTTCTAAGTGCCAGTAAAAACAAAATGCATAAAGGGAGGTCCTTGCCTTAAAAAACTCACAATCATGTAGGAGTCCATGTCTGTGAAGAGGTCTTCCCAACACAATGCCTTGAAAGTTGTTTTTGAAATACTTACACTGAGCCAGACATGGTGGCACATGCTTGTAATCCCACTACTTGGGAGGCTGAGACAGGAGGATCTCAGGTTTATGGCCAGCCTCAACTACTTAGTGAGGTCCTCCACAACTTAGTGAGACCCTATTTCAAAAATAACAAATAAAAATAGACCTAAGCGTGGGTTTCAGAGGTAGAATGCTGCTGGGTTTAATCCCCAGCTCCACCAAAGATAAATAAATAAATAAATAAATAAATAAATAAATAAATAAATAAATAGATAAATAAATAAATAATAAAACCCAACACTATGCAGCTTACAGAGAAGGAAACATCTTCTTCTTTATACTGCAGATGGGTAAGATATGTACAAAGCAAATAAAAGCTGAGGTAGATCTTCAAAATTGAATAAGGGTAATTTAGGCAGAGAAAATAGCAGCACTCTTGGTATACAGTAACATTTTACTTCATTGCCTGGGAAAATTAGACATAGTTTATTTTTTGAAACATATAAGAATATATGACATGGTAGTTATCAAATTTGATATGTCCCTTGATAATAGAGATTTAAAATTAAAGTGCTGTATAGTTATATGGAATCAAATGATATGTATACTTGTGTGTGACATCTTTCACTCAACATTAGGTAACTTCAGTTTATCCATATTACTAGCCGTAGTTGTGGATTTTTTTATCCTCGTTAATGTATAACATTTTATTCATAATTATAATTTCTACTTTTGATGGAAATTAATGTAGTTTTAAGCTTGGTTCTCTTCTGTGAATATGTGTAACTCATTTATTCTTAACATATGGATGTGTTTTTCTTAGAAATATACTTAGGAGTTGAATCACTATGTTACAGGTGTGTGTATACTCACATTAATAGCATCTCTTGCTTTAAGTTCAAGCTCAGTACGTAAAAGGAAAAGTAGTATGAATTTTAATGAAAGTTGGAAAGAAGATTCATACTGACACTTGACTTCCTATCCTTATTTTTTTTTTACTAAACCTGGTAGCTATTTCTTTACATTAAATGATCTTCCAAGATGGACCAGCATATACAAAATTCATCTTTTAGCTGGTCCATTATACAAACACAACTTACAACATGAGATAGATCCTAAATTATGCAAATCCAATCTTTCCCCATTTAACCTGTAGGACACTAAAAGCTATATTGTTTATACAGATATAATAAAGGCAGTTCTAGGTGTTGAACTACATCCCTATTTCTATTGGAAAATACATTGAATAGGGAAATAGAAGTAATATGAAAGTCTAGTTGAACTTAAACTAAGAAATTTAAGCATCATCACTTTCTTGTGTAGCACAATGATACCTTTTCTTTAAAAATAGGCTTTTTCATCTATACACAGGATATAGAATTTTCTATAATTGAATAACAAAAATATTTCATTTTGTTTGTTTACAAAGGGAGAAATACATGTTTGATATAACCTCTATAGCTGTATGTAGACACACTGACAAATACTACCATGGTGGTATGCAAAACAAATGAGAGCAGTAGGTAAAGGCGAAAGCCAGATAAAACAGAAAGTGGGAAGAGAATAAGCTGAAAAGTTGCCATAGTTTTAGAAAACAGTGTGCTTTCAGAATAACCATCACTTACCCACTCCATTCATTCAAGGGAGTGAATCAGTAGATTTCATTGATAAATAAAGGCAACATCTCATTAAAGTAGATAAATCAGTTGGGGAAGAAGATGTCTGAATAGATAACTTGGATACAAATCAGAATGTGATAAAATGCATGGGGATAAAGTATAATAGTTGAAGCAAGAGCAGAAGTACATGAGTAACCACTCAGAAGTGGAAGTGTCAAGCTTATCAGTGTTGAAATGTGTTTACAGCTATTCTGTGAAAAAAATATTTAAAATGCGGAAGGGACCCATGCTATGAACAGCTGGTACTAAAAATCTAAAGAAAGGGGATTGTTATCCCAAGTCCATAGGAGAAGAAATTCTACATTTAGAAGAGGGATATGTTAAGAAACTTTACATTTATAATAAGGAGCATGTTCTAAGATTTAAAAATACTTTTAAGAGTAAATCTAGAAATTAGTTACAAAGCTTCACTCTCTTCTTGAAAGGTAGAGAGCATTGAAAATATAAGATGAAGGAATGTGATACTGAGGAAAAAGTCACATTGACCATAAAATCATCATAAAATGGGAAAATTGATAAATCATCTGTGGTCTTATTTTATTATACGAAGGCAGTCTTCCTAGGACACTTATTTTCAAGGTAAATTGATTAGAGGCTGAACAGGAAGATGATGATAAGGAAGCAGCAGGAGTTATATGTTGTGGTAATGAGGTAAGAAAATGGTTTTTTATGATCACCAATTATTACGCTAATGAGGAAATTAATCAAATGGGAGAAACATAATTGGAAAACTGATGAGTGAATATGATTGACTTACTACATTGGGGATTAGTTAATTCACAGGATAGGATGTTTTATACCCATTTAATCTTCAAAATTTACCCTAAATATATGCCTTAAGTAACATAAAATGGAAAAATGGCAATTGTTCCAGAAGTCAAAAGTAAAATTTTATTTTCTATAATTTCAGGGTTTAATACTGGTGGCCTAAAGTATATTAGAAAGTGCTATTTCCAGCCGGGCGTGGTGGCGCACGCTTGTAATCCCCACGCTTGGGAGGCAGAGACAGGGGGATCTTGCAGGTTCAAAGCCAGCCTCGCTAGCTTAAGAGACCCTGTTTCTAAATAAGAAAGTATAAAATGGGTCTGGTAGTGTAGCCTGGAGGTAGAAGGGTTTCCATGAACCCCAGTACCACCAAAAAAATAAATAAATAAATAAAAGAAAGTGCTTTGCTTTACATAAAATATTTCTTTTTAAAATTATATCTTAGTCAACTGTAACAGACATAAGTTCTTTGATGGAAAGTATGTTTTTCAATTGAGCCTAGGATTTTGCACAATATTTAATAGAAACCTACTTGTCTTACAAGAAGCACAAGTTCACTGAACAAAATTACCTAAAAATTTGCTCTACAGCCAAGAGGGTGACTGAAAGAATGTTTGGGTCAGCATTCTCACTATTGTGAACAAAAAATCTGACTGCACAAGTTAGAAGAAAGATTTATTTGCTCACACTTCCCAAAATTCAGGGATTAAGTCCATGTCACTTGGCTCGGTTATATCTGTGGAGTTCAAGGCATGGTGGCAGGAGAGAGAGAGAGAGAGAGAGAGAGAGAGAGAGAGAGAGAGAGAGAGAGAGAGAGAGAGAGAGAGAGAGAGAGAGAGAAGAGAGAAGACTCTATCTACACTTATATAGCATAGGCTGGAAATCAAGAAAGAGCTAACAAGGGGAGGAGGGACTATATATGAACCTCATGGCCATAGCCCCAGGGACTGTATATGATCGCCAAATACATCCATCTGCCCAGCTTGCTACCTGATAAATACATATGAGATTACAATCCTCATGATCAATTCTGAACATCAATACATGAGCTTTTTTCAGGGGACAGGGCACAATTAGTAGAACATCATAGCAATAGTTACTATTATCTTTTACTTTTGTATTATATCAAAAGTAGGGCCTAACAAAATATCAGTACTTTTGACATCTGAAAAAAAACTATTTATGTCTATAGAAGCTCAATTCTTTTCTTACTTTTTGAAGAAGAGCCTTCTGTTTCTTTGGTCCCTGTGGTAAAAACACCAAGTTCTTCTGAGTATCTATGTTCAGGAGCACTCAGCCAAGGAGAGATGAAATACATCTTTTTTTTCCATACCAATTTGAATTCCCAGGAATGGGCAGCTATCTAATTTAGATGCAGCTGCCCAAGTTTGGATCAATGTACTATATCGAGGGATATAGCAACACAGGACTATCGCGTGGTTTTCTCCTGGGAGACAAACATTGACAAAAGAAGGGATGATTGTCCTGAGATTCCTAGGGACATATAGTTTTCACCGTGTAAAATTAACACAAAATGACATTCAGCTCTTCTCCAGTGATTTGTGTTTTCCTCCTAGACAGACCTTTCTTTCATCTTGAATTATTATAAGAAAAGACTTCCCCCAAAATAAGAATCAACTGTATCTAGGTTTAGAGACAATTAGAATTTTATCTCATTCTCAAATTAAGAGTTAGTGCTTTTGGTACAAATCTCATATCTCCATATTAATTTTGCATTCTTCATGTAGGATATATTTCTCAAAAAGTTGTACCTTTGTCATCCATAAAATGAGAATGACAAATAATAGTTTCTCAGCATTCTTGTGATATCATATGAAAAATGCTCAGTGCATTACTTAACATGTAGCCTGCACATTAGTATTTATCGATGTTTAGTTATTGCATTGTAATTTTTATTATTATTGTTATTGTTGTTGTTGTTTTACTGGAGATTGAGTCCAGCGGCATTATACCTTCAAGCTACCTCCCAACCCTATTTTAATTTTATTTTGAAACAGGATCTCAGTAGATTGATGAATAGTCTCACTACTTGATGGCCCTGACTTCAAACCTGTGATCCTAGGCCTTACAAGTACTGGAATTACAAGCATGCACCACCACGCTCAGCTTTATTTATTACTTTTATGAGACATTTGTAGTAGCTTTTGATTGGAAATTATGACAACATTCATGATTTTAAAACAGAGTAACTCCGTTATACTCAGAAGTAAGAAATTTGAATTTAGGTTCACTGAACTAGAATCAAACTTTCCTCAGGGTTGTATTATTCTTGTGGGCTTTAAAGGGAAATGTATTATCTTGTGTGTTCAAGCTTTTAGAGGTCAAGTGATTGCGTTCTTGGCTCATGACACTTTATCACCAAAGTCAACAGCTTAGCATCTTCTTCAAACTTCTATCCCTCACTGACAATCATATCTTCCTCTTTGAAAGAAACCTGCAATTAAGTTGGGCCTGCTTGGATACTCCGGAATATCTCTTCTAGAGTCCTAACTACTTTTGCTATATACATTAATGTACTTACAAGTAGGAAGGACACAGATTTGGATATCTTTGAACATCCATTATTTTTCCTGCAATATAAGACTGTTCTTTACTTGTTTACCAAAATTCTATTTTCCAAAATTTACTCTATCAAGGTGACAATTGGTTCTAAATGACTCTGGGGCTACAAATTCATTTCATTTCTTTTGTGGGTGTAGTCCTAACGATTAAACAAATGAGCATTCTACCTCTGAGATACCTCATAGCCTTATTTTATTTTTTATTTTGAAGCAGGGTCTCACTAGGTTGCTGAATCTTGAGAGTCTCACTAAATTTCTGAGACTGGCCTTGAACCTGCATTTTACCGCTCAAGCTCCCAAGTACTGGATTTATAGGAGTGCACCACCACTCACAGCCAAATTCATTTCTTAACTGAAAATAACATACTGCCTGAAGAAAAACATATTAATAAATAAAGGTAGATATATGGAGTGGAAAAGAATATAATTATTAATATGGCCACCAAATGATTATGAAAATATTTTACACATATTTTATGAGTCCATTTTGATATTAGATTAACACATGCAAAATAGCTATAGGTTTCATGTCCTGAAAATACTATTACAAACAAGGTAGCTCTAAGTTATAAGATGGTCTTGAATCTATGCATGCATTGATTTAAATGACCAATGGCCTATATTGCTTAAAACAGACCAAATTCTTGACTATATAAATTAACAAATATTTTGGGCATATTGCCAGCACATATTTTAAGAGTGCCTTTAAGTGTGTGGAAAATACATTTAATTTAAAACAATAAGAGGATACTTAACATTATCTTATTAGGTCCAGAGTGGTCTTTATCTTATTAGTTCCAGAAAGTAGTAAAAAAAAATTTCACTAATGCTTTTTCATGTTTTGTTTTTTTTTTTGCATCAAAACAACTCTACTGTTGAGTGAAGAGAACAGAGCCTATTGTTGATCTTTATAGCTGAGGTCATTCTAAGTTATGTTATGTGCAAAGCAAAATTCAAGAGTAATGTTCTTTTTGTTTAAGTTGATTGGCAAAAATATTTATGGTTTATATTTTCTCTAATACCAATTGTTAGTTTGGCCTACTGTTTTTTCTGTGTTTACAAAGTGAGCTAACTCTAAGCATTTGTTTGGGCTTTGGCTAAATCATTAATTATTACCCAAAGGATACTTCCCATTACAACCCAAGTGTCTGGAATTTAGTCTATATGGGCTTCTCAAGTAAGCCAACTCCTGCCTGCCTTTAGAGTTTAAGCTTGAAGCTAGTTTGATTTGATTTAATCTTGGATTATTTGAAAGATCATTGATTTTTCTGACTGTGTGACTTCTGTTTTGTTTCCAGTTTTGACAGTGCTTAGAGATGGCTTTGCTGCTAAAAGAACTCCATAAAATAAAGTTGTGGTAAAAAAAAAAAAGCCTTGCTTTAAGGTTACCTGGCGTTATCCCCACATGACATTTGCTTTAAAAGAACTCTGTGAGAAATAAACAGTCTTGCCACAAGGAAAATCTCTTGAAAAGGAAAAAAAGCCTGCTACTGAAGATAAGCAAAAAAAGGATAATGAATGTCATAATCTCCTAAAATTACTGTTCCATTTATCAAAGTTTATATGTCAGATGAAGGAATAGTAGATTAAAAGAACCTACTTGTTTATATGCACAAAGATGCCAAATTAAGTTCCTGCTTCTTAGGCTGAAAGTTGATTAAGTTGTTCAGCACATACTTCTTTCTGAAGGTTACAGAGACAAACACACTGGGTAAAAGGCCTGTCTGATGACTGGGTATCTGTAATGAATAAACACACAGTAGTACATCATTCATTCAATCAACCAACATGAGAGCCCATGTGATTAAAAGACCAAAGAATAATATTTAACTAAGAAATTAATTTCAAAGTAGGCCACTTAATCACCTAGCTAACAGAAGATGACAAATCATACTTTATTTCTAATTCAATTCAGTTCATCTTTATTTTATTTTTTATCAGATACAGTGCAAGGTCCTGGGAATAAATTGGTAAATGACACTGAGTTGCTTCCTTCCACATGAACATAAAATCTACTAGAAAAGATCATAATAAACCACTAATTTCAAATGTAATGCCTGTTAAGAGACTGTAGAACTAAAAAGCAATCTAACCTCTTTGTTTTAGTGCACTGGTTGTCACGTGTGTGTGTGTGTGTGTGTGTGTGTGTGTGTGTGTGTGTCTGTGTGCAAATATTTTTTTATGGTACTGGGGTTACTGGAAACCCTTCTACCTCCGGGCTACACTCCCAGACCTATTATATATTTAATTTGGAAACATAAGCCAGAAAGAGATTGGCTCCCAACCTGAGTGATCCTCCTGTTTCTGCCTCACAAGCGCGGGGATTACAAGTGTACACCACCACGCCACGCCCAGCTCTGTGTGTGCATTTTACGGTTGAGCTACACCTTCAGCCCTTTTTAATTTTTATTTTGAAATAGGGTCTCACTAAATTGCTAAAGATCTCGCTATCTTGCTGAGGCTAGCTTGGAGCCTTTGATCCCCCTGTCTCAGTCTTCCAAGTACTGGGGTTTCAGGTGTGTGCCACTATGGCAGGCTCTTCTCTAATATATATAACATACATGCTATATAGGTATATACATACACACACATATATACATATATACATATATGCACATATATACACATCCATACATATGTGTTTTATTTATATTTGTTTTATTTCTCCAGAGACCCCTGATTAATAAATTTGGTAATTTATTAACTAATTTGTGTATTAATATATTCATTTCTTTAATTGGTGCTGGGGTTTGAACCCACAGGCATTTTCCTCTGAATTACAGTCCAGCCCTATTTTATTTTGAAACAGGGTCTTGCTAACTCGCTGAGGCTAGATATGAACCTGTGATCTTCCTGTCTCAATCTCCTAAGTATTAGGATTACCTATGTGCACCATCACAGGAATGTGGTGTACTGGCATTTTAAGTAAATCTTTCCAACATCCCTGAAGGTAGTAGGATGGCAAATCAACCTTTTTCCTTCCTCCCCTCCCTTCTTCTTTCTTCTCATTTTTCTTTTTTCCTTCCTCCCACTTTTCTCCCTTCCTTTCTTCTATTTCTTGTCATCCAGGTGTTCCATAAAGCATGTGTTCTTGTTAAAAGTAGGAAAATAGCAATGAACATAAAGACCTTGCCCTCATGAGGCTTATAATAAATAAGATTAGCCAGGCATGGTGGCACACACTTGTAATCCCTGCACTTGGGAGGCAGAGATAGGAGGATCACACAGGTTCCATCACACAGGCGCGCTGGCTTAAGAGACCCTGTTTCCAAATAAAAATATAAAATAGGTCTGGGAGTGTAGCCCAGACAGAGGTAGAAGGGTTTCCAGGAACTCCATTACCCCCCGAAAAAATAAATAAATAGAATAAATCAGATTATGCAAATATTGATGAAAAACTGTTTGAATATTAATTGCTACTTATAATTGCTTTTGAGAAGGTATGCAAATCGCTATGAAAGTAAAACATAATTAACCTAGGGTTGGTGTCTGAGAAATCCTTTAGGGGAAGTGACACTTATTTAAGATTTTTTTGTATGGTGCTGGGGATTGAATCCAGAAAAATTCTACCTCTGAGCTGCAATCCCAGCCCTACTTTTTATTTTGAAACAGGGTCTCACTAAATTGTGAGGGTCTCACTAAGTAGCTGAGGCTGACTGAGAACCTTCATACTCTTGTCTCAGCCTCCCAAGTACTGGGATTACAAGCATGCATCACCACATTTGGGTCTTATATAGATTATTAAAGAAAAGGAAATTTTGTTTACCAGGTAGGTGGAACAATAGCATCTAAAGGCCTGAACATAAAAAGTAGATGGGTTTGAGGAATTCTATCATGAATGGAAATAAGAATCGTTTGAATCAAGAAAAGAATGGAGATGTGCTTCCGAGAGACAATCATGATGAAGAGACAAACTGTTAACAGGATTGCACCATGCAATGATAAATGGGATGACTTGAGATGGAGTTGTGTTCAATTATGGAAAATAGGGGATGAATAACTTCGTATGCATTTCACCTCTCTTCCATGGTAAAGTCCTCATGCATGTCAGATCATAGCACTTCTCCAAATGTAGATCTTTAAAAACACAAATATCCTCTCCCTTGCTAGTGAATAACTGGGTATTCCTGACAAAAGTCAATTACTGCACAGATTTCTTTTGATGATTAAAAAAATGGGACCTAAATTAACCCAGTAAAATATGAAGGAACTTTTAAAACATTTTCTTTCTCGATATTTCTCTTGTTCATAAATGGATTCTAGAATGGTTAGAGATTCACACAGATCAGACAAGCCCAACCAAAAAAGAAAAAAAAAAAAAAACAAAGGTCAGTAAAATGGAAGACTATAGAATAAAATGTACTGTTATGCACACACTATTTCTGGGGCCCCCAGTATGTGACCCAGTGTATTTTGTCTTTGAAGTTTAGAAATTAGAAATGGCATGAAAAAAAATGATACTTCAAGAGGATAATCTAATTTTAATACAGAACGTGACAAAATGTGTGGGTTTTATGCCCATTAGGCTCTCAAAAAATTTTAGGGCATGGTGGTGCATGCTTGTAATTTTAGTACCTGAGAGGCTGAGACATGATGATCACAGATTTGTAGCCAGACTCACCTACTTGGTGAGGCCCTCCGCAAGTTAATGAGACCCTGTTTCAAAATTAAGGAATACTGAGAGATGGATTTTAATTTCTAAGATATTGAGATTTAACTTCTGTTTGAAGTAGTGTTTGCTTATTCCTTACAGACCTAGAACAATCAGTCCTTAGATGCTTTTGGAACAACAAAAAACTCAGAATAGCCAAAGTAGTTCTCAGCAACAAAAACCATGCAGGAGGAATTACAATACCTGATTTTAAACTATACTAAAAAGCCATAGTAATAAAAACAACATGGTACTGGAGCAGAGTAGAAAACTCAGAAACAAATCCATATACTTATAGCCAATTGATTTTTGACAAAGGTGCCAAAAACATACACTGGATAAAAGATTGCCTGTTCAACAAATAATTTTGGCAAACTGGTTAACCTTATGCTGAAAAATGGACATAAGCCCATTTTCTCATCCTGTACAAGAGTCCATTCAAGATGGATCAAAGACTTGGAAATTAGACCAGAGATCTTGAGGCTACTTTAAGAGGGCGTAGGTCCAACACTGCAACACATAGGCACATATAAAAACTTTCTCAACAAGACACCAAAGGCACAAGAAATGAAAAGGTGGGTCAGTACATGAAATTGCATTAAACTGAAGAGCTTTGTACAGCAAAGGAAACTATCAAGGGCCAACAGAATGGGAGAAAAATTTTTACACCTTCTCCTCTGATAGAGTACTAATATCTAGACTATACAGAGAACTCAAGAAACTCATCACTAAGAAATGATCCAATCAAAAAATGGGCAAGGGAACAAAACTGACACTTAATGAAAGAAGAAATTTAAATAACCAATAAATGCATGAAAAATGCTCAATATCATTAGCAATCAGAGAGACACAAACCAAAACTACACTGAGATTCCACCTAACTCCAACTAGAATGGCAATCATTCAAAATACAAACAACAACAAATTCTAGTGAGGATGTGAAATGGGAACTCTACTACATTGTTGGTGGGACTGCAAATTAGTGCAACCACTTTGAAAACAGTTGAAAGAGCCTCAGAAGAATGGGAACAAACTTAGCATATGATTCAGCAATACCACTTCTGGGTATTCTACCTAAAAGAATTGAAACCAAATTACCACACTAATGCATGTGCATCTGTGTCCATGGCTGAAAAAATTTACAATTGCCCAAGTATGGAACCAGCCAAGATTTCTATCAACAGATAAATGAATTACAAAACTATAGAAAGTTACACAATGGAATTTTACTCAGCCATAATAAAAACCACAATTACATCATTTACAGGGAAATGGATGGAACTGAAGAACATTATACTAAGTGAGATTAGTCAGTTACAAAAAATAAGAAATAGAATGCTCTCCCTAATATGTGAAAGCTAGAGAGAAAATGGGTCATAGGAGGAACTCTAGATGATGAAGTAGATTCTATAGATGAGCAAATAAGCTTACCTGAAGGGAAGGGATGGGAGAGGGAAGAGTGAAATTCTGTAATGTTCATGATGTACACTCAAAAATATATCAAAGTCAATCACTAAGCCAAACATGAGGAGGGAGGGGGAGAAAATGGAACAGGAATTGGGTAAAGGCTAATTGGGTGATGTGTGCATGTATGTCTCTAACATCTTGTACTAAATTAATGTGTACGACTACAATGCACCAAAAAAAAGGTAAAAAAAATTAAAAAATAAAAAATAGAGTTGGAGGTTTAGGTTAAAGGTAGAATAACCCCAGGTTTAATCCACAGTATTGCAAAAAAATTATGACCTGTAAAATAATATGGACATGCTATAAATATTCATAGAACTCTTTATTTTAATGTGTTTCTAGTCTTCACAAATTTTTGCAGATAGATTTTCCTTCCTCTCTGCAGTATTTCATAATGAAGCACAACCTTGGCTATGCTTCAATACAGGTTTATATTTGACTGAAACTTACAATTAATTATGATAGTTTATTATGTATTGATAGTGGTTACCAAAATTACATAAAAGTATGTGTATGTGTTTGAATAGCATCTCAACAAGTGCACTCGTGGGAAAAGAACTGTGCTTTACTTATTTGTGTTGCTCTTTAAATATTCTTTTCCTTGTTTATTTTTCTGTCCTCTTCCATGCCTCTGGGCTTCTTTGCTAGCTTCTACACTTTAAAACTTCGCTGTTTGCAGTTTCTGGCCCTCATTTCTGATGATTTTCTCTGGTTCCATTCTCTTCCCAGGAAACTTCATTTAATTGAATTGACATTAATTTTAATTATTCAGACTCGACATTTTCACAGACATCCAAAATTTTATTATTATCTCATTATCTCTTCTTTCATATTTAGCTCTTTTTTCACTATCCCAAAACAGTATTTGATATCGTAATCCAAATTTCAGCTGTGCTTTTCTATTTCAGTTATACTGCTGGTTTCTTAATATGCTTTTATTGGTACATTGTAAGTATGGATAATAATGAGGCTCAGAGCAATGGAACCACGCATGTGCACAGCAGCTTCAAGTTGCCCACAACACACACTCAGATCTTTGCATCCAGACATTCTCCAAATTGCATGGTTCTGATATGTATGAACTCAGTTACCGTAAGTGTGCATTAAGTTATACATTGACTCTGAGTAATTTCATAAAGCACAAACTTTACTGCTAAATCTTTAGCCCAGAAATGGCTGCATAAATAGATATGCATCACAATCCGAGGCTCTCCTTTGAAACTTCTCTTAAAGTTGACCAAGGTGCAGTCAGTGCCATTTGTTATTCAATTCTTATCTAGAGACAAAACAGGCAGTTGCTTTGTCTTGGCCCCCACTAATAAACCAGCGTGACATTTTTTAATGAATAATGATGAAAAGAAGAAATTACCAAAAAATGAAGCACAGCACAAAATTAAAAGTGATAGGACTCAGAGTGAAATTCGCATGTACCAAATTATGGAAGAAATAATGTGTGATGAGATGTTGATACTGCGCTGTTGGAGAGGCTCTGAATTTGCAGACAGAGAAACTTAAGTGTTAAAACTTTACTGATATGAAGGAGGAAAGTGGCCATGATAAAAAAAGATAATGATGTCCCAGAAAGAAAGTAACTTGGAGAAATAATTTCACCTTAGAAGAACCATAAGAGATATTGCATGACAGTATAAGTATAATGGATAAAATCTTGTATGCTGATCCATATTTGGAAGAAGGTGTCAAAATAGGGTTTATAAAAGATATTTTGTCAGTGTCAAAAATCATAGTATGAAAAACCAAGAACACTTCAAATTATTATTTTAATATGTAAATAAAATATTTCCAATGTTTTTCATGTTTTGTATTAATAAACATATATGCATATTAGTTTTGCTATACTTGATGTTCGTATGCATTTGGAACTGACAGTATGTCGGCTGTTACTTTGACATTTGAAAACATTTTAAAAGTTCACATAACAGCCAGTCATGTTGGCACATGCTTGTAATCTCAGCATTTGGGAGGCTGAGATAGGAGGATTGAGGTTCGCTGCCAGCTTCAGCTAATTAGTGAGGCCCTTTGCAAATCAGTGAGACCCTGTTTCAAAATAAAGAATAAAAAAATAGGGCTGGGGGTGGAGCTCGAAGGTAGAATGCCTCTTAGTTCCATTCCTAGTCCCACACACACAAAAAATAAGTTGACATAACAATAAGAATATTTTCTGTTGACTTCATTATAAATTTTTGATACTAGAGGTGGAACCCATTGACATTTTACCTCCGAGATACTATTTTACACACACACACACACACACACACGCACACACATATATATGTGTATATACATATATATATATATACATATATGTATATATATATATACATATATATGTATATATATATATACATATATATACATATATATACATATATATATATACATATATACATATATATACGTATATATATAATTTTTATATATATATATGTATATATATACACATATATATACATATATATATTTTATATATATATATTTTATATATATATATATAAAATAAAGTGTATATATGTACACTTTATTTTGAAGCAGGGTCTTAATAAGTTGGTGAAGACCTAAGTTACTGAGGCTGTCATCAAACTTGAGATCCTCCTTTCATGTTCCCAAAACCTAGAATTACAGGTGTGTGACACCGTGCCAGCCATTCTTTTTGGTTTTAACTAGCTACATGAAGTTTCAGCTTACCTTATCATCTAAAGCGTCCTGCACTACTATGCAAAGCAAGGAATATCATATAAATAGTCAATACATTATTTTCTATTATCATTTTGGACCATATTATAAGCTATCATTTAGCTTAATGCAATGAACTATACAAAATTTCTCTCTCATTTTTGGTTCCAGTCAATCCTTTATGGGATAGTTAGGTTGAGATCTGACAAAAATAAATAAATTCATACATTTTTTAAAAGTCAGAATAAAATTTTGCCTCTTTACTTTATAATTCCCTCCATTTACAAAGTCACTATAATGTCTGGCTTGGTATACCAACAACCTAACCTCACATTACTCATTCCCACAGCTGGAAGCCAGGTATACATGAGTAAGACCACTCCTTGTCAAAATGCACTAAAAAAGAACCTCAGTCACTGCAACTAAGAGCAGCATCTTTAGGGCTCCATCTTTTAACTGACAAGAGTCAGGAGAGAGTTGAAGATACTCCACATTATGTGACTCATTGCTATGCCTTTTTATCTGCCTCTGTGCTAAGCATGGGAACGGACAGAATGGGGTGAGGGTTGGGTAAGGGCTAATTGAATGATGCGTGCATGTATGTCTCCACAAGTCTTTTATTCCATTAAGATGTATGACTACAATGTACCAATAAAAATTTAAAAAAAATAAAAAATTAATATGTCCATATTAAAACTGTCAGCTTTTGGGTGATCCCACAACTCTTGCATTCCCATATTTTCTCTACTCTGATGCTATTCATCTAACGCACTTTTATTTATTTATTTGCAGTACTAGAGATTAAACTCAGAGGAATTCTACCTCCAACCCATACTCTCAGCCCTAATTTTTCTTTCTTTTTCTTTTTTTTCTTTCTTTTTTCTTTTTTTTTTCTTTTGTTTTGTGGGTCTGGTGATGGAACCCAGGGGAATTCAACCTCCAAGCTACACCTGGTGCCCTATTTTATTATTTATTTTGAAACAGGGTCTCACTAAATTGCAGAGGGCCTCACTAAGTAGGTTAGGCTGTTGGCGAACCGGGATCCTCCATTTTCAGCCTCCTGAATGCTAGGATTACAAGCGTGCACCACCATGCCCGGATCTCCTTTTTATTTTGAAACAAGGTCTCACCAAGTTTTGGAGGGCCTCATTAAGTACCTTACACTGGCTGCAAACCTGCAATCCTCCTGTCTCAGCCTCCCAAGTACTGGCATCTGGTGCTCTTAAAATGTATATGGTGTACATTCACAAATGTATCGAAGTCAACCACTAAGCCAAACATGAGAAGGAGGGAGGGGGGAGTGAATGGGGTGAGGATTGGTGAAGTGCTAATTGAGTGATGTGTACATGTATGCCTCTACTATCTTATACTAAATTAAGATGTTTGACTATAATGCACCAAAAAGAAAAGAAAAGAAATTAAAAGGAAAGGAAAGGGAAGATAAACCTACCTTCTACATGTCAGACTCCTGGGTTCTGCAGTGATAGTCTAGAGACTCTTTATAGTTACTTCATAGTTGTTTCTCCTTTATGACACCTGTCCAGGTAGGTTCTTGAATTCCTTCCTCTACTTATTTTATTCTTGAATCTAACTCAGTCACTTCCAAGAGCATACTCCAGAGACGGTCATTGTCTATAATATCAGACATTCATAATCTGTTGGTGTTGTATCCTGTTTTCCCATTATTAAATTATTTGTATCTCAGGCCATCTAAAATTTCAACAGTTTTTTAAGCATTATTAATTTTTCAGTTTCCTCATTCCATTATGTTTTTTCCAGATGACCATAGATTAAGTTCATAATCAGTCATTATAATCCAAATTTTCATCTGCACACTACATTCTTGCTCCACTCTTGCATTTTTTTGTACATTGTTTAAATCCCACTCACCAATAAAATGATCTTCCATTTATTCCATTTTGGTATAAATTCAATAGAATAAGAATGGAGACAAACACGCAATCATACTTACTGGGCTCAGGCTACCTGCACAGAGACCAGATTCTCAAGTGGATGTCTGCAATACCTTCCTAACTGCTCCCCTTGCTTCCAACTTCTGCTTTTCAGAGTGATCAGAATAACCTTTAAAAATATAAATCAGATCACTTTACCTTTCTCTTTTAACCTTGCTAATAGGTCAGTCTGTCAATCAAAGTAAAAGCCTAAGCTTTACTAATTGTTTACAAAGCTCTGCAGGATCCACTCTTCTTCCTTCTTACATCATCTCCGACCTCTTCCTTTGTCCCTGCTCCTTCCTATTGCTAGAGAATTGTAGCTTTTGCCATTTTCAGAACACACTGTTTATATTCTCTTTTTGGAAACCTTTATACTGGTCTTTCCTGCTAGCTACATTCTCCAAATCTCCATATGGCATGGCCCACCCCAGCTTTAAGCTTTTGTTTGGGTATCATTTTCTTAATGAAGCCCAATCTGTAAACTGTATTAAGGCATTTAACTTTCTACCATCATTGGCTTTCTTAACCCTTTATATAACTTAAGCCCCATGTTTGACAAAACAAATATTAAGTAAATACTTTAATGAAGGAAATTAAACCTTTTCTACAGTTTCTCAAAGTAAAATCAAGTGCCTCGTCCTGTTATTAAAACATCTGATTATGATTCCAACCTCAGCTTATTCTCAAATTTCCTAACTTACTTTGTTATATTCACACTTCCTTTCAGTTTCTTGAACATTCCAAATTCTTTCTTATCTCAGAAGCTTTCTAGCTGCTATTTATTTCACCCCAATCACTAGTTCCTTGACATATTTTATGGTGTACTTCCTATTTTTTTTTTCAAGCTTCAATGTCACTTTTTTAATATAAATGACTATCGTAATGTTAATTCCAAATGTTATTCTATGTTACAATAATTAGATTCTCTACATCCTGCTTGGTTCATTTATTATTTTTTATTTCCTATTGTCTCTTCTTTATACTGAGTCATTCTTATAGATAAATTTTATCTTTTAAAAATGTAGAGGCCTGTATAGGTTCTAGAAATACAGAAATACCTACAGTTATATAGCAAAGCTCCATCTGACAAAATGGGTAAATTATGAGCTAGTAACTTTCTTTATAAGGTGTACTGTTTATTTACATGAGATTTCCAATAGTATATCTCCCAATAATAGATGACAAGAAATAAATACTAAAATATTACCAATAATGTCAATTAGATAGGCAAGAATTTTCTCTGAGTATGTAGTACATATCAGTAAGAAAAAAGTAAAGTCAAATATATAAAATTCATTTAAATGCTCATGGTAGGAAATATATTTACTTTTAATTTTTTATTCATGTGTTGTAGTCATACATCTTAAATGAGGTACAAGATGCTAGATGGCATACATGCACACATCACTAAAGGGCTAAAGCCCTTCTCCAATTCCCAACCCATTTCCTCCCCCTCCCTCCTTCTCATGTTTGACTTAAGTGATTGATATGTTTGTGAGTGTACATCATGTATATTAGGGAATTTTCCTTTTTCTCCTCCCATCCCCCTCAATTAGGTCACCTTATTTGCTCATCAATAGTTTCTCCTTCCTTGTCCAGAGTTCCTCCTATGATCCTTTTTCTTCCTAGTTTTTTTCATATTAGGGAGAGCATCTGACTTTTTATTTTTTATAACTCACTAATCTCACTTAGTATTTATAAACCTGGCTTATATTACTTTTGTCACTCCAACAGTCTTTTGTTAATGGAACGTGTGAAACATGTGGCTTTTAAAATTCTATTTTACTTATAAAAGATTTATTTAAAAACAATTTTCCCCAAATGACAAGATCTTTTATTTATTGTATCCATTGAAGTGATATCATTGAAATCATTGTCATTATATATCATCAGTGACAGAAAAAAATTGTAACTCAACAGCAAAGATTATGAACTAAAAATTCTTAACATCTAAAATAGAACACAATTAATTTTAATAAGCCAAAGTGCAACAGTAAGGCAAAAAGACAAGGTACGTGATAAGCAGCTGTGGGACCTAAAGGTCATCGCCAAACATGATTCTCATTTACCCTTTTACTTTTAGTGTCAGAGTCTTGTTCTGGCAACACAAGCCCCTGAGATTTCTCGAGCCATCCTTTTGTACGGAGCTACCTTGCTAATTTAAAAGCCTTAGTGATTATGCTCTGTTATGATATTAAGGGAAAGGTCAATGAATTCATGAAAATACTTTCTTTTTTTCATTTTTATGACATTCAGAACCTTTTCTCTTTTTACGATTTTCAACAAGAAACTGATCATCTGGGTCATTTTGCATAATAAACGAACATAGGCAGTCACCATTTGTGATAATATCACTTTCCTCTGTCATGTTCTCAAAGTACAGAGTGAGAATCTCTGAATTGTTTGATATGGTACATTTTCTTGTTTTAAATAACAACAAGAGCATTAATGGGAAAGGAAAAAAAGAAGAAAGTGCTTTTAATATGACAAGCTACAATTTAGAGGATGAAAAGGTTAAAAATTACCTTCAAAACCTCATATTATATGCTGACATAGTGATTCCTAATATGTTTCTGAATACTTTTTAACAGTGTTGTACATTGAAATGGTCTTTGTAAATGGTGTCCAAAGGACAATAGCTAGGGAAAACTGGAAAAGATTGAGGTAAGATAAAAAGTGAAACCCTTCTAATAAATAAAAGAGAAGCTGGGTATGGTGGTATATGCCTGTAATTTCAGTACCTGGGAGGCTGAGAGGGAAGGATCATAGGCTTAATGTCAGACTCAATAAATAACTTAGGAAGACTCACAAAAACCTAGCAAGACTGTTTTAAAAAAATAGAAACCAAGTGTGGTGGCACACACTTGTAATCCCATTACTTGGGAGGCTGAGACAGGAGGATCACAGGTTTGCAGCCAGCCTCAGCAACTTAATGAGGCTCTCAGGAACTTAGTGAGACTCTATTTCTAAATAAAATAAATAAATAAATAAAGAAAGAAAGAAAGAAAGAAAGAAAGAAAGAAATAAAGAAATAAAGAAATAAAGAAATAAAGTAGGGTGGGGCATATAGCTCAGAGGTAAAATGCCCCTGAGTGCAATCCCCAGGACTGTAAAAAATCATAATTATACATAATTATATTTTTGTGATATATCCATTTCTGTAGTCACTTTAATATTTATATTTTAGTCTTTATATTTTTCCCTATACCATACTCACAATGAAAGAAAAATTGCAGCATTTTTTCCTTATATGTGACAAGTAAAATATTCTTTACTTTGAGCCAGGTCAAACTTTATTTACTACATTGATCACATAAAACATTTGAACTCATACACACACACACACACACACACACACACACACACACACATTCGACCCATATAACAATAAAAATTCAATAAGTGATGATGTTGGTGTAGATATCATGCAATTTTATATGGAGATTAAGTACAAAATAAAGTTTATGAATAAAAATAAATTTTGAACAATTTTGTCTGCACTTTGATTATAGGTTTCACTTTTCACTCTGTGCAGACCTAGGAGTTAATTAGTTTTTATTCTGGTAAAGTTCAACTGTATCTGAGGACAAGTCTGGCTAAGTACTTTCATGGCCAATGTGTATAGATTCCAAGATTTTTAACATTTAATCAGCAAGTGATTATATGTTATAGCTTACCAAGTTTCATATGTCATAACACTATGGCTCTGGACACAGGTAATTATATCAGGTTTTATCTCCTAAATTCACATTGCTATTTGGGTGCTCTGAAATCACTCAAGCAGGTTGGTGGTTCACCTAGATTCCCAAAAGAAACAAATTAAAATCTACCCTAAAAGAACTAAACACAAATAGCTTTTATATTATTCCCACATATTTAGTTCTAAAATGTAAGAACAGTCTGCACACACACAGCATATATACCATGCACATGCCCCACACCCCAAACATACAAACATGCACCCCACATTAGCCAAATACATCACATACAAACATACATTTGAACATATGCACATATCACATAACATACAACCTCTCTCTCCTATCTCCTTTTCTCCCTCTCTAACACACACACACACACACACACACACACACACACACACACGTATATATAAACACACAAACAAAACATCAAAAGTGAGAGCCTGTAGAAACCAGCATGGGGTCAGGGGCTCAAATATGATTCTAAGAGAGAAGTCACAAACTAGTAAAACCAAAGGAATGTAAAAAAGGAGTATGAATTAAAATGCTATAGTTATATTTAAAATATAACTAGAAGTTGAATTCAACTTTATATTTGGTAGTGGAGGTTGAACCCAGAAGCCTTCTACCTTTTATCTCAGCCCTATTGTATTCTCTATTTTGAAAATAGAGTGTCATTAATTTGCCGAGGCTACCCTTGAACTTGGGATTCTCCTATTTCAGCCTCCCAAGTACTGGGGATTACATCATACCCCTCTGTTTGACAAAACATTTTAACCAAAATAGAAAAACTTCTAAAAATAGTAGTTGTAAGTAAAACTACCCTCAGTAGGTATAACATTGATTCATATTAGTAAGTAAATTCAAAAGATAAGCTTCAAATGTCCAAACAAAATTTTTTTTTTTTAATTTTGGTGGTACTGGGGTTCCTGGAAGCCCTTCTACCTCCGGGCTACACTCCCAGACCTATTTTATATTTTTGAAACAGGGTCTCTTACGCCAGCGCGGCTGGCTTCGAACCTGCGCGATCCTCCTGTCTCCGCCTCCCAAGCGCGGGGATTACAAGCGTGCGCCACCACGCCCGGCTAAACAAAAATTTTAATGTACATGTTGAGAGTGCTTTAACTGTATAAAGAAATTCTCTAAAAAAAAAATACAAAATAAATAGGAAGTGAAATGAAAATGAAAACAAACAACCCAAAATAGCTGATAGCAAGGTGGTCAAAATATTTAAGAGAATGTTTTACATAGGAGGAAACCTAAATAGTTTATCCTTGTATTTAATTATCAAATTTACATTAATATCTAAGGGGGTTCAAAATACATCTATAATTAGAAACTATTTAATTCCTTGATGTCTGGAAAATATAAACTTCTGATAATTTCAAGTGTTTCTAAAAGAAGAAGCAATGGAAATACATATAGTTCCTTGCTGTATAATTTTTCAAAACAATTTAAAAAAATAATTCGGGTTAACATTATCCAGTGTATATAAATAGCCATTTAACTCCTTATTATACATGCAAAGAAAATTTTGGAAATGTACCACAGGAAAAATGATGAAAAGGAAATCAAATAAAAAATATTCAATATTCATGAATAGAAAATGAATAAATTACAGAAATTTAACTGATCCTACAAAATATTATTCTGCAAAAACAGTTCAGAATAGCAGTGAAAAGTAATTAATTATAATTATCTGAAATAGTAGTTGATGGATTTCATGATTATAATGTTTGAGAGAAAAATAACACAGTTGAAAAATATAGGACTTGATTACATTTATATAACTTTTTCTGGAAACAAATTACATAATATCTTATTAAGGAATACAAACAGGAGACAAGACTATGAAATAAAGCAAGAGGCTGGTATATGAAGAGTTGGAATAGAAGAATGTCTTCTTAGAAGGAAGGAACATGAGATCACAGTGAACCTCAAAGAGAATGTTGAGTTTACCTGGGTGTTTCATATATACACTATATAATATGATATACATACATGAATGTCTTACTATCCAATTAAGATATCAATTAAGATGTTTATATCTACCAATAAATGATAAGAACAATGCTAAAATGTATAGAACATTACAATCTTGCTGTGGCTCACACAGTCTCATGCCCGCCCACATGCACACAGTGCTGTTTTGACATGTGGAGCAGGTTGACTATGTTGTTCAAAGCTTCAGTCCTCTGAATCTCTGGCTACACTTTTACTATTATCCTAAGTCTGGTGAAATAGTCTTTCACTCAAGAAATTACATGAAGTGGGTTTATTACTTACAGATAGGCATTAAGAGACAGAAGTTTAGGGTTCAGGACAAACTTCCCAACTCTCTTCTGTGTAAAATACACCAACACATGGTACTTGATAAGCAGGTGTCTCATTAGAAGCACAACTGACTCAGAACAGTCTTTTCTGGATGTTATACTTTGGGACAACATAATAGCTGGGCATGGTGGTACACGCTTGTAACCCCAGCATCTGGGAGGCTGAAACTGGAGGATCATGGTTCACAGACAACCTCAGTTATTAGTGAGGTCTTTCACAACTCAGTGAGACCCTGTTTTAAAAATAAAAAGACTAAAAAAATAGGGCTAGGGGTATAGCTCAAAGGTAGAATGCCGCTGTGTTTCATCCCCAAGATTGCAAAAAAAAAAAAAAGAAAAAAAGGCTGGACAAAAATGCATGAATGCAGGCCGGGCGTGGTGGCGCACGCTTGTAATCCCTGCGCTTGGGAGGCAGAGACAGGAGGATCGCGCAGGTTCGAAGCCAGCCGTGCGCGCTGGTTTAGGAGACCCTGTTTCCAAATAAAAATGTAAAAATAGGTCTGGGAGTGTAGCCCGGAGGTAGAAGGGCTTCCAGAAACCCCGGTACCACCAAAAAAAAAATAATAATAATAATAAAAAGCATGACTGCATCCTGTTTTGGGGAAGGACTCAAATAAAACTTGGGTTGGTCAAAGCAAGTTTCTCCTTATTTTAGAACAGTGCATACCAGCGCATTCTATATTCCTAAACTACAAAGAAGAAAAGGTGGAGAATTGCATTTGTACAGCTTTACCAGGAGAATTGTCCTAGAAGACACACATATACACTATATCTAAATAGATGTATAGTGGACTATAAATAAAGTTTGTTGGTTTAATTATAATAACATGCTAAGTATTTGATACCAAGATGCATCTTCATATTTAATTATCTGAAAGAAATCATTGTTACAGTCACTTTAAATAATACAAAACACTTTGTTCAATTATCGTAGATGTTCAGATTGCACTTTGATAAAATGTAATCTTTAAGAATTTTAACTTAAAAAATAATTAAAATTATCTCTTTTGGGGTTATAATATGTTTTAAATGCCCTTAAGGAATAAGCTCAAATAGAATAAATTCAGATTTTAAGTTCGTATTAAACAAATATAAAATGTTTATAAGAAATTATTTTTATTACCTATAGTTTTAATTATTTTATTTTTAAGAAATTAACAGGCTTTGAATAACATGATTATTATAACACCAAAAATCATTTTTATTGTGAGATGGCTATCATATTTTTTTTAAAAATGCCAGTTTGATTCTCCCTATAACTTCAGAACAAAAATAATACAGAAACAGGTCAAATGTGAAGGGAAACCGGTACATAGGAATTATTAATTTCTTTCTGGTCAAGTGGTATTTCAGAAAAGGAATATGTTTAACTTACAATAACAAAAATTATACCTTAGTGGACAGAAATCATAAAGAGCAATATAATTGCTCTATAGGATAGTGAAACTTTCAAAGTCACCAAGATAATATTAAAGTTCTTCTTGAATTTATGATAAGTACTAAACTTTATATCTGATCCTCTACCTATTCATTTTATTTCATCCTTCACAACTTTAAACACAAAAATCAATATGAGTTACAATTTACAACTTATGCAAAAATTTATAGCAAATAAATAGAGAATATTCGTACTGGCAGTTTACTTAATGAGATGCTACTTCAAATGTGCAAGCTTGGCAAATGACTTGTAAAGTGTCACTAGAAATTAAAAGTAGCAACATTTTATGAAAAGAAGCGGAGACCAGAGTCTGAATATGTCTACTCAATTCAAATTCCTAAACCTTGTCTATCTGACAAGTTGATGTAAACATACAGTTCAAAAATAGTCACAAATTATGCTATAACATCTGACTTTTTTGAAAATTTAGGAGAATGGTAAAATGCAATACTGTTTATGTGATCTGAGTCTGAATGCAAATCGCTAGGATTTATATTCATAAAAGCTCCAATTCAGTCTTTATATTATGCCTTTCTGAGTCTACTTGAGCACTGAAACAAAAGTGATAGGTAGGCTTACTTTGGATTCTACATAAAGTTATGTAAGACTAGTCGATAAATATATATTAGTCTGAATTGTTTCAGTTTGGACTTCAAAGCATTACACTTATTTAATTTATATTCATCAGTTTATTGTTCTGGCACCAGAAGAAAATACATTTGATAAACCTCATCTGAACAAACACATATTGAAATACTTTAAGTAGGGCCTTCAGTAATTAAAAATATGTATTTTTATAATCATGAATAAAGAAAGAGATTGCCAATAAACTAAATATTTAAAAAGTTGAGAGTAACTTGTCTGTGTATGAGCATCTATGTCTTTTGATATAAATTGTAAAACCTCAAATCTCATTCCATTTTGATCATTTTATTTGCCTGGTTTTGGCAAATTAAGATGCCAATAGCCATGGCAAACGATTACAACTTAAGTACTAACTCAGCATGAATATTGTGCACAGACCACATAATAAAGAGTATTTAACTCAGTGCAATAACTAAATTATAAGAAGTTTCTCAAAGTGAATGGTAGAAGAAATATGGATCTACAGATTAAAATTGATATTTGCACCAATTAAGGAAAAGCTTATTTTTTTTTCTGGTGGTAATGGGGGTGGAACCCAGGGGTTTTTCTACTTACGGGCTATACTCCCAGACCTATTTTATATTTTATTTAGAAACAGAGTCTCACTAAGTTGCTGAGAGCCTCACTGAGTAGCTGAGGCTGGCTTTGAACCTGTGCGATCCTGCTGTTTCAGCCTCACAAGGTCTGGGATTACAAGCAAGCGCCACTCTGCCCAGCGGAAAAGCTTATTTTTTTTTTTTAAGTATGTAATCCTAGTTATAGACACCACACCATCCCAGTTGTCAATTATACAAATTAGTGTTTCAAAAATTTGAATATCTCCAGGCATGGTGGTGCAGGCTTGTAATCCCCGCGCTTGTTAGGCAGAGACAGGAGGATCACACAGGTTTGAAGCCAGCCTCGCTGGCTTAAGATACCCTGTTTCCAAATAAAAATATAAAAAAAAGTAGGTGTCTGGGAGTGTAGCCCTGAGGTAGAAGGGTTTCCAGGAACCCAAGTACCACCAAAAAACAAACAAACAAAAAAACTGAATATCTAGAACAAGAATGGGTTCTGACATCCCAATTGTTATCATACTATTTTACTTATCTCAGCTTTCATCTAATTACATTCAAAAGTATCTTTCTTTTCAAATGTCAATGATTATGGAATTTATTTTCTGTTATTTTTAGAAACTTTCATTTATGTTGCCATGTAACATTTTGTTACATGGCAACATAAGATTGTTATTTGCCACAGAAATTGTATGTGTCCCTTCAGACATTACAGAGTTCGGGCTGATCCAACTATTAAACAATTGGTCTAGAAGATTTCAGGACTGCTCAATATTGTCTTGCTACTGAGGCCAGCTTGAAACCTGTGATCCTCCTGTCTCAGCCTCCCCAGGACTGGGATTGTAGGTGTGTGCTGCTATGTCTAGCTGACTTTGAATGACTACTGAAACTGGAGACTTGAGTAAATCTGCCTATTATAGATTTTGCACCAATTTCTTCACAAATAAAAGTGTTTGAAAACTTAGTACTGAGTGTTTTCCGTCTTTTCACATTTCTGTTAGGATAACTTGTTTATGAGAATATTTATCCTATGAGTTTTGCAGTATTTTAAAGTATATGGGTACATACACATAAAACCTTAAATAATAATTCACATCTTATATAAAATAGTGTTTTTATTAACTGAATTCCTCCTTCCTCTAACTCCCACTACTTTGTTTTTCCTCGCAAATAGATATTTAAGTTTCACTACTTAAAATTCTAGAAATTTTCACTATTCGCATGCGTTTCACCCTTAACAAATTCTGGGTTGAGTATTCCAAATATATAAAAAATTATTTTCCCTATCTTTTTATCATATTCATTCTTTTGGTAAAACCTTGATAACCTAGTATGTCTAATTTTTACACTTTATTATGTCTATAAAATTTACAAGTGCACATTTTTGTGTTTGCTTTTATACTATGTAAGATCATAAAATAAATAGTACTTGTAATTTAGTGCTTCTCGTTTTAAATATACATTGGATACAAACCCTACCATAAGGATCTAACTCACTCATTTAGAGAACCAACCACATAACACACTACAGTGTGGGTAATTACTCTAGTACTCTAGCCACTTTTTACTCTACTACAACTATTTATGTTGGGCCTATACGTGTGTGTGTGTGTGTGTGTGTGTGTGTGTGTGTGTTTGTGTGTGTGTGTACTTTGCCATGAGAACAAGTAATATATCTTATTAAATTCAATGTGTGTGTGTGTGTGTGTGTGTGTGTGTGTGTGTGTGTGTGTGTGTGAGATTAGGGATTCAACCCAAGGACATTCTATCTCTGAATTACATCCCCAGAACTATTGAATTTATTTATTTATTTTTTACTTTGAAAAAGGATTTCAGTAGGTTGCTCAGGGCCTCACTAAGTTGCTGAGGCTGGCTATGAACCTGTAATGCTTCTGTCTCAGCCTCCCAAGGACTTGGATTAAAGCTATGCATCACCACACCTGGCAAATTCAATTTTTTATATCTTAATGAGACTTTACTGTCTGTAGAAAGTGTACTACATGTGCTTCATACATTTTGAAGTACTACTTCACGTTATAAAACTATAATAAATGCATCATGGCTAAGTTTAAATGATTAAAGTCTGAAAAGGTATACTTTTTCTGGATTTGCAGAAGGGATATTTATAGTTGTCAAAAATTCAGCTAAATTGAAATAAGCCTTTATTTTTCAGAGTTAAAATAAAATATTTCTACATTATTTGGCCCCTAGTAACTTTTACAAGACGTGTTCTGTAGTTAATGCCTTTTCATCTCTATAAATAATGCCAATATTTGGTAGTATCATTAATCAAAGACAAAATCTTGACCACAAATTTTAGAAATGTCAAATGGCAAGTGTCATGTACTTTTGATGATGAATGGAGTCATTTTCCCCGGACCACAAATGGAAATGAAAGCTGATAGAATAGTAAAGCATTAGCCTTTAAATATATTTTAGAGATTCCTTTATAGATAATAAAGTTGAATTTAAAATAATTTAAGTGGCTTATGTTAAATCACATGAATGGCACATGCCAGAGTTAAATACTACCTATTCTCCAGACGAAGTTTGAAAGTGGCCATCCAATATTAATGGGGCAAAGGCTAAGTGTCTGGTCTGTGCCTAGAATTTAGAGGCGAAAAGTAATGACAGAACCAATCTCCTTTGCACCATGCCAAGATTTTGGAAGATTCAAATGTTTAGCTGTAGAATTAAATATTTATTAGTGTGACTAGTCTATAAGAATTAACAGAATGACTGATTTAAAATACAATAGACTGTTATTTTTTATTTATTTATTTATTTTGCAGTACTATGGATGGAACCCAGGGGCATTGTACCTCTGAGCTAAATCCCCAGCCCTATTTGTTAGTCTTTTTTTTTTTTTTTTGAAACAGGGTCTCATTGGGTTGCAAAGGGCCTCACTAAATAGCTGAAACTGTCCATGAACCGCAATCCTCCAGTTTCAACCTCCTGAATGCTGGGATTACAACCATGTGCCACTAGACACAGCACTAAAATAGAGAATAGAGAACTCAAGAAACTCAGCCTTAAGAAAACAAATAATCCACTCAAAAAATGAGCCAGTGAACTAAATAGACACTTCATGAAAGTAAAAAAGTCAAATGGCCAATAAATGCATGAAAAAATGCTCAACATCATTAGCAAGCAGAGAAATGCAAATCAAAATTAACCTGAGATTTCACCTTACCCCAGCTAGAATGGCAATCATTCAAAACAAAAACAAAACAAATGCTGGTGAGAATGTGTAGAAATGGAAACTCTAATACATTGTTGGTGGGATTGGAAATTAGTGCAAGTACTTGGGGAAACAGTATGAATCCTCAGAAGAATGGGAACAAACTTACCATATGATCCAACAATACTACTTCTGGGTATCTACCCAAAAGATAGGAAACCAAACCACCAAACTAATGCATGTGTATCTATGTTCATACCTGCACAATTCACCATAGCCAAACTATGGAACAAGCCCCCAGATACGTGAGATTGGTATTGATACTTTCATATATGAAAATTGTTTGAAGTTTCCTTCATCAGTTCTCCCCCCTGCCCCATTTCTCTCCTCCATTCCTCTACCACTCTTCTACTGGTCTCTCTCATCATTCAACCAAAGCCTCTTTTGTTCCTATTTTCTCTCTGCCTTCCACATATGAGAGAAAACATCCAATCCTTACTTTCTGTGATGGAATGATCTCACCCAGCATAATATATTTAGTGCCTACCATTTTTCTGCAAATAACATAATTCTATTCTTTATGATGAGTAAAATTCCACAATGTGCGTGTCAATTATTTATTTATTTTTTTGCTATTTCTCAGAAAGATCTAAAAATTTTATCTTTAGAATAGTCTTTTATATTTAGAATAGTCCTTATATGAATTGGGTACAATTTAATACAAGCAGTAAGCAATTGAAATGTTTTAGCTTCTCTTGGTTACATGGTAGAATTGACTTAAAAAACATGTGATAAGAACTGTAGAGAGAAAAACAAAAAAATCTAAAACTTATGTGCATCACACTCTGCTCATTAGTAACTTAATGAATGTGGGGCAATGGCTACCATCCCTTAATTCCTATTTTCTATCTGCTCTCAAAAGAAAGGTATTTGGACACATAATCATACTTTAATTCCAACCACTTCTTTCAATGTTCTGTCAGAAAATAGTAGCCATTTTCCTTTTCCATGACTTTGACTTATGGTGTGCATTTAAATCCTAAATTATGCAATTGCAAACTGAAATATTAAGATAAAAATTGATTTCACTTGACTACTAATGGGAGGAATAGCAGTTCTACCCTTCCTCTTTGTTGTAGCAGAGCTAAAAATAAACAACCATTTGGTGTTTAACTCCAGGTTGAATTTAACTTTCTTAACATCACTGAATTGCCAATAAGCCAGCACTAAGGTGACTTGGGATTCAGAGCTCAAAATGTTTCCATAGGGTGCCCATCTGCTGCTTAATTTTAATGATGCCTATGTATTAAAATAGATATTTAGTGCCTATACTTAAAGTGAGGCCAGCTCTTACACTTTCTAGTTTTACCAAAGTTAAAGTTAGTACAATATAGACTGTATAAGAAATGGGGTTGATGTTCAGTTGTCCTCTGTCACTCATTCTCATGTAACTTTTAACAAAGCAAATTAATAGAATAAAAATAGTCATTTAAATTTATTCCAATATCTGAAATTCAAAGTTATTTGAAAGCAAATAATGTTTTGAAAATTTTTGGCAGAAAGTTTTCTTTTTATACCACTCAGAGATCTTACATTTATAAAGCCTGCGTATGTTAGCAGTGAACCATAGTAATTGCACATGTCTAAAACATGCCTTTTAGATGTTGACTAGCTATGATGTGTCTTAAATTATGCGTACAAAGTAATTTCTTGTAATTTTAATTCTCAAGAGATTTAAAGAAACAATTAAAATTTCATCTATCCATCTTCTCTTCTAGACAAATGCTGTAATTTTTCACTGTGGTTGTTTTCATACTGTCTAGAGTACAAAGATGTAATTTTTGTAACAAAAGGGCGAAATTTGAATGTTCATCATTATGTTGTTTAAAAGTCAAGCTGATTGTGGTACAAGCTTGTAAGCTCAGTACTTGGGAAGATGAAACAGGAGGATTGCAAGTTTGAGACCAGCCTCATCAACTTGGCCAGGTCCTCCCTAACTTAGTAAGACTGTTTCATAACAAAAAATAATATAGGGATAAAGGTGTAGTTTAGAGCTAAAATGGCCCAGTGTGTTCAATCCACAGTAACACATACACACATCATTTAGTCAGAATCAGTTGCATTCACTTTTTTGGTATCGAGGTTTGAACCCAGAAACGTTCTACCTCTGAGCTACACCCTCAACCATTTTTAGCTTCTATTTTTTTTTTTTTTTTTGGTGGTACTGGGTGTGGCGCTCAGGGGCTTTCTACCTCCGGGGTATGTTCTCAGACCTATTTTATATTTTATTTGGAAGCAGGGTCTCACTAAGTTGCTGAGACCCTCAATAAGTAGCTGAGAGGCTGGCTTCAAACTTGCATGGATCCTCCTGTCTCAGCCTCCCAAGTACTGGGATTACAAGCATGCACCACCACGCCAGGCTTAGCTTCTATTTTGAAACAAGGTTTTACTAAATTTCTGTGTTTCTCAATAAATTGCTGAGGCTCTCCTCAGCCTAAAATCCTGTGTCAGCCTCTCATAGTATGTGCTGTTGTGACTGGCTTGCATTTACACTTAATAGATGATAAACAGGATTATAATATTTATTCTTCTAACATGTCTAATTAACATACAACAAATTGTAAAATGACTTTATTCTAGTTTAAATATAATAATATTATTAAATTTATTTCATTTGTTTCTTTTTCCTTTTTTCAAGGGAGCTAACAAAAAAGGTAAAATTACTTAAATTGCTCACATCGTATTTCTACTGAAGAGTGCTTCTCTAAATTATTATTTTGCTTTCACTACCACTTTTAATTTTCTGATCCAGAAAACCATCATCTTACCTGGATTTCAACTCTTTCTCTGCCTCCAATGTTGAGGCCCCCATTTGAACATACTCTTTTCCATCTCTCTACACTGCCTCCTTTGTATAGTTGAAAAATTTAACTCTTTATCATGTGGAAGGTACACTAAGCTGTGCGATTTTCCCATATCAATTCATTTTGTGTGATGATCCAATATAAAAATAACATTACATTATTGGTTAAAACCCTTTCATATCTGAACTATATAGCTTGATAGGTTTCTCATGATCTTGCTTTTCATAATAAACTAAATTGATTCTTTTAGTACATAAATATTCTATGCTTTCTTTTGCAAATAGGTCTTTTTATTTTCTATTATTCTCTGCATAAAGTGACAAAGCAATGACTAGCATAGAGATGACACGCCAAGAAAATAAAAGAATGAGTGAACACATAATAGACTTCATCAGAAACAAGCTACTCTGGAAAATTAGCTAATATATAAATATATTTCCTAGAATAAAAATAGGTAATCTTTAAATTGTTTTTTGCAAAGATCACTAATCATATTGGATGTTTTAAAATTACCATTTAGAAAATTGATTCTAGGCAGTTTCGCTGAAGTTCAGTCACTGATATTCTCCCTTCCAAGATACTTAATTTTAAACCTCCTACTGTTATTTTGTAAATACTCATAACCTAACTTGGAAATTTTTCAAAATATCTTAGCAGTTTGCTTTGAAATTTAGAGGTGAAACAAAACTTGAATTCAGAACAAATTAGCGGTTTATCTCATCTTTTCTCTTCAAAGAACGCGTGGGAGGAATACAGGTCCTTTGAAAATATGTATTATCATTTATTATGCAAAGAAAAGAGGTAAAATGAATGTAGAAACAATTAATATGTGAAATAAGTATTGTACAATCAATGCTATCTGTAGGTTTTTAAAAGTGAAGGCATTTTAAAAATTACAATGTGTTACACATATAGTATTAGTCAAATTTTTTAATTTTATCATTGACATAATTTGAGTTGCTGATCTGCTCCTGAGAATTTGAGTGAGGTTGTTCTTTCCAACTTCTGGCAGTTTATTTTTGCATATTTTTTATTATTAAATGTGGCATCCAGTGTCTAGTCACTGAATACAAGCAGATGCTTGGGTTTCTTGATCTTTATGTTATAAATCAGTTGATATAATATTTGTCTTTAATTCAATGAGTCTAATATTTAATGACTACATGTTCTGTACAAAATGTTGCCCTATATTTCAAAGAGAATATAAAGAGTCCTAAAGAAAGCTAATAAACTTTGAAGTTTTAGCTACTCTTTATCTAGTAGTATCTTAAAACACACTGAACATTTTGGCACCTGAAATGTATTTCAAGTATACAGCTGCAAATCATATTTTATATTTTTGTATAAGTTAATAAGTCATCAGTTTCAGACTATGTGTTTTGATGTATCCTTTAAGTGTAAATATATTTATTATATTAGCAAATATTTGGTAGTTTTTATCACTAGTATATTGCCTGAGTGTATACTGCAAAAAATTTTTAGCTATGTCTTTATTAGTTTGAAAATGCAGTTTACATTAAAATTTTGATAACATTTTATGCAGAAGAGATAAATATAAAATTCATTGTCATAATTTCTTAGACTAAAACGTATTGACAGCTGGGCGTGGTGGCACACGCTTGTAATCCCAGCATTTGGGAGGCTGAGACCTGGAGGATCGCGATTCTCGGAGAGCCTCAGCTACTTAGTAAGGCCCTCTGCAACTCAGTGAGACCCGGTTTCAAAATAAAGAATAAAAAGTAGGTCAGGGGGTGTAGCTCGGAGATCAAATGGGCCCTGGGTTCCATCCCCAGACCCGCAAAAATAAATAAATAAATAATATAAATAAAATGTATTGACATTGTATCAGTATCCTTTAGAGTGTATTTGCTATCCTGGTTGAATGTATTTATATTATTTTTATCTTTGACATGACTCAAGGCCCTGTGATTTGGTCTGGAGATTTCCTTTCAAATTTCCTAGATTATACAGAAATAAAAGGGATAGGGAGAGAGATGAGAGAGAGAGAGAGAGAGAGAGAGAGAGAGAGAGAGAGAGAGAGAGAGAGAGAGACACAGAGACAGAGAAACAAGTAAACAACATAAAAAAAAAAAGATTTTTTTTCCTTTGGCGGTACTGGGGATGGAACCCTTCTACCTCCAGGCTACACTCCCACACCCATTTAATATTTTTTATTTGGAGACAGGGTATCTTAAGCCAGCGAGACTGGCTTCGAACCTTCACGATCCTCCTGCTTCTGCTTCCAAAGTGCCGGGATTACAAGCATGCGCCACCACTAAAAGAAAGATTTAAAGTTAGGGGCTAATTACAGTGAATGTGTGTGTGTGTGTGTGTGTGTGTGTGTGTGTGTGTGTGTGTGTGTGTATGTGTTTACAGCAATAAAACCAGAAATTTAATTTAACAACTACAAAGAAAAAGCATTGAACAAAATAAAAGTCTTTGCCTTCACCTTCATGAAATATTTCATGTTGGAAGGAGAGGTAATGAATAAAAAAAACAATTCTCTTATGTGGAGAATTTTTCCCATGTTGTTATTTTCTTATTCAGAGCTGGTATCCTGTCTTGATTGTTACTGTGTTATGCAAAATAAACTCCTATTATTGCATAACTCATTTACTTCTTTAGAAAAACCAACAAAAAAAAACTTACTTTATAAATACAACAGATACTCTTATGGTCTTGTATATTGTTTGTTCTCTTTCATAAAATAAATTATTTTAATGTAAAGTAATGTGGACATGTTACTAATACTTAGTAAGAATATAGTCTTTATTTCAATACTTTATTCATTTGAATTTATATGAAGGAATGCCTTATATCTAAGTAATAAAGATGATTGAATTCATCTGTAATACAGAAGGAAAATCTAAATTAAATGTAATATGAATATGGTCAATATAATTTTAAAAAACAACCTTTTAATTTCATCAAAATATAAAGAAAAATTAAATAAACAGAATCCATGGAGTGTCAAAGCGCAGCATGAATGGTGGGGAGATATTTTTTAATTCTCAGTGATTCCTATTAGTTTCCCCTAAAGTCCACTCTAAGTAAAAGAAGATAGTTTGCTCCGTATAAATAAGTTTTCTATAATTTATTATTTTCTGTCAATTAGAATGAACTCCCCCCACCATGTAAAAAGCATAGAGCCTCTGTTGAATGAAGTAAAACGGCATAGTGGTAGCAAGAGTATCTTTTGCATAGAGAACGGCTTAAGTTCTGAACAGGGCCCTGAGTTGGAGAGGACTCACCTTTTTATCAGGTCATACCAAGGCAGCTATAGGGTAGTAACTTGAGATCTGGAATAAGAAACAACACATTAGGTTTAAATAATCAATCGATTAACTACCTGCAAAGGTAATACGACAATGAGGCATGTCATGGACATTAACTATGAGATCGTGGCATCCTATCTGATTCTCCCACCCTAGATTGTGAAATGGGACAAAATCTTTAAATCCCTGGGACTTCAAATTTTTATTCTTTATCATTTTTTAGTCTGCTTAGTTGTTTATACAAAACTCCCACTGACTGCGTGGCTTGAAAGCCAGAAATGTGTTTTCTCATTGTTTTGAAATCCACAAGCAAGGCCCTGGTTTTTCCTCTTACTGGTGAGGTCTTTCAGGCTTACAGACAACCAGTTTATTGCTGCAGACACAGTCCATTTCCTCTAGGATGCTCAGGAAGAGAAAACAACTCTGGTCTCTCTCCCTCTTCTTATATGAACACTAATTCTGTTGGATTAGGGTCACACATGTATGACTTTGTCTAGCTTTAATTACCCTTTTCTAAATCCCCCTATTGGGAACAGAGACAAAATTCAGTCCTTAACAACATCTTAAACAAAAGTGACCAAACATTCACAGTTTTCTAGTGCTTACTTTCTACTTTGTTTTAACCAAGCTTTTCTCAGGCTTTCTTTCTTAAAGGCTTTGAAACTCTACTTACTTGTCCCCAAGCCTGAGGAAGCACCAAAAATATCATAGCATGATCCCCTTATCTGCTTTTCCTGGGAAGCAGCTGACCACAGCAAGGCTTTTTCTATCAAAATTCACTGGCCATTGCCAGTGTCCAGGCCAAAAATTCCTGCTTATCTCTTGCTTACCATTCATTTTAACTTGTTCTTCTGGAATTTGTGATACTAGCAGATTTCTGAGATCGTAACTGTCTCCTTCTTGCAGTTTTCTTTGATTCTAGCTAAGACTCTCCATGTCTAATTCTCAAATGGTTTTAATTTGCAAAAGTTAAGAATATCTATATCATTAAGAGTTTCCAAATCATCAAATATAATGCATATAATATAGCAGATGAGACACAGTATGTATTTGGGCATTTGTCTTATTAAAGTGTAAATACTTTGTCAATTAAATAATGTAAAATTGATGTAAATAATGTTCTAGCTCTAATTTTCTCAAAAATAGTATGTAGGCTATGTAATTTTGCATTTTGAGAGATCACATTCCACAGAGTTAATAGAAAATTATTCTAATTAAATTGATAGTTACAGTCTAACATTCACAGTCAGTGAATATCAAAATCTCTTAGAGAAACAAATATCCATTCAATTTGTGGGATTTAAATTTTTATTACAACATTTTGACTTTAAGATACTTCAAAAATATCTTTGCCATATGCCTAATGATGAATATAAAATAAAATGCACATCATATATGTCACCACACTAATCTTTTGGACACCAGTAAAGCTTGTGTTTTATCTTAGAACTTGCTACACTGCAGTAGGAGAGAAGAAGCAATAAACTCCTGTTTTTAAGTGTTCACTACCAATAAACTACATTGGATGCTTTAATTATGTCACATCATTTACCTTAGAAACAAACCTTTGGAACAAGTATTATTATTTCTTTCCATTTATACCTACAGAAATTAAGGATCAGGGAAGTCAAGTTCCTTGTTCAAGGTCATGCCACTGTTAAAAGGAAGAGTCAGAATTTAATCAAGGTTCTATTTATTTACCCCATAAAATGTTATCTTCTCACTATAACATCTCAACTTCCTTTGAAGGCATAATTCATATAATCCAGACACAAAGAATCAAACTGTTAATTTATAATTTGTCTCTTAAACAGTATTAAATAATACAAACGTGTATTTCTACCTTTTTTAGATCTTTCTTTCTGCAGTCACTTTTTCCTTTTCCCTTTTTGTTGCCAACCTTTTGATGGGGTGTTATGACTAGATACTTCCAAACAAAATCATTTTCTGATAGTGACATCTCAACCATCCCTGTATCTTTTGTGTTTCATATCTATACAGATCCCTGGAGAATCAGTTAAAGGATATTTCTATCAGAGCACAGTAAGCATATTATCTAAAAGTCAAAACGTATCAACTTAAAATCTTAATAAAGTAAAAGTATTTCAACTTCCTATACTTGTGCAATAACTTAGCAGCATAACTCCAATGATTATATGTCTAAATAATATTCACTCATAGCAAGCTACTTGACAACAGAAGGTAACAATACATAAATATTTCAGTACCTTGAAATAACTCCAATTTACATTAAATTGTACTTGTTTAAAATCTTTTCCAAAATGGATAATTTTCAATTCTTCATCCAAGCTTGACTGTGTTTTACACAGTTTAATGAAATCCATTAAATTTCATCTATGTTAAAGGAATCTAAGCTTTTCAGTTATAGTAGATTATTTCTTTCCCTGATATCTGACTCTTACTTCTTGAAACAAAACATTTGCCTCCATTTTAGAGTTTGCAAAAAAACCCACAAAACATTAATAGGACACATGATGCAAAATGATTTTGGGGGGGGTGGTCTGGGGATGGAACCCAGGGACATTCGACCTTGGAGGTACACCTCCTGCCCTATTTTTTATTCTTTATTTTGAAACCGGGTCTCACTGAGTTGTGGAGGGCCTCACTAAGTAGCTGAGGCTGTCTGCGAACCCTTATCCTCCAGGTCTCAGCCTCCGGAATGCTGGGATTACAAGTGTGCACCACCAGGCCCAGCTACAAAATGATTTTAAAGAAGATCAGAAAAGTTTATTTGTTCTTGATAACTAAATTTAAAACACAGGAACAAACATTTTTAAACCTTCAAAATAAGTTGTAGAAAAAATGCAACAAAAGGAAAATAAGATACCATTTAAAGATGCTGACATTCACACCATAAAAGTATTTCATTGCCATTTAGTTTTAGCTACATGTTTGAAGTAACACTTATAAAATAGATAATATAGAGTCAGTGTCACAGTATATACTTAATAAGTGGCAGAAATTATCTGAATTGTAGATTGATCCCTAATGTTTATTTAAAGCCTCAAAAATTTGATGAACACTTTTAAAATATATTTATAGATACAACAATAGTTATGGCTGCAATATAATATACATAATTTGGTAATAATTTTAACAATGAGAAAGAATTACTATGACTACAGAATAATTTAAAGAGAATTAAATTTATTACTTTTTCTTCATAGATTTTGATTTTTTGTAAAATATAAAATCAATTACTTAATTTAAAATTAATGTTTCCTTGTAAATAAATTTAGAGCAAACTGTTAAACATTTTAAAATATATACTCAGCACAAGTTCATAAACAACTATTTCAAAAAATACATATGCCCTTATTTGTAATTTTCTATATTTTTCAAAGTACTGATGACTGATAAATGGAAGTAAAATAAATATTCAAATATCAAGATCAGTTGTTAATAGTACTAATGTTAAAATATTTAAATTATAATTTATTCAAATTAATTATATCATTAATGATTTTTCAATTTGTTCATCAACAAACAATGCATTTTAAATTTTATGCAAACCACTTTCAAATCCTTTTTTTTTCAAATGTAGCACTATTGAGAAATAGAGGAAATTGCATTGCAGTTGCTTCAAATTTTGATAAGTGAGTTAAAACTAAGATATCTTGTTTACTCTCACAGAAGAACCACAAGATAGGAAGTTAGGGCACATACGAGCTAGTTTTGTGACCACAGCAATGAGATATTTCACCTATTGTAGATTCGTGTATCCACGAAAATAGAATTAGCAAAAGCATTCATGAATATTAAACACCAAACAGTGTGCTAAGAACACAGAAAATGCCTTCTGTAAAGAGATTTTAAATATGGAGAAGAATGTGCTAAGGAGATGCTAAGAGATGTATGATGCTGACCTGTAAGAGTAAAAGATGAAAAGTCATAGACTATGTTAATAAAAGGCAAATTTTAAGTACATTTGTCTCTGTATTGATCAGAATTGCCATCCTGCAAATAGATGTGAGTTTTTTCAGTGACTTTCGGACTGGTCAGAAGACAGCGGGGAATATTTGAGGTGCTTTTTCCCCTGAAAGAATTGATATTCCTGCATTCCAGTGCAGGAATAACAGTGTTCAGATTCTGACTATAATTCTATCAGTGATTTAACTTTTGACAAATTACCCAACATTTCTAAGCATCAATTTTCTTATAAATAGTGACCATAAGAATATCCCCACAAAGGTTTGTAGAAAAACAAAAAGAATATTATGTCTAAAACATAACAGTGGTGAATAAATGTTAATTGTTTTATTCTAGATCCAAATGTCAAGTCTATGATGATGTTTATAGTGGTTTATGAAAGAACAAACTGGTAACTTCAGACAGTGTATTCTTTGATGATGGGTAAATATTATGCAAATGTTTTCCACTAATTGGCAGATGTGGAAATCTGTAAAATAAAATTTTACGGTTTAAAATTTTAAAAGATATTTTGAGTTCCTCAGTTCTTACAACAAGAGGGAAGGGTGAAAAGCAAAACTTAACTCCTGTAACAGAATCAGTGATCTCAAATATCCAGGCAACAAATCCAAATTTAAGTGAAGATGGTGGAAAATATAGCACAAGAACTAACTCAGTGTGTTTGGGGGAGGAATTCTAAAGAGGGAAAATCTTATTTCCAGAACTGAACTCACAAGTACTGGTGGGTGATCAATGACATCAGGGTCAAAATAGCACGATTCTTCTGGCTGGTTAAATAGACAAAAGGATTTTGTAGCATGTAAAGTATTCAAATGCAACTATATTTTAAAATTCATTTAAATTAATAAATAAGCTTCTATTGAATATATGTGCATATGATGATGAGCTCAAGAAAACAATCAAGAGGTTAGAGTGTTCTAATGTTCAAGAGTTTCACTTAATGAGTTTTATAATGATGTGTGGGTGAAAAATAGGTTATGGTCCAGATGGAACAAAATTAAGTTTCTAGGATGTGTTACAATCATGCTGACATTACTGACAAGAGAAAGTTGCAATGACTTGTAAAGCAATTGTAAAAAATTATCAGGGCTTTGGGGATTTGAAATAAATAGCTATTAGAAATTTTCATGAGTAAATATGGAACATAACTATTATATTTTAATAAAATTTGACTAAAATATGTTTGCATCATAATAGCATTTGAATTGTACTTATTCCAATTATACATTTGAGAAGAAGAGTATATGCCTATATTATAAACTTATTATCTTAGAATCAATTTGCAAAAATAAACCCAAGTTCATAAACAAAATATAAATAATGTCCTATTATATAGTCTCAGGAAGTTGAAGAATAAAAATTGATAAAAAAAAACCTCATGTTTTTCTTTTAAAAAAATTCTTGGTACTGGAGATTGAACCCAGGGCATTCTATCTCTGTGCTACACACTCAACCTCATTTTTTTTTTCAATTGTTCTGAAACAAGGTCTTGTTAGCTTCCTAAAAATCTTTCTACATTGCTAAGGCTGTACTAAATTTGTGATCCTCCTTTCTCAGCCTCCAAATACCGACATTATTGGCATGTACTATTGCAACTGGCTAAAAACAATATTTCTTAAGAAGAAATTACTGACTTTGTAATAAAAATTGATCATATATACAAAAAAATTAAAAAAAGGTTTTACTCCAAATACAAGTAAATCAATAGGAAAAATGATTAATTATTCATCTATTAACTCATATATTTTATGAATAGTTTTGAAGATTAATTATTTGTAGCTTTTTAGCCCAATAAAAACTTAGTTGATTAAAACATGTCATGTTTTCTTCTTTGTTTTTCACCTTCTGAAATATGTTATGGTCTGTGACAACAATGATTTCAGGGTTAAAAGACTTAAACTATAGAATTTGTAAGAACATTACAAAACAAACAGCAAGTTCATTTATTACCTTTACCTTTTGGTCATTTTTTGTCATTTGAGGATGTATTTCAAATTTTTCTATATCCAATTATTTGCATATAGTCATCGTGCACTAATACATTCAGCATTTTACTAAGCATTATGTATGTATCCGTCACCGTCCGAAGATGAGCATAATTCATTCTCTCTTGGAGTTTGGAATCGAATCATGAACATAAGTAAAAGTTGGCAGGTTAAATATGCCAAACATATAAATAAAAATTGATAATGGAATTAATATAGTAAAAGACATACTGAGATGACAAACAGGCTCAATTTCAAGGATTGATATATATTATATATAAAGGATATATATTATATATAAAGGATTGATATATATTATATATAAATAGCCATACTTGAAGATAATATATTATTCCAATAAAAATACTTAAAGGATTTCTAGGATTCTTTTAAAAAGAATTTTGTATGACTTGCAAAACCAGCAAGTGATTTAATAAAACAGACTTTTACTGTTTTAACACTCTTCTGAGCTAATTCTATCCTAAATCATGGTACCATACAATTACAAAGGCTTTCATAGATTAAAAATAAGTAAAAGAAAACATTAACACTAAGTAGAATAGCACCCAGCATACATAACAGATTTGTTTCTCAGCATTAGAAGTTGCATTTTACTTCAATTATTTAATCTTCTGCTGTTTTGGTTGGCTTTGATACAGTGAAATACAGCCTTCCTGACAGATTGTCAGGGGGAATTGAGACATGTAACAGAAACTGCAATCTTTCAAAATGGATAGGACTATGACACATACTCATGTTCATAGCAGCACAATTTGCAATAGCCAAAATATGGAAACAAACTAGGTTTCCATTAACAGATAAATGGATTGCAAAATTATGGGAAATACATACAATGGAATTCTACTAGCAGTAAAGAAGAGCAAAATCATGTCATTCACAAGAAGATGGAAAGACCTGGAGAACATTATGTTAAGTGAGATCAGCCAAGCACAGAAAGAGAAGGGACATAGGTTTTCTCTAATATGCCCAAACTAGGGAGTATTAAGGATATCAAGGGGACTCCAGATAATGTAAGGAAACCTCAGCAAAAATAGAAAGGAAGGGTAGGAGAGGAAGAAGGCTGAGGTTGATTAATGGAAGAGCTACATTTGACTACATGTGTAAGTGTGAATGTAGCATGACTAATCTGGACAGTCATTGTTGGGAGGGGGTAAAGGAAGCGGGGGAGCACTAAGCACTGCATGAATTTATGCTATTGTCAATATAATCCACATTATGATGTGAAACTATAGTATACCAATATAAAAAACAGAGTTTTTTCAAACTAAACAATGATTCCATCACAGTCTAAGTTTAAAATCTTTCCAGTTTTACAGATACATATTTTCTAATAAAATATTATGTTTCTGCATGGATTTATGCATTCTAAAGGTAAGTTTGCTGTTTTCAAAACTGTCTAGTACATAAATTATTTTACCCATAGCAAGATAATTTCAAAGATTAGATTCTATCTCCAAAGCCTTATGAATATCTCTTCTTTAAGGTCCCTTTTTGAGATGCTCCAGAGTTTTCTCTGGTGTGGGATCTCTCCTGGTATATCTTGTAATGAATCTAACTTCATTAACCAGATTTATGTTTCTTTTAGTCTTTGATTGGTGGGTATATACAACTTACTTAACTGCAAATACCTTTTAGCTACACAAGGTAATAAGGAAATTTCATAGCCTATAAATATATAATGAGACATATTTTAGGCCCCAGTTTATGTAGTCTGAAAATAAAGATTTTGTCTGCATTAAAATTAGGTCTAAAATCCAAAACCAAAACCAAAATCTTGTAGATATCTCTATGCTTGAGCATTCATATATCCCAACATATCTGGGTGTGGTAGCGCACATTTGAAATTCTAGCAGTTGGGGGGCTAAGATAAGAGAATCACAGGTTCTTGGCCATCCTCAGCTACTTAGGCCTTCTGCAACTCTGTGAGACCCTATTTCAAAATAAAGAATAAAAAATAGGACTTCAGGTGTAGCTTGATGGGAGAATATCCCTGGACCCAATCCCTAGTACCCCCTATAAAAGAACATATTGATCTGATTCTTTTGATATCTGAAAACTTTTACTTTCAAGCAACCTTTTTCATTCTTTATATTTTTCCTCTATGACAATAGTCATCCTGAATGATAGCATTTACTTTAGCTCTTATGGCCATTACTCTGAATAAGGACGAGGAAATTATGACATATTTGTTTTTGTAAGAAAACTCTGGTTTGGGTGGCAATGAAATTTTTAAGTCAAAACATACAAATGTAAAATTATGGTGAAAAATTTGTCTGATAATTTTGAAAATAAAATCACATCACTTTCCGGGTGTGGTGGCACATGCTTGTAATCCCCGCACTTGGGAGGAGGAAACAATAGGATCGCGCAGGTTTGAAGCCAGCCTCGCTGGCTTGAGAGACCCTGTTTCCAAATAAAAATATGAAAAAATAGTTGTGGGAGTGTAGTCCGGAGGTAGAAGGATTTCCAGGAACCCCAGTGCCACAAATAATAAATAAATAAATAAATAAATAAATAATAAATAAATAAAATATCACGTCGCTCATGTAGTTTAAAACTGGAAGCAAATTTTGAACTTTTTAGAGATAATGAGAAACTTCTATAATGATGATATAAAGAACTCAAGAAAATCCTCAAAAAAAGACATCTATTAAACTTATCAAAACAAGCAAAGACAAGAATTTAAAGCCTCTAGAAGTAGACCAAAATATTTTCAAAACAATATTTTAAATTACTACACAGTAGTAACAATGGGAGGCTCTGATATTTGCTCTATCAGCTGTACCTTCTCCCACAGCTCTGTAATGATTTGGATTATGTTTCCCCAACAGGCTCCACAACCATGTGGCAGTTCCTATTTCCATTCTCCCTAGGGTGGAAGACCTCTCTTGAGAACATTATGCAGCTGTGAACATCACTAGACACCATTTCTCATAGTGATTTATTGTACAGTACTCATATTGAGTTAGCGGAGTAACCAAATGGTGTTTGTCTTATGCCAATTCCTGCCACACAGGGAAGATTCAGATGGGACAGATGGTTAAATGCACAGTATCCCATACAGCTCTGTGTAGCAACTGTCATTTATCTCTAGTTTCCAGAGGTAAATGATTCATTACAGGTAAATTTTAAGTCAGGGAGCATCAAGAGATCACTAATGGTAATGGCAAACAGAAGATATCTTCATTTCTTTCCAACTAAGGATATGATTTTTGTTCTATAGGAATAATCTTTTCCCCCCATCTGCTGCAGGTCAGAGATTCTGCCTAGAGGATGTCTTCAGTGAGTTCCATAGTTGGCAATGCCCTGTCCCAAACAAATGACTCTAATTATTGGAATTAGTTGGAGTAGTCTGTATACTTCACAGAATTAAATAGTAAAAGATAGCAGTTCTCAATAGCTGAATCTAACAGCTGGAAATAATACCAACTGTAAAGAGATAGTCGATGGTATATCTGATGAAACTGTGTTGTAAGTACATAAAAGTGTGCCTACCAAAGATTATATCATCTGAGGAGAAACATGAGAAAGTTTGGGCTACTGGTCACTATGAACACCAGACAAACTAATAAAGTCTTGAAAAGTAAAAGTAATCTTCACATCATACACATATCAACTTAGGAAAACAGTTTCATAATTAAAATGGAGAAAAAAATTGAGCAGGATATCAGAGGCTGCACACAACCAAGAAAATAGCCTACAGTGAAATTGTCCAACTATGCCCATATGCAAATAAACAAGGAACCATCAATATTAAGTACCAGTGGGTATCAGTATACAGATTTTCTACAATTTATTATCTAAAGTGTCCAGTTTGCATCAAAGTATGAGATATATAAATAAATAGAAAAGTGTGACACATATAAAGAAAAAAAACAAAAGAAACTGCTTTACAAAGGGCAAAGACGTTGAACTAATGAGGCAAAGAATTTTAAAAAAGCATTGTATATATTCAAAACAGTATATATTCTATAATATAATATACATATTCAAGTATCTAAAGTAAACCATATTAAAATCTTAAGAGAAGATGTGTTACTAATGTATCCTTGAGAAGAGAATATCAATAAAAAGATATGTTAGAAAAAGAACCAGATAAAGTACAGTAAACAATTTAGAAGAATCATTAGAGATACTGAACAAAAGAGTTCAACTAATAGAATCAGTGAGCTTGAAATTATATGTAGTGAGGTAATGAAAAATAAACAAGAAGAAAAATAAACAAATGCTTAGAGAAATGTGGCACCATGGCAATTACATCAACACATCTGAAATAGAAGCTGTAGAAGAGAAGTGAAAGAAAGAAGAAAAAGAGCCAGAATAACAAGACTGAAACTTTTATAAATTACAGAAGAGTTCAATATACTCCAAATAGCTGGGCGTGGTGGTGCACGCTTGTAATCCCCACGCTTGGGAGGCGGAGACAGGAGGATCGCACAGGTTCAAAGTCAGCCTTGCTGGCTTAAGAGACCCTGTTTTCAAAAATAAAATGGGTCTGGGAGTGTAGCCCAGAGGTATAAGGGCTTACAGGAACCCCAGTACCAACAACAACAACAACAACAATACTCCAAATAGTATAAGCACAAAGATAGCCACACCCCGACACATCAAATCAGAATTTAAAGCCAAAGCTAAAGCGAAAATCCTGAAAGCCAAGACGAAAATAATTTGCCACTTTTGGGACCCAGAGGAAATACACATCAGCTTTAAAGATGCAACCCCAGGCAGTTGCAGATGTGTGTGCATTTTGCTCAGTCACAGAAATGGAAATAGTTATGTAAGTATTACTAGTGAAAGTGTCATGCACATGTACATGTCACACTGACATGAAAGTGTGCCATTTCCCCCAGAACCCTATATGATGACATGTTTGTAATTGAAGTTGCTGTTTGTTCTCCTAAAGACAATGACTTTATGTGTGTTGTTTTTGCTGGAAATATCACTACCAAAAACTCCTCTGCAATTGTAACTGGCCCACAAAAGGGCCCCTGAAAACTGGCATAGGTGAGCATTCACAGCATCCTTCTTGAAAAATATCCCTGGGAGGAATAACCCAGAATATAGATTTAGCTCCTGACTTCCCTGTGGTTCCCAGTAGCAGAATATCTGACAGCATGTATGAACCCTAGCAAAAACTTGAGACTAGGTACATCCCCAGTCAAAAACATTCCAAAAGTAATGCCATTTTAGGCCCTCCCGCAGTGTAAGAAAAATGGCTCAAAGTACCTGTTGGAACTCTACAGCCAGAGCACCAGCTGTTGGGGTGGTTGAGTGGTGCAGGGATAGTCAGATGCTGATGGACAGCACACTCTGTGGACCATCACGGTCATGGTGGTCAGCAGGCAGCTAGACTAGAGACTTTGCTGGGGTACCTGGTTAGCAAAGAAAGTGGCTATCACAGATGAAATTTGCAAAGAGTTTTGCACTAGTTGATGGTTCAATGTGCCCTGGTGATCTTGGGAATTGTATATTTTCCTCCTAAACAGTATGACATTATATATTACCCATAGTGAAGTATATCCTGGGGGTTGACATGTTATAGTGATTGACTGTGCAGAGAACTATTGGAGAATTCTGGCTACTGGTACATTGGTAAAGACTATGACTAGAGGACATCCTCCTCCTCCTCCAAGTCACAAGGATTATAAATGCAAGGTAATACAAGTTACTGAAGAGGCATAAGGAAATTGGATAAATGATACTAAAGCTACAAGAGGAAAATGTAACCTTCTTGACTCATATCCCATTAACTCTTGTGTGGCCAATGTGAAAACATGACAGTTCCTGGAGCATGACAATAAATTATCAGGAGTTAAATAGAGTGATACTGCCTTTGCATGGAGTGGTACCAAACATTTTAGAGCTGATGGATCATCTGTCACATAAACTGGGACAGTTCCATTTTGTTGTAGACTTGGAAAATGCCTTTTTCTCCACGGATATTCTGAAAAGTCAAACACATTTTTTTTTTAACTTGGGAAAAGTGGAAATAGAACTTTTTGGTATTGCCCCAGGGATATCTGCATTATCCTACTTTGTGTCACAGTGTGGTGTCACAGGATTTGGCTCTTGGAGAAAGCCTGAGACTGTACGTTTGTTCCACTGTAATGATGATATTATGATAACCACATTCTCTTACAGGGTTAGAAGCAACTGCATGCAGTATCTGAGCTGCTCTCCAGAAATAGGAGTGGACTGTCAACGAAGACAAGGTTCAGGTTGATGAGTATTCTGTCAAATTCTTGGGAAATGTTTGTTGGGTAAGACAAAGGTGGTACACAAAGCAGTAATAGACCAGAAATGTTCAGACAGTTACACATACTAGTCAATAATGGTGCAAAACAACTACCCTATTAAAGTCTTATTGGGCTACTGTGGACAGGGATAGCGAATCACCCACTCTGACAAAGTGAAGCACATACTTAAAGCAATGAACACGGTTTTCTAAGCAGCCCTTTGTTGAAAACTGAAAAGTTACATATTTTGCTGAGGCGAACACAGCAAAGAAGCAACAGCCTCCTCCTAATCCTGAAAGTGGGAGGCACCTCAAGTCTGTATGTGCAAAGAAAAGCTTTTTTGAGAAAGTAAATTTCTGAGCAACAGTCCCCTCAGAATCCATGGTAGATGGAAATACTTCAAGTGCTTAACATTGCTTAGACAATTTCCTGATAAGTTCCTATGTGCTTTAACCTTTGAGTGTTAACTAAGCTTTGGGATATTATGAAAAGACACAAATAGAATGTGACATGACTTACTGGTCTTAAGATCTTGTGATCCCATTGTTTATAATACACCCTCTATTGCTGCTGTGGTATTTGGGCTTAATGTAATGCTCTCTGGGTCAAGTTGCACACCACCACCCTATAGAAGGTGAAGTATATGGGCTCAGAGGAAATACAGGCTAGTGGTGAAGACATGACCCTATGCAGGTACAGATGTGCAAGCATCATGCCAAGTTGCACACACACACACACACACACACACACACACACACACATAATACACATACACACATAATATATATATATATATAATATAATATAATATAGTGTGTGTGTGTGTGTGTGTGTGTGTGTGTGTGTGTGTGTTACTGGGATTCCTGGAAGCCCTTCTACCTCCAGGCTACACTCCTAGACCTATTTTTATGCTTTTATTTGGAAACAGGGTCTCTTAAGCCAGTGAGACTGGCTTCGAACCTGCGATATCCTCCTGTCTCTGTCTCCCAAGCGCGGGGATTACAAGCGTGCTCCACCACACCCAGCTCAGTTGCACATATTTATATTAGTTATATATGCGTGACTAGGCAAAATGTAATGTACATGCACACACCATACTGACATGAATGTGCACCATTTTTCCAAAAACCCTATCCAAGTGACAGATTAGTGAATAAAGTTGCTGTTTGTTCTCCTAAAGATGGCAACTCTGTGTTCTTACTAAAGATCTCATGACCAAAATTTCCTAAAACCAAAGCTGGCCTGTAACAGGACCCTGACAATTATATACAAATAATTTTAATAGCATTAATGGTTGATTTATCATTATAAACCATTGAAGCCAGAAAAAAGTGGGATGACATATGAAAGGTTCTGAAAGAAAATAAGAATTATCATAAAAATTCTAATCCAGCAAAAATAACTTTAAAAATAAGATGAAATAAAATAAATCAAAATAAACAGAAAATCATGCCTACTAATAGACCTGCATTGGAAGAAATCATGAAAGAAGTTCTTCAGGCTAAAAGCAAATTAGCATCAATGGTAATTTAAATCTTTACCAAATAAATAAATAAATAATCAAAGTGTACTGTCAAAGATAATTAATTTAGTTAATTGTATAAAAAATATAACTATTGAATATTATTTTTCTTATGTTCTCTTAATAGATCTTACTTAATGAAAAAATAATACATAAATTTTACATTAACACTCAAAAACATACATGAAAATAAGGCTGTGCTGCAATACAAAAATATCACCAAATGTTAACTCAAATTTATAAAAATAAACTAAGAAAATTAAGTAAAACTGGTAAATAATAAGGAAATATAACAATGTATATATCTTATACTAATTCCTTTCATCTTTCAACTTCTTTAAAAGAATAAATTTATATGAATTGATCTAATTTGAATTAATTATTCATTTATATAGAGATTTAGCTATATCCAAATATATATGGATATGGATATATCTGTACTTATTGTATATATTTTACATAAGAGAGAAAATGGGGCTATGTATGTGAATAAAGTCCCTACATTTGATAGGATATAAGTTCCTATGAATTAGAAATAGGCATATAGTTATATAGTTATATAATGTTAACTTTATATAACTATATGTTCTAGCATGGGCGCCCATGCTAGAACATATAGTTATATAAAGCTAACATTATTAGATTTAAAGAAAGAAGAAGCAGAACTGGAAATTTGAATACTACATTTTCATTAGTGGACATATCTTACAGATCAAAGAAAAAATCTACCAAGAAATATCAAAGTGAACCTGTATTGACCCCTATACTTCCATCTTTCCTGGCACTACAAGATGTTTCAGGTATCTCTTAAATTTTCCTTCCATGGTACTGTTTCTTCAATTGAGACTTAGGTCCTTGCATTGAAGAAAGGTATTTGCACATTAGAATCTAAACATTGGGTTCCTTTATTTTGACAGTTTATCACAATATAAATTCCACCTTTCAAACAGAGTACATATTAAAAAAGTTAAATTTAAAATTCTGTCTTACCTCCAGGAATCACATCATCTGGAAGTTATTTACTTGAGAAATATTCGGGACATATAAGTTTAATCTTTCTATTAAAGTTGATTTCTTGCTTTTGTGGTTATGGTGGCAATAGTGGCAGCTAGCTGTGTGTATCATAGGTTGTTAGAAGTTGTTGCTGAAAGGATGTGGCTCCTCCAGCATTTCAATTGTTTTTCAAATTTCCTGTTAAGCTGTAATAACTTATGTCCTTAACAGAGCTGTTATACTTTGTTTTTTGAAATTAAGAGTGTTGACCCTGACGCTAACAATGAGAGACAAAGAACTAAACACAGTTCATCAATTCAGGGCACATATCACACTGTATAGTGACATATAATCAATCTGTGAGGCAATGACTATAAAAGGATGCAAATCAAATCCAGAATAATTATCCAGTGTGCTCATGCAGTCATCATAAAAAAAGACTTTTTAATTTTAATCATCTTTAAACATGGAAGTTGAACCACTGATGTGAATTCACAACCATCTTGCCGGGTTATGCCTATCAAAAAGTATATGCATTAGGGACAGATATACCTTCATACCTTCTTACCTGATAAAGACCATGTTCGCTTTATACCTTTTGATGAAGCTTTACAACTTACCTGGTTTTATATCAATATTGGTTAGAGAGCATTATTATGTGATGAACAGCTCAGGCCACAATGTCTAACCATTTCCAAATGATTGGATATTTATTTTCTTACTCAAGTCCCAAGAAATTTTATATTTTATATCTGCTTTCAATAGAAGAAAGGTCTCTCTCTCTCTCTCTCTCTCTCTCTCTCTCTCTCTCTCTCTCTCTCTCTCTCTCTCTCTCTCTCTGTTTTGCTAGGGACTGAGACCAAGGATGCTTTATTTCTAAGCCACACCCTCAGCCTTTTATTTATTTTTTTAAATTTTGAAACAGAGTCTTGCAAAATTACAACCTGCTGGCTTTAAAACTGTGATTCTCCTGCCTCTGCCTCCCAATTAATCTTTCCTGGAATTATAGGCATCCACCGCACTCCTTTGCTAATAGTAAAAGTAATCGATTATTGCTGGTATCTACAAGAATTTGGTCAAAATATTTGTGCTTTTCTTTTATAATTCTCTTGATATTGTCCACTTCTATAATATATCTATGTTAACATTTTGTAGATTGACTACATTTTTTTGAAGATTTAAAGAAGTTTATTAGACAGATAGAAATATAGAAAATAGAAATACAGCCCCATGCTAAAATGGCATGGGGGGGGGTGACTCGAAATGAATACACCCTAGATTGACTACATTTTAAGACAAAAATTATAAAGAATGAAACATGGAATGATGCATGCTTATATTGGAATAATGGAAAAGATACTTGCAGTACAAAGAAAGTGCTTACCATCAGATCATATTTTATAGCTTGCCTTCAAAAGCCCTCAATTTTGATGCTGTTTCTTAGCAAAGTTGATTGGCAGCATTGTGTACACTCTATGACTCTCTGTCACTCTTCTAGTGATAACTTGATTGAAGAACCTTTTTTTATTTTTATAATATATTTTCTTATCCTTTGACATATATTAAGTGTTAAAAAAAAATCAAGCTCTTACCCCTAGCTCTCCAAGCTCTAGGAGTGTGAAACGATCAGGATGATGGACTAGGATCGTGCTTACAATGCATAGATAACTTGGATCTGACTTTGGAAATAATTTACGCTGTCTTCTACTTAGCTGAAAGAACTATAGATGACATTGTAGATATCATATTAAATGTTTGTGTATGAATAAAAATACATATATATGTAAACATACACAGCTATAGAAAGGAAATATGCAAAAATATACATCATCTTTATTGTATGACATGTTAAATATATATTTATTACATATAATATTTGTTTTTATTATACATATATATTTATACTCACTAACCAATGTGGTTGATTGCAAAATTTCCCATTTTAAAAACATGTGAATTAGGAAAGTCTGAAAACCTCTTGATTGTGACCTTTATTTCTTCCTTCTGAACACTTCACCTTGAGAATCATATTGAATTATGAGCTAAAGTGACAACTTCAGAAGTTAGAATGGGAAAGGGGTGAGATTCAGTAAGATACTGATCCGGTACAACCTCTCTCATAGCATCTTTCCACTTTCTGTCCTTGCCAGAGTGATGATGTAACATTCATTAGAGAAAAGGAAAATGCTTGTGAATTCAGCCTAAGGTGTATTTTTTTGAAAACTTTCTTTCTGAAATGGTTTTTTCCAGTCTCAGTCCCACAACTATAAGTAGCAAATCCTCCAAGAGGAGTACATGAAAGCCTTACATTTTATTATTTACTTAAGGTAAACATTGGAGAGTTGAAGTAGTCATCCTAGTATTTTGAATTGTTTAGAAGCATCAGAGGCAGCAATCTGACTTTGCAATCTGATATTTCTTATCTTGTTCAAAGATCTCTGACAGTAGGCTCTTTTGTTTGCTAGAAACAGCAATTTACTTTGGCTCATTTTAGTGAAAAAGAAAAAAAGAATTTTATTCTAAGGTTACTGGAGTGACTGGAAACTTAAAAGAAACAGTGAACAAACAAATTTTTCAGATAAAGCCTTGAGCAACCTTAGCCATAGGAGCTCCTGGAGATTTTGTGTAGGATTGATCCTAAAGCAACCAAGTGCCAAACACATTCTTTATATCTATCTGTGCAAGAGTAAATTTTCTAGGAAAAGAAATCTGATGGCAAGAACTGAAATTTTGCTTTACCTCATCATCACACAGTAAAAGGGAGGAAACTTCAGTTAACCATTGGGAGAGAGAACCATGAGTCATGAGCCATGACCTACTAAATTTTGGAGAAACAAAAATAAAAATCCATAAATTAAATATAAAATTTAACTTATTTCTTCCTCCTCTCTATACATTTATAAATAATATCACAAGGTCACAAGGAAACTTCATATCTCCAAATTGCCCCATTTTATTCCTAAAGCAATTTACTTTTTCTAATTTTTCTTGAATAGGACTTTATCTAATCTGACATTTTAAAAGAATCAGATTTTAATTTAATAAAAATAATAAAATCTGCCTGTAAATTTTATTTTATTAATTTCCTATTTAATAATAGTTTGGTTATTTATTTTACTTTTATATTTATGTTATTAAAATTATTTTCTATTTCAAATCACTTCTTGCATTTGAGTTATTTACACTTAGTTCTAGCTAAATTCTTTTTTCTTGTTATGTTGTATGATGTTTTCTTGGAATTTTGCCTAACTCAATTTTTTTTTTTTTTTTTTTTTTTGGTGGTGGTACTGGGGTTCCTGGAAGCTCTTCTACCTTCGGGCTACACTCGCAGACCTATTTTATATTTCTTATTTATTTGGAAACAGGGTCTCTTAAGCCAGCAGGGCTGGCTTCAAATCAGCGCGATCCTCCTGTCTCTGCCTCCCAAGCGCGGGGATTACAAGCGTGCGCCACCACGCCAGGCTCATAACTCTTAATTTTGTTTCTTGATAGCTTGCATTTGAAATCTGATATATTCATGTTGTACGGGTTTTGGAAAGTTTTCAAAGTAAAATGAGTTGGATAAACGACTATACTTTAATAATATTTGTTGTAAAGTTGTCTAAAGTAATTTTTCATGTGTGGAATTTATTGAAATTTTCTTTTTCTCTAAAAGGTAGAAAATTGCACATATTTCATGAGTGCTTAAAAGTGCACTTTATTACTGGATGTATTTACATAATTATTTCTTATCTTTATAATGTACATTTAAATTCTTGTGAAGCCAGGTGTGGTGACACACACCTATAATTGTAGGAGTTGGGAAACTAAGGATTACAGGTTCAAAGCTAGCCTCAACAATTTAGCAGGATCCTAAGCAAGATTGTAAGATACTGTTTCTAAAGAAAAAATAAGTCTGGAATATAGCTCAGAGTTAGAATGCCCCTGGGTTGAATATCCAATACCCCCCACGAACAAATTAATTAGTTATTAATAAAAATAAATGGTTATGAAGTCCATTAGTTTCACATATTTTCAATAAATATTAACTGAAAAGAAATTATATAAACTCGGTGCCAAGTTCATTTTATCAACAATGTGTAGATTTTAAAATAATACTATTTCTTTCATATATCTTATAGTGGATTTACTAAACTGATGGTATATCTTCTGTAAAGTGGTGGCTCAATTGTAAATAACTATCAGTTCAGTCAAACTTGCAATAATGATGTTTTCACAACACAAAATGAGATCAAAAGCATCTTTTAAATCTTTCATGGCGAACATGCATTTTTTTTATATTGCTAGCATTCTGTTTCCTGCATGTAGAAATAATTTGTGACATCTAATGGATAGTACATACTTTGGAAGAAATGTTTCTCTATATACATAAAAGGTAACTCTTTTGTCTATTTTATTAGTTGCCTCCTTCTTTAAGTTATTCAATAAATATCCACTGAATAGCTAGTATACACCAGATATACATTATTCAGTGAATTCTTTAGAAAAGAAATACAATGCAAGGTACAAATATGTAAATTTGTCCCACATGCACAATTTTAAATTTTATAATAGTCACATTACAGAAAAGTAAAAGGAGGTTGGAACAGTGGGACATGCCTGTAATCACAGTACTTGGAAGGCTGATACCAGAGAATAGCAGGTTCAAGGCCAGCCTTAGCAATTACTAAGACCTTCAGCAACCTAGTAGACCTTGTTACAATATAAAAAACTAAAAAATAAAAAGGGCCATGGGTGTTTCTCAGAGGTTAAATGTTCCTACATTTCATTCATAGTACCCAAAGAAAGTAAAAATTAAAATAGTTGCAAAAATAATATATTTTATTTAGTCTAGTTGCAAAAAATAATATATTTTATTTACTCCAATATAAATGAAATACCACTACCTTAACTTGTAAAAATATAATAGATTATTGAAAGCTTTATTTTAATTAAGGTTTTCAATGTCCAATGAATACTTTATACTCCTAGGACATTTCAACTTACACATTTCAACTCAGACTAGAGATGTGTCAAGTGATCTGTAGACTCATAACTACATGCAGTTATAGAGAATATATTACAACTAATGAAATGGACAGAATCCACACATTCACTAAAGTTACATCCTAGATAATTATAAATAGTGAAAAAGACATATTGTAAGTTTCGTAGAATACATTATTGTCCTTAATATTCACCCTTTTTTCCACAATAAAATAACATAAAATTAATTATATAATTATAAAAATATACAATCACTCTTTTTCATTTGATTTTACAATTCCTCCATTATGTAGCACATGTTCATTTATGTGCCATTGCCATTATACTTGCTAACTAACTTTTTGGCACTAAAGTATAGACTGAAGTCATAAGGTAGTTTTAAAGCATCTTAAGAAGCATGGTATGCTGGGCACTGTATAAAGGCCATTAATCTCAATACTTGTGAAGCAAAGACAGAAGGATCACAGATTTGAAGCCAGCCTCAGCATCTTAGTGAGGCCCGTGGCAATTTAGTGAGACCTAATTTCAAAAGAAAAAAATGAAATAGGACTGAAGGTGTAGCTCAGAAGTAGACTGCCCAGCAACACCAACACACACACACACACACACACACACACACACACACACACACGGAGCAGGATATGTTTCTGCTTACCACTCTTCTGTTTCTCCAGAGCTGAATATCTCAGTGATCTTTTTGATCCTATAATGAAAGTTTTAATGGAGCAGACATTATCTGAGTTCTCATGCCAAAACAAAGCTACTCTGGATGATATACAGCACAATTTTTTTAAGAATCACTTGTTTATTTTGTCAAGCAACTGGGATTTTTTTCTTCAGCATTATAATAATAAAATCTAATTAAAAATCAATGTATTGAACATAATTTGGGGAGGAAAAATGATTAAATATTTTAATATTCTATTCAAAGAAATGTATTCTACAATTCAATTGAATATTTTCCCATTCAAGTTGTCTGCCATCTACATATGTTACATACTTTTGACAGATGTTGAAACATTGAGTATTGTCCATAAGTTCTGTTAATTTTGTCATTCTATCAGTCTTTGTGCATAATTTCTAAAACATTCTGAACTTGAACATGGAACCACATGGATGTATATCTAAGCATTATAATTTTTAGTTTATCATTAAAAGATTTCCATTATTTGTTCCATTATCTTTTTTTACTACTATGCAACAAAATATTTATTAACATTTTGAAGCACATTGGTAACCACAGTTCTGAGCCAACCAGAACAAAAGCAGAATTAGTTAAATCAAGAAGCACTAGCAGTTGGGCTTGGTGGCCCATGCTTGTAATCCCAGTACTTGGGAGGCTGAAACAGGAGGATCAAGGGTTCACGGCCAGCCTCAGCTATTTACTGAGGTCCTCTGCAACTTAGCGAGGCCCTGTTTTAAAGTAAAGAATAAAAAAAAAATAAGGATGGGAGTATAGCTCTGTTATAAAATACTCCTGGGTTCCATTCCCAGTACCTCAAAAAGAAGAAGAAGAAAAAGATGAAAAGGAAGAAGAAAAAAGAGAAGGAGAAGGAGAAGAGAAGAAGGAGAAGGAGAAGGAAAAGGAGGAGGAGAAGGAAGAAGAACTAGTATACCTTAAACACCATTTGGAAAGAATGCTCTGAGAGAAATGGGCAAGGAAGGGTTTGATCATTAATGGCAAGGATCCCTGAGATACTTTCACAATGCAAAGATGACTCTACTTAACTACACATTCTACTTTCCTCATCAAATTATTTAATGACCATATGAGATAGAATAATGGCCCACCAAAGGTGTCCATATTTATAACAGTTGGAACCTGTTAACATATTACTTCATGGCCTAAAGGACTTTGTATGTGTCATTACATCATAGAAATTAAGACAAGGAGATTATTTTGTATTCTTGAAAAGAGCCAAATATAATCACTTGGGTTCCTAAATATTAAGCTTTTCTGGCAATCACAGACAAAGATGACAGAAAAATGGTCAGAAAAGTATAAACTGTTCTATATACTTTTAGGTGTTAGGTGTTCAACTTAGGATTTTTCATCTTTATTATGTGAAAGTTCTACACATTCAGTAAAAATTGTACTTTAGGTTTTGAGCTCTGTTCTTTTCCTAGGACACCATGGTACTACTTGCACAGTACTGACAAGAATACGAAGCTCCCCATAAGCCAAGCAACCATGGAGTGTAAACAACCTGCATGGTACAGCATACTGAGTTGCTAAAAATACTATGTTTTGAATATTAGGTGCATGAAATACATTTTTGTTCATGATATTTTTTATTTACAATGAGTTTGTATAAATAGGACTTCAAATTAAATTAAGTAGCAGCTGTATAAAAAGGGTAAAATTTAGTTTTAAATGACAGCAAAGGAAAATAAATTTGTACACACCTTCCTACATAACCTAGTACACACTTGCTACCATAAAAGGAAATTTTTACACAAAACTAAAAATATAGACTTAATTTGAAACAAAATGTAGTCCAAGAATTAGATTAAATTTGAGAATTGTTCCTTTCATAACTTGATCTCCTATTGTTTAGTTCAATTCTCATAAGAGCCTTTGCCTAGTGATTTCAAGGGAACCATTCTTAAATCTCAAAATTACAAATTTCCAGTATAAAGCCTCTTTGGAAAAGTATATATTACCACAAAAGTAAAAAAAAAAAAACCAATAATTTTGTTTCAATGTGTCTAATTGAGTCAATGACCATACTTAAACAATTTCCATGCTCAAAAGTATAGGCCAAAAAAATCTCATAATCCCTGAGATGATAATAGAGATCCATCAGAGTTATGCTTTATTGTAATGGTAGAAGTCTAAAAGAAATAGTTTACCAGAGGAAAAATGAAGGACATTATCAGAAATAATTCTCCATACTTAAATAATTATATGTACAATTGTGAGAATAGCAATGTCAATCTTAACACCGGTATGGGGAGGGGGAGGGGGGGAGGGAGCGGAAAAATGCCCACCAAGCGCTCTGTGCACATTTCTCACCATCAATATGAACTGCATTATGGTGTGAAACTAGAATGTACCAATAGAAGTATAAAAACTTATCCAGGTGTGTGCTGCATACTTGTAGTCATAGGACTTGGGAGGCTGAGATATGAGAATAACAGGATTGCAGCCAGTCTTAGCTACTTAGGGAGCCCTCCACAACTTACTGAGACACTGCTTCAAAATAAAGAATGCTGGGGCATGTAGCTCCGAGGTAGAATGATCCTGGATTCAATCTCCAGTACCACACAAAAAGTCTAAAAAATAACATCTAAAATAAAAACTTGAATTTTTCTATTTTTCCAGTACTATGAAGCTCTTCTTTGTTGTCCACGTCAATGCTGTAGCCCAGTTCATTTCTCAACTGCATTCTCTTCTCAAATAGACAAGGCTCTTTCACAGCTGCATATATTTTTCTCAATTTACCTTGGCTAAATTCCTGATGCATTTATTTCTATTCTATCCTCTCAATGTGACATCAGTCCTATCTGTGAAGGTTTTTTTTTTTATTAGTCCCACTTAAAGCATACATTTTTTCCTATGCTATTTTTATATCACAATATGTATTTTTGTGGTATTATATACTTCTGAGATAGCATTCTAGCTATGCCACGATTTATCTTGAGAAAACATGTCAACAGTTTGAAAGTTCTACTAAAATACATGTATCATTTGATACAGTGGAGTTTATTTAGCTATTAGGAATATTTAAAATACTATGAAATAGTTAAAATCTATTTATTAGCAACTGAAAACTGAATAAACAGCTAGAAATAGTTAATAAGAATTTCCTTTTTTTTGTGGTACTAGGGATGGACAGGGGCCTTCTACCTCTGACCAAAACCTCCAGCCCTAATTTTTATTCTTTATTTTTTGAAACAGGGTCTCACTGATTTGCAAAGGGCCTCACTAAGTAGCTGAGGCTGGCTTCAAACCTGTGTAATCCTCCTGTCTCAGCCTCCCAAATGCTGGAATTACAAGTGTGTGCCACCACGCCCAGCTAAGAATTTTCTAATAGGATCTTGTTTTTGTTTTTTTTTTTTGTTTTTTTTTTTTTAACAACAAAACACCATAAAGGACATTTTCAGGTAGATGCTTTGGGAAATATTTTTGTAAATAGTGAAAACTGGAATATGTTTATAATGCTTTTTCTTAAAAATAATAGTTTTTATTTTTTTATCGGTGCATTTTTATTTGTAAACAAGGTCTCACTAGGTTGATGAGAATCTCACTACTTGCTGAGGCTGTCCTTGAAACTGGGATTCTCCTGTCTCAGCCTCCCAAGTACTGGAATTACAAGCATGCACCATCATGGTGAAATCATTTACACCTTAAAGCAAAGTATACTCTTTAATTCTAGGAATTAGTGTCTTAAAACAGATATTTGATATTTAAGGTGGTTGATCAAACTATTCAGATATTTTTATAATTTTATTAATTTTTGTGTTATTATTTCTATCAGTTCATTAGAGAAAGGTTAATATATTTAAACACAATTGTCTTTTTGTAATTGATTCATTCTTTATGCTTTTATTCTATCTACTTTCACTATATGTAATTCAAAGGTGTGTCATTCCCTATCTGCAGTAACTAGTCTGTTTTTAAAGTTACTCAACACCTTCCTCTCAATACATTTTTAATTTTAAATATTTTACTTTTCATTTCTACAATCGGTTTGACTCTTTAAATTGTCTGTAATCAATTCTCAAATTTTTAGTTATTGTGATCACTTCACCCATTCCTAGAACATATTCTTAATGACTATTCTAGTACTCTTAGCTGAAAATTCCAACTTTTAGTTGATTTTGGGCGTAGTTCACACTTTATTCCCTTTAAAAATTATGCCTATTTGCTTTATAATTGTGTTTTATTGTATTTCATTCATTATGGATAATATTTAATACAGCTTTATAATCTGTTACCTCTTGCTGAAGACTGTTGATACTACTCTGCCTCGCAGAAACATGGCCAGTTTTATACTCCATTTTTTCTTTCTTTCTTTTCTTTTTCTTCTCTTTCTTTCTTTCTTTCTTTTTTTTTTTTTTTTTTTTTTTTGGTGGTGGTACTGGGGTTGGAACCCAGGAGCTTTCTACCTCCGAGGTATACCCTCGGAACTAATTTTTTTTTTTCTTTTTGGTGATACTGGGGGTGGAACTCAGAGGCTTTCTACCTCCAGGTTATAGTCCCAGACCTATTTTATATTTTATTTGGAAACAGGGTCTCACTAAGTTACTGAGAGCCTCACTAGGTAGCTGAGGCTGGCTTCTAACCTGCGGGATCCTCCTGTCTCAGCCTCTCAAGCACAGGGATTACAGGAGTGCGCCACCACGCCCGGCCAGTTGGTGGGCAGCAACTAATCTCACCCTCCTATTGATTTAGTCTTCCAGCATATTGCTGTCGGTTGTTAACAATGAATATCTTGAAAAAATATTTATATAGCCCAGTCAAGATTTTGGGTATAGTTTATATTGGAATTTTGTAACTTCTTTTTTATTTTTATTTATTTTTTTGTTTTTTATTGGTGTATTTTAGTCATACATCTTAATGGAATACAAGATGGTAGAAGCATACATGCGCAGATCACTTATTTTGCCCTTCCCCAATTTCATCCCCATTTTCTGCTCCCTCCCTCCTCATGTTTGGCTTAGTGACTGACTTTTATATGTTTATGAATATACATCATATACATTAGAGAGATTCTCTCTTTTTCTCTCCCATCCCCCTTAGTTAGGTAACCTTATTTGCTTATCTATAGTTTATCCTTCATCTAGAGTTTCTCCTATGATCCTTTTTCTCCTTATCTTTCACATACTAGGGAGTGTTGATTTTTTACTTTTTGTACTGACTAATTTCACTTAGCATAATGTTCTCCAGTTCCAATCATTTCCCTGTAAATAGCATAATTTTGTTCTTCTTTATGGCTTAGTAAAATTCCATTGTATACATATCCCATAGTTTTGTAATCCATTCATCTTTTGATGGACATTGTGTCTGGCATCGTAATTTGGCAATTGTGATTTGTGCAGCTATAAAATTAGATACACATGCATTAGTTTGGTAGTTTGGTTTCTTCTTAGTAGCTCCTTTCTTTATGGAATTTTCCAACTTGCTTTCCAGGCACTTGTGAAATATGCAAATATAATTCTGCAGCTTAAGATGCCAGTGAGAAAACAATATTCTGATTTATTTTCATATCTCCTCAGCAGGCCCACTAGAGAGCTCCCTCGGGCAAAAAGTCACATATTTTTCAAATCACAACCAGTTTAGTTACCTTTTCCATTAAAGAACATGTATCATTGCTTAACTGAACGTTTACTTTAGGTATAGAGCATTAATTTACAATAAAGTATTTTAGCATTCAAAGCCTAACACAACATATAAATTTTCTCTAATATACATGGAAAACTAAAAATAAATCAAGAGTTTATAATGAAAAAAACTCTAAACATTAATATTAGAAATATATATTTTATTATTCAAACAAAATAAAGTTTTGGCTTTGTGATATAGAATTTGACTATTAAGTATATTCTTATCTATAAACTCTGTATGATAATAATAGCATATCTTTTCAAAGCACTGAGATAAAATTTTGGTAATTCATTTAAAGTATTTAGCTGGGTATCTCACAGTAGGATTTGAATAAAGTTCCGTTATAATTTTATTATTGTAAGAGTTATTAATATTCTTATGTAAGAAATTCTGAATCGTAAAAAATCTTATGCACTGAAGACCGAAGTTAAAAAAATCTTATTAAAATTTTATTTATTTTCTCTATTTCATGCTTCAATTGTAGTCACATATTTTGTTATTATTTTTGGTTTTGGAACAAATCAGTTTATATTTAATACATTTCTCTTATTTTTCTTTTGGCTCAAAAAACCACGAGGGCCAGGCGTAGTGGTTCATGCTCGTAATCCCAGCATTTGGGAGGCTGAGACCAGAGAATCGTGGCTCGCAGACAGCCTCAGCTACTTAGTGAGGCCCTCCACAACTTAGTGAGACCTAGTTTCAAAAATAAAGAATAAAAAATAGGGCAGAGGGTGTAGGTTGGAGGTTGAATGCCCCTGGGTTCTATCCCCAGACCCGCAAATAAAAAAGAAAGAAGGAGAAGAAGGAGAAGAAGAAGAAGAAGAAGAAGAAGAAGAAGAAGAAGAAGAAGAAGAAGAAGAAGAAGAAGAAGAAGAAGAAGACCATAAGGGTAGAAAAGGGGACATAACTGGTTATTTGCAGAAGTCTCAATTTGAAATTGTATGTTTCTCTGATAAATAAAACCAATTGGTGAATAAAGTACTTTTCTATTAGATTTTCTGCATATATATGTAAAAACCATATGTATTTATATATACATATAAAACCCTCATGATAACAAGGGCTTTAAAACATCACTCTTCAAGTTTTAATAGCCTGAGAAAAAAATCAGAATTAAAAAAGAGGAATTTCATTTTCCAATTATTAAGTTCATGCTTTGTTGTAACAAATTTTAGTTAAATAAAAATATATCTTCTAATGAGATTCGCACTTTGAAGTGTGATAAATAATGTTTGTCCTTTGAGAAAACTGAGATCTCCTACCTGTCAAAGTCCAGGTCTTTTCAAATGACAGAACTTCAGCAAACATTTCTGACTTAATAGTTAAAAAAAAATCTGTTCAAGTGGAACTACTTGTAAATTATAAGTTATCATTTTCTGGGTTTCAGATATGTGTCAGTTATTATGTTATAGATATATACTAAATTCTACTCTAAGAAATTTGAGTATTAATTTAGTAGATGTCACTTTGTCACCTACAAAAAAATCTCAATCTTTTGGGACCTTTGTTTTTTATCTTTTAAATTAGGTAGCCCCAAATGGTGTCAAATTGAAGATGATTTCCCAGGAGAAGCAAGTATACAGCCTGTAATAGTATGTTGATTTTATTACCTGTACTGAGTGTATCACAGATGCATGCTGATGGCTGAAAATTAGACTAACTCCCTTTCAGTTCTTCACATCAAATGACACACTCTCTTTCTTTACCCTGGGAATCTGAACTAGCCTTGCAACTTGTTTTACATAATAGACTATCAGGAAATGATGGATCAGTTCTAAGACTCACCATTAAGAGGCACTGCATGATCCCACTCTTCCAGTTCTGCTTTTATCTTAAGACCAAAGCCTGGGTGCCATTCACAAAGAGATTTATCAAGTAGAAACAAGTCTACTCACTTTTTTTTTTTTTTTCAGCCAAAGCCCTGGCTATGTGAGAATACTCCTTCAAGGTCAGAGGGCTGAATAACTGCTAACACTTGGCTATGGCTGCAGCAATGAGCTTCACTGAGTCCAAATCAGTCAGCAGAATTGTCAAGCATGCTGTGGCGACAGCACACCAGAAGCAAAGCAAGCTTATAACAACTTAATGACAGTATAAAGGTCATGGGACATAAAACAATACTTCACTGGCGCTGAAAGGGGCCAAAATACACTTCACTCAATTCATTCCTGTTATGCTCATTATCTGACTGCTATTTCCATCCCCCTCCTCACTATTAGTAATTTCTCAGGTCAACCACTTGAAGAAAAATATAGAAATCTACTAGACCATTTTGTCTTGAGGAAAATACATCATAAATATACTTAAATATTATTTCTTTAATGGGATTTTGATTCATGATTTGTTTTATACAGAGGTCAAATATTGAATTAACAAATATTTGCAAATTTTACTTTGCCTTGAGTTAATATAATGGTTATATTGGAGATATAGTATATTTTTAAAACTAGAAATACTTGTATAAATTTTAAACTTTTACCTCTATAAAAACCAAAGGACATTTTTGAGTGCTTAATAATTATATATTTTTAATATTAAAAACTGACATCAATATACAAGAGTGTTACAAGTAAATTCTTTTTTTTTTTTTTTTGTAGTACTGGGGGTGGAACCCAGAGGCTTTCTACCTCTGGGCTATACTCCCAGAATTATTTTATAATTTATTTGGAAACAGGGTCTCACTAAGTTGCTGAGAGCCTCACTAAGTAGCTGAGGATGCCTTCGAACCTGTGCAATCCTCCTGTCTCAGCATCCCAAGTGCGGGGATTACAAGTGTGTGCCACCATGCCCGGCATAAATTCTCAGTTTAATGATTAATATTTTCAATGTAGATTGTTATTTGGGGTAAAGTTAGTTTTTTTGTTATTGTTTTTTTTGTGTGTATTTGTAGTAGTGGGGAATGAATCCAGTGGTATTCTACTTGCTGAGCTATACTCCCAGTTTATTTTATTATTATTATTATTTTTTTAAATTTTGAGACAGGTTCTCATTAAGTTGCAGAGACTCACTAAGTAGCAGCATCTGGCTACAAACCCAGAACCTACTGTCTCAACCTTCCAAGTACTAGGATTATAAGTGTGCTCTACCACCCCCGGCTAAAGTTAGTGTTTAGATATTTAAAATGTTTTGCTCTCATTTAAGTAACATAAAATACTAACTGTAATAAAACTGATCGTATGTTGGGACTCACTGCATCTCTGAAAATTATGGGTCAACATTACAGGCATTTAATTGATAGAGTAACTTATAATCAATCTCAAATCACATTTTAAAAACTTAAAGTCATTATTTGGAATATTATTAATAAGATCTGAAATTATAGAAAGTACTTTAAAAATAATTTGATGAAGACATTGTAATAATCTTAAAGAGGCAATTTTATATTCTCCTCTCTCTAGTTGAATAAAGTTCTATACTTTAATACACAAAAAAAGTTCAAAAAGATATCAGAGATTAGCCCTTTGCAGCCAAAGGCTATTTGGATTTTGATGCACCTACATTTACCTGTTCTTAGTTATATTCAGTGTTAGATGATTTGAGAATTGCAAGGCATAGAGGTAGAAATTAAGTTCTGTGTAAGAAAATTCAAGTTGGAAAGAGAAATTTAGTTACCTAAATAGTTAAATATTTGTTAAATCTATATATACAATATTATATATGACATACAATATATAATATTATACAACATATAATATATGTAATAATATGGGAAATATCTTTTTATATTTTATATAATATATAACAATATATAATATATAACATATATAAGATGAAGAAAAACATTTTATATTTCATAAAAATATAGAAGTAAAATTGAAAATATGTAAGTAAGAAAAAATCCTTAATATATATAGATTAAGCACCAAATACTAAAGTTCATTGCATAAAATTTAAAGAAGGGGCATTCACAATATTTATTCCATGTAATCAAATAAACAAAAATGTTAATTGGTCAAGTTAAAGAAAAAAGTAGTTTTAGATTAGAAAAACCATTATTACTTAATCAAGAAATTATAATACATAAATTATCTAAGTCAAAGAAATTAGATAATCTAACATAAAACATAACATAGAATTTGAAGAAAGCTAAATGAAGAGCATGTACTAATTTAAAAAACAAGGTTTTTTTTAAGGGTAAAGCACAGTTACTGCATGAATAGCTTTTGAAAAAGCTACTATTATTTAATGATAATGTATAGTTTAAATGAGTTTATTACTTTAATGTCACAAATATATCAAAACTATTTTAATGACTATATGGCAATAATTCCTTCTCGTCACAGTGAGGTTTATTGATTTACTTCAGAGAAATGTATTTAGATTGCTTCCAGCCTTTAATATTTCTTTAAAGATTATGACTTTAATCTTTAAATGAAAGATGGATGATGCTGAAATAAACTTAAGATATATCTACATTTCACTTTTTAGGAGAAAATGTTCAAATATAATTTTGCTGATTCTTAAGTATGAATGGACTTGCTAATAACTTTATATATTTAAAATCTGTATTTAACAAATAGAATAGGCTATAACTAGCAGCAAACTAATCTCTACATTACAGTACTTAATACAAGTTTTATATATGATTTATTAAAATTCCAATGAAATTCTCTAAGGCAACCATGTTTATTCAGTGACTTAGAAAACTAGGCTGAGAGGTATGTAGTGTACATGGATATTTAGTAAATACTATATATTTTTACCAAATATTTCATGTTTTGAAAGTCTGAATTTTAATAATGTAATTTTTTATTGCTAATCTTGGAAGCTTTCATATGTATACAGTGATATATGTATACAGGTAATGGGTGTATTAACTATGTGTTAGACACTGGCTAGGCACGTAGAACTATAAGCAAATCATTATCTGTTATGAGAAAGCAAACAGTAAGTTATATTTGGTGGAAATGGGGATGATATTGATAAGAAAATGTTAATCAAGTATTAGTATAAATTATAATTTAAAACTGGAATAAATATTAGTATTAAGTCTTTTAAGTAATGTGTATATTCTTGATATTAGTCCTCTATCAGCAATAGCTGGCAAAGATCTTTTTACAATCTGTAGGCTCTCTCTTTAGACTCTTAAAAGTTTTCTTTGATGAACAGGAACTTTTTAGTTTTATACAATATAATTTATTAGTTATTGTTTTAAGTTTTTGAGCTTTGGGAGTTTTATTGAGGAAGTTTTTACAAATGTCTTTATGTTGGAGAGTCATACCTATGCCCTCCTCTAGCAATTTCAAAGTTTCTGGTCTAATTTTCAGGTGTTTGTCCCATCTTAACTTAACTCTTGTGAAGGGTGGGATGTAGAAATTTATTCCATTTTTCTACAAATGGACAACCATTTTTCCCAACACAATTCATTGCAAAGGCTATTTTTTCCAATCTATGCTTTTGACACCTTTGTTGAAAACCAATTGGCTGTGTGTGTGTGTGTGTGTGTGTGTGTGTGTGTGTGTGTGTGTTGTGTGTGTGTGTGTGTGTGTGTGTGTGTGTGTGTATTTGTTTCTGTAACTTCCATTCTGTTTTATTGGTCTATGTGTCTGATTTTATGCCAATACCATGCTATTTTTATTATTATGACTCTACAGAATAATTTGAAGTCAGGTATTGTGAAGCTTCTCACATGATTCTTAGTGATGTGAATTACTTTGGCTATTCTGGGCCATTTTTTATATGAAATTTAGGGTTGATTTTTATAGCTCTGAGAATAATGACATTTGTATTTTGATAGGGATTGTATTGACTCTGTAGATTACTTTAGATAGAATTCTCACTTTGATATTTATTGTCTATCCAAGAGCATAGAAGATCTTTCAATCTTTTATGATCTTCAATTTCATTTCTTAGTGTTTTCTAATTTTCATTATAGAAGTATTTAACTTTCTTGGTTAGACTTATTTCAAAATAAAATTTATTGTTTTTGAGATTATTGTGAAGAAAATTGTTTCCTGAATTTTCTGGATTTCTTTTTAAGTGGATTCATGATTAAGTATACAAAAAACACTTATATATTTAGATTAATTTTGTATCCAAATACTTTGCTGAATTTATTTAAAAAGCTCTAAGTATAGGATCATGACATTTGCAAATAAAGATAATTTCATTTATTATTTTTCTATTTGTATTCTTTTACTTTTCTTCTCTTACCATATTGCTCTGACTACAGTCTTGATAACTGTATTGAAAAAGTAATATTGGCATCCTTGTCTTGTTTCTGGTCTTGAAGGGAATTTTAGCAAAATTTTCTATCCAGTATGATTTTTGCTTTGAGTTTATTGTATATTGGCTTTATGACACTGAGATAAGTTTTTACAATTTCAATTTTCTGCAGTGTTTTTACATGAATGAATATATTTTGTCAAATGACATATATATATATATATATATATATATATATATATATATATACACACATTTATATATGGATAAAATGGTTCAACATCAGTACCAGTCAAGGAAATGCAAATTAAAACTGCTGAGATTCTTTCTAACCCCACTAAGAATAAAAATCATTTAGAAGTCAAACGAGAATAAATGGTGACAAGATTGTTGTGAAATAGTAACCCTCTCTTTCTTTTCTTTTTTTATTTTTGTGGGTCTGGGGATGGAACCCAGGGGCATTCGCCCTAGGAGCTACACCCCCTGCCCTATATTTTATTCTTTATTTTGAAACCAGGTCTCACCGAGTTTTGGAGGACCTCACTAAGTAGCTGAGGCTGTCCACAAACCTTTATCCTCTGGTCTCAGCCTCCAGAATGCTGGAATTACAAGAATGCACCACCATGCCCGGCCTAAAACTCTTTTACACTGTTAGTGGGATTGTATATTAGTGCAGGTGCTATGGAGATTAGTATGAAGATTCCTCAGAAAACTGGACATATATCCACAATATGATTCATCTATAGCACTCCTGGTTATCTTTCTAAAAGGTTGAAATCAAAATGTTATAGTAATACATGCACATGCATGTTTATAGTAGCACAATACAAAACAGCCAAATTATGGAACCAACTTAGGTGTCCATCAGCAGATGGGTGGTTTACAAAATTATGGGATATAAACACAGTGGAATTCTACTCAGCAATAAGGAAAAACAAAATTATATCATTTTCAGAAAAATGGAAATAACTGGAGCAAGGGAGGTGGTCTTAAGGAGAGGAGAGAGGGAGAATTAATACAAGCACATAAATGAGAATACCAATGCCAATCTCAATATTTTGTATGGGAAAGTTGAGAAGTAGGGAAGTGGGGAGGGAGCCAGCAGAAAACTTTCAAACTGTCATGTGAATGTATGTCTTTATCACTATGAATTACATTTTGATATGAGATTATAATACACCAACAAAGGCATAAAAATTAAAAAATAAATAAATTTTATTATCAGTAATGTTCAATTCAATGCCAGCCCATATTGATGAAGGCAGATCTTTATTCTGACTACTGATTTAAATGCTAATTTCTTTCTTCCTTTCTTTCTTTCTTTCTTTCTTTCTTTCTTTCTTTCTTTCTTTCTTTCTTTTTTTTTTTTCAGTAGTGGGGATGGGACCCAGGGACATTCTACCTCTGATTCTCAACCCCAGCCCTATTTTTTATTCTTTATTTTGAAATAGGGTCTCACTGAGTTGCAAAGGGCCTCACTAAGTAATAGTTGAGTCAATCCTCCTGTCTCAGCCTCCCAAATGCTGGGATTACAAGTGTAAGCCACCAAGTCCGGTCTTTAAATGCTAATTTCTTGTAAATAAATTCTCACTGGTATAAAAATAATATTTTACAAAGGATTTGTATATTCCCTAACACAGTCAAGTTAGTACTTAAGATTAACCATCACAATTTCTAATAAAATTAAAAGAATTATAAGCATGTTGTCCCTTTAATGTTTAAGCATATGTTAAATACTGCCATTTTATTATCCCTAAAATCATTCTAAAATATTGAATATAGAGCAAATGACCAAAATATTTAACAATTGATTATGTGGTATGACACCACAGAAATAACTCAAATGTGCCTCTATTTTCAAGGATTACAATTATTTGCTGAATACTCTAGGCTTTATATTCCCAGAAGCCATTCTGATAGGCTTCTGAAAATACTCACTAAAATAACTAGCAAATTAATACATAAGCTTATTTATAATATCTAAATTATGTCCAGTTGTGAATAGAATTATTTCTTTCAGTTTCCACACTTACAATAAACATTCAGAAATTGTTTATGGATGATGAAACAATAGCAACCATTATGGCCATGGACTTAATAGTGTGCTCCTAGAATCGACATGCTGTACTAATGCTTTAATCCCTAGGTGAATACCAGAATAACTATATACATTGGTTACAAATGGTAAATCAAGGTTATAAGTAGGGCTTTTATGAAGTAATTACAGTTAAATGAGGTAGAAATAGCTGGATCCTAATCCAAGAGAATTGGTGGCTAATAAAAACATCAAGAGAGATTTTTCTCTCTCCACTTACAGATACCTTGGGAAGGTCATAGGAGAACACAGGAGTAAGGAGGCTTTCTGTTTGAAGAGAGTCCTCACCAGCACCCAAACCATGTTGGGAAACTTTCATTTGTTTGTTTGTTTCTGGAGATTGAACCTGAGGCATTCTACCTCTTAGCTATACCCCCAAGTTCTTTTTTTATTTGGAAACAGGGTCTTGCTAAATTGTTGAGAGTCTCACTGGGTTACTGAGACTGACCTTGAACCTTTGATCGTCCGGTTTCAGACTCCGAAGTGAAGTGCTAGATTTACAGGTGTGTGCCACCACGTACAACAGCTCAAGTTGGAACCTTAATCATGGACTTTTCAGACTTCAAAGTTGTAATAAAATAAACTTATGTTGTTTAAGCTACTCTGCTTATGGTATTTTTAATTATGGTTCCCTGAGCAGAGTGAGACAGTATAAAAAGAGCAAAAAAGAAATGTTTGTTTCAGTGATAATAATAATATGGTTTTGAAAGCTGGAGAACACTAACAAGAAACTTGTGAATAGGAGCGAAATGTGTTCTGGCAAAGTAAAATGGATTTTTTAGAATCTAATATTGTAAAAACTGTAGTTAGAAAAAGAGCTTTATTTTGTTTCCTAAGTGTCTGCTCTATGCAGTGCCTTCGGAATTATAATGACGCTATCAGCAGTTCTTATTTCAGTCATACTTTAGAAATACATACTTATTTCAGTCATCCTACTTAAGAAAGTAGGATAAACTCACTTTTCTAGGGGAAGAATGGTGAGTTCAAAATGCAAAAATAAATAAATAAATAAATGAATGCCAAGGTTTAGATTCCTTTATACTGTCTCTAGAATTTTTGACAATATTTCAAATCCAAATCATCTACTCTATTATTTTTGTGCCCATTAGTCTTTTTCTTATTTGTGTATGTGCTAATAAACAGGAGAATGGAAAATGGCAACGAAATAAGACACGAAGATAAGCATGTCTCTCACTCATCTCCAGGAACTCTCAGTTGAGCAGTGTGCCACATCCCAGATACTTCAATGGAAAATGGAAACTAGCCAGTCCTGCTGGCGCAGGCGTGTAATCCCCGCGCTTGGGAGGCGGAGACAGGAGGATGGCGCAGGTTTGAAGCCAGCCTCTCTGGTTTAGGAGACCCTGTTTCCAAATGAAAAATATAAAAAATAAGTGTCTGGGAGTGTAACCCGGAAGTAGAAGGGTTTCCAGGAATCCCAGTACCACCAAATAAATAAATAAATAAATAAATAATAATAATAATTTAAAAAGTGGAAACTAAAGACAGAGAAACTCAAGAATATCCAAAGAATGATTTTAAATGCCAAGGCTAAAGAAGAAAAGCAGGCAAAAATAAATAAATAAATAAATAAATAAATAAATAAATAAATAAATAAATAAAAGGAACCTGAACAAGTTGAGAAGCAAGAAAAATAGCCTGTACCTCTGAATGGTTGGAACTCTGGAAAATTTCCAAATATTTTATATCCAGCAACCCCAGACATACACCACAGACAGCAAGGGCACCAGACACAGACTTGCACAGGTCCCTTGTAGCACTTGACAGAATGTTGTGACCAAAATGACCACTCCAACTCTCTCTGTATGATGGGAACCACTATGCATCTGGTGGCAGAGGTTTCCAGGCAAATAGGAATGCTTAGAACATGCTCAGAAACCTACAGTAATAAATGGACCTTAACAGTGTTGGAGAAGCCAACTATGAGAGCTTTGTTGTTCTTGTTATTACTTTTTTTGTTGTTCTATTTTTTGTTTCTTTTCTCATATTATTTCTTGCAAATGCTGTGTGCTTGTTTGTTGGTAGTTTTTTTTTTTCTTTTCTTTTTTACCTTTTTTCTCTTTTTTTTCCTTCTCTATCTTTTTTGAAATTTTGAGGATTGAGCCTAAGGCCCGTGTAAACACTGGGTGAACACCCAGAATCACACTTCCAATGCCCAGCCTATAATAGTCTCTATCAGTCAGTAGTCAGGGTCATCCTTTCCCTTCTCCTTCACTTCAATCTGCTTCATTAAAAAAAGTAGAATAACATGCAGGTGAGGGAGCATGCTTGAATTAAAGCTTTGGAATAGCATTCACATCTTTTCTATGGAAGCTTCAGTCCACCAAAGAAAAACCCAGAAAGGGACTATCCAAGATTACAATATATTTCAGTACTTCTCCAACAAGGAAATGTTTCTTACTTTTGGTTGAACAATTCGTGTGTGTGTGTGTGTGTGTGTGTGTGTGTGTGTTACTAAGAATGGAATCCAGGGGCCTTCTAACTCTGCACTATACCCCCAGAACTATTTTTTATATTCTACTTGGAAACAGAGTCCCATTAAGTTGTGAGAGCCTCATTAAGCTGCTAAGGCTGGCTTCAAACCTGTGATCCTCTTGTCTCAGCCTCCTAGGTACTGGGATTACAAGTATAAGCCACCATGCCTGGCTTGATTAAACAATTTTTTTTTTGTGGTACTAGAGATAAAACTCAGGGTCATTCCACCTCCAAGCTATACCCAGACTTATTTTTTATTCTTTATTTTGAAACAGGATCACACTGAGTTGCAACGGGCCTCACAAAGTTGGTGAGGAAGTCCATGAACCAAAATCCTGTCTCAGCCTCCAAGTTCATAACAATAGAAGCCAACTCAGACATCTACAGAATGCCAGAGGAGAATGCAGAAGTTTAGTAGTAGAAATGATCCAGGATTTTAGGTAAGAACTCACAGAGTCTGAAATAAATGATAGACTATATTTTTAAAAAACCTAATACCTTGAACAGGAATAAAAAATAAGCTTTTAAAGAAAGTGAAGGGTACAATAAATAAAATAAAAACATCAATACAAATAATTACTAGTATACTAGAACAAATAGAAAACAATTTTACTTTTAGAATTTGACCATTCCAAAAATTATTGCATACATAGTATATAATTTATATAGCATGACTTGGACATACAAGAGATTTGGGATAACCTAAGGGACACTGGCATAGAAGAGGATGTAGAAGTCAAAACAAAGGGTATAAAAATCTCTTCAGAGAAATAGTTTCAGAAAATTTCTCAAGCATAAAAAGTGAGGTCAAGGCCAGGTGTGGTGGCGCATGCTTGTAATCCCCGCACTTGGGAGGCGGGGATAGGAGGATCACGCAGGTGCGAAGCCAGCCGCGCGCACTGTCTTAGGAGACCCTGTTTACAAATAAAAAAGTATAAAAAATAGGTCTGGGAGTGTAGCCCGGGGGTAGAAGGGCTTCCAAGAACCCCAGTACCACCAAAAAAAAAAAAAAAAAAAAAAGTGAGGTCAATACACAAGTACAAGAAACACAGAACCTCTATTAGACAAGATCAGAGAAAATGTTCACCATGCCACATAATAATCAAATTGACTAACAGAGATAAAGAGAAAATCTTAAATGCAACAAGAGTAAAAGACTGAAGGACATTCAGAGGCAAACCAATAAGAATCATCCCAGACTTCTCAAACCAAGTTATGAAATCCAGGATGGCCTGGAGTGACATATTATAAATCTTGAAAGAAAACAACTTCCAGCCAAGATTACTCTACTAAGAAAAGATGTCTTTCAAATCTGATGGAGAAACAAAAATATTTTATGACAAACAAAATGTGAAAGATTTTTTGTCTTCCAAACCAGCATTAGAAAAGATATTCAAACAAATTACAGAGAAGAAATAAAAAATAAACACCAGAACAAAAGAAAGAATAATTTTCATAAAATGAAAAAATAAGCAAAGAAAAACAGACACTAGCTCAAATAGAAACTACAACTCCAAATGTTAGGAATTAAAAAGCGTCTCTCAGTAACTACACTGAACATCAATGGCCTCAACTTAACAATTAAAATACGTAAAGTGACACAATGTCTAAAAGATAATAATTCATCTATACGTTGTCTGCAAAAACTTACCTTACAGGTAAAAATCTTCACAAACTAAAGGTGAAGGAATGAAATAAGTTAATCCATGCTAATGGAACTCAACGACAAACAGGGGTAGCAACTCTCATATCAGACAAAATAAACTTCAAACCTAAACTTATCCAGAAGAGATAAAGCAGGAAATCTTTCATTGGTAAAAGAAAAAATTCAACAAGATAATATGATAACCAACATATATGCTCCCAAAACTGGTGCAACCATTTTTATAAAACAGATTCTTCAGGACATTAAGTCTCGCATAGATCCTAATACAAAATACTGGGAGATGCCAGGCGTAGTGGCGCACGCTTGTAATCCCAGCTCTTGGGAGGCAGAGACAGGAGGATCACGCAGGTTCAAAGCCAGCCTCGCTGGCTTAAGAGACCCTGTTTCCAAATAAAAGAATATAAAATAGGTCTGGGAGTGTAGCCCAGAGGTAGAAAGGTTTCCAGGAACCCCAGTGCCACAAAAAAAAAAAAAAAATTCCTGGGAGACTTCACCATTCCTTTTATAGTACTAGACCAATCTTCCAGACATAAAATCAGAAAAGATGATTCAGATCTAAAGAATATCATAAACAAAATGACCTACTAGACACACATACACACATATATGTGTGTGTGTGTATAATATTCCACCCAACTACAGCTGAATGCACATTTTTTTAGCTGCTCATAATACCTTTTTCAAAATAGACCATATCCTGGGCCACAGAGCAAGCACTAGAAAGTTAAAAAAAAAAAATGTGACATACTTCCTTGTATCTTTTCAGACTATAATGAAATGGTATTAGACATCAACAATAAGTAGGCACTGATAATGCATGAACACTGAATACCATACTAATGAATGAGGAATGGGTCATAAGAGAAATAAAAAGCTACTAGAAACAAATAGAAATAGAGATAGAACGTGTGAAATTTTTTTTTTTTTTTTTGGTGGTACTGGAGTTCCTGGAAGCCCTTCTTCACTGGGCTACATTCCCAGACCTATTTTTATACTTTCTTTTTAAATTTTGGAAACAGGGTCTCCTAAGCCAGTGTGGCTGGCTAAGAACATGCGCAATCCTCCTGTCTCCACTTCCCAAGTCCAGGGATTACAAGTGTGCACCACCATGCCCGGCTAAACATGTGAAAATTTTGTAAACACTTTGAAGGTAGTATTATTAAAAGGAAAATTCATAACATTAAGTGATCACATAAAAAGAACAGAAAATCACCAAATAAACACTCTAATGACACTTCTGAAAGCCCTTGAAAAGCAGAAACAGTCTAATTTCAAAGCTGTTAGAAGAGAGAAAACCATTAAAATCAGAGTAGAAATCAATGAAGTAGAGAACATCAAAACCAACAGCAAGAAAAATACAAAAAATCAACAAAACCAAAAACTAGTTAAACACAAAAAATATAGATAAACTATTAGCCGACCTACCCAAAAGGAAAAGTGAATAAACCCAGAGATTTAAAAAAGGTGATATTATCAGACAATACATACATAACTCAAGAGAAGCATTATAAACTGCTTTAAAACACTATAATCAAGCAAAATAAAAAACCAAGAAGTTATTGAAAAATGTCTAGACACATACTAACATTCTAAGTTGAATCAATAATTTATAGAAAATTTAAACTGACCAATAGAAATCAAAGATATTCAAATAGGAATAAAGAGCCAACCATTAAAGATCCATATGGTATCCTGGCCAAATTTTATAAAACTTTTATATATCAAATTCCAAAACTGTTTAATCTGTTCCATAAAATAGCAATAAATAGGCCTTTCCCAAAAACATTTTATGAAGCCAGCATCACATTAATTCCCAAATTGTATAAAACTACTTCAAGAAAAAACAAAAACAAAACTAGAGACCAATATCATTGATGAACTTAGACAGAAATTTCTAAACAAAATACTACCAACACAGTTTCAAAGCCACATCAAGAAAATTATGCACTATCACTAAGTCAGATTCATTCCAAGGATGCAAGACTGGTTCAACATATAAAAAACAATCTCTGTAATTCTTCATATAAACAAATCTAAGAACAAAAATTGCATGATCATTACAATGGAAGCTGAAAAATCATTTGACAGAATCCAACAACTATTCATCTAAAAATATTGCAGAGAATTGGAATGGAAGGAAATGTTCTCAACAGCATAAAGACAATATTCAATAAATCCATAGCCAACATAATATGAAGTTAAATAATATGGAAATTACCTTTAAAATCAAGAACAAGACAAGAATGGCCATTCTTTTTACATATAGTATATGATACTTCATCTAGAACAATACAGCAAGTGAAGACAATCAAGAAATACAAATAGAAAAAGAAGAACTAAAACTATATTTGTAGATTACATACTCTTATACTTAGATGCCCAATCAACTTAACCAAAAGACATTTAGAACTGATTAACAAATTCAGCAAAGTGTCTAGATACAAAGTTAATATAAAATATTAGAAGCTTTTCTATTTGCTAAGCACAAATTCACCAAAACAGAAATCCAAAAAATATTTCCACTTACAATAAAATTCTTAGGAGGAATTCACTTCCTAACAATGAAAGTCAAAAGGCTCTAGAATGAAAATTATAAGACATTGAAGAAAAAAATTGAAGAAGATCTTAGAAAATGGAAGGATCTTCCAAGCTCTTGATAGACAGAATTAATACCATCAAAATGACAATCCTTCCAAAAGTGATTTAGAGATTCAATGCAATCTCCATTAAAAATATCATAGTCATTATTTGCAGATATAGAAGAATATGGTCATTAAGCTTATAGTCCTTAACTTTATAAAATCCTTAAATTTATTTGAAACAACAAAAACAACAAAACAAAATAGCCAAAATAGTTCTAAGTAATAAGAACCAAGCAAAAGGCATCATGATACCAGACTTTAAACTCTATTACAAAACCATAGTAATAAAAAAAGCATGGTATTGGCACAATAGACACATAGACACATAGAGCATAATAGAAGATTCAGAAACAAATCAAAACCCTTATTGCCAATGATTTTGACAAAGAGGCCAAAAACACACACTGGAAAAAAATACCCTTTTCAGCAAATGGTGCTGGCAAAACTGTGTATTCATAACTCAGAAAAATTGGAAATAAATCTCACATTTTCACTCTGTACAAGAGTCAATTTAAATGAATCAAAGATCTGAAAATTAGACCAGAAACTTTGCAGTTACTTGAAAAGTTATTTGTAAAGCTATAAGACCAATGCTTAGGAATGGGTAAAAACTTCTTCAATAAGACCCCCAAATGCACAAAAAATAAAATGATGATTAATATTTGGGACTGCATTAAACTGAATAGCTTCTGTGCAGCAAAGGAAACTACAAAGAACCTCAAGAGAAAGACAAAATAATGGGAGAATATCTTTGCCAGCTGCTCTTCTGATTGTGGACTAATATCTAAAATATAAAAAACAACTCAAGAAACTATCAAAATAACAAATAACTCAATGAAAAATGGGTGAGTATACTAAATAGATACTATAAAAAGAAATTCAAAAGGCCAACAAATATGTGAAAAGTGTTAAATTTTATTAACAATCAGAGATGCAAATCAAAAGTACCTTGAGATTTTATATAAACCCAATTAGAATGGTAATCTTTAAAATATAAACAATAATAAATACTGGAGTGGATATAGAGAAGTAAGAACTCTGATACATTGTTAGTGGGTTTGCAAATGTGCAACCACTTTGGAAAACAGTATGGAGAATCCTCAGAAGAATGGCAATGAACCTATTATGACCCAGCTATAGCACTCCTAGGTTTCTATCCTAAAAAATTAAAACAAACTACCAAAATAAGCATGCATATCTATGTTTATACCTGTACAATTCATAATTGAAAAACTGTGGAGCCAGCCCAGATGTCTATCAACAGATAAATGGATTATAAAATTATGGGATATACACAATGAAATTCTATTCAGCCATGAAGAAAAACTAACTTATCATTTTCAGAAAAATAGAAGGAACTGGAGAATATTATGCTAAGTGAGATTAGTCAGTCACAAAAAGTGAAGGTCAAATGGTATTTCCAATATGTGAAAGCTAAAAAAAAATAGGACACAAGAGTGACTCTAGACAAAGAAGGAGAAATCTTAGTGGAGTGAAGGAGGGGACAAAACTGAGGGAGAGAGAAGGAGAGAGACTTGAAGAGAGAAAGACCTCAACAGACATGGCAGATATGCACAAGCTTATCAAAGCTAATCAATGTGTTGAGCGCAGGAGGGTGGGAAGGGAGAGGGAGTGAGGTGGAAACTGGAGGAGGCTCAGATGGTACTGTGCATATATATTCTTCTATTGCCCAAACTTCATTAAGATGCATGATTACAGTGCACCAATAAAAATGAACAAATTCCAAGGTTTGAATTTCTTCATACTGACCCTGGGTCCCGGGCAGGGGTTGCGTGGGGCATGCTATCCAGGGCCCGGGTCGCGGGACTCTGGGCCCCAGGCTGGAAGGCGCGTAGCACACCAGACCCCTGGAGAAACTGGGCCGAGTAAGACCCTGGGTCCCGGGCAGGGGTTGGGCGGGACACGCCGGACCCCAGAACAGTGGGGGCCCGGGTTGCAGGACTCTGGGCCCCAGGCAGAGTAGTGCGGAGCAAGCTGGACCCATGGGGAAACTGGGCCGGGTCACAGTGCTACTGAGTGCCTGATCCCACTACCTCCTCAAACCACACATACTGTCTTCTCTTATTGAAAAAAAAAAAGGAAAAGAAAAAGAAAAAAAGAAAAATATCAGAGAGGGGTTATGAAGGCCGTGACAGATGCCAGAATACTGGAGATGAAGACAAAACTTATCTAAATGCACTGGAACCTATGGAAAAATTCCCTGTGGAGGACTGCTCTTTCTCTATATTGTTAAGAATCTTGGACATCACCTGTAAGGAGAGAGTTTAGCAGAGACCAAGGAGAAAGGTGGTGTTGAAAACAGTCTCCACGATGGTGGTGGAGACTTGTATTCAGGAGAAGCAGAAATCGGATCCTATCAAACTTATTTTTTTGGAGAAATTACACCAGATGCCGAATGCTACTGTCACGCATGCTGAGGAACACTGGACAACGTTCAGAGTGGAAAAAGAGCTTGGGAAAGATTTGAAATGGTGGAGGCAGTGGCAATGGCAGTGGCCAGTACTCAGGGGAGGCAGAAATCTGATGCATTACACCTGGAATCTTTGAAATAATAACCCCAGAGGCAGAATGCTACCAGCATGCACCCTCGAGAACGTGGGAAAATTGGTTGGGCAAAGAGGGTGCTCGGATTATTGCCTGCTGAGGGGTGAGGCCGGCGACAGACTCAGCAAAGCTGGGATTGGAGCCTGCCATGAGGCAAGGCTGGTGCTGGAGCCTCCGAGGCCGGGATCGGAGGCTGCTGAGGGGTTAGACTGGTACTGGGGCCAGCAAGGCTGGCATCGGAGCCTGCCGTGAGGCAGGGCCAGTGCTGGGACCTCCGAGGCCGGGATTGGAGTCTGCCAAGGGGTTAGGCCGGTGCCAGGGCCAGTGTGGCCGGTATTGGAGCCTGCTGTGAGGCATGGCCGGTGCTGGGGCCTCCGAGGCCGAGATCAGAGACTGCTGAGGGGTTAGGCCGGTGCGGGGGCCAGCGGCCAGCATCGGAGCCTTCTGTGAGGCAAGGCCGCTACTGAGGCCTCTGAGGCCGGAATCAGAGCCTGCCAAGGGGTTAGGCCGGTCCTGGGGCCAGCAAGTCTAGCATCGGAGCCTGCTGTGAGGCAAGGCCGTTGCTGGGTCTTCCGAGGCCAGGATAAGGGCCTGCTGAGGTGTTAGGCTGGTGCAGGGGCTAATGGCCAGCATCAGAGCCTGCCATGAGGCAAGGCCGCTACTGGGGCCTCCGAGGCTGGGATCGGAGCCTGCCAAGGATGCCAGGGCCAGCAGCCATCATCGAATCCTGCTATGAGGCAAGGCTGGTGCTGCGGCCTCCAAGGCTGGGATAAGAGCCTGCCAAGGGGTTAGGCCGGTGCCGGGGCCATTGGCTGGCATCAGAGCCTGCCGTGAGGCAAGGCCATTGCTGGGGCCTCCGAGGCCGGGATTGGAGCCTGCCGAGAGGTTAAGTCGGTGCCGGGGCCAGCAGCCGGCATTGGAACCTTCCATGAGGCAAGGCCGGTACTGAGGCCTCTGAGGCCGGATCGGAGTCTGCCGAGGGGTTAGACTGGTTCTGGGTCCAGCGAGGCTGTCACTGGAGCCTGTCATGAGGCAAGGCGAGTGCTGGGGCCTTCAAGGCTGGGATCAGAGACTGCCGAGGGGTTAAGCTGGTGCCAGGGCCAGCATGGCTGGGATCGGAGCCTGCTGTGAGGCAAGGCCAGTGCTGGGGCCTCCGAGGCTGGGATTGGAGCCTGCTAAGGGGTTAGGCTGATGCCGTGGCCAACGGCCGGCATCAGAGCCTAACAGGAGGCAAGGCCACTACTGGGGCCTCCGAGGCCGGGATCGGAGCCAGCTGAGAGCTTAGGCTGGTGACGGGGCCAGTGAGACCAGTATCAGGGACTCCCATGAGGCAAGGCCATTGCTTGAGCCAGCGAGGTCTGGATCAGTCCACCGGTTAGCCAGGCCACTACTGGGGCTGTCAAGAGTGGGATCGGTACTTGCAACGTGGCATGCACAGAAAAATAGCGCAGAAAATAAAAATCAGATGCTTCCCCTGATCAGCAAAAACTAGGAGGAAAGGGGCAACAGGAAGAGGTTGAGCTATAGAAAGGGCCCTATAATGAAGCAACTAAGGTGACCAATCAGAGGGTATGGGATAGGGAAGGATGGAGCCTCTTTAAAACGCAGGAGATACATAAACAAATGTATCAAAGTTAATCACGAAACAAGCATGGTATCGAGGGAGCGTGAGGGAATGGGATGGGGGCTGGATGAGGGCTAATTGGATGATGTGTGCTTGTATATCCTCTCAAGTCTTGTATTCCAATGTGATATATGATTACAGTGCACCAATAAAAAAAGAATTATAAAAAAATAAATTAAAAAATGAATAAATTTCTTCATACTGGTTTTTATTCTTTCCTTAAAAATATTTCAAACCAAAATCACTTCCTCCATTCCTTTTGTCTCCATTAGTCTTTTTCTTATTTGTATGTATGTACTAATAATCCGGATTCCTCTCCCAGATGAGATTTTCTATAGGTGTATTGACACTAAAGGAAACTGGTAAGTTGCATGACACAGGTAATACTTAGGACATACTAGTCTTATCTCCTTTCTCAAATATGTGGTTTATATTGTGTCATTACAAAACTAGGATTCTTTCTGAGTGTAGTGACACACACCTGGAATACTCATGCTAGGGAGGTTGAGGAGGATAGCAGGCTCAGTGTCAGCCTCAGCAACTGGCTCAAGGACTTCAGAAATTTATTGTGACATGGTCTCAATTTAAAAATTATAAATAATGGCTGTGGGTGTATGTCAAATATAGAATTCCCCTGAGTTTAATTCCCAGCACAAAATTTTTATGATATAAACAACTTTGTAGAAAAAATTGAGCAAGCAAACGTATCATACGTATTTGGAGATGCAGAAGTAGAATTAGTTGTCAATTTAGAGCCAACAACTTTGGTTTTGAGAAAAGAAGACGAAACTCAAATACTATGAAACTGTTTTGAGAAAAATAAATAAATAAAATACTATGAGATTAGACTTCCTAGTGTAAGTATGTTAAAGACTAGGAGATAAATAATGCAAAACGTTGTTTTAGGTTAAGGTCATATTGTCCTACTAGTACATGATATTTACATAGTAGTAATATATTACTAAAGACATTTAAAGTACTTATTTTGATTGAATATGGACAAATAGAATAAAAGTTATTGATTTTCGGTAAATAGTATATTTTTCAAAAACAATGCCTTTGCTCAAACATACATATATTCAAATTTTGCTTTAAGTTACTTAATTTTTTTAAATATTAGGTTCTATTTAAAACTTACTTTTATTTTAATTTAACATGTATCATGCACATCCTATTTGAGGTATACTAGGAACAAATTTAATTTGTCATCTTTTAATTGCTTTGATTGTACATAATAAATTTAATGTGTAAGCAACCATTTATATACTTGAGTTCCCATCATTATTACTATTTTTCTATTAATTGCAAGAAATGCTTGTATCTCTTAATTATTGACATTTTCATATCTGCATGAAAAATTTTATAAAAGGTTTTATTTCCAATGTATAAAAAGTTCCTTTCTAATGAACTTTGCCAGGTTTCTTTCTAAAATATTTTATAGTCTCACAAATAGTAGGCAAGAATATCTAATTCTTCATGGAATTCACTAAAAAAGTGATAAATGATATTTCATTGCTGGTGTAATTTGCATCTCCTGACTTTCAATAATGATAAACATGTTTATATCCCTTTTGAATTTTCTGTTCTGAAAATTACCTGTTTATATCCTTTACCATTTTACAACTAAGTTACTTCTTAGTTCATGGGAGCTATTTGCATTAATTTAAAATTTTACTTTGTGTTTCTCTGTTTACATTTGTATTTCAATATTATTTAGTTTTTAACCATAAGAACACTTACATTTTAATTTAGTCACTTCATTGACTCTATCTACTTGTGGCTATATGTCATCCTTATCTGGAGAGATAATCTAGAGTTCTCTAATTTATGATGGTGGTTTTCTATGTAGGTTCTGATCTGCCAGAAAAATTGAAGCCACTCCTGCACAATAGAAATACAAGGCAGAGCCTGGCATGGTAGCACACACTTGTAACACTGAGACAGGAGGATTGCAGGTTCGTGGCCAGCCTCAGCTACTTCATAAGGCCTTCTGCAACTTAGTAAGACCCTGTTTCAAAATAAAGAAATAAAAAGTTCGGCTGGGGGTGTAGTTCAGAGGTAGAGTTTCCCTAGGTTTCATCCCCAGCACGAAAGAAAGAAAGGAAGGAAGGAAGGAAGGAAGGAAGGAAGAAAGAAAGAAAGAAAGAAAGAAAGAAAGAAAGAAAGAAAGAAAGAAAGAAAGAGAGAAAGAAAGAGAGAGAGAGAGAGAGAGAGAAAGAAAGAAAGGAAGGAATGAAGAAAGGGCAATGTAATATTAGAAAATAAAACAGAAGAAAATCCCACTTCAATGTATGAAATCAATAATAATAAAGCAACCCATTTAGGGAAATTTTCGGTACCTGAAATAGTATACAATATCAATTTTAAAAAAGCATAGAAAAGAGCAATATCAAGAAACAAAAAAACAATACACAGCCCCAGATCAGAGGAACTTCAACGTTAAAACTCGAGCTGGGAGGTCCTTTCCGCAGCCTTTCTGGTGTCCTAGTTGCAAAGTTAGAAAGATTGGCCCTAGGCTGTCTGCACTCTGATAGGAGAGACCTGAAAGAGATGCCTCAGTTGTTCTTTCTCCCGTTTATGTGGAAATTTGCCTGGACTTTGTGTAAACTCAATGAGGTAAATCTTTGGCAGTTGGCTCAAAGTGTCCAGCCTTGGACCAAATGTCAACTGTGCCATTAAGCTAAATATTTTTTTGATGTCTTGACCTCAGGAAGTCTGGTAAGCAGGTTGACTTGTTAAGTGAATAAGTTGTAAAAAAAATTAATGTAATATACAAAGGTAATTTAAACAAAGAAATCAGTATACCAGGTTAGCAAAGGGCACAACAAATTCCTCAAAAAAAGAAAATTAAGGGAAGGAGTTGGGAGGTCTAGGGTGATACTATCATCTATATACACTAAAGATTGGTTGCTGATCATTTATGGATGCTTTGAAGCAGCATATGGAGTTTACCTGTCCTACATCCAGGCTGGGTCATCAAGGAGACGAGATAAATAGAGGCTTTGATTGCCTCTACATATTTTTAGGGCTAAAATCTCCAGTTTTCTATAGTTTTTTTTTTAAGGCTAGAGGCCTTAATTCCCTTTACTTATTTCTATATTTATTAGAATAAACGACAGAGAGAGAAGGCCTTTGCAGTGTAACATCTGCTACCCTTCCTGCCTGAGTTCCTACACGACTGATTCTGATTCTCTCTCCTTCTCTCTCTCTCTCTCTCTCTCTCTCTCTCTCTCTCTCTCTCTCTCTCTCTCTCTCTCTCTCTCTCTCTCTCTCTCTCTCTCTCTCCTTTTATTCTTTTCAGGACTCCTGTTTTAATACTACCATTCATAAAAACTTCTCAGTTGTGCAACTGTTGCCTAAGACAAATGTGACCCACAGATAACATGCAAATGCAAAGAGAAAAGGTTTAGGATTTAGTCTGTAATAGTTTGTTCAAAACAGATGCCCTATCTTTGGTAGTGCTAAGTCATGACTTTGTCCTTTTTCATAACACTTGGTTATTGTTTATTCTCAATAGGATTCTTCTATAGATGTAAAACTAATATTTGTTCATTCTATGGAAAAGCAATTTTTGTCATTTAAATTTTTCTAGTATAATTTTGCCACTCCCCCAGGGTTCCCTCTTAGCAACCAACATTGCTATCTTAAGACAGATATTCTAAATCCAAACCATTATACGCACTATCAGCATCTTCTTGCTTTTAGATCAAATGGGGTGTGTGTGTGTGTGTGTGTGTGTGTGTGTGTGTGTGTGTGTGTGTTAATGAGAACTGAGGCCAGGGGCATTTTACTTCTGAGCTGCACCCTGAAACTTTTTTTTGTTTTATTTTAAAACAGGGTCTAGCTAGGTTACTGAGGCTGTCCTTGACAAAACAAGCCTTTTGCTTGTTTTGTCATTTCTATCTTGTAAATAAATTGAGTCTGTAACAATGTTTATTTGTTTTTCAGTTTTAACTCTATGCAATCATATGGGAGAAGTTTGACAAAAAAATTCCTTAACATAAAAAATTTTAAGAGGAGTTTTCAATGAAGGTTTATTTATTTGAAATAAGCAAATTCAAAATAAACAAATTTAAGATAGTGTTCATCTGTTCACTTATATTTTTATTGCATGTGGTTCTTGTTGTTAACCTACATACTGCGTTATATAATTGGTGATGGTACTTCATGCTTTATTTGACAATTTTAATGATTTTTATGAATTTGAATACTTTTCGAAAGAACATCAAATTCTCATTATTCATATTCTCTTTCATTATTTATATCATGAGCTTGCATTTGAGTTATTTTACCTACTTGCTCTTAAGATTGAAATGCCCAAATTAAATAGAAAATGCTCTGTTAAGATAAACAGAAATAAATACGAAGAAGTCAAAATAAGCAAGAGTTCTGGAAATTGAAAGCAGAGCCCTCACAGCATGGAGGTTGGAAGCAGAACTGGAGCAGGGGGGAGAAAGGCTTTACAATCCCCAATGCCACTCCCCCAGGGTTCCCTCTTAGCAACCAAGCCCTTACTCCAACATTGCTATCTTAAGGAAGACATTCTAAATCCAAACTGTTATACTCACCGTCAGCATCATATTGCTTTTAGATCAAATGGTGTGTGTGTGTGTGTGTGTGTGTGTGTGTGTGTGTGTGTGTGTGTGAATGAGAACTGAGGCCAGGGGCATTTTACTTCTGAGCTGCACCCCGAAACATTCTTTGTTTTATTTTAAAACAGGGTCTAGCTAGGTTACTGAGGCTGTCCTTGAACCTGTGACCTGATCCTCCTGTCTCAGCCTCCAAAGTACTCGGATTATAGGTGTGTGCCACCATAACAAGCTGAATTAAGTATTTTTAATTTCCAGAGCTAAACTGTGTCTTTGCTGAGAGGGAAAGTCCATATGTCCAATAATTTTTTTCAGAACAATGGTTACAGATGATATTTTAATGAGATTAGTTCCGTATTATTTGCATTATTACAGTGGTGCATGAGGTTGTTGAAATTAAAAAAAAATGCCTGAGGTAGTTTAATTCTGAATATACATCATGTGAGTTAGCACACACAAAGAGCAAGATCAAATAAGTAGAGAAGTTAATGAAAAGATGCAGGATATTTAAGCATCCTTAAATTGCACTATTTTCTCTATTATTCTCAGTTATGACATATACAATAAAGTAGCTTTATATTTTATTAAATTTTGGATAATAATCTAACCTTTTGTGAACTGGGTTTCTGAGTTCAAATTTAGTTCATAAAATGGCATTTTTTTTTTAAGAACAAGTGGAGTTGCATTCAGAAAATATAAAAACATCATCCAAAAGTCAATTTGTGCATTTACTATTCACGTTCCTCAATGTTCTCAAAACATACGAAAATATATTCCTAGGAGCTGCAGCCAAACTTTTTTTAACCTTCATATATTAGCAACATATCCCTGTTGGATAAGAATATTCAGTATTTCATTCTTCCCAACAGCTTAAAATTCATCCTACATTTTATTCTTTTTCTTACATGGTTGTAAAAATTATCCAGGGAGAAGTAGTTCCTGTGGATGAAATCTGATTATTAATCTTTTAAAATAATTACAATGAAAACAAACCTCCAAAATAGAACATGGTAGAAATGTGATAAAAAAAATCCATAAAACAGGTCAAATTTTAATTTAGATTACACTAACTTTCTAGTGAAAGTTAAATAGACCTAATAATGCTCAACACTTTAGTATGCTTGAAAAGCTGAACCAGGCTCTGCTACTTACTGACAAAGTGTCATTTACAAGCACTTTTTCTCTGAGAGATGGAGCTCCTGAGTAGAGAGCCTTTGGGCAAAGGAAACCAACAGAAGGCTTTGCACATGCATCTCAATTTAACCATAATCTATTTAGTAACAACAATTTGCCTAATCCTGAAGCAAGTAATTGTAGGTTGTGATTAAGAGAAAAATAAACAAATAACAATAACAAAAAATACCAAGTACAATTTCTGAGCAATAAACTGCTTGAAAATAAGAGCAGTGGGTGGTCTTCACTTGGTTGGTGGCAATCAGAAAAAGGGCTGGAGTTCCAAGAATCAGGAAAACTGCCAGAGGCACAAACCTCCATACGATTATTTGCTCAGTAGGAATGTACATCCAAAAAGCAAACATAATTACGACAGCCAGCTTTATATATGGACTGCTTCTCTTCCTTATTCATAGCTTAGCACATTATGTAAATCTCTTTTATTTTAAACTCCAATAATAAATCATTTTAGTACTGTTTCGAATAAAATTTAAAGAAGCCTGTTTTCTCCGGAATTGACAAATTTTATCTGTTCAGCTTTCCTGTCTTTATGTTTTTACCATGATTTGCAATGTTTTTCTCTTCCCTTAACAGCCTTTCCTATGCATATATTTGATAAAAGAATCAAGTAATCAACTTATGCTTATGGACATGGGTGGCTGGGCATGTCAGGGTACTAACCAGTCAGATTATGAGAACAACACTAGGTGACCCCTTATTTGGAAGGTCTTGCCATACGTATATTGATCCAACTTTTAGATACTGGAGAAACAGAAATAATATAAAACATAAAATCCTTCTTCTTTGTATACATACAAAATAGGATAATACATGACTGACTGTAGAAATAGTTGTATATTTATATTTTGTTAAACTGTGTGTGTGTGTGTGTGTGTGTGTGAGAGAGAGAGAGAGAGAGAGAGAGAGAGAGAGAGAGAGAGAGAGAGAGAGAGAGAGAGAATGAATATGTATGGGTAGAAACCTGTTAACTATAAGGTTATCTATTTGTTAAGGACAGTAGTCAGTTTGGGTGTTACATATCTAATTATATTTTGTGTGTGGGGGGATCTAGAGATTAGAACCAACAATCTTCTACTTCTCTGAACAACATAACAAACCTTATTTTTATTTTAAAACAAGTTCTCAAAGAACCCCCTTAAATTTCTGAGGGAGGCCTCAAACCTATGATCATCCTGTCTCAGCCTCCCAAGTACTGGGATTACAGGTGTATGCCACCACACCTGGCCTTGAACTACATTAACATTTATGATACTTAACACATTGCTTATATGACATAAGGTACTCTATAAATAATAATTACCTATTTATTTCCCTTCATTGAAATAAGGCAGATTATTTATCTATCTTATTGTGGCACAAAATGAAAACTAGTGACTGTACAAAATATAAATGCATCCCCCAAATATTATACGATAAATTGAGTTGCCCTCTCAGTTATGACATTTTTAAGGATCATTTCCTGATGTGAAAATGAATGCTGAATTTATTAATTGCCTTGAAGTCAAATGATCATCCTCTAATTATGGTGTAGCACTTGGTAGCCTTTATACTGATACCTAGTTGAAAACCATGAACACAATCGCATTTCTCTCGTTTTAGAAGGAACTTACAATGTTAGCACAGAGACTCAGATTAATGCTTTCAAATTAATTAATTTTGAAATAGTCACTGCAGATAGCCCATTATTTACTGGATGGGTCTGGAGTAATCTTTTATATTCTAGGACTTCTTTTACAAGTGTTGTATATCTCTCCTTGATCTTATTTTTGCCTGTCAGCTAAAGAGATAATAAATGAGTAAGTGCCTCTGGATTATTGAGTTCAATGTAGATGAAATATACTCTTACCTCACTGTGGTTTCTTCCCACACACTCTGAATACCATGACAGGAGATGAGGATTTAAGATATTGTACAAGTCTGCCATAAAAGCCCCACGCACTTGCTGGGTGGCTTAACCAAGTGAAAGTTATTTTTTCAAAATTCTAGAGAATAGAAGTCCAAGATCAAGGTAGAAGTAGGAGCAGTTTCTGATGGGTTCTTTCTTTCTGGCTTTCAAATGGCCACTGATTTACTTACTGTGTTCTCACATGGACTTTACCTGTGCAGCATGGAGCGAGATCTTTCAGGTGTCTTTTTCTGTCTTATAAAGACACCTACCAATGCTATATGATTAGGTCCCACTCTCACCACTTCACTTAAAATTATTCACCTTCTTACAAGCCCTACATCCAAACTGAGCTCCTTTGAATATTAAGGCATCAATATGTGAATTTGGGAGAGGATATAGTTTAGTCCATTGCAAATATTTTTTCATTTGTCTTTTTTGAAGCCCTGTAGAATATGTCGTTAATTCAGGATATAAAGTTATGGTTATATAATTAAAACACAATCTTCTACTTGTGTTATGCTTAGTGTTTATTTAGTTGGCCATGCTCTATTTCTACATATTTTCTATTGTTGTCATAATAAAATAAATTCTGTAGGATTTTAGAGCAGTGATTTGTTTCACTTGGTGTTAGAATCACCTAGATGCCAAATTTTTTGTATAAAGTTTTATGAGTTAGATATAAAGCAAAACTTGAAGAATTTAGTATTTAAAAGTCTCACAGAAAATTTTTAATTAGCTAAATATTAAGAGCACCTGCTTAGTTTACATATTCTAATCTACTGGATGCCTGAGAGTTATACTATATGTATTATAGTAAATTTCTAATGCCTAATTTTTTATTGATTAGCATAGTACATGCAAATAGTAGTCTATCAAAATTTACTTATAAATTTAATTAGCAGATGTTAAAAACAAATAGAAGAATACAGTGGTGAAAGACCTGTAGAAGACAAAGATGCACTTTCAAAGTGTCAGATAATAAAATAGATATTATTCAGCAATTTTGATACATATTTTGAGAGAGAAAAATAAAATAGTAAAAATGTGAACAAGAGGGGGATCACATTTAAAAGCCTCAGAAAACATAAATTAAAAATTGGACTAGTTTAATAGAACAGAAAGATGACTGTGTCTACAGCAGATACTCCATTGTCCTTTAGCATGAGTCAAACACTGTTGGTTTATTTATGACACTGCTACCAGTTCCTGCAATAATGGTCATCCTTATCATAAAGTAGAGAAGAAGCACACCAAGCAGAGTTTTCTCTACTTTTCACACATTTTCCTTAATAAGACCTGGGGACTTGCAGAGGCTGACTGCTCTTACAGGAGGAACTATTGACAAGGTACACTAATGGCATTGTCCCTTAAACTACTTTTCAAATGCTGTGAGGAATATTCATTCTTTCTGCAGAAAAAAGCAGCAACATTAGTGACTAGGCATTTTATCTCTCTAAAAATAAAGAAAATAGAATTCAACAACTTTTGAATCCTGTTAACACTAAGAAATAAAATAAAATCATGGTTATGTCTATGATACTAAGAGCAATTATGGCACTGTGTAAAGGAAAGTGCTTTCTCAAAAAGCCACAACATTTGAGATTGATACCTAGAGGAGAATTGGTTCTGTAAAAAGGTTTTCTGCTTGGCTAAACTATATTTTTGCACTTAAAAGTCACAGTAGGAAAACAAGTACCAGACATTAGAAAACACTTTTTTTAATTTAAGGATCAATGTTTGTCTTTAATCAGGAACAAATGACCTCTTTGAATCTAAAAATGGGGAAATAAATAAGTCAGGCTTTCTCAAGAGATCAGTAAAAGGACACAAAAATGTTAACTTGTAGCTCAAAGATGCATTAAATTTAAACCAACCCACTGGTGACTAAACATTATAATATCCAATAGCTTTTTCAATGGCCTAAGTGAAATTACTTGATAGTCCCAGTTCAATTTCCAAACATAGAGGACACATAAATACAAAGCATGACTCAATTAGTGATTCTGTCTTAAGCTGTGTCCATGTCTGCACATTAAAGAAACATTTATCTCATCTGCAAAGGAGACATGTACTTCAGATGGGAAACATCTCTTCGTGAGTCAAGTAGAAATCTGAGGACAAGGACTTTTCAATTAGAAAAAGAAAGTTGCTAGCAACAATTAAGACCTCTATCATATTGTATCTCATTAAGATGTATGACTACAATGCACCAATAAATTTTTTTGAAAAGAACACTAAAAAATAAAAGTATTTTACTATTTATTTTATAATCGGTTTGATGTACATAATAGAAAAGATATCACCCAGATATGATGAACTAAAAAAAAAGAACATTCTTTCTAAATCTGTATTTGTCCACTAAGCTTTAGATGTATTATATAATTTATTTTGTTTTTTTAAGTTTTTTTTTTGTTGGTGCATTGTATTCATACATCTTAATGGGATGTAAGATGGTAGAGACATACATATACACATCACCCATTTAGCCCTTACCCAGTTTCTACCCCATTCCCTCTCCTTCCCCTCTTCTCATATTTGGCTTAGTACATTCATATGTTTGTTAAAGTGCATAGAGAATTTTCCTCTTTCCCCCTCAAATCCCCCTAGTTAGGTCACTTTATTTGCTTATCTATAGTATTTCCTTCTTAATCTAGAGTTTTATTACTCATTTCTCCCTAGCTTTCACATATTAGGGAGAGCATCTTATTTCTTATTTTTTTCTGACTGACTAATCTCACTTAGCATAATGTCCTCCAGTTCCATTCATTTTTCTGTAAATGACATAATTATGTTTTTCTTTATGGCTGAGCAAAGATCCATTTGGTACATATCCCATAGTTTTTGTAATCCATGCATCTGTTGATGGACATCTTGGCTGGTTCCATAGTTTAGCAGTGTTGAATTGTGAAGCTATGAACATAATTACTCATTCATTAGTTTGGTAGTTTGGTTTCCATTCTTTGGGGTAGATAACCAGAAGTGGTATTGCTGGATCATGTGGTAAGTTCATTCCCATTCTTCTGAGGATCCTCCGTACTGTTTTCCAAAATGGCTGCACTAATTTGAATTCCCACTAACAATGTATTAAAGTTCCTACTTCTCCACATCCTCACCACTATTTGTTGTTGTTGTTGTTTGTGTTTTGAATGTTTGCCATTCTAGTTGGGGTAAGGTGAAATCTCAGGGTAGTTTTGATTTGCATCTCTCTGATCACTAATGATGTTGAACATTTTGTATACATTTATTGGCCAATTGAATTGCTTTTTTGGTGAAGTGTCTATTTAATTCACTTCCCCATTTTTTATTAGGTTGTTTCCTTAGTTTTGAGTTTACTGAGTTCTCGGTATAGTTTATTAGTCCTCTATCAAAGGATTATTTTGGCAAAACTCTTCTCCCATTCTGATGGCTATCATTTGAGGTTCTTGATAGTTTCCTTTGCTGTATAAAAGCTATTCAGTTTAATACAATCCCATGTATTGATGTACCTTTTAGTTTTTTATGCCTTTGAGGTCTTGTTGAGAATGTTTTTACCTGTACATATGTGTTGGAGTGTTGAACCTATGCCCTCTTCAAGGAGCCTCAAGATCTCTGGTCTAATTTCCAAGTCTTTGATCTATCTTGAATTAACTGCTGTGCATGAGGAGAAATTGAGGTTTATTTCCATTTTTCTGTATAAATAACCAGTTTTTCCAACACCAGTTGTTGAAAAAGCTCTTTTCTAGTGTATGTTTTTAGAACCTTTGTCAAAAATCAATTGGCCATAAGTGTGTGAATTTGTTTTTGAGTCTTCTATTCTGCTCCATTGGTCCATGCATCTGTTTGTGTGCCAGTACCATGCTGTTTTTATTACTATGGCTTTGTAGTATAGTTTAAAGTCAGGTACTGTGATTCCTGTATGTTTTTTGTTGCTGAGAACTACTTTGGCTATTCTGGGTTTTTTGATGTTCCATATGAATTTAAAAACTGATTCTTTATGTCTGTAATTAATGAACTTGGTAACTTATTGGGTATTGCATTAAATCTGTAGATCACTGTTGGAAGTATAGATAATTTTATGATATTTATTCTGCCTATCAATGAACATGGAAGATCTTTCCGTCTTCTAAGGTATTTTTCGATTTCTTTTTTTCAATGTTTTATAATTTTCTTTGTAGAGATCTTTAACCTCCTTAATTAAGTTTATTCCTAAGTATTTTATTTATTTTGTGGAAAATCCTTAGTGAAAGTCTTTTCTGGATTACTGTTGCAGTGAATTTATAGTTGGTACACATAAAAGCTTCCAATTTATTAAGATTGATTTTGTTCCCAGGCACTTTGCTAAATTTGTTGATCAGTTTTATGAACCTTTTGGTTGAGTTTGGATCTTCTAAGTATTGTATCATGTGATCTGCAAATAATAAAAGTTTGAGTTCTTATTTTCCTATATTTATTTCTTTGATTTTCTTTTCTTGCCTTATTTTTCTGGCTAAAGTATCAAGTACTATTTTCAAAAGAAGTGGTGATAATGGACATCCTTATTTTGTTTCTGTTTTTAGAGGAAATTTTTGAAGATTTTTTCCAATTATATAAAGGTTTTATAAAATTCACTTGAAAAACCATCTGGTCTTGGGCTTTTCATTGATGGGGCTATAAAACCTGTTAATGGTGATTAGGTTACAGTATGACATGCAAATAAGTGAAACGGAGAGATTTTACTATGATTTTCCTCTAAAACTAATAGAATAAACTATTTCTTTAGTTCAGCTGTGAAGATGTATCTGATAGCTGTTGATGTTAGATAATCAACTGCAAAGAAAATCTGATCAATAATAGGAAAAATGTAGGGACATTCTACCACCAAGCAACACCCCAGCCCTATTTTTTATTCTTTTTTTTGAAACAGGGTCTCACTGAGTTGCAAAGGGCCTCACTAAGTAGTAGCTGAGGCTCTGTAAACCACAATCCTTCATTCTCAGCCTTCTGAATGCTGGGATTACAAGCATGCACCACCACAGCTGGCTCTATTGGTTTATAAGTACAGTTTTTGTAGTACTAGGGACTGAACCCAGGGACATTCTACCTCTTAGCTACACCTCCAGTTCTCTTTTTTTATTTTTTATTAAAAAAAAAAGGTCTCACTAGGTTGATGAAAGTCACTGCTTGCTTAGGCTGTTCTCTAATTTGTGTATCTCCTATCTCTAGTGCTGGAATGAAAAATGTGTGCCACCACACCAGGCTTTCTACCGGTCTTTATACACAACCTGAAATAAGAAATTAAGAGAAGCGGCAACACATCTATGCCATTTATTTATTTAGCATATAAATGACTAACTTATTATGTTAATATGGGGTTGTCACATGGGAAAAATGCTTTAAAAGATGCATGCAAACTGGATGTGGTGTTGGATTCGCTGAGACAGGAGGGTCACAGGTTAGTGATCACAGATTAGTGAGGCCCTCTGTAATTTAGTGAGACCCTGTTTCAAAATAAAGAATAAAAAATAGGGCTGGGGGTTTAACTTGGAGTTAAAAAGTCCCTGGGTTCAATCTCCAGTACTACAAAAAAAAAAAGGGGGGGGGAATGCATGCAATAATAGTAAAATACTAGAATTTCTTGCAATGTTTTATTATTATCTTACTCTTTTTTATTCTCTACTCATCTGTGTCCAATTACCTCTTCAATATTTCATTATATCTACCTTGCTATAAGCAAATATATCTACCTTTGTTATAAGCAAAGTATATATATACACCCCCCTACTTCATATTTTATCAGTAAAAACTAAATTGAAAAGTGTTTACATTTCAATTAGCATAATAAAATGAAAGCAATTTAATGTATTAAAGTAAAATCTGTGAAGCCTTAAGTGAAATGTATCAGTTAAATATAATAGTATATAAAATTGGCCTTTTGTACTTGTGGTTTCTACATCCTTATTCAAACAACCGTAGAAAAAATATCTTTAAATTTTTTTTAAATTTGTGTCTGTACTTAACATGTACAGATTTTTGTCATTATTTTCTAAGCAGCACAATAAAACAACAATTGAAATAGGTTATATGCTGTCTTAGGTATTATATGTTATCTAGATATATTTAAAATATGTGGATGTTCATTGGTTATGAAAAATGCTAAGTATTTTTATAAAGGGCTTATAAAATGTTTAAGTTTTTGTAGAGTTTTATGTCTACAGGGGAATAGGACCAATTACCTACAGATACCAATGAAGGATGACTATATAGAGATATATCTATATAGAAATATATAGATATAGATAGATATAACATACCAAACCTCTGGGACACTTTGAAGGTAGTATTAAGAGGAAAATTCATAGCACCGAGTGATCACATAAGAAGAACAGAAGACCATCAAATAAATAACCTAATGAGATACCTCAAAGCCCTTGAAAACCAGAAACAATCTAACCCCAAAGCAATTAGAAGACAAAAATTATTAAAATCAGAACAGAAATCAACAAGGTAGAGAATATAACAATACAGAAAATCAACAAAACCAAAAGCTGGTTTCTCAAAAAAAAAAAAAAATTAACAAGGTAGATAAACCACTATTGGAAAACTATGAAACCAGCCAAAATGTCTATCAACAGATTAACGGATTACAAAATTATGGGACATGTACATGATGGAATTTTACTCAGTGATTTAAAAAACACAATTAAGCCATTTACAGGGAAATGGATGGAACTTGGAACATTATGTTAAGTGAAATTAGTCAGTCACAAAAACAATAAATTGGATGCTCTCCCTAATGTGCTGAAGCTAGGGAGAAAATGAATCAGTCATAGGAGGAACTCTAGACCCAGAAGGAGAGACTATAAATGAGCAACTAAGGGGACCTAACTGAGGGGATGGGAGAGGAGAGCAAAAAGTTCTCTAATGTACATGATGTACATTAACAAACATATCAATGTCAATCACTAAGCCAAACATGAGAGGGAGAGAAGGGGAGGAAATTGAGCAGGAATTAGGCAAGGGCTAATTGGATGATGTGTGCATGTATGTCTCCACCATCTTGTACCCCATTAAGATGTATGACTTCACTTTAGCAATAAAATTAAAAAAAAATAAATACAGCCGGGCGTGGTGGCGCACGCTTGTAATCCCTGCGCTTGGGAGGCAGAGACAGGAGGATCGTACAGGTTCGAAGCCAGCCGCGTGCAGGCTTAGGAGACCCTGTTTCCAAATAAAAATGTAAAAATAGGTCTGGGAGTGTAGCCCGGAGGTAGAAGGGCTTCCAGGAACCCCAGTACCACCCAAAAAAAAAAAATAATAATAATAATAAATAAAAATAAAAATAAAAAATAAATAAACACAAAAGAATTGACAAAATATAAATTAAAGTTTAAGAAAAGTATTAATATTTTAAATAGTTTACTTACTATGTATTTGGGAATAAATTTTCTGTAGAGTGTACAAAAATTATTTATTTTCAGTGCTGTCTACTAAGATAGGCATTTAGTTTAAAAATGTTTCTAACTTTAAGTCTATTATTATCCATTTTTGAAGCCCCCTTCATGACACTGACATTGGAGCAAATTATAATTTTGGTGTTTATATGTTTAAAACCTAGAGAAGAGCCAATATTAGCTACATCATCAATCAAAGCACAATGTCCATGTTATGGATTTCCTTACATATCATTCATCACATTTTAAGTAAAAACTAGAGAACTTAATTCATTATTACTTTGGTTTAGTTAAAATAAAAACATATTTTTGTAGTAAATAAAATATATTTCATTTTCACAAGGAATATTCTACTCATCAGTAGATAATTTATTTGTAAACTGAGCAAATATACCCTTTCATTATTCATAAGCTATTAAATTCATAAATAATTGGTTTCAAAAAATGACAATACTATCTAGTAGATATTAAATGGTTATTTAAAGAACATGACTTAATTATAAGTATATAAAAACCAGGTAATTCTAAGAATAAATTGTATATATAATTATAGTTTTTTTCTACATTTGTTTTTCTACATAAATAACTAAATAACATTTTTTACTATTCCTTTTGGCTAGAAATCCAATATGGCATCATTTTTTAATATAAATTTTAACAGCCGGGCATAGTGGCACACGCTTGTAATCCCCACGGTTGAGAGGGGGAGACAGGAGGATCGTGAAGGTTCAAAGCCAGCCACGCTGGCTTAAGAGACCCTGTTTCCAAGTAAGAAAAAAAAAAAGAAAAATAAAGAAACAACAACAACAACAACAAAAATGGGTCTGGGAGTGTAGCCCGGAGGTAGAAGGGTTTCCAAGAACCCCAGTACCACCAAAAAAAAAAAAAAAGTTTAACCTAGTTAATCTAATCCTGACAAAAGTACTAAGATATTTATATGCATACTATTGTTAGCATGTTACTTTTATATACGTGCCACATTTTATATACATGCCAAAAGCACTCACTTAAGCCTATGTTTGTGAGTCCCTATTGAAAATAAATAGCTTTTCTATTATTTAGTTTTCTAAAATTTCTTGTTTACATGCAGCAGAAAATAAGCCGTTTTATACAGTTTTAAATACATAAAGTCATATTATAGTAAAATTACATCTATGTATGTGCATACATACATACCGAGGCATCTGTAATCCACCATTCACCAGTATTCATGGGTGATTGGTTCTAGGACCTCCTACAAATATGAAAAACTGAAGATTTCAAGAGTTATGTAAAATAACATAGTATTTGCACAATACCTAGCACATCCTGCTTTATATCTTAAATCATCTTTAGATTATTTATAATACACAATACAATGTAAATGCAATGTAAATAGTTGTTATACTATATTGTTTAAGAAATAATGAGAAGAAATTATATACATGTTCAGTATAGATGCATTTTTCTAAGTACTTTTGACTCATTGTTAGTTGAATTCATAGATGTGGAGCCTGAAGATATAGAAGGCTGACGTGTGTGTGTGTGTGTGTGTGTGTGTGTGTGTGTGTGTGTGTGTGCATGCGTGTGTGTATGTTTTGTATATACATATAGATAACCATATAGGTGCATATATAATAGAACTGTACCAATAAGGCTCACCCTAAAAAAGTTTTACCACATGACATTAAAAAAATAAGAATTGTAATAAAACCTCTTACACTTTAACTTATCCAATATTATGCAACAAGTTTTCATATTCTCACTTCTAAATATACTTTTGTTCAATTGATAAAATAAACTCTAATTTCTGTTTTATATGTACTAATAGTCAGAAATTACAATATAAAATGAAGTCAAATGGTGAAAGGAAATTTCTATGGTTTAGCCTAATAACTCAACTCTAGAAATATCTTAAAAACTTTCAGTAAAGCTGTTTTACTGGTGTTTCTCTCAGATTCTGCTTCATTGCTCATTTGTAAAAACAAACATTTGCCATGAAGACATAACTGCCAATTCAGACTAAATAAGACAAATGAGATAATGAGACCAGAGGCACATTCGAGTTGACAAATCCAGCAGAATGCCCAGCTCTAAGTAAAAAAAGCCTTTCTTCCCTGCCAAAAGGTCTATATGCTAATACTAACTAATTTGCCAACCTTGGCCCCACATTGTTTGACAATAGCTGAGCATCCCAATTTGTTACAGTTGTGACATTAATTTGGATGTAAAGTGTAGCTCGATCTAGTAATCTATGCAACCTCTTAACCCAGCAACCAATCACACAGATGCATACTTTGTACAAAAAAAAAAAAGCTTAGAAAAGCAGAGGGAATTTTTATAGCCAAGTATATATTAATATCGAAAGGGTAATGGTATAGACACCATAAATGTGATTTTCAAAAGCTTTGTACACATCCTGATTACAACAATTCAGCATGCAATTTACATTGATGCATAGAATCGTTTAGAATATTTACGCTGAATACTTATTCAAATATCTGCATATTTTGTGAGGGAGGAGGGTACTAGAAGTTTAATCCAGGGTATTTCTACCTCTGAGCTATAGTCCTGGCCCTTTTTTATTTAGTATTTTGAAACAAGGTCTCTCAGAGATACTGAATGCATACTTCAAACTGGCAATTCTGTCTAAACCTCACAAGTACTAAAATTAAAGGCATGCACAATGACACACAGCTTCAAATATTTGTATCAGCCACCAGTTTTGATGGATTTTGAAAACTGAAAATTCAGTATTAAAAATATTTTGTATTATATATGTTTCAAATGGAGTATCTACTTTATGTTTTTTGCTTGTTTGTTTGTTTTCTGTACTAAGGATGGAACCCAGGGGAATTGTTGCTTCAAGCTACACCTCCATCCGTATTTTTTAGTCTTTTTATTTTTGAAACAGGGTCTTACTGAGTTATGAAGGGTCTAAGTAACTGAGGCTGTCCATGAACTGTGACCCTCCAGTCTCAGCCTCCCGAATGCTGGGATTACAAGCTTGCACTACCACACCCGACCTCTAATTATGTTTTTAAAAGTATAGTCCTATGTATTACTTCTGACATACCTTGATTTTGTGGATTAAAGAAGAAATGAATTTTTAGCTTGAAGAAATCTCATATTTTAAAAACTCCAGAAAAATAGGTATTCAGAAATAAAGCAAGCTTTATTTAATTAATTATTTATTTATTTATTTATTTATTCAGAAATAAAGCTTGCTTTATTTCTTTGAAAATTGTTCTAGGTTAAGTAATTTAAAACTATAGTTATATTTTGGGAGGAAAGATAATAAAAGATGCTTATTTTGAATGAGTAGAGATTGGTATAACTCATTATTGAAGAAGCAGAATGAAAAACTCAAGACTCTATTTCACACTTTGTAAACCACCCTGATATTTTCAGTTACTGAGAGGCAGTTTAGAATAAATGTATAATACTTTATAATTATAAAATTATACTGATCTTTCCATTATGTAATCGATTAAGGAAAAGTATTTGCTTTCCATGAACAAATCACATCAATAAAGCAACAATTTATCAAACACTGATTTGGGCAAAGATTTTTTTTTCAATTAATGGCAATAATATTTAAAAGTTTCTTTAAACAGATACTTTTAAAAGAAATAAAACAAATGATGAATAATTGTATAAAATAAAAATGTTCAACTTATTTAGTCATTAGAGCAATTCAAACAAAAATTTTACTGAGATTCTATCCATCCCAGTCAGAATGACTACCATCAAAAATATAACAATTGTAATTATAATAATAATAAATGCTGACAAAAAAGTAAAAAAAAGGAATCCTAATGTGTCATTGGTAAGAATGTAATTTAGTATATCTATAATGAAAATTAGTATGGAGTATCCTTAAAAACTGAAAATAGAACTATCATGCAATCTATCTATACCACTTCTGGGTATACACCTAGAGGAATTAATGTCAGCATATCATAGATCTACTGTGTATCCTTATTTATTGTGGCACAATTTGCAAAAGCAAAGTCAGGGAATTGGCCTAGGTGCCCATCAATGGAATGTTATTCAACCATGCAGAGAAAATAAATTATGTTATTTACAGGAATATAGGTAGAACTGGACATCATGATGTTAAGTACAGTAAGTTAGACTTGGAAAATCAATATATCATATTTTTTTCTCACATTTGGAATCTTGGGGAAAAAAGAACACCTGAAAGTAACAGAGATACTATAAGAGAGCAGGAAATGTGAGACAATTCAGATTGAGGCAGGGAAGGGTATGAGAAGGTAATAGAAGATGGATATAATCAAAGTATGTCATTTGTGGTATATGTATAAATATACCACAATGAAACCCATTATTCTGAATAATTAAAATGTACTAACAAAACAAATAAGTTTTTAAATTTTTATAACATTTTATATAACTCATAAAACAGTGCTTGTATAAACATTCACACAAAGTTGCTAGAGAGAATACAATTTTAAAAAATGTCCTGAGTTTTTGTTATATTCAATTTTCTAAGGATGCACTCAAATCAATGGTAGAATGTAGACATTAGGCGATATTTCATTATCTTTGGTAAAACTATTCTCATTATTTGTCTTCTCACAGTGTTAACTCTGATATCCACTTTGTGCAGGGTTTGCTCTCACTAGGATGTCAGAAAAACATTAAGGCTGGATCTTACAAGAGACAAGTATTTACAAACAGCAAAAAATCTCCTGGGCCCCCACCATACCTGCACAGCTCGAGGACCTCTATTGGGGGGTCTCAAGAGCTCCTCACAAGCAAGAAACAACAACCTTTGAGGGCAAAGGTAGAACAAATATTTTTAAAAAATGAAAGCCTTTCAATTTAATATACAATAAATTTATACAAGATATATGAGCAGACTTCTGGGATAATGGAAACTTAGGAAAGCAGCACATCTCAGTCCTGCTGCACTAGATCTTTATCTCCCTGAAAATAACGTCTTGGCAAGAGAAAGAAACCAGCATAAAATTAAATAGACCGACAAAGACCGAACGATGGCTGAAACAAACTAAAAGAAAAACATAAGACTGAAAAGTACCTGCCCAATGCTGAAGTCTGTGGTTGTCAGGGCCATTAAGGCACCATATAGCCTAACTGCACTGAGACTACTGGCACTATGTCCTCCAGAGACCCCCAGCAAAAATGCCAATGACCTGAAGCAAAGTAAGCAGCTATAGAATTAGAAGCATCAGAATTGTAAGCAGTCAAGCTCCTTCTCCCACACTCCACAGAGATCCACTGCCCAGATGCCATTCCATGCTACAACCTGCAGCAGCAGCAGCCAAGCTCACTGCATTCTTCAAAGATCCAAAGCAGGGCTCAATAACACCCTAAGTGAACTAGTTGTACCACAGGATACTACCCTGAAGAGCTGCAGGGCTCTCCCAGAAAACAATAGACTCATAGGGTCTAAGACTTTTTCACCCTGGTGAAGGTGGGGTTAGAATCTGCTCTCCTACACAACAGATACATGGATTAGTAGAAAATATCCAGGACCAATCAGGCAAAGAGGCCTACTGACTGTAGGGCACAGTGCCCTATTAGGGCATCTGGAAATCCCCACAAACCACCCAATCATGGGGACCATGGAGGCTGGGGACCAGTCATATTTGTGGAGAATGTAAACTCCTATGTATACATTGGGTCTGGAACCAGCAGTACCTTCCACCTACATAGGTGGGGAGAGATGCAGGCTCAGGGTCTGTTGAAAGCATGGAGACCTCTGCCTAACACTAGATCCAGCCCCAGTGATACAGACCACCAGCAGAGACTGAGAGAGTCTCTGAGACAGGTCCTTTTTGAGAGCTCAGAGACCCAGGTTTGCAGCAGGAAAGGTGTCAGTTGCACTCAGAGCTTGCATGGACACAGAGAGACACTAGGCCAGGGTTCCAGTGACTAAAGGAGACCAAAATGCAGGGCTATAAAGTGACATCATTGCTATACGTTAGAGAGCAAACGAGAGTGCTTGGGATATGCTCAAGAACTTATTATGAAATGTGAACTCTAAAAGACTGAAAGAATTTATGCAGCCCCAGGAGGACTGCAGAAGCTAAGTGTGTTCAGTATTCTATATTTGTAGGGTTGTTTAGTTTTTGTTTTTTTTCTCTATGTGTGTTTGCTTCTTTGTTTGTTCTCATCCACACCCCTTTTATAAGCTTCTTCATATCTACTCTCTTCTTTCTGTACTTTTTCTTTTTTTTTCTGTTCATCTTGTATTAAATACACTTCATATCAAAATACTAAATAATCTATTGATCAACAAATTCAATAATGCCTGGATACAAAATCAATCTTAAAAAATTAGAAACTTTCCTATATGCCAACCATAATACCACTGGAAAAAAATCAAGAAAACACTTTCACTCAAAATATCCCACAAAAATAAAATACTTAGTAATAAAGCTAACAGAGCTGGTAAAAGACATCTACATATAAAATTATAAAATATTGAAAAAAGAAATCAAAGATGATCTTAGGAGATGGCAAGATCTTTCATGTTCTTGGCAAGGCAGAATAAATATCATCAAAATGGCTATTCTTCCAAAAGTGATATACATATTCAATGCAATACCCATTAAGTTACCAAGGTCATGCCTCAAAGACACAGAAAAATCAGTCTGTAAATTCACTTGCAACAACAAAGCAACAACAACAACAACCCAGAATAGCCTAAGTAGTTCTCAACAACAAGAACCACACAGAAGGAATTATATAATCTGACTTCAAATCACACTACAAAGTAATAGTAATAAATTTAGCAAGGTATTGGCAAAAAAAAAAAAGACACATAGACCAATCAAGTGGAATAGAAGACTCAGAAACAAATCCACACGCTTATGCCCAATTGATTTTTGACATAGGGGCCAAAAACATACACTGAAAAACTATCTTATTCAGTAAATAGTGTTGCTAAAACTGGTTAACCATATGCAGAAAAATGGAAATAAACCCCACTTCTCACCCTTCACAAAAGTCAATTCAATATGGTTCAAAAACTTGGAAATTACACCAGAGACCTTGCAGCTCTTGAAGAGGGCATAGGTCCAACACTTCATCACAAAGGCACAGGTAAAAACTTTTTCAACAAGACCCCAAAGGCACAAGAAATTAAAATGAGAATCAATACCTGTTGTTGCATTAAACCAAAGATCTTCTATACAACAAAGGAAGCTATCAAGAAACTCAACAGAAGACTTCCAGGAAGATGGCGACCAAGAAAAGCAGTGTTTACGAGTCCTGCTAAAACTCGATCTCTGTTGCCACAAAATCAGCACTATTCATAGCCAGAAAACACCATCAGCAGAGAAATAAAAAATGTAAACACAAGGGACAGAGAAAAAAAAGACTAGAAGAACAACCAGAGACCAGAAATCAAGCCCGCAATGTGGCAGCAGAGCCACGCCAGCCCCATCTTTCCTCCCAGCACCAGGCTCCAGAGAGGTAAACAAGGAGCTGAAGTGAGCAGCTGTGGATCATCTGGGTGTAATACAGAAATTCTTTCAGTACAATAAATGTCTAAAACTCCCAGTGGCCAAACTCATCACACCTTCCAGGGACTCAAAACGGAGCTCAAAACCAGAAAAGAAATACGCCAGCCTCACGGCTGAGGGCATGGCAGTGGTGCCATATTGCCAGCAGTGCCAGCCTCATGGCCGAGGGTGTGGCAGCGATGCCATATTGCCAGCAGTGACAGTGAGTTCACCGCTCCCCACCACAGCTCCAGATCTGCACGCATAATAACCATGAGTGTAATTGCAGAACCTAAAGGAGAAATCTCTGTACTGCACTCCCAGGGACTTGTGTAGCTTTGATAATCTCCTTGGGATGGATATTTTGCAGTCCAACCCAGTGAAGGAGTAGCAGTGGCAGAGATACCATACCCTAGTCACAGCTCCCCATGGGAAAATGCCCAACCCGGCACCCCCATGGTCTCGTGCAGCCTTGATTAACTCCTTGGGTATGAGATTAGTGATACAACCCAGTAAAGGAGTAGTGGTGGCTGAGATTACAAAGACTTGAGATACAGAGCACCCTAACTGAAGTCGTAGTGACCCAGGGAAGGCACAAAATTCTAAAACCATGGGAAAGAGGAACAAGAGAGCAATGAATGCCCACAACCCCTTATTATCAGAACCTGATAACACAGAAATTCAGAGATCTCCAGAAGATCAAATCAGGAATATAACTGTAGAAATAATACAGGACTTTCGAAAAGAATTTAGAGAGAGTCCAAAAGAAATAAAGGAAGAAATAATTGAGATAAAGGCCTCAATTCAAAGTATAAACAATTAGACCACACGGAGAATAGAATCTCGCTCCTAGAAGATGATCACTCCAAAAATGAATGCATAATTTATAACTTAGAAAAAAAATCAGACAGCAGGAATCTGACCTTGAAGAAATATGGGCCCATTTTAAGAGAGCTAACCTAAGAATAATCGGAATAGAGTAAGGAAAAGAAGGTGACACCAAAGGGATCAATAATCTCTTCAAATAAATAATAGCAGAAAATTTTCCAAACATAGAGCAAGAGGTTGATACATAGGTCCAGGAAACTTATAGAACTCCCTTTAGACAGGATCAAAGAAGAGGATCCCCACGCCACATAATTGTCAAAATGACCATGTGGAAACCAAGCAGAGAATCTTAAAGGCAACAAAAACAAAAGGCCAAGTGACATTCAGAGGCAAAAGAATTAGAATAAATCCAGACTTCCCAAACCAAGTCATGAAAGCCAGAAGGGCTTGGAGTAACATATTCCAAACTCTGAAAGAAAACAACTTCCAGCCAAAAATTTCCCACCCAGCAAAACTGTCTATCAAATTAGATGGGGAAATAAGAAGCTTCCATGACAAACAGAAAGTGAAGAAATTTATGTCTTCAAAACCAGCACTAGAGAAAATACTCAGATATTAACTATAAAGAAGAAATAGGTAATATACACCAGAACCAGAGAAACAAGATTTTCCATCCAGCAGACAACTAAGCAAAGAAGAATATATCCATGTGTTTATAGGTTAAAATCTTTGGAGATTCATTATTTATTTCAGTCTTTTACCTATTTCTAAATTGCACTTCTAAATTGTCTTGTTTGCTTTTATTGTTGCTAATTTTTAGAATTTCTATTTGGAATATTAATATACCTTCAGATATAGCATTTGGAAATATTTTATCCCATTCTATCAGTAACTTTTAACTCTGTTTATATTGTCTTTGGCTGTACAATATTTTTTTTTTAGGAAGCTTGTTTATTCTTTTGTTACCTGTGCCTTTGAAATCATATCCAAGAAATCACTGCCAATTTCAATGTTGTGAAGTGTTATGATGTAGGTTTTCTTCTAAAAGTTTATAGTATTAAGATTTACATTTATGTCTTTTATCTATTTTGAGTTAATATTTGTATATGGTATTAGGTAAGGGTCCAATTTTATTATTTTTCACGTAATTATTATTTTTCAACAATATTTAGTGAAAATATTATTTTTCCTTTACCAAATGTTCTTGGAAACTTTGTCAAAAATAACTTGACCATATATGGAAGAATTTATTTCTAGCCTTTTGATTTTACTCCACTGGTTAATATATCTGACTTTATAGCAGTACTACACTGTTTCAATTATTGTAGCTCTATAAGGTTTGAAATCAGAAAATGTACATCTTCTAGCTTTGTTCTTTTTGAGATTGTTTTGGGTATTTAGAGTTCGCATTTCATGTTATGATAGATTTTTTCTGAAAAAAAAAAGTGCAATAGTTTTACCTTAAAAAAAAGAAAGAAAAAATATCCTCTGGTAAGAAAGAAAGCAAAAAAGAAATACTGAAATGTTATCTCTAAGTGATCAAAAGTTTGATATCAGACAAATGAATCTGTTATGTGAGATTATCATTGTTAATTTTGGATAAATTGCTATAATATTAGATGTCAACCACTAAGCCAAGCATAGGAAGGAATGATGGGGAGGGAATGGGATGGGGATTGGGTAGGGGCTAACTGGGTGGTGTGTGCATGTATGTCTACACAAGTTTTTATTCCATTATGTATGAATACAGTGCACCAATAAAAAAATTTAAAAAAGAACCTCAACAGAGAGTCAACAGAAGGGAAACAATTTCTGTCAACTACTCCTCTGATAGAGGACTAATATCTAGAATACACAAATAACTCAAGAAAGTCTCTGCTAAAAAACAAATAGTCTGATCAAAAAATGGGCAAGTGAACTAAATAGACACTTCACAAAAGAAAACATTCAAATGGCCAAATAATGTATAAAAAATGCTCAGCATCATTAGCAATCAGAGAGATGCAAGTCAAAACTACCCTAAGATTTCACCTAATTCCAATTAGAATGGCAATCACTCAAAATGCAAAACAAACAAAACAATGCTGGCAAGGGGATGGAGAAGTGGAAACCTTAATGCATTTTTTGAATTAAAAATTAGTGAAACCACTCTGGAAAACTGTATCGTATATCCATACCGAAGAATAGGAGCAAATCTACCATATGATCTGTACTTGTGGGTATCCATCCAAAAGAATGAAAATCAAATTACCAAACTAATGCTTGCATATCTATGTTATTAGCTGCACAATTCACAATTGTCAAATTATGAAACCAGCTAATATGTCCATCAATAGATGAATGGATTACAAAAGTATTGGATATGTACATAATTGAATTATACTCAGCCATAAAGAACAAAATTACATTATTTGTGGGGACATGAATGAAACTGAAGAACATTAACTGAGATTAGTCAGTCAGAAAAAGTAAGAAATCAGATGCTCTTTCCAATATGGAGAAGCTAGGGAGGAAAAGTGTCATAGGAGGAACTCTAGATAAGGAAGGAGAAACCACAGATGAGCAAATAAGGTGACCTAACTGAGAGCAATGGAAGAAGGAAAGAGAGAAATTCCCTAATGTACATAATGTACATTCACAAACATATCAAAGTCAATTTCTAAGCCAAACATGTGAAGGAGGAAGGGAAGAGAAATGGGGTAGAAATTGAGGAAGGGCTAAATGAGGGATATGTGCATGTATGCCTCTACTATTCCGTACCTCATTAAGATGTATGACTAAAATACTCCAATTTGCCCGGCGTGGTGGCGCACGCTTGTAATCCCCGCACTTGGGAGGCAGAGACAGGAGGATCGCGCAGGTTCGAAGCCAGCCGCGCGCTGGTTTAGGAGACCCTGTTTCCAAAATGAAAATGTAAAAAATAGGTCTGGGAGTGTAGCCTGGAGGTAGAAGGGCTTCCAGGAACCCCAGTACCACCAAAAAATAAATAAATAAATAAATAAATAAATAAATAAATAAATAATAAATAAAATACTCCAATTAAAAAAAATTAAGATATAGCAGCAAAACTACCTTAAAGCTACAAAACGTAGAATATAGGAAGTATTTTGTATTTCTTTTTTTTAATTTATTTTTTTATTTTATTTTTTATAACAATTTTTATTGAACATAAATAGTATACATTTACAATATATTTGGTGCCCTCTCCCCCCCGCCCCCATCTTCCCTTCCCCACTCCCACCAATGGTTGTCCAGGTTAACCATGTCTTATTTATAATTTTACACATGTTCAGGTGTAGACAGTATTTTGTATTTCTAATCTTGTATATATCGTAGAAAAATTACAAGTTAAAAATATAATCCATTTGATTAACATGCATTAAAATAATCCTTAAATATTTAACTATGACATCAACTTCTATTTTGCTTGACACATAGAGTTGAAATAAGCTTAGAGGTTTTGGGAACTCACTTTTAGACAAATATTAATGCAATACGTGAGTATTTTCTATCACAAATGTGGTTGACAGCCGGGCGTGGTGGCGCACGCTTGTAATCCCCGCGCTTGGGAGGCGGAGACAGGAGGATCGCGCAGGTTCGAAGCCAGCCGCGCTGGCGTAAGAGACCCTGTTTCAAAAATATAAAATAGGTCTGGGAGCGTAGCCCGGAGGTAGAAGGGCTTCCAGGAACCCCAGTACCACCAAAAAAATAAAAAAAAAATAAAAAAAAAGAACAAATGTGGTTGACAAAGTCTCAAAAGACTCACACGTGTTTCCCACCTTAATATTTGTGCCTGGATGCAATTTCTTTACCTTCATTATTGGCTGAACTGATTGACTCATTTATAATGGATATAACCGAAGTACTGGAGTTACAGACATGTGCCACCACACCCAGATTAGATTACTGTTTAGTTCTTCAAAATTCTTTTAAAAGCTGGGCGTGGTGGTGAACACTTGTAATCCCCATGCTTTGGGAGGCCAAGACAGGAGGATCGTGCAGGTTCGAAGCCAGCAGTGCTGGCTTAGGAGACCCTGTTATCCAAATAAATCATATAAAATATGTCTGGGAGTGTAGCCCGGAGGTAGACAGACTTCCAGGAACCCCAGTACCACCAAAAAAAATAGAAGTTCTTTTAAAAAGATTAAGAATGTTCTTCTCAATAACAAAAGCTTTAGTAAATATAGTCTTTTTAATATAGCTCTATTAACAAAAGTCTAGAGTACTGATACAATTTGGATCTTAAATGTGCCCCAAATGTTCTTGTTTTGGAGGCTTGGTTCTGAAGAAGATGCAATAGGAAGTTTGTGGAAACTAACAGGTGTGGTTTAGAGGAAGTTTCTTAAATCTAGTGGCTTGACATAAAGAGGGTTTTTGCATTCTAGTTCATTTCACTTCCTCCTTTGCTTTCTGGCCAAGAAGCAGGAAGTTTTTACCATGTATGACTTCCATGATATGCTGCCTTACCATGGGCCTAAAATCAAGACCAACCAATCATGGATGGAACATCTGAAACAATGACCCCAAATGAAGGTTTTTTTTGTTTGTTTGTTTGTTTTTGTAAATTGATCATCTCAGGCATTTGTCATAGATATAAGAAGCTGACTGACACAAATACAGAGAACTATCAAAAAAGACATTTATTGTGCTGATTTATATATGGAGATTAACCCAAATAGCTTAACCAGGAACCCACACAGTTTTTAAAAAACAAAGAGAACAAGCAAAAATATGTTTGCTGAAAGATGGCTATCTTGGACAGAAAGAAACAGTAAGTAAAAAAATGAAAAGAAATGTTGGATCTTCAAAAATCTAATACCAGGATGTAAGTAACAAAAACTATGCAACAACAAACGCCTCATCTTTTTGAAAATCAAAGGATAACTCAAAGAGAATAACCAAGAAACCGAGGGTAAATTGAAAGGAATAGTGTTTTATTTCCAACCCTTGATACCTGATCAAAGAACTTCTAATATATTTCTGTCTACATTTCAGAATCACTAAGAATTAGACATTTTTAGTGCCTCACTTTTCAAACTTTTTACTAGGAATATTACAGAAGTTGCCTCATGTCTGGCCCTCATGTTAGAAGTGTGGGGCACAGGATGCAGTCACATGCTATATAATAATGCCATTTCAGTCAACATGGCCTCATACACAACAGTGGTCCCTTGGAATTTTATGTTTAATGACATCAAATTGTCTTCAATTGTGTAAGCACACTCAGTTATGTTTGCAAAACAAAATGGCCTAATGACATATTTCTCAGAACAAAAGCCAGTTGTAAAGTGATACATGGTGGTAATTTATTTCTTTTAGTTTCTGAAGTCAATGATTAAAGAAGACACACAGGCAGACATTTGCTCAAATGACAATGAAGTAGAGCTATTCTCTTCGGAAATATAAAACCTTCAAATAAAAATTTCCCTAGGCAGATTAATAGTTGTTACTGCACTAAAAGAGGAACACTATTCAAAGATCTGTAGTTAGGGAACTACTCAAGGAGTCTCATGCAGAACTCAACCTGCTTTAGATGGTGAAAGTACAGATTTTGCTGGTAATATAATGAGTGTAAAAAATCTCAATTATATTAAATATGTGTGAATAACATAAATAAATGAGAGCCAAAGATTCAACTATTGAGAGCATTTCTCAGATAACCCCTGATAAACCCCACTCTTGGTATTAGTGTGTTTGTATAATCTTTTACTCTTTAATGTGTGTTGTACCTAATGACTCCCCTCTAACATACAGTATGTAGCAAAAGTAATGGAATGTCACTTCTGAGATTAGATTACAAAACACTAACTTCTGACTCTCTTGACTTTTTTTTACTCTAAGAAAAGCAAGATGCCATATTGTGAGCTGCCCCATGGAGAGGCCCACATGTCATGAACTTGATATTTCCAGCCAACTGTCAGAAGGTTCTACAGTCTGCCAAAATCCAAGTGAGTTTACTTGGCAACTCCCCATTTGGACATTGAGATGACCACAGTCCTGGTCAGCATCTTTACTGAACTTAGTAAAAGACCCTGCTGAATCAGAAGCACCAGGATAAGCTGTGCTCAGATTAATGATCCAAATAAACTATGAAATGATAAATGTGTGGTGTTTTAAGCTGCTACCTTTGAAAGTACTTTGTTATACAGTAATAAATAACAAAAGTGTATATTATTCAAGTTATTATTGTGTAATTCATATTTGAGATATCTGTTCACAAATAGGTACTAAAATATGCTCATTTATATTTTCCAAGATAAAAAGAAGAAAACATAGAATTCACTCACATTTATGAGTATGTACTTTGTTAGTTCGGTTTTTCGTCTCACTTTATATAATCACATTGAATTTCTGTGTAATGTATATTAACTTCACTTTACTATTATGTAAGTGGCCTAAAAGAAGTTAAATAATTAGCCTAGACAATAACTAATACATATTTAAGTTAGTTTTTAAGTAGAAATATTTAGAATTCATATATGTTCTGCTACGTAATACTACATCTATTGGTCTTCTCTGTTTTATACATAGAAGCTCTTAAAAAGAATTGCCTGCATGGAAGTCTTTTTTGGGCTCTACATCAGTGAGTCTGAGCCTTATATCCTTCCTATATTGGTCTTCTTCATTATCACCAAATTAACTTCAGGTTCTGCTATTGAGTTCATACATATTTGTGTTTAATATTTGAACTGCACAGCAGGCTCTGACATATGAGTCAAATTGTAGTAATACAAAATCCCTCATATATAAGCAAATGTTCTAACAGTGTGACATCCCAGTGTGTGGATGTCTAATGCCTATATATTCAAATATTATACAATGGCATGTAAGTGCAAATCAAAGATTGATTCTTCTTCAAATGCCAGCATAAGAACTCAACAAGTGCAGCTAACCTGTAAACTTTTAACCAAAAAAAAGAGAAAAAGAGAGAGAAAGAGAGAGAAAGAGAGAGAGAGAGAGAGAGAGAGAGAGAGAGAGAGAGAGAGAGAGAGAAGAGAAGAGAAGAGAAGAGAAGAGAAAGAAAGAAAAAGAAGAAGAAGAAGAAGAAGAAGAAGGAGGAGGAGGAGGAGGAGGAGGAGGAGGAGGAGGAGGAGGAGGAGGAGGAGGAGGAGGAGAAAGGGAGGGACAGAGAAAAAAAGATTTTTAATGACCAATGTCAGCAGACTCATTAGAGAGTGCTGTACAACATATACCTCTGGAGTATTCAAAAATAATTTCCAGAAAAGTTCCTACTAACACTTTTTGAAAGGAAATGATGCTATGGGTCTTCCCCTAGAACAAATATAACTTGTATTATTATCTTGCATTGCCACTCTTGAGCACATAAATGGATTTAAAAAATTACTGGGTGACTTCCTCTGCCACCAAGTGGCATTGTCAACATAATTTACTTTATAATGTAAGACTATAATATATTAATAAATAAATAAATATAAAAGACATCAATAAAATAAATATAAATAATATAATATAATATAAATAATATAAATATAATATAAATAATATAATATATATAATATAATATAAATAATATAATATAAATAATAAAAAATACATATAAAAGACATCAATAAAATCTTTAAAGAAAGAAAAATCATCAAACATTTCTGGTGCCACCATTCACTTTCACTTTCAGATTCCTTTCCTTTTAAGCTACAGCTTCCTCTTGTTTTCAGTGTTCCCTAGATCTCCCTACCTGGCTTAAATTGAGTAGTTTTGACACAGTTATCAACAATAAAAACATGTCAAAATGAGTATCAGCACTGAAGCTTTCTCATTCATTCATTATTATGGTTTGATTTGTGGGCAATAGCTGAATCTCTCCCACCTAGCAAAGTCAGGCCAATAAAATGCAATTGTAACTCAATAATGTTTTTGGAATAAATGCACAGAGGTGTGAAATCTGAGATAATACTATATGGCAACTTATCTCTTGACTTATGACAACAAATTGTAGAATTGTGTAAGTAGGATGGTATCATACCATACAAAAGAAATAACCCTTGAAGTGAAATGAATGAGTGGTACTATGGTACAACCTCTAACACATTCATTATTACTTCTACACAGTCAAAGATCGCATGTTATATACATTCTATTTAGTATTAAGTATAGTCTTAAGTATTATGCAGGTAAGCTTTCTGTTTCTTTATCATATTTTAGCATACCTTTTAATAGAGCTATTTAATTTCATATCAAACTACTATTTGGAAAGTGAGAGTGAAATATAATCAAACAACATTATAATTTTAGGTCTTAACTATATTTCATTCATTTTGAATGAGTGAAATCCCCTTAATCAGAAAAAATATATCTAAATTCTCCAAATTGAAATAATACACATTGTTCTCTTTTTTGGTAACATTTTAACGATTGTTTTGGTAGATAAATTTATAATAAAATTTGTGAATGTCAAAATGCTTATAGGAACCCTTAGAAATATTCTGTAGTATATAAAAAAGTGGTCCAATATAGTTCACCTGATAATCATTATTATGCTGATATATAATAATTATTATACTGATTATACTTGTCATACATATGATATGAAAAGTAAAATAAAAATATTCTCTTGTTATCATTCTAAAGAATCATAGGCTACTGTTGGAACAGGAAAGGACAAACTATGTTTTCATTTAGCCCAGCTGCATCACCAAATAGCCCCTTCAACAACTCATTTATTATATTTAATATGCTACTTCAAATATTATTTTATTTTATTTTTTTCATATATTATTTTATTTATATATGGAACATATTGAAAATGATGTACATTTAGATTGTGCTTCATGCCCTTTCACCCTCATTCTCCTTCCCCCTCCCAATAAAGAGTGTCCAGGTTAATCATGCTATATTTATACTATTACACATATTTAAATGTAGCTCCTCCATTGAACAACCTCAGCTTTCTTCCTCTCCTATCCTTCCATTCTAGCTTTGCTGAGATTTCCCCTCCATCATCTGGAGTCCCTCTGGTACTACCACTACTCCCTAGCTTGAGCATATTAGAGAAAACATATGTCCCTTCTCTTTCTGTGCTTGACTATTCTTTAACATAATGTTCTCCAGTTTCTTCCATCTTCTTGCAAATGCTATTATTTTATTCTTCTTTATAGCTGAATAGAATTCCATTGTGTGTATTTCCCATAGCTTTACAGTCTATCTGTTGATGAAGATCTAGGTTGGTTCCATATTTTGGCTATTACAAACTATGCTGCTATGAACATGGGTATGCATATCTTAATGTAGTTCTCTGATTTCAAGCCTTTGGAAAGATACCCAGGAGTGGTATAGCCCCATCGAATGGTGGATCTATTCCCAGTTTTCTAAGGAATCTCCACACTGATATCCATAGAGTTTGAACTAGTTTGCACTCCCACCAACCATGTAAAAGAGTTTCTCTTTCCCCACATCCTCGCCAGCATTTGTTGTTTGATTTCTTTATGCTTGCCACTCTGATTGGGGTTAGATGGAATCTCAGTGTAATTTTGATTTGCATCTTCCTGATGGCTAGTGATGTTGAATATCTTTTCATGTATCTATTGGCCATTTGTATTCCTTCTTTTGTGAAGTGTCTGTTCAGTTCAGTTGCCCATTCCTTGATTGGGTTGTTTGTTTTTCTAGTGTATTGTCTTTTGAGCTCTTTGTATATTTTGGTTATTAGCCCCCTATCAGAGTGGTGGCTGGTAAAGATCTTCTCCCATTCTGTAGGCTTCCTCTTTAGGTTATTGATGGTTTCCTTTGATGAGAAGAAACTTTTTAGTTTTATGCAATCCCACTTGTTAATTCTTACTTGAATTTCCTGCACTTTGGAAAACCCAAAGCCAACATTATATTGAGTGGGGAAAAACTGCAAGAATTCCATTTAAAGTCAGGAACTGGAAAAGGATGCCCATTATCACCTCTCCTTTTCAATATAGTCCTTGAGACTCTTGCCACAGCAATAAGACAAGAGAAGGAAAACAAAGGAATTCAAATAGGAAAAGAGGAATTAAAACTATCCTTATTCGCAGATGATATGATTCTTTATCTAGAAGATCCAATGAACTAAACCAAAAGTCTTCTGGAGATGATTAACCAATTCAGAAAAGTTGCAGGATACAAAATCAACCTAAAGAAATTAGTTGCTTTTCTTTATGCCAACAATGACTCCACAATGAAAGAAATAAAGAAAACTACTCGATTTACTATAACCTCTAAACCAATAAAATACCTAGAAGTAAACCTAACCAAAGATGTAAAAGACCTCTATAGAAAAAACTACAAAACATTAAAGAAAGAAATTGAAGAAGACTTTGGAAAAATGGAAAGATCTCCTTGCTCATGGATAGGCAGAATTAATATCAAAATGGCCATTCTGCCAAAAGTGATCTATAGATTCAATGCAATCCCCATTAAAATACCAACAACATTTCTCATAGACCTGGAAAAATCAGTTATGAATTTTGTATGGAGAAAGAAAAGACCCAGAATAGCCAAAGCAATTCTCAGCAACAAGAACCAGGCAGGAGGCATAACAATCCCAGACTTCAAATTATACTATAGAGCAATAGTAGTAAAAACAGTGTGGTACTGGCACAACAATAGGCAGACTGACCAGTGGACCAGAATAGAAGATAAACAAACCCACACGTCTATAGTCAACTGATCTTTGACAAAGGGGCCAAACTCATATGCTGGAGAAAAGACAGCCTTTTCAACAAATGGTGCTGGGAGAACTGGCTATCCATTTGTAGAAAGTTGGATCTGAATCCTTACTTCTCATCATGTACAGGTATCAACCCGAGATGGATCAAAGATTTAGAAATTAGACCAGAGACTGTGAAGTTATTAGAGAAATGCATAGGATCAACACTCTAACATATAGGCACAGGCAGTAACTTTCTCAACAAATATTATTTTAAATACCACATTTCAGACCCTTGAGTAATTCTTTCTAGGCTTTTGTCGAGCATGGCACACATTGATTTTTTTTTTTATTATTTGGAGACCCAGAATTCCTTCTAAAATAAGTGAAGTTAGTTTTAATTTGCCTATTGTCTATCATACATTTAACTAATCAAAGAAGTAAAGGATACCACTACTGTCCAAGAATCTGTACATGTCCACATACATCCACTTAGAATAAATGTCTAATTCTTCTGTAAAAGCAAAATTTACTATTGTGAACAATCCACCCTACTTTACAGATGTATATTTCTATTTTTCTGAAAGCTATTTTCTCCAGTAGATTAATTACTGATATTCCAACTTTCCTAAGAGATGCTAAAGGTAGGATATTTTTCTTCCATTATTTTATCAAGAAGAGTTTCATATCACCAGATTATTCAGCAATTGGGTATGGTGAAGGAATATCTCAGAGCTGAATAATTATCAGGTAAATGTTATCAAAACATACAATTTTCTTCTTGAGACATCATCTTCATCTTCTTGAGACTTCAGTATGCCACTCTAAAGATTTATATGCATACACAAACACAAACACACTTACATACATATTGCATGCACATATATACAATATGAAAACAAACACATATACAGTTTTTATTGATGGATTCTGTTAGATAACAATTCTGCTACAACCTCCACTGTCTTTATCAGTTTCAAGCATGTCCCTTTTGTCTTCTGTTGCTCTTTCTTTTAATTATTCTAAACTTTTTTTCTCATCCTTAAACACCATATAGATAAATAAGAAAGCAAATCCTCCAATGTATCTTACATGTTGTGAGTGATGGAAGACTTCTCTACTAGAGCACACACCAAGTCAATTGTTTTTATTTAAAACAGCAGCAGCAATTGGCAGTGTTCAGTTACTCTAGTAGCCTATAATGAAAGGTCATAGACACAGGATGTGACTTGGTCCACAAAGCTCAATGTATGTGGTAAGTTGATGAAATGCCTAATCTCATGATCATTTGGACATTATGGTCTCAGGTACAGCACAAGTCTTGTCTTATAGCACATTTTATTTTTCAAATTTTAAAACTTCTCAGGCCTGAGTTGTCTTCTCCCTAGCCATTTAGTATTTCTTTCAGAAGATGCAATAGATGAGCAAATTAGATGACCTAACTGAGGGGAATAGGAGGAAAAAAGAGGGAAATTCCCTAATGTACAAGATATACATTAAAAAACATATCAAAGTCAATCACTAAGTCAAACATGAGAAGGAGAGAAGGAGATGAAAATGGAGCAGGAGTTGGGAAAGGGCTAATTGGGTGATATGTACACGTATGCCTCTACCATCTTGTACTCCATCAAGAGTTATGACTGCAATGCACCAATAAATTTAAAAAAAAATTACAGCCAATTGGTCGTAATTTGGTTATTTGCAAGAGTCCAGTAACACTTGAGAAATAAATGGGAACTACAGTTTCAAAAACCAGGAAGGTAAATAATCCAAAATAAAATTAACGCACTAAATGCTAAAGAGTCTTAGTAGTAGATTTCTCAGAAATAATATATTATTTCTAGTTTTAGAAAGACTTTTTGAAGCTCCAGGGAATTGATTCCCAAAGTTTCATAGTCTTGGCTAACTCCTGAACTTTTGTAATATTTACTAAGCATCTCTTGCAAGTCTTTGGTGTGTTCTTTTCTGGCAAGCTTTATTTTGTTGGTTTTTTCTGTTATGGAACTATTTAAATGCCAAGAAGAAATGATTCATCCTGCTTTTCACCAATATCATATCCAAGTCTTTTCTCTATGCTAACATCTGATGGGATTTCAATACCTCTGACACTGCAATAAAAAGTTACTGGATTTACACCCATCTAAGGGTAAGCAGCTTTACTATCTTCTGATGAAGGTATGAAAAGGAGGCTTTGTACCATCAGGTCATTTAGTTCCAGTTTCTTTAGTCATTCCCAATTTTTTTCATAGTTTTATAGACCCTACAGAATGCATTACTTTCTTTGTTCACATTATTAATTCATCATCAGTTCCTATGATTTGCTTACCTTTCTCACTAATCAAAGATACTATTTTATAAAATGAGCACATTGTTATTATTACTTTTACTTTTAGTATTTTAAAGTCAAGTTTGACATTTTCTGTTGCCCTTAGAATCCTATTCTGTTGTATAATTAACAAATACATATCATACATATTTAAGGTGTATGTTATATTTTTATGTAGGTATACATTGTGATGATTACCATTGTCAAGTTAATTAATAGATCCATCACTAGATGTTGGTCTAAAGTGAAACATTTTTTCTTTGAATACTAAGTATAAATGATTTATTCAGTTTGCATCTTGCTGATGATTTCATTTATGCCAATACAGTCAATAGCAATTGATATACATGTACATGTGGAATGAGGTGAGGCTTGCTCAGTATACTATTTTTCTATTCAATTGCAATAAAATTTATACCATAAATCTCATTAAAACACAGAAATCCCTGGATTTTCAAACCATATGTGGCTTGGTGACCAATCAGTAATTAAATTCTTATCAGAGCAGGGTGTGGTGGTGCACACTTATAATCTAGCATTTGGGAAGCTGAGACAGGAGGTTCATGTTTTGTGGACAGCCTCAGCCACTTAGTGAGGCCATTTGGAACTCTGTGAGACCCTGTTTCAAAATAAAAAATAGAAAATAGAGCTGGGGGTGTAGCTCGGAAGTAAAATGCCCCTGGTTTCCATCCCCAGTACTGAAAAAAAAATTCTTATCAGTTTTTCCTTCCTCATATAGTCTTTCACCCATAAATGCTTTGCTATGCTTAATAGGGGTGTGTGTGTGTGTGTGTGTGTGTGTGTGTGTGTGTGTGTGTGTGTGAATTTCATCTGCCACTAATCTGCAAATATCTAATTATTGAAATTATTGATTCAATATTAGGTGATCCTAGGCTTTGAAAGCACGGAATGATTCCAAGAATTTATGTCTGTATTTGATTTTCCTTCCATTGAATGATATGCAATAGGTAATACAACAATGTTTTGGGATAATAAACTGATCCCTGCTACTTTTTTTTCTTATATCTTAAAATTCTTGTATGTATCCCATCTAGCAGTATGTTTCAAAGTATATGACTCCATTTGTAGCTGCAACCCACCAGTGAGGGCTTTATAATGAAGAGTACTGACAAGGCCATACAGTTGCTTTCCTTGGCAGAACATAGAATAGGTATCATTCCACATTTATCTCTGGAGGTAGTACTCTTATGCCACATTCAGAAGTTTCTAGGATAATAGTACTGAGCACTGTTGGCTTTTATCCACATAGGGAATCAGACTATGCCATCATTATAGTTATCAGCCATTGGACATATTTTGTCAATGGTATTTTAAAATTATGGAGCTCAGAAATAGACTCAAGATGCATCTGACTAGCAAATCACAGGAGACTTGTTAATTTCTATGTCAGGGACAATTTTCTGCTTAACAGGCTACTCCAAAATTTGCTAGTTTTAAACAAACACCACTTAGTCAAACAACTATTCTAGCAGTTGTTTGTTGAGTGAGCTATGTTCAGCTCGATACATCTTTGGCTGGTATAGTCTGCAGTAATTCACATAACCACAGTTATCCAGGACAGGATGATACTAGATTAATTCACATTTCTGAGTTTTGTTTGAGGTGGCTAATGATATTTTTTGTCTGTGGTATTCTCTGTACTCATGATTTATCATCATCAAGAAGGCTAACCTCTTTTCTTGCAGAATGTCTCAGGGTTCTTTTTTTTTTTTTTTTTGGTGGAACTGGGGTTCCTGGAAGCCCTTCTACCTCCGGGCTACACTCCCAGACCTATTTTTACATTTTTATTTGGAAACAGGGTCTCCTAAGCCAGCATGCACGGCTGGCTTCGAACCTGCACGATCTTCCTGTCTCTGCCTCCCAAGCGCGGGGATTACAAGCGTGTGCCACCATGCCAGGCTCATGTCTCAGGGTTCTAAGAAGGTATAGTTAAAGAAAGCCACAGGGTCAGCCAACATTCAAAGGGAAATAGATTTCACAACTTATGGGACAGAAGAAAACAAGTGATGCTTTAAGTCATCATAGTATTTTCTATCCATACACTGCATTTCTAGGAAATCAGAATGAGATTATACAATGAAAATTAGCATAGTGATTAAGAGTGAAGCCATGAAGATCCTGGAGCGAGGCAACTAATGAGAGATAACAATATGTAAAGTAGTGGAGCACTGTGGTTAAGAGTGAACACTGCAAACAATCTGGTTTAATTTGATTATTAGTTTCTTAATTTATTATTTGCCAACCTTTATTTGGTTAATTAAGATTATATATACACAGCAGGAACAATTACAGGAATGTACATGCTTCAAGGTTGTTGTGAAGATTAAATGAGCTAATATATGAAATTTGGTCTAGATTCAGAATTATTTTATTTTTTATTATTCATTTATATTCAGGGGAAAGTGTGAATGAAGTGTCCCACTGCCACAAATTATGCAGCCGAATTTCCCACATCTGGGGAAATTGCAAGGGTCAGCACATCCAGAGGGCAATGGATAAGCCTCGCCCTGGAAAAACCACCTTCATGATCATGGTATATCCCCTGCCAGGTAAATATAGGTTCCCAATTATTTCAAACACTAAATATATGTAACAAATCACTTTAGTATAAAATTTACTTTATATGTTGCCCATTATATAGTAATATTTTTCAAAAATATTGAGTGAAAGTTATGCTTATGATCAACTGATTTAAAGAATTGTTTCTACATATGCTACCTTATCCTTAATAGATGACTCTAAAATTAATGTTTGATACTTAAAGTTAGATATTTAACATTTATCATTTTTTGTTGATACATTATTGATCTATATGCTCATTTAAGCTTGAAAGTATGTTTTTTGTCAGTACCATGCTGTTTTTATTACAATGGCTTTGTAATATAGTTTAAAGTCAGGTATTGTGATTCCTCCTGCATGGTTTTTGTTGCTGAGAACTACCTTGGCTATCCTGGGCTTTTTGTTATTCCAGATAAATTTAAGGACTGATTTTTCTATGTCTGTGAGGAATGATCTTGGTAGTTTAATGGGCATTGCATTAAATCTATAGATCACTTTTGGGAGGATGGCCATTTTAATGATATTTATTCTGCCAATCCATGAACATGGAAGATCTTTCCATCTTCTAAGATCTTCTTTGATTTCTTTTTTCAGTGTTTTATGATTTTCTCTGTAGAGATCTTTTACCTCCTTGGTCAAGTTTTTTCCTAGGTATTTTATTTTTTTGTGGGAGATCCTGAGTGGAAGTGTTTTCTGAATTTCTTTTTCAGTGGATTTATGGTTGGTGTACAGGAAAGCTTCTGATTTTTTAAGATTGATTTTGTATCCAGATACTTTGCTGAATTTGTTGATCAGTTCTATAAGCCTTTTGGTTGAGTTTGTTGGGTTTTCTAAATATAGTATCATGTCATCTACAAATAGTGAAACCTTAAGTTCTTCTTTTCCTATTTGTACTCCTTTGATTTCCTTTTCTTGCCTTATTGCTCTGGCTAGAGTCTCTAGTACTATATTGAAGAGAAGTGGTGATAGTGGACATCCTTGTCTCATTCCAGTTTTTAGGAGGAATTCTTGAAGTTTTTCCCCATTTAATATGATGTTGGCAGTGGGCTTATTGTAGATTGCCTTAATAATGTTGAGATATGTTCCTTCTATTCCAATTCTCTGCAGTATTTTTATCATAAATGGATGTTGAATTTTATCAAATGCTTTTTCAGCATCTATTGAGATGATCAGATATATAGAGAAATGGAGCAGAATAGAAGACCCAGAAACAAGTCCACTCACTTTCAGCCAATTGATTTTTGACAAAGGGGTCAAAAACATACACTGGAAAAAAGATAGCCTCTTCAACAAATGGTGTTGGAAAAACTGGTTAACCATATGCAGAAAATTGGATATTAATCCCACTTTTTCACCCTGTACAAAAGTCAACTCACGATGGATCAAAGACTTGGAAATTAAACCAGAGACCTTGAAGCTCCTTGAAGAGGGCATAGGTCCAACACTACAACACATAGGCACAGACAAACATTTCCTCAACAAGACCCCAAAGCACAACAAATTAAAAGGAGAATCAATACATGGGATTGCATGAAACTGAAGAGCTTCTGTTCAGCAAAGGAAACTATCAAGAACCTCAATCAAGAGCCAACAGAATGTGAGAAGACTTTTGCCACCTACACCACTGATAGAGGACTAATATCTAGAATATACAGAGAACTCAAGAAACTCAACACTAAGAAAACAAAGCATCCAATAACAAAATGGGCAAATGAACTAAATAGACCCTTCACAAAAGAAGAAATTCAAATGGCCAATAAATGCATGAAGAAATGCTCAACATCACTGGCAATCAGAAAGATGCAAATCAAAACTACCCTGAGATTTCACCTAACTCCAACTAGAATGGCCATCATTCAAAACACAAACAACAACAGATGCTGGCGAGGATGTGGAGAAGTGGGAACTCTAAGACATTGTTGGTGGGATTGCATATTAGTGCAACCACTTTGGAAAACAGTATGGAGAATCCTCAGAAGAATGGGAACAAACCTACCATTTGATCCAGCAATACCACTGTTGGGTATCTACCCAAAAGAAAAGAAACCAAACTACCAAACTAATGCATGTGTATCTATGTTCATAGCTGCACAATTTACCATAGCCAAACTATGGAACAGCCAAGATGTCCATCAACAGATGAATGGATTACAAAACTGTGGGATATGTACACAATGGAATTTTACTCAGCCATCAAAAAAAAAACTCAATTACGCCATTTTCAGGGAAATGGATGGAACTGGAGGATATTATGCTAAGTGAGATTAGTCAGTCACAAAAAATAAGAAATCAGATGCTTTCCCTAATATGTGAGTGTTAGGGAGAAATGGGTCATAGGAGGAACTCTTGAAAGAGGAAATCCTATAGAAGAGCAAACAAGACAACCTAAAGGAGGAGAAAGGAGGGGGGAAGAGGAAAATCTCTAAAGCACACAATGTACTTAAACCTATCGAAGTCAATCACTAAGCCAAGCAAGGGAGGGAGGGACAGGGAGGGAATGGAGTGGGAATTGGGTAGGGGTTAAATCAGCGATGAGTACATGTTTGTACACACAAGTTTTTTACCCCAATAAGTTGTATGAATATAATGCACCAATAAAAAAAAGAAAGTATGTTTTATTTCAGATTGTCATGTTGCTAGAAATTATTGTAATTTTTTCAAAATTAATATAGTGACATACTGAAGTATTTGATCAAAAATTTTATGTGTCTTTTATCTGGTTCTCAGAATGGCAAAATACTACCATGAACTTTATATTTATTTTTTCTGATTTCTGTTAAATTAAAATTTCATAGATATTATCCTTTTATCTTTTCTATGCTGAAAGCTATATTCTATGGGTATATTCTTTTAGATATTTCTTTAAGATTTTAGCATGCTTGTTTATCATTCTTTGTGTGTGTGTATGGATGTAATACTGAGGATTGGACCAAAGGGCATTCTACCCTTAAGCTACCTTTGCAGTCTAATTTTATTTTTAATTTTAAAACAGAGTCTCACTAGTTGTTAAGACTGGCCTCAAACCTGAGCTCCTCCTCATTCAGCTTCCCATGTACTAAGATTACAAGCAAGTGTCACTATGCCCAACTTTATTATTCTTTTGTATAGTTTATGTTTAGGTTATCCAATGCATTTTATATACATATTGAAGTGGTCAAAATAATTAATATGTCCCTTTATCTCAGGCAGTCACTGTGTGTGTGTGCGTGTGCGTGTGCGTGTGCGTGTGCGTGTGCATGTGCGTGTGCGTGTGCGTGTGCGCGTGTGTGTGTGTGTGTGTGTGTGTGTTTTAAGAGCACCTAACAAAAATGGTCTTGGAAAATACTAAGAAACAACACAGCATTTTTAACTGCAGTTCACATGTTGTACACTAAATCTTTAGTTACATTCAACTGTCATAACTACTTCTCAGTTTTTTTTTTGTCCCTATCACTTTATTCTGATTGCCCATCCCTCTAGCCCATGTACACACTGTTTTACTCTCTAAGTATTTGAATTATTTTTAAGAGGCCACACATAAGTGACATATGCTGCATTTTAATTTTTATAGTTGACCTATCTCATTTATCATAAAGTCTTCTAGTTTCACCCATGTTATCATGAAAGGCAGGATTTCCTTACTTTTAAAAACCAAATCCACTGTGTGTGTGTGTGTGTGTGTGTGTAAATATATATACATGCATATATAAAACATATATATTTTATATATATATTATATATATAAAACACATATATATATGTTTTATACATTTTATATGTTTTATATATATAATATATATATATATATATATAATATAAAACATCCTTCATTAATTTATCTGACAACAGGTGGTTCCTGTGTCTTGATTATTGTGATTAATGCTTTAGTGAACATAGTGAGGAAGATATTCCTATAAGTTTCTCATTTCACTTTTGGAGTCATATTCTCAGAAAAGGGATTGATAGATATATGGAATTTTATTTTTCATATTTTTAATTTTTTTCTGAGGAATCATATTTCATGTTAGAGTTTCTATGTCTCTTATTCTTTCTCCATTGTCCTTCCATCACTCAGGTTTCACATTTGTCTCACACATCTGTTTTCTAGGGACAACAATGCAGAGGCAATATTACTTGTTGACACTTAAGTATTACATAATATTCTTCAACCCTACAGAATATGCATTAGACCTACACATATGTGTTTAATTTTTATCCCTTTTGCAAAGGCAAATACTGAACTAGGCCCCAGTGAAAAAATATTCAGATCACCTTTGCCTCTTTCCACTTGTAGCCAGGCTTAGCAGCAGCCTCAGACTTTACTCAGGACGCGTTTGCCTCTAGTCCTTCACTACACGTGGAGTTACTTTAACCTTGTTTTCTTACTAGTGTTAAAGCTTCAGCCCAACTCTCTTCTTTGTATGGTGTCTAGCAATCTCTGCCTTCTGCACCCTTACTAATATGAGTTTCTCCTTTGGCCCATAAAATCAATAACATAAGACGAAGACTATGGGGATCTTGAATGTCACATGTTCAAGATGTCCAAAGCCCCATAAATTGGAAATATAGGCCTGCTCTGTGGAGATGATCAGTCCTGTGCAACTGCACATCTGCTTACCATTGTTACATGGACAAGAGGCTACTGACCTTACGTTGAGCTTTTTCATATTTGAGACTAGAGGCTAGCCTACTCTGTTGAATGGACCGTCTCCCCTGAAAGTTTTAGATATTCTAACAATGACATCCTTTTATAAAGTGCTGAATTTTTTAAATTATTATGATGAAAAAGAATTGTGCAGCAGAGCATGGTGGCATATGCTTTTAATCCCAGTACTTGAGAGACTGAGACAAGAGGATCATGGGTTCATGGCCAGTTTCAGTTCCTTAGTGAGGCACTCAGCAACTTAGTGAGGACTTGTTTCAAAAATAAATAATAAAAAATAAGACTGGGGATATAGTTTGGAGGTAGAACACCCCTGGGGTTCAATCTCCAGTACTGAAAAAAAAAAAGGATTGTACTTTTTGGTATTATTTTCAAAAATCTCAATAGCCATTTTTCTGTTGGATTCTGTCCAAAACCAAATCCATCAGTGTTTGAAAATGCAAAAAAAAAAAAATCCTTATGGTACTGCATAATAATATTAAATAATCTAAAATTATTCAAAATTAGAAAAACATCATTATTGTTAATTAACATTTTTCAAATGGTATAAATTTGTCCTTATACCGACAAAAAATTTAAAAATCTGTTTCCAATGTAGTAATAATGAAAACCTCCTAAATATTTTTACCGAACACCCTGAGATCATAAATACTTATGATTCATCTCTAAAATTATCATTTCTGAATTAGATCACATTTGGTAACATGTTGCAAAACCCTTAGAGAGTTGTTTTTAGTTCTATTCTCTGTGACCTTATATGTTTGATATATTTTAGCTTTTTGTTGATCACTTGTCCTATGTGTAGGCTTTGAAGATTTTGTCTTAAAAGTTGGTGCCTTTAAATTGACATGGGGTGCTATATGAAGTATGATATCCATGCCACATTTTATCTCTATTTGTGAACATTTGTAATTTATTTGTTGGATCAGTCTAACACATCTATTCCTTCTGAAACTTGAAAAAATAGAAGTTGAAATACAACTTTTTTATCCAACCCTTTAGAAACTCTCTTGCTCAATTGCAAAGGACATTTTTTCTGTTAAACATTGCTCTTTTTATTTTACTATTATAGCTTCTGAGATAATATGACAATTATTATTGCATTTATTTTACTTTACTAAGACTAATCTGTTCCTTTTAGTCGGAATAAATTCAGTTTATGGTCACCCACTATTTTCTTCTAGTTTTTGAGTTACAAATGATCATTTATTTATTCAGTAATTTTGCTATTCTAGTTTTCATCTTGTTGAAAATACCATACATGTAGAGAGTAGATATTTAAAACGTCCTATTCTTTTAAAGAGCATATTTTACATACAAATTTTTAACCATTGTAGAAAGGTACATATGCTGCCTTAGCCAAGCAATCAGGACATGATGATATCCTTAAAGGCATCTATACCCTTTTATTTTGTTCTTTTAATAAGTTTTAGAGTGCTTTATTTCTGGGAATTTTTATATTAATGATTTTAATGTGTATATGCCAATGTTCTTATCCCAAATATTTTGATGATGATTCTTTAGAGGATTTTCATATTTCTATATGCTTCTGTTATAAAATCTATATACTAGAATTATTTGCAAAACATACAATTGGATACATCTATGAGCTTTGGCATCAGTACTTAAGTGGTTACAAGTTTTAAATGTCAGTTTTAAATAAGTTATTGAACCTCTCTGTATGGTTTAAAACTAAAATATACCCTGGACTTAATAATCTGGAGGCAGCCACTCTTGGAAGTGGGTACTTAGGCTCATGACTTTTCCTGGGGTTGCTCCAGGGAAGGTCCCTGAGGGTGTGTGTGTGTGTGTGTGTGTGTGTGTGTGTGTGTGTGTGTGTGTTCCAAGTCTTCCCAGATACAGCATCATAGTGCTAACCCTCTCTGCTTCCCACCACCATGCTATAAGGACTTGCATCCCCAGCTCCTGCTCCTGCTTGGTGGCATGCATAAAATGGGATATATAGTTAAATATAAATTCATATAAATTCTCCAGATCTTTAGGCAAAAAATCTCCCTGCCTCTAAAGTGTAGTCAACAGGTGTTCAGGATGACAGCACTTCTGGCTCTTGAAACTACCATGGGTTATGCCTTGGATATGGCCCTTTGGAATGAAACTATGCACCCCAATAAATTTTCCTCCTCCAAGGTGTTTATGTTTGATATTTTGGTCATAGAAATGGGAAAGCTGACTAAAACAATCTCTAAACCATTGTGTTTGTGTGTATGTGTATGTACATACATATATATAAAGTTAAAAATCCCAAAGAAATACAGACATTTGAACTTTATTTTTAGCTATTTTAACCTAAAAATAACTAAGCACAATTATTTTATCTTTTTGACACTGACTTCATATCCACATTTGTGATGTAATATGAGTATATTTATCTATTCTCTTTAGCTTAAAATATTGTCGATCAGAGGCAAACTGATGGCCATCAATTCCTCTTTCAGATTTTTTTGTATATGCTAATCCTTACTTAGAGATCATTGCTTTCAGATGATTACATTCTTTCTTTCTTATATCTTGCATAAATATGTCATACAATTTTAAACAAATTTTCTATATTTTTCAGTAGTAGAGTGTGTATAATTAGTAACAAGTGATTTTTACATATGCATTCATGTTATCCAACTACTCCTAAGATTTCTCTGCCTTGTGGAAAAAAATAAAAAATAATAAAAGCAATAACAAATGAGAATCTGTATTTATTTACAAATAAACAATCCAAATAAACAAATTCAATTATTTTTGGTATTTAAATTATTTTACAAATTGAAAAAATTATTTTGTAATGTGGACTTAGAACCTGAAAAATATATTTATAGATTTTGATCAACTCTTCATTTTATTTTATTTTATTGCATATTAGGGATTGGACCCAGGGGCATTCTACCTCCAAGCTATATCTCAGACCTACTGTTTACTCCTTATTTTGAAACAGTGTCTCACTAAGTTGAAGAGGGCTTCACGAAATAACTGAGGCTGGTTGTGAATCTGTGATCCTTCTGTCTCAGCCTCCCAAATACTGGGATTATGAATGTGCTCCACTATGCCTGAATAATTTTTATCAATTATAACCTTATGGTTATAATTATGGCCAATTACTTTATAGTAATTTTCTTTTGTATTCTCACTTGCATATTATAGATTCTGGATTAATCTAATTATAAAGAAATCATTCACTGCATTAAAAACAAATTTTTATTATTGCATCCTCAGTAAAATGTACAATCAAGTTTATAGTGCTGAAATATATAATATAAATAATATACATAATGATTTAAAATTATACAATAAAATATTTTACAAATAAATTAATTAGTTTTTTTTTTGTGGTGCCAAAGATTGAACTCAGGGGCATTCTACTTCTGAGATACATCCCTATTCTTATTCTTATTTTATTTTTTTATTCTGAAATGGTCTCACTAAATTTCTGAGATGGTCCTTGAATCTGTGACCCTCTTTTCTCAGCCTTCCAAGTACTGGGATTACAGGCATGAGCTACCACACCTTTTTTTTTTTTTTTTTTTTTTTTTTTTTTTTTTTTTTTTTTTAGTGGTACTAGGAATGAAACTCGGGGGCCTTCTACCTTCGCGCTACACTCCCATACCTATTTTATATTTTTTATTTGGAAACAAGGTCTCTAAAGCCACCTGAGGCTGGCGTCGAATATCCATGATCCTCCTGCCTCAGCTTCCCAAGTGTGGAGATTACAAGTGTCGCCACCACACCCGGTTTATGAAGCATTTTTAAATTATAATATATGAAGCAGATTTTTAGATAGGAACTAAAACTCCTATATTGTAGAAAAATAAATGGAGTTACAGAAGGTAAGTGATTTTTTTTTCCAATGGAGCATAGCCAATAAACTGATCTTCAAACATTTTGAAAACTTTGAACTTAGATGATTTCCTAATTTTCTCAATTCTCAAAGTTTTTGTTTTCATATTAATTACAAAGTTATATTAGCTTTATTTTAAGGCATTTTGAAATGCTTAATAAATATCATTATTGCTATATTTCTATGCCTTATACTACTTGTGAGGCTTTGTCTAGGTTTGGGAAAAGGGGAACAGTGCAGGATAAAAAATAAATAAAAGGAAAAGATAAAAAGGAGATAAACAGGGAAGGGAAGAGGGTCTAAAACTTTAAGCCTAAAAACTTTATGATCATAATCCTTCTGAAGTCTAAGCTTAGTGACCCTAACTTCTTGCAGGGGCCTCAGATGGTGGTGGTCCAGATGATGGCAGTGTCTAGGACCGCCAATCTGCTGTGGCGGTGGGAGTGAGGAGCTGGCATCAACTTCAAACCAAGCCTGAGTCTGGACACCACCCGGGTAGCCCTGTACATCAGGTGTGTTCAGAACCTGCAGGGTGGGTGAGCACTAGATGGTGTCAGCCAGAAGACTCTTGTAAAAACCAGTTCCTAATTGCTTACTCTGCACTCCATGATCGAAGTGATCAAGCTCGCCTGCCACCTGCCCACCATTTGTTTACCATTTGCAAAGCTTCCTATAAAAGAACCATGCTCCTCCAGAGGTGCCATGCTCCTCGATTTCTCTCCCTTACTCTGGGATGGTCTACGTTCTCCCTTGAATGTGTATTGTTTCCCTAAAATGTCTGTCTATAACTCTTCTTTGTCTCAGAATTTCTTTTCCAAGCCATATCTAAGCCAAGACACTACTGTTTACTTCCACTGTCCAAACTGTATTTTTCATTGTCCTTTAAAAAATTCCTGTACTTTTCAGCATTTTCAGGTTGACGTTGCCATTCCCTCCTTGAGAATCTTTGCTTCGAATGCCTGTCATTCATGAGGTAAAACAGAGAGGCAGACTCCTGCCTCATATAGTTACAGATTTTTTAAATGAAGGTTTCATATCATGAATATATGTTCATGTCATGTAGTGATAGTCAATATACCATAAAAATATTTTATGTGATATTCCTATGAGTTAGAAAAAGGTTGAGTCAGAATCTTGAAAAGGTCTTTTCTCTTGGAAGTTACATTTCTCTAATCTGTATTATAGTATCTTTTATACAGGCCTCATTTTTTGTCTCTATTGCATAACTTTATGCAGGGCTAAGGATGAAGAGATTGGTGTATTTTTAAATCATTCATAGTGTCTAACAGTGTAGCTTACTAATATTGATTATACAATATGCCGTATCTGTATAAAATTAAATTAAAAGATATATAAAGTTTTTTCTAAATATCTCATGGGAGTATAAAACAAGATAATAGGAAAGATTACAATAAAATTTGAGTGAATAATAATACATATACATAGCAGATTAAGGTAATTATTGAGTCTAGTGCCCAAACACACTAGAACATGTCATAATTAATAAAAATTTGGATGGTGATTCTTTGGAAATTATTGAGACATCTATATTTACTGTTTGTAATGCTTCTTGACATTTAACATTTCATAGATTTGGGGTACAAATACTCAGTATTGTAAGGAACTTCACAGATTTCTTTTTTCAAAATTTACAGATGCTTTTATGAAATCAAAGCTGCCTCCTGATCTTAATTGGGTTTTGACCCCTAGATACTGAAGATACTGACATTTATTGAATAAACACTCCTTCATGACAAAATATAATATTTGGATTAATCTCTTTTATTATTTATATTTTTAAAAGATTAATTTACATAGTTATTTTGAATGCAATCTTACTGTTTTTGTTCACAAATGATATTACTACATAAAAAAGTTAAAAAAATCTCAAAGATTGCATCTATATTATACTTCAAGATAGAAATTAGTGAAAATATTCCAAAGAATTTGAGACATTTCTAGAATTGTTTTATAATCATGCAAAATAGCAATTTTAATCTGTGTTACAGTTTACAAAACATATAATTTGTGTAGAGAAAAGTATATTCAAATGGAGAAAATACTAAGATGGCATTATCTTAGATATGGGTATAGGGGCAATTATTCTGGTATCATTTAGAGACATAGTACTCTGGGAAAATAAAAGGAAATGGTTAGACCTGGTCAAAATTCCCTGATGCTCATATATATTAAAATTCAATTCTTCCCTTCAACTCAATACAAAGTTTATGAGAATTAACTTTCCTTTCCCTATAAATCCTGAGATTGATCTCATAATGTTTTGAAATTTACTTCATTTGAGGTTTAATTCACTCATTTATGGCATGTATCTATTTGAACCATTTTTATCTACTTAAAAAGACTAATGCACATCGCATACAAATATGCACATAAAACATGCTACCATTGGGAGATACAAGCAAGAATTTAAAAGAAGTGAAAATATTACATTTCTCTGTTTCTGGAGGTGTCCTTGACAATAACAGCAACTATGTAAAGTAAGAGAAGGTGATTGTAGGTAGCTGCGAATTCCAGCTACATTAGCAGTGCTTGCAGCAGCAGTATCAAGAAGGCAGAATACCAGATTCCTGCACAGTAGCAATTGTGTGGAACAACCACACCAGTGACAGCAGCGCCAGCAACACAAACAGAGCATGTGGGCTCATGAGCACATGGCATATAGGAGCTTCACCCATTTAATGTTGCTGCCCCTATCTCTTCTATTTCTTTGCAGATAACATAATTATGACCAAGTTTCTTTCTACTAGCCATACAAGAATAATGTCCCTTATGCTAGCAGAACATCAAGTGGGATATGCGATAAGAAGAGGCAAGGGAGAGCGACCCTTACACCTGCAAATCTGAAAATTGTTATCTGACTCATTCATGTTAGTCTACTTTTATTCAGAAAACGAATCAGAGGTAATCGGTAGCATGCAAAGCAAATAGTTACTGAAACTCACCTATTGCCTAAGACGAAGTAACTAGTGAACACATGTTGCACTGGACTCTTACAGTGCATGTTATATAACTGGATTATGGGATATGTTTACTATTTCTGACTCTACTGGAGAGTTTAATAAAAAAAAAAATACCATGAGGCCAAGTTACTAAGCTCTCAGATCAAAGCCCAATCAAAGAACAATTTAACTATTCATAAACGTATAATCCTATAAGAGAGGCAAAACTCAGAGACTCTCCTTGTGACTTATGTTAAATTCTGTTTGGTGGGAATTGGGAATCTGAACATAAAATCAAATACATTTGAATACATTCCAATTAATCAAAGAACTTTACAACCTTTCAAGATTTTATTACCAGTAAAACACATTTTTCCTATTCAGTACCTATTTACTATCCCTTGCTTAAAGCTTCTATAATAATCTTATCCTTGCAAATTGCCTTATAGGGTTTATGTCTTCTCCAGTTTTCATATTCCACTTACTCCTACACTTCAGATCTGTTACTAGAGCAATTCTTCACAGAGCTGGAGAAGAAATACAAAGAATGCCTTGGGAGAAGACAGCTTATGCATTGAAGTATATATATTTGTGTGTGTGGTATTCAAGTTCCTGGAAACCCTTCTACCTCCAGGCTACACTCCCAGACCTATTTTATTATATTTTTATTTGGAAACAGTGTCTCTTAAGCCAGCAAGGCTGGCTTCGACCCTGCACAATCCTCCTGTCTCCACCTCCCAAGTGCAGGGATTACAAGTGTGCTCCACCATGCCCAGTGAAGTATGTATATATTTTTGATAGCTTATATAAATACAAACTTGAACATTATTTATGGGGATTAATTCAGAAGGTGCTAGTCAAGGACAAATCGCAACATTAGATTGAGAAAAATTTGTCCCTATAGATGTGTCTAACATATTCTGATTCAGCATGTTAACTCAAGCAACTTAAAGTGATTTTAGCATTTATTTTGGTTTATTAATTAAAACCTGCTCTCAACAGTAGCCTACATTCAGTGATTTTAATTGCCAGAATGACCCTGGGATACTGAAGATGAGATCCAGATCTTTAAAGACAGACATTTTAGTATAGATTTATCATGAATAATTTGCCTCATGGTGAAATGTTGAGACGATTACCTTGAAAATGTCCTCAAACATCTTGAAAATGTGTTGGTATAGTTAGATAGAGAATGTCCCCTAAAGAATTCAGTTATTAGTATTCAGGGTTGATAGAGGTAAATCATGACAGGTGTCATCTCAGCTATGGATACATCCATCCTAATGGATTAATATGGGTGGTTCCCGGGGCCAGTACATTGTGTCTAGAAAAGATGGATCCATGGGGTTGTGGCCTTGGAGATGATATAAAATTCTTCCTTCCCTTGCTCTTTCTCTTTCTCTTGCTTCCAGCTTCTGTGATGTGAGGAGGGAAGCCTTGTGCTCTCCCTGTCTCTGCCCCTGTGCATTGAGATCCACAGTCTTGGGCTTCACATGGACTGAATCTCAAAACCACAAGCTACTAAATCTTCCTTCTTCTAAGTTATGTAGTCAAGTATTTTAGATATAACTATACAAATACTAGTAATGTGTGGACAAGGAGAGTGCGCCTATCCTTACAAAACTCTTCAATGTCAGTTTTTGCACGCTTAGGATGATGGTGCCTGATATTTCCATCGGCATTTTCTCACGTTTCAATTAAAATTCTCCAGTGGCAGATGTAGTGATAGTCGCGAATATAAGGCCACATGGACCATCACAAAGATTTTCTTGCAGGGATAAGTATTAGTAGGTATAATACATGGAACCTTGTGTTACTTAAATACATAATAAGTCTGGCCAGCAGAGATCACTCTTGAGTTCTCAAAATGAAGAGTGAGCTAAAACTGAGCAAATTTACAAATTTTAATAACAATCATATAATGGAAATATTTTGTAATGATGCTAAAGCTTAATATTTAGTCTTCTTGGGAAGAATTACAATTAATCTAGCAGAAGAATTATCTTTATTCAGAAATTAAGATATAAATTGATATGTTCTAATGTATCCCTTTGTAAAAGATGTGCACTTTTTTATTTGCATGTGGGATAGTTGCATGCTGTGACACTTAAGTGTGATACTGAATAATCACAAGTAAGGTTGTGGGGTTGTTTCTGTGAGATAATTCCCTTTTGTTTCTGTCTGTGAATTCACCTACTACTGTACTTTTTTGAGCATCATTTTAAAATAAAAAAGTTAAGTGCATGTGAATATGTATGGTGAGTGTGTATGTGTGTATGTGCATGTGTGTGTTCGTGTGCACCAAACACTGGGGAACTCAATCATGAAAATAAATCATAGATTTAAAGCAATTATACTACAGCTGTCATTTAAAACTTGGGAATATCTGCGGATGTTTTAATAACGACTGCTTAACTTGAAAACATTTTAAGAAGTTTACCAGAGAGACATATAAAAAAAAGACAGAGAAAGATACACTACAAGCATAAGAGCAAAGCAAGATCATTCTGAATAATCAAGCTGAGAACACTGTATATTCACCTAATACTTAGCATTTGCGCAACTGCAAGCCCAGTACACCTTTGCTTCAGTGAGAATTCACGTGTAGCAATGGAGTCTATATTTTTCTGCATCTATATTTACAGATTAATTTATGAACACAGAGTCTCTAATTTTTTTAAAAAAACTTATGCCTCTTATAGTTACTCCTGTATTTTTATGAAGTAACTAAATGACTGATATGTAATAATAAACCTTTCTTATAAGCTGTTTCTCTTTTCTAATGTCAGCTTTTAGACACTATGCTTTCTATGCATTTGAAAATCAAAACAGTTTTTTGGTTATATTTTAATCTGGCACTAAGGAGTAACTTCTGCTATTATGGGATAGATCCTCAATGGTACTTCTACAAACTTAGGAGCTTTCAATAATATCACATACTTACATAGGCATTTACAAGATGTTTGGTATATATGGCAGATTTAGAAATAGTCACCTTAAAAATGGCTAGAGATAGAGACCTTTCTGATTTTATAGCTACATAGTCATGCATTCTGAATCTTTATATATAAAAATGTACTCTTCAAGACCTTGTTCCAAACTATCCCTAAGTTGTTTGTGATGATTATGAGAATGGAATGATATGTATTATTTTTAACCATATAATTCCCATGAAGGGAGAGAGTTTTTATATATACTATTTTGAAATCATTTAACAGTAGATGAATAAATTTAATGCTACATTATCAACAACTGAAAGGTTTAAACATCTACATATAAAATGTTGCATTTTGTTTACTATATACAAATGACAGTATAATAATCAGAAGCAGCCTGACTTAATTTATGTGTGAGCAGAATAATTATGTACATTTAAAAATTAAAATTATGTACATTTTTAAAATTAAAACTTATACTGCTTCCTTGCATTTATAATCATCTATAACATGTGACTTAAAAAGACCTAGGCATAATGAAAAAGATCTTCAATCCAACTGATACATGCTTAAAAATTCTCAAGAGCAAAAGAAATATTCCAAAGATCTAGCCGACAGTATCCAAATGCAATTCCACTAAAGGCAGCTTCAGTCATCATTCTCCCAAGCTGGGTTCAAAAGGGCAAAGTCAGGACTTTATTTTGAAGGTTTTTTAAAATTATCGCATATGCCCTTTCAAGTCAGTGGAAAACAATCACAATCACCTTCTCCACCCATTAGGTAATTGTGTTCAATGTCTACTGAGGACACTAAGCTCCAGTAGTCCTAACTGATACATAGACAGGCTTGCGCTGCTGTTGAATAATATTCTTATTTTGGATGTGTCAAGGCCAAAATAGCATGCTTAATTTAAACATATAGCCAGGCAACAGTTTGTTTTCATTTTAGATGAGAGTTACTAAATTGAAGACCTTCTCTGTAATAAAACTGTTAAAATAAATTGACAGTCAATATTCCTAAACTTTAACATGATTAATCCTGCTCTCAGCAATTTCACTATTGCATTATTATGATCCTTGGTTATTCAATGAAGGAATAAGAGTACAGTGCCTTAAATGAATTTCAGTTTTATATGGAATATTATAACATATTTGTGCAAATTTTTGAATTTCAATTTTGTGTTGAATGATTAAAAACAACAAATAATATTATCTCATGCTTCTATATAACTGAATTTTAAAAGTACTAATAAATAAGATTGTATTATGGGGTGATTAGAATCTTTAATTTTTAAAGTGACTAATGCTGCAAATCATTCTGCAGATTGGCAATTTTTATTTTTATTTAAAAAACCTAAAATATACAATCTAATTATTATTATTTTGGTGGTACTGGCGTTCTTGGAAACCCTTCTACCTCTGGGATACACTCCCAGATCTATTCCATTTTATACTTTTTATTTGGAAACAGGGTCTCTTAAACCATCAAGGCTGGCTTCAAATCTGCACAATCCTCTTGTCTCCTCTTCCCAAGCATGTAGATTACAAGCATGTGCCACCACGCCCGGCTAATTATTTCTTAATTGATCAAAAAAGTTTTAACATTTAGAAATGACCAGTTTATGAACCTATTCCTATTCCAGTTTATTAATTAATACTGATTTGTAATGATGTGGCAATGATAATACAAGTAATCTCAAGATGCTATAATAATATTTAATATGATGATGACAGCAACACTGTATTCATGAAAATTAATAATATATTATGTCTTCTGTTGTGAAATAACTAGATACTATTTTGAAATAGTCTATTATTAATGAAATGTGCCATTTTCTACTTTGACAAATACAACATTTATCCATGTTAATAAATTACAATCTACTCAGAGAAAATAAATGTTACTGTACAAAGGCTTATTGTATAAGTAGAATATTTGCAACTTCAGAGCAAAGATTCTAACAGCCTTGAGGAGTATATTCATATAATAGAGTGTCATGATTCAAACAAAATCTAATCACCTATGGTAAAATCATTTTCTCACTGGACAGAAAGACTAATTTAAAGCAGTATTATTTTTGAAGTTATATCATGCTTATGTTTTTTGCATATCATATATCAGCATAGTTGTTTGGAACTCTCATAAATTTTCTTTATATACATATGTACACTGATAATTTTTAGGAGCTCAAGTTATTCTGTTGCATATATATACATATATTTATATTTAATAATTTAATAGATGGAGAAATTTATGTTGAGAGGAGATTAAATAAAAATAAGAGCAAAGATTTTAAAATATTAAGCTTCAATAGTCTATTTTTTGAAACATAAACAAGGTGATTATGGAGGGCAAGGTCAAGGAGTTCTGCCTAATTTATCAGGGGTAGAATTAAGCTGTGTCACGCTGTGTGTGTGAATTTGAAATAAAGAACCGACCTTGAGTGCACAGTGTACGTTTTCTCCTTGATGAGCCAATTCATAAAGAAAGGTTGGGGAATAGTTTACTTTTTAAACTTTTTATTCTATCTTTTGTTTCTCTGTCTTTGGGAGAAACATCTCCCCAAGGGTGAGACCTAATAGCAAATGTACAAACCAGGTATTTGTCAATTACTGGATGATTGTATAGTTGCACTATTTTTGTGAACCTTAGACAACTTCTGGCCCTTTACTTTAATTTCTATGCATATGGCCTTATCTGCTTGTATATTTACTCCTAAGAAGCAATTGCTCAGCAATGATCGAACACAAGAAAACCTTCAACGGTTTTTGCTGGGTCTGATGACAGCCTTTTTCATAATGAGCACCTTTGAACAACTTCATTTCACTTCATAGTGTGCTCAATTCAGAAATGCTTGGCCTTGTATGTTTTCTCTGTTGTCAGCATCCTCATCATTTTGGGAGACAAATTGATAACTCCCTTACAAATGACCAAATTGAGCACCATCTGTTACAATGAAGGGCTACTTCAAGGACAACTTTTATTGAGTGTGAGTTGGAATTTTCATTTTAACAGCAAAATTGAGAAGCATTTTTAGTGTGACCATGGGGTAGTAATTTTCTCTCTAAAATCATTGATCTCAGTTTTTATAGTCTATGTCTCAACAACTGTTGTAAATGACATGCAACAGAATTTGAATGTGTGTGTGTGTGTGTGTGTTTAACAAATTACAACAGAAATTGATGGTGAGTGACATTAGAAGAAAGTTTCAAAGACATTCACAGAATTCAAGTCACTAATATTTTAACTAACAAATAAAATGATACAATGATATCTAGAGTAAATCACTAAATAAAATGGGCAATGGCACTTTATCAATCTTTTTAAAATCCTTCTGTCATTGACATTCAAGTTTATATTTGGCACATTCTTTGAGATTAACTATGCTATAAATTATCACCTTAATAATGCAAACAACTGTTAAATAAGTAAATAGTAAAATAAGATGTACACTAACAATTCTAACATGATTTTAGAAGCAAATTTTGTTGAAACATTGCAAATACATATTCTCTGTCACTGTCTTTTCTTGCTATGTATGGAGAACCCTGTATGTAACTTACTTTAAAAATATATAGACCTTAAGTAGAAAAATACTGTTCATAATCAGTTTCTCCAGTCAGTACATATAAATTAATCTCAAATACATATACAAAAACAGAATTTCTCAAGTATGTCTGACTTCCTCTTTCTTCAAGGATTATTCTTTAATCTAAAAGTAGTAGTTTTTGACTGGGAACAATATTTATAGTCATTAAAATTCAGTGCTAGGCCTCGTCCTAAAAACTATACCTCATTATCTGTAGAAAATAACATAAACACAACTTCATATAAAGTTAAATGTGCTCATCCTGTCATGGTAGTTTATACTTTGTAATCGCAGTACTTAAGAGGCTGAGACAAGAGGATCCATCACAGGTTCATGGCCAGTCTTAGCAACTTAGCAAGGTCCTCCGCAACTTAGTAAGACCTTGTTTCAAAATTAAAAAATAAAATAGATGATCTGAGGGTGTATCTCAGAGGTAGACACCCCTGGGTTCAGCCCCCAGTAACACACACACACACACATACACACACACACACACACACACACACACACACACACACTACCTGACATCTTTCACAATTCACCACTATTTATTAAGTTTTAAGACAATACCCTTTATTCAGATATATTTGGAAATTACACAATTGTGTGATTTAATACCTTCTTGGTAAGCCCTTTATTCATTTTCTTCTGCTAACAATTACTAATCTTTTGTTCTATTCATATTTCATATTTAGAATATATCATTGATTTTTTATTATTTTTTATTGAATACGTTGAAAAGATACATTTTCTTTTTGTGGTACTGTGGGTGGAACCCAGGGGTTTTTCTATCTCCAGGCTATACTCCCAGACCTACTTTATATTTCATTTGGAAACAGGGTCTCATTAAGTTGCTGAGAGCCTCACTAAGTAGTTGAGGCTGGCTTCGAACCTGTGCGATCCTCCTTTCTCAGCCTCCCAAGTGCTGGGATTACAAGCGTGGGTCACCACGCCCAGCTGAAAAGATATTTTTAAGACTCAAAAAATTACATATTTGATGCTAAGGAAATGGTAGAAAAGTGAGGAAGAGGTAAGTTATTTGTTTATAAGCATATTCATTATATTATTTCTGTTTCATCAGGGAAATCAGGACAATAGGTAAAATGCAAATGACTCAAAATAAGCAAATTTGTGAACTATTAGATGCTAAGTTAAGAGTCACATACTAAATAGGGTAAGGGATGCTTATTCTTTTTTCTTTTGGCCTAGTTAGTATTGAATTTTCAGAAATAATAAAGAAATGTTTGGGGAGGATCAGAAAAACTGGAGGGACTTGAAGAAAGGAAATCATAACTATGAAAGGTTTCAGGTGCTCTAGACGAAAGAGGCGCTCAGAGACTAATCATATCGAACAGAAACATCCCTGCAGCCTATTGCTACAAATCCCAGAAGGTGCACTAATACAGGAAAAAGGCAAGCCCCACATTATTAATAAGCTTAAAAACAGATTTAAATTGATCTTCTTTAGGTTATCTGGCTGCTTTCACATTCTGTTCTCTCCCTGGTGTTCAGTTTCACTGGGTTTTAATCAGGGAATTTTAAAATCTTTTGAACCCAGGTTAGAATTTAACATGAAAACAACAGAAGGGAGAAAGACAGTTTTCTGAGGCGGGTAAGACAAATAAGTTACCACAATTAAGATGATGAGGACTCTTGAAGGGCAGAAAGAAGAGGGGGAAATGTATGCACTTGACACAAGAAAAGCTAAGCAGCCCAAAGAGTTACTCAGAGGAAAGGTGCTGGAGATAAAAGGCTGGCAAGGACTCCCTTAGGAACTGTGCTCTGAAAAGCCAATGCCCAATACAAGCTTCTTTCATTAGTATAAGTGTTTCTCCACAAATAACTTGTCAATGCAATTCGATTTAATCTTAGAAAGTGGAGGGGGCAAAGACCTGTTAGGTGATAGAGCTTGTCACTCCTGTGCAAAAGAGAAACAATATTGCTCATATATAAGATTGTATAGATTAGTTAGAAGTAGAAAATGTATAATTTTTTTTTCTGTAAAGGGTCCAGGAAGTAAAATATTTTGTTTGGACTTTTTATTTTTATTTTTAGATGTTTGTGCAGAGTGGCTGAGGCTCAAGCAAGTGTTTGAATGGTTTAAAACAAAATAATAGAATGGTAAGTGGCTTTGTGGTATAAGGATCCGTTGAGAAGAAACTGTTACTTATTTAATGGTAACTTTAATAAGGATCCTTCATTTTATTGTTGCCAGGATTGTAATTAAATATAGCAGTAGGATGCTATCTCAGATCATTCCTGTGGATAACAATGAACAAATACAGAGCTTTAAACAATAAATTACATTTTAAAGTACATTTTCAGTTCATAATTTTCCAAAAGATCCAGATGGTGTAATTTATTTTTCTTCATAGACAGTGGAAAGCAATTGGTGTAACTGATAAGAAAATACAATTGATTGATAGGTACATTCAGATATGCTGATCCGAAAAGCTTTGATCATATGGTAGCTTTTATTTGTTGCTTTACAGTCAGATAAAAAAAAGAAAAAGAGTGCTAAATCATTAACAACACTCTGCTTCTAAAATTCATAAATAGAGAAAAGTGAAGATATTAATTATCTGAAAGTTGTTTCTAAGCTTTGGACTGTAAAACAATGTAGCATTCGTAAATAACTTTATCCTCAGCATTATTCTGTTTTAACTTAAGTTCTAAATTCTCTTGTTTACTAATTTTGCATTACATTTATTTCACTTGCCTATTTCTTTATTTCTCAGTGATAATATGCTTATAAAATATGACTTTTCAATAGTGTAGATTTGGCAGACCAATTTTTGTTTCATTTCTCTCTGTTTCTCCAGGCCAGGACTCCATTCAGTGATGTACCTTTCCTGGTAATGCCAGTCATCGTGCAATCCAGCAGATGATGAGAAATCAAAGCCAGTAAGATGTCATTGAACTGATCAACAAATCCAATGCGTATATTTTTGGGGCACAGAAAATCATAGGCCAACTGTAGCATTCCTGGCTAGATGAGGTGTATATACTGAGTGTATGAGATAATTGAGAATATGATTGAATGATTTGTATACAATTTTTCTATTTTATGACAGCTTAATTAAACTACCATAATATTAAGATTTCTGAAGAGAGCCCTTGAAAAATATAGTGATAGGTCAGTAATCTCTTCACATGGTTCATTGTAGAGCATAATAAAACACAAATAATTGATTTTCAAATTAAAAAATGTATGTTGACAATATTTGGGTGTTGTTTAGTATAAATGTGCACCACTCTGGTTTAGATCTGGAATATATCCCTACATAACCTCGGTTGAAGGTGCAGCAATGTTAAAATGTGAGACTTTTTGCAGCAATGGAACGACTGACCATAGGATTAAACCTCTGAAGCTATGAGCAAAAATAAGCTTTATACCTTTAGTTTGTTTTGTATAAGTATTTGTTACAGAGACAAAAACCTGGCCAACACAGAACATTGGTGCTGACAGGTAGAACTGTTGCTGTGACCATACTTGATTGTATAATTCAGAATTGGTTTGTGGAAGAAATTTTGAAAACTTTGTAGATTCAGGCTAGGGAATCTTTGAAGCATGTTCTAATTGGTACATATAGGTAAATTTTGATATGAGCTAAGAAGACCAGAATACAAATAAAGACAGTAAAGGCTGTGCATGAGAATTTGCTTGGTCAATGTCCTCATTGTTAGTCCAAATCAAGGACTACATGACTTAGAGGAAGGAAGGTTTCTTTGATTACTTTTTCTCGAATATTACGATTTTAATCCATGTGAGGCCAGGTTTGGAGCTCAGAATGCGATGGCAGGAAACAGAGAGGAAGAGCATGAGGTTTTATTCTCACACCATGAAGGTCAGAAGCAAAGAGAGCAAGCAAGGGAATCAGGGACCATCTATAATCACCAAGACCACACTCGCAGAGATGCCCTTATCCAGTCACAGACTATTTGCCTAGGTTACCATCCACTGTATATCTATTCTAATGGATTTCTCTACTAAGGTTCATAACTGTTATGATTTAACTATATCAACCCTGAGCTCTTCAAGAGACATTCTATATCTAAGCATAATGAGATTTTCGATGCAATGTAGGACTCTACTGGGAATTGAACTAGAGGTTGCTCATCTTACATTTTAGCAAAATACTTGCCTGTATTTTGTCCATGCCCTAAGACTTTGTGTGAGACAAAATTTGTAGGTGAAGGAGTATGTCCAGCATGGTGACACTAGATTTTCTTCCCAGTAATTGAGAGGTTGAGACAGGAGAATTACAGATTCAAAGCCACCATAAACAATTTACTGAGGCCTTCTCCAATTTAGTGAGACCTTCTTTCTTTCTTTTTTTTTTTTTTTATAAAATAAGTCTGGGGATGTAGCTCAAAGATAGAAGGCTCCTGGAAATCAAACCCAAGTATAACAAAAATAAAGTTGATGATCAATTAATCTGGCAGAGAAAAATTCAGGGCAGAAAGTGATGCAAGCAGTAGCATTGATATTGTTGGTAGCTCTTATCTCTATTTGTGAAGGGAGTGGAGAACATAAATCAGAGCTAAAAGTTATAAAAAACTTTTGTTTTTTGTCTATATAGGTTTACCTTTATATACTTCTAAAGTTATATTTTCTAATTCTCCTCATTTTTAACTTTGTATAAATTATTTTTATGTACACATTTACATATGTATGCAAGTATCAAAGTAGATACCTTGTCAGAAATTAACCTGGAAAGAGAATGGTCATATTTTCCAAATGTTCTTTATGTTGCATGGAACATGTTTATATTAAAGTGTTGCATATTTTCCTCAGAATTTTTTTTCCTATTTAATATATTTTTAATATTAACATATGATCATCTGAGTATTATGGTATATACTGTAATGTGAGCTATTAAGGAGCCTGAGGCAGTATTATAAATTCAAGGCTGGCCAGAACAACTTAGTGAAATCCTTACTCAATATAAATTTTAAAAGGAAGGTTGGGTATGATTTGAACATGATACTATAATTAGATTAAACTAGAAAAGTAATTTCTTTACATATGACATAACTAGGACTTGTAATTAAAGGCAAATAGAGTAATTTCCGAATCTGAGGCAGTAAATGATAGCAGAGTAACCATATTCAGGGGGCTCTCCCCTTAATGGGTGCAAAGGTAAATGAAAAGTCTCCTCTGATATGCTCAATTAGGAGATGATACAGTGGAAAAGCTTTACTACTTCCAGCAAGTATGGAGTGCACTGAAGATAATTCTCAAAGCAAGGGATGATTCGTTGTCAGTTTCCTCTGCAACCAGTTTCCAAAGTTTGCAAGTAGTCTGCTCAGCTATGAATCTCAGATGAGGCTAGAGCCTTCATGAATCAACCACTTTCCAAGAGATCCACCTCTAACCATTGCTGCATGTGCCTTCAATACATGAGCTCTGCAGAGAAATTTCAGATAAAAACCGAAACAGTAACTTTGAAATCAGTCCTTAACTTTTATATTCAAGACATTAATATAAAATATGTAAAATTTATTGAGACCTCACTATGTGCCAGATACTGATAGAAAACACTTTCTTGAATAGAACTTCATTCTACAATTGTAAAAATGGAACAGATATAATTTACAGATAAAGAAACTAAAGTTAAAAAGGGTTATTTTACTTACAGAAATATGAAAACTTTTAAATGGGAGAACCATATTTTAAGTCAAAGTCATCAGGCTTCATTATCCTCACAAATTAATTTCTACATAAACTGTCTATCAGATGACAATCAAGCCTCAGTTCTAGTTTCTACTTACCAGGGAAGAACACAGCTGTTTATAGCACAGAAATTAATATCCACATGAATTATCTTTGAATACCACTCACTGCTCAGTGTTTACTCATGGTAGATTTTGAGACTTTTCATTTACCAAAAAACAGATGTTATTGCTGTTTCTAGCCTACTTTTTGCCTTTCTGAATCAAACTTTCTTGAGAGAATTAAGAAATATGTAGAGCTGTGGACATGCATGTCTTAAATCACATCGAACCTCACTATTCTGTATAATTGCAATGCATTAACAAATACAAATAATTAATTAGCAATTAAAAAAGAACTACACAGAGCTATGTAGGATGATGTGTTCCTGTGAGAAAGAAGGTTCATAGATCCAAGCACAGCCTCAACAACTTAGCACAACCTTCAGTTCAGCAACTTAGTGAGAACCTGTTTCAAAGTAAAAAAAAAATTAAATAAAAATAAAAAAGGGTTGGAGGGTGTAGCTCAGAGGTAGAATATTCCTGAGTTCAATCTCCAGCACAAAAACGAGTAAAACTATTAATAATAATTTTATATTTTATGTATAGAAATATTTATTCATCATGTATACTGCAAACATTGAAAAACCATGATTGAGAGACTACATGACTAATTTTATTGGAGTAAAATTCTAACAGGTCTAGTATCTCACATTTACATTGGTAAAGTAATAGGGGAAAACATATTAATGAAGGTGACCTAACATTTTAGTGGCTTTGTGTTACTGTTGTTTTGCAAAGAAGAGGAGAAATATCAAGATTAACTACCTATGAGTATGTAATTGATAAGCTAAAATTTAGCTCTTTTTCTGCCTAGAATTAAGAAAGCTTGGTATCAGACAAATGAAACTGTTATGTGAGATTATCATCACTAATATTGGATAAATTGCTATAAAACTAGATGTCAACCACTAAGCCAAGCATGGGAAGGAGGGATGAGGAGGGAACGGGGTGGGGATCGGGTAGGGGCTAACTGGGTGATGTGTGCATGTATCTCTACAAAAGTATTTTCTTTATAGCATTATGATGTATGAATACAGTGCACCAATAAAAAAATCATAGAAAAATAAATAAAAATAAAAAAGAAAGCTGTTTTATACTTGGTTTTCTAAAAATCAATCAAATATTAAACAAAATGATAGATATGTATAGTAATTATGTGTCAAGAACCGTTCTCAGAAAGTTAAATTTATTAGTCCATACAATCCTATTAACCATAAGTGAGAATCATTATCTGAAACCTGAAGATAAACAAAAATTAACTGAGTGAATTTTCTTTGCAGTGTTTTTTTTCTTTCTTTCTTTTTTTTTTTATGGTACCAGGGATGAAACCCAGGGGCATTCTACCTCTCAGCTACACTGCCAGCCCTAATTTTTATTCTTTATTTTGAAACAGGTTCTCACGGAATTGCAAAGAGCCTAAGTAGCTGAGGCTGTCTACAAACCGCAATCCTCCTGTCTCAGCCTCCCAAATGCTGAGATTACAAGCATGTGCCACCGCATCTGGCTTTCTTTGCATTTTTTGACTTAACTTTCTATTTATTGAAATATTTTATAGATTTTTATTGGCAGGTTTTAGCATATTTTTTTCTGATAGTAGCCCAGTGATTATGTTTAATATTCTTATTAAAAATTATCTGATTTTGTATCCAATTTAGGAATCTTATTTTTCTATAAATGATGTGGCTTTTCAGATTCGGTTTGAAGGGAGCTTAGTAGTCTATCCTTTAAATAATTTAATAATAAATGATATTTTAATTCATGTTTTTATATATTAGTAGGAGAGCCATGTTTTGTGTAGTAAGTTTTTGTTTTGTTTTGTTTTGTTTTTTGGTGGTACTGGTGTTCCCAGACCTACTTTTATACTTTTTATTTGGAAACAGGTTCTCTTAAGCCAGGAAAGCTGGCTTTGAACCTGTGCAATCGTCCTGTCTCCACCTCCCAAGCACGGTGATTACAAGCATGCACCACCATGCCTGGCATGTGTACTAAGTTTTGAAACTTATGCTTTACTAGTTATAAATATCGTCTAGGAAAATGCACAAGTAGACTTACCTAAAAGACTCTGGGAAGTGCATGAATAGTTAAATGCACCATCAAGAACTATGAAGGGTTTAAATGAGTATATGATATACTGTAATATCTTCCTTCTCAAAAAATAGATGCTGTTTAGATAGGTGTCATTCCTCAAATAAACCATGTGTTGCATAACATAAATTTACTTTTAAGGAAATATATATTCTAAATAAAAATAACCATTAATTCCCTTATTTTGTTATTCAAATATGTAAAGATAAAATTCCTAAACATAACATTTAAATCTTTTTTAAAAAATATTAGTGAGAGCCTGGCATTTTTGCATAATTCTCCTTGTCCCTCTAAGCCCATGAAACAGTGCAAAGACCAGCCCTGGTAAATTCTGTACATATACTGGGTATGTGTAAGGAGAAACTATAGCTTTAGATATAATGAATCTTTTAATATGGCTCATAGCAAAGCTGCCTAACTTTACCCCAAAGGAAGGCATTATCTTCATTGTTGTCCATGAAAAACAAGTCCATTCCTTGACCTGGAGTAAGGGAAGTACTGCATCTTCCTGGCCATGACTATAGTGCAAACTTCATCTTCCAAGGCTATGAATATAGTACAAACACCCTGAAATCTTGGTTCAGAGAAAAAGCTGTTGCTATTGCTGAAACACCATTAGATGCTATTGAAGAATGTTCTTCCATCATGCATTTCATGGACTGTTTAGCTCATGTAGGATTTAATTTTAAAAAATGATAGATCAAGAACTTTATTTTTTGTCCATGACTCAAGTTCCTGTCCTTGCTTTAGGGTTTTGATTTTTTTAAATTTATGTACCATTAATAACTTATTGTTCATTAATGGCATTATTAACTGGAATTTATTTTTTATTAATTGAAGAGTTTTTAATCTCTGTAGGAAAATGTTTCAGAATAACTTTTTATGAGGAGATAGATGAAAGAAATATTATTTGTTCATCTTTTGTTTGTGTATTTATTTATTTATTTTTTTATTTATTTTTTTTTGAGGTACTGGGGTTCCTGGAAGCCCTTCTACCTCTGGGCTACACTCCCAGACCTATTTTTATGTTTTTATTTGGAAACAGGGTCTCTTAAGCCAGCGCGGCTGGCTTCGAACCTGCGCGATCCTCCTGTCTCCGCCTCCCAAGCGCGGGGATTACAAGCGTGCGCCACCACGCCCGGCTTTGTTTGTGTATTTATGAGTACGATTAATAATTTCAGATCTGCTCAGAAAGAAAACAGCTTTCAAGATCTCTGATAGGCAATTATTGTATTTGTTTGTTCTTTCCCTGTAGATTCTGCTGTAGAACTAAAAAGTATATGTTTCTGTATGTCTTTGAGTCTCCATGTTACACTTGAAGGGAAAAAAAAACTTCTCTTTTAAGTGAGTATGGTACTGGCACAAAAACAGATACATATACCAATGGAGCAGAATAGAAGTTTTAGAAACAAATTCTCACACTTATGGCAAATTGATTGACAAAAGGGCCAAAAACATACACTAAAAAAAATAGCCTGTTCAACAAATGGTGTTGGCAAAAACGGTTAACCATATGCAGAAAAATGGAAATAAATCTCATTTTCTCACCCTACACAAGAATCAATTCAAGACGGATCAAAAAATTGGAAATTAGACCAGAGACCTTGAGGCTCCTGATGCGGGAGTCTAGCACTGCATCACACAGGACAGGTACAAACTTACTCCACAAGACTTTAAAGGCACAGAAACTAAAAGACAGATCTATATATGGGATTGCATTAAACTGAAGAACTTCTGTACAGCAAGGAAACTATCAAGAACCTCAATGCGACCCAACATGATGGGAGAAGATTTTTGCCACCTACTTTTCCGATAGAGGACTAATATCTAGAATATACAGATAACTCAAGAGACTCAACACTAAGAAAACAAATAACCCAATAAAGTGAACTAAATAGAAACTTAATGAAAGAAGAAATTCAAATGGCCAATAAAGTATGGAAAAATGTTCAACATCATTAGCAGTCAGAGAGATGCAAATCAAAACCACCCTGAATTTCATCTAATTCCAACTAGAATGGCAATCATTCACAACACAAACAACAAATTCTGGCAAGGATGTGGAGAAGTGGGAACTCTAGTACATTGTTCAAGAGATTGCAAATTTGTGCAACCACTTTGAAACACAGAATGGAGGATCCTCAGGAGAATGGGAATCAATTTACCATATGATCCAGCAATTCCACTTCTGGATATCTACCCCCCAAAATGGAAACCAAACTAAGGCATGCATATCTATGTTTATAGCTTCACAATTCATAATTGCCAAATTATAAAACCAGCCAAGATGTCCATCAACAGATGAATGGATTACAAAACTAAGGGATATGTACACAACGGAATTTTACTCAGTTATAAAGAAAAACAAGCCGGGCGTGGTGCCGCACACCTGTAATCCTAGTATTTGGGAGTCAGAGACCACAGGATCGGGAGTTTGTGGACAGCCTAAACAACTTAGCATGGCCCCTCACAACTCAGTGAGACCCTGTTTCAAAAAAATAAAAATAAAAAATAAAGAAAAACAAAATTTTGTCAGTTATAGGGAAATGGATGTAACTGGATAACATTTAAAAAAAGTCACAAAAAGTAAGAAATTGGATGTTTTTCCTAATATGTGGAAGCTATGGAGAAAATGGGTCACAGGAGAAACTCTAGACAAAGAAAGAGATACTATAGATGAGCTAATACAGAGACCTAAGGAAAATGTGGGGGGGGGTGAAAGAGGGAAATTTTCTAATGTACATGATGTACATTCACAAACATATCAAAGTCAATCACTAAACCAAACATGAGAAGAAGGGAGGGGAAAGGAAAGGGATGGGAATTAGGTATGCCTTAATTGGGTATTGTACGCATGTATGCCTCTACCATCTTATACTTCATTTAGATTTATGACTATAATGGACCAATAAAATAATATTAAAATAAAATAAATCCCTGCCTCTCAACAATGTAGGGATGTCTATATCAATTTAATTTGATGTAGACAAATGAAACTGTAGCATCTTTTATGTTTAAAAATTACTATTTTCATTGATATGCAAAGATGAACAAATGTGTAAATTAAAAATATTTTCCAAATTATTCAAGACTAAAGAAACTAAACTTTAAATGTACAGGATTTTAAGAAAAACATTATTTAGAGTAGCTACTACCTTAGAAACATTTTCAGAATGTACTTTCATTAGAGTTAAGGTAATATTTAGAACATAGTCTGGTACCTGTGTGTGTGTGTGTGTGTGTGTGTGTGTGTGTGTGTGTGTGTGTTTTGTTCACTTTTTAAACTAAATGGCTGTGTGTCTTTTCCTTTAGGTTATCCCTGTGGAAGGTAATATAGCTGTATATTTTCTCTATCTAAAAAATGTTGATGTATAAAGACTTATTCCAAATATTCTAAATTTCTTACATGATTTTTTTTTGCTCAAGAAAGCTAACATAAGTCATATCCAACATCATGAAAGAGCTGAAGTTCTTAAACTTATTAAAGTAATAATTACAATAAAATTTTTATAACTTTAGATTGTTTTCTCTTATCAGTTTACACAATTTTCAATATCTCTAGGTAATTTTAAACCCATGATTATTAAAAGGAGATAATTTTAATTTTTTACTGTACTGACAATTGAACCCAGGGGCACTCTACCTCTGAGCTACATGCCCATCCCTATTTCTTTTATTTTTTATTTTGAAAGAGGGTGTCGCCCTGTTGCAGAGGGTGACACTAAGTAGCTGAGGCTGGCCATGAACCCAGATACTTCCTTTCATACTCACAAATACTGTGATTACAAGTGTGAACCACCATAGCTAGCTAAAATGAGTTCATTTATGAATGATATTGGTTATATGAATAACTTTTTAATATGTTTCAATAGCAAACTATTTATATAGATGCATATATTCAAGTTTACATGCTCTTGATTATTTTTGATAACCTATATAGTGGCTTTATCTTTGAGTCATTCTAATGAACATGTATATTTGTACCATTGCTCAGAAGGTGTAAAAGATGTGTATGGCTACAAAAAATTGTGCTATGTATATTCTTTTTTATTTCAATACTGGTAATGGAACCCAGTGGCATACTACCTCTGAGTTCCATCCCCAGCCCTATTTTTTATTCTTTATTTTGAAACAGGGTCTCACTAAGTAGCTGAGGCTGGCCACAAACCTCTAATGCTCCTGTTTCAGCCTCTCAAGTACTAGGATTACAAGTGTGCTCCTGGCCTAAGTATATTCTTATGCATTGCTAATCTGGTAATGTATTGGTTGTGTCACAGTTCATAGATTTCTCCCTTTTACTTCTTTTTCTGTGGAATAAAAATGAGTAGATTTTATAAAAGTATTTCATACAAGTATGTTAGAGTATACTCAGAGCAATAGTGAAAGAAAAATAGAACCTATACACAATAGAATGTAGAAAATGTTAAGTATTCCAGGGTAGAGTACATCATTTTTCTAAAGTACAGATTTGGATTGCCTCAGAATATATGAGTACAGTGAAAGATAAGATTTGAGGTAGTGTAGCAGATTATAAAAGATATGAAAGGAATGGGCATTATTTTTCTTGATTATAAAACTTATATTAGTTTTTGTTTTCAGCTATAAGTTACCAGAAACTTTGTGCTTTGAAACACTCCAAATTTATTATCTTACAATTCTCAAAGTCAGAAGTCCAGGTTGGTTCTTACTGAACTAAAATGGCAAAAATGAAAAAAATTGACAGGAAAGCATACCTTTGGATGCCCCAGAAAAATAACCCATTAACTTCAGTCACATTTCCCCAAAACCTTAACGATAACTTCCATTCTGGGCTCAGAGGTCCTTGCAACAGCCAATTGCTGCTTCCATGGTTATGTCTGGTTCTCTGACTCTTGCCTCATGGTTTTCTTGTAAGGAGCCCTGAAATTGCATTGTATTCGACTGAACAGGATAATCCAGGATAATCAACCCACCTTAAACTCCTTAACACAATTAAGTTTTCAAAATCTCTATCACCATATGAATTAACATGTTCACAGATTTGGAGATTATGATGTGAACATTTTCTGGTTGCAAAATGGTCTAATATCCAATTATGAGACCTACTTCTGAAGATAAAATATAAAATGCATTAAAATTATATCATATTCAAATTATATCAAATTCACTAATTATATTAGTTATTCTTTGCTGAAAAATAAATTACTACACATTTAGAAGTAAAACTTGATATATCTTATTTCATATCTTCCAAGGTCAAGAGTCTTGGGTATGGTATATGTGAATCCTTTGCTTTGGGTTTTTTCACAAGATTTCAATAAAAATATTGGCAAGAACAGAGATCTCACATGAAAGCTCAGACAGGGAAGGATACACTGTCAATGTTACACGTTTTCTTGTGAAATTAAGTTCCTCAAGGGCTCTCTCTTTGTGGGGTTTGCTCTCTAGCTCTCCAAGGCTTACTATGTGGCCCTTCATATCATGAATACTTGCATCAGTGGAGCATGTAAACTGAGAAGACAATAGACAGGCTCCTGATGCAAAAGAATCACAATTGTTTAACAAAAGTGATAACTTTTTAACATGTTGTACCTTCTTAGAAGCATGTTATTTAATAAGAGGAATGCTTTATACAAAGTTCTGAAGGAGAGGAAGCTGAGAGTATCAGTAGTAATTTTAGATGGTGCCTGAAAAACTGATATTTTCTTCTGCTGTTAATCTCATGCAGTGTTTTTTTTTAATATGAGATTCTATTTTTATGTTCTAGAAATTCAATTTAGGTATTTTATATGTTTATATGTTTCATGTCTTTTTAGCATAATCATATTTTAACTACTTTTTTGTGTGTGTGGTACTGGGGTTCCTGGAAGCCCTTCTACCTCTGGGCTACACTCCCAGACCTAGTTTATATTTTTTATTTATTTGGAAACAGGGTCTCTTAAGCCAGCAAGGCTGACTACGAACCTGCGCGATCCTTCTGTCTCTGCCTCCCAAGCGTGCCACCACGCCTGCTTAACTACTTTTTTAAGCCAAGAGGTGAGCTGAGGGGTGAGGCCAGAGACTGGGCCAGCATGACATGTTTGAAGCCTGCTGTGAAGCAAGGCTGGTGCTGGGGCCTCTGAAGAAGGGATTGGTCCGAGAGGTGAGGCCAGAGCCAGAGTTAGCCAGGGATCGGGGTCTGCCATGAGGCAAGGCCGTTGCTGGAGCCAGCGAGGCTGGGATCAGAGTCTGACAGGGGGCAAGGCCGGCGGCATGGTTTTCAGGAGCAGGAACAGAACTTACAATATGGCATACACAGAGAAAAATCACAGAAAATAGAAAATCAGATGGTTTCCCTAATATGCAAAAACTAGGAAGAAATGGGTAATGGGAGGAGAGCTAGGTGAAGAAAGGGCCCCATGGAAGAGCAATCAAGGTGACCAATCAGAGGGGATGGGATGGGGAAAGACAGAATCTCTTTAAAATGCATGATGTACATAAACAAATGTATCAAAGTTAATCACCAAATAAAGCTTTGAAGCTTTGTATCGAGGGAGGGGGAGGGAATGGGAAGGGGATGGGATAAGGGCTAATTGGATGATATATGCTTTTATACCCTCACAAGTCTTGTATTCCACTGTGATGTTTGACTACAATGCACCAATAAAAATATATGTAAAAAATAAAAATAGCATACATAAAAATATAGAGTCTATTTGCAATATTTTTATTCATTGCCTTTGTTTATTAATTATGACATAAGATAATTACATTTTCTATTATTTTTGGTTTACTGAGGTTTTTCTTCATCATTTGATTAATAGCTTTTTACAAAAAAAGCATTAAAAGTATATTCAGAGCAATAGTGACAAAAATGATTTTTTTAAATCATTTTCTTCATGAGGTTTTTCTTCATATTTTCTCACGTATCGTCATACCTGAAAATTAGATGGTGGACATTCTGACCTGTATCTTCTTAAGGTCTGATTTGTTGTAGTTGTTTTACCTTTATTTTTTATTTGTTATACCTTTATTTTATTTTTTATTGGTGCATTTTACTCATACATCTTAATAGGGTACAAGATGGTGGAGACATACATACAAAAATCAGCCAATTAGCCCTTACTCAGTTTTTGCCCCATTCCTCCCTACCTCCTTCTCATGTTTGGCATTTGATTGACATGGATATGTTTGTCAATGTACATCATGTGCATTAGACAACTTCCCTCTTCCCCCCTCCTATCCTTTCAGTTAGGTTGCCTTATCTGCTCATCTATATTATCTTTTTCATCTAGAATTCCTCCAGCCCTTGCTCTGAGATGCAGTTATGTTTCTTGGAAAGATTTCCATACTCCTGGGGTTATCTATTAAGTATTTCAAGGCTGAATTGGAGCAAATATTAAACTATGGAAAAGCTGTTGCTACAACCAAGATCTCTTTCCAAAGTGCTATATATTATGAGGTTTTCCAATTTTGCTGCAGAGAAAATGGCTATTCAGTGCTATCTAGGAGCTCTAGAAATTGTTCTGTCTTCACCTTTTCTGATTCCCCCTGTCTGCACACACGTGCATCGGTGATGATTTGGCTGAAGACTCAAGGTATGTCCTCTGCACACCTCAGCACCCTCACTCTCCCCATCACTACTCTGCTTTGTGAAATCTGCTGCACTGGCCTCTTTGAACTCCCAGGCTCATCACTTCAATCCAAGGAGACCATAGGGCTCAACCTTCATTGTCTCTTCTTCAACCACATTCTGAAAACTCATTCATGGCAGGAAGTAATCAGAAACATAAGGCCCATCTGATTTAATTTGCTTTTTTATGAACCAACAATATTACCTTCCAGTTCACATTTTAAAATTATCTGAAAACAGCTTGTCTGGAGTGTGTGTGTGTGTGTGTGTGTGTGTGTGTGTGTGTGTGTGTTACTCGGAATTGAACCCAGAAGCATTCTACCTCTGAGCTGCACCCCGAGCTCTATTTTCCTTTGAAACAGGATTTCTCTAAGTTGCAGAGGGTCTCCCTAAATTACTGAGACTGTCAGAGAACCTGTGATCCTCCTATCTTAGTCTTCTCAAATACTTAAATTATAGACACGTGCAACCTTGCCCAGCATGTCTGGACTTTTATTTTAATATGAGAAAGTAAATATAGTTGGTGTTTTTCATGTTATGAAATCCTTAGAATATTATTTTTATTATTCTTAATGTTCTATTAGTGGTGGTAATAGGAAGAAGCTCTTTCAAGTAGTCTTGAACACACAATTTAGTAGATTATTATTTTCTAACATGAAATAAACTATTTTAAATTAATATCTAGCTCTCACGATTCCCTCAAAAGTAGAAATAATTTTGCTGAGAATTCCTTATAATGATAATCAATTATTTTCATAGTTGCAGTGTGACTCTGTCTTCTATCTTACCAGGATATAATTGGACAAATCAATAGTCAGCCGATGTCTTACTTGAAGAGCTAATGTTGAGAATAATCTCATTTAATCAGGTAGAGCAAGCCTCTATTAAGCGATAAGGATCAACTTAATATTTGGAGACAAATTCTATAATATCCTTCCAAGGAAACAGACTTGTTACCTGGATTATAAAGTCTTAGCCTCACAGTTGGTAAGAAATTCACTATTCAGTAAACTGAAAATCTTAAAAAAAAATTTTCTTGGAGTATCAATTCCAGAAAAATTTACTCAAATAGATAGCAGGTGAAATGTGATGGAAAGTGTGAAATAGGATTAATTCCCAACCTCATGAGTGATGATAAAATCAGAAAGTTTTGGAAAATCAATCTAAAATTATTATTTTTTTGCAGTAATGGAGGTTGAACCCAGTGGCATTCTACCTCTGAGCTACGTTGCTAGCCTTATTTTTTTTTTTTTTGAAACAGGGTTTCACTAAGTTGCAGGTGGCCTAAGTAGCTGAAGCTGGCCACAAACCTGCCATCCTTCTGTCTCAGTCTCCCAAGTACTGAGATTACAAGTGTGTGCCACAATGCCTGGCTTACAATTACTTTCAAAACTACATATACAGAAGATAATTATTTGACACTCATTAGTTTCCAAAACTGTTTGTCTGATTTGCAGAAAAAAAACCCAAAAGACATTTTGAATAAAGTTATACTCTTGCTGTCCAATTCAAGTAATCAGGCCAAATCTAATAATAGCATCTTTTTTGTAATTAAGAATAAACTTTGGAGACTATGAACATACAAGAAAAAATTGCCAGAACAAAAATGTCCATGACTTGGATATAGGTTAAAAAAGATTGCTGTGTATTTTTTCAGCATAGGGCTAGACTTATTGAGAAGTATTTAACTCTATAGAGGCACTTTTAGAATTTTGTTTGGTATAATTGTAAAAAAAATTTCCAGTGGAGGCAATCATCCCAATTATTTTGGTTTATGGCCTTATAATACATTAGGCAGCTTTACATTTAACCTATCAATCTTTCAAATGTCATGTTTATTTTGTTTCTATTTCTCTATATATTCTCAAATGTTGTTTAAACTTTTCATAGCATTTATGGCTTCCATTACTAAATAATGAGTTAAATGTTAAATCTGACAAAATGTTCATTTTATATTTGCATAGGAGTCATGGCTTTTTAACCTTTTAAAAATTATACTTTGGCATGTTTTAGCAGAATGCGTCTAATAATATTCTTATTTTAAGCATGAATATTGCTATAGTTTATAACTAACTAATGGTCCTATATTTTAGATTAGATGAAGAAGAGTTTGAGTACAGACATTTAGCTATATATGGTGTGCCATTTTTCTGAGTTTTATATGAACAACAACTTCAAACATAAAATACATTTCAAAATACCATCTTGAGAAAATTGAGATCAAATACAGGTATGTTTGTAAATTCTCCTCCTCCAAATGGTTATAATATGCTAGACCTTCAAGAGAATTTTAATTTTTTATTATTGAATTGTCATCATATTTTAATGGAGTAAAAGATAGTAGAGGCATACATGCACACACATCAGCTTAGCTGCTATTGTAAGTCTGAAATATTTTTACAGGAAAAACTGTATAAGCTTAAATTTCATTTAATGAGAGTCTGATAACTTGAATTTTCACAATATTCTTTACATATTTTTTTCTACAAAAGCTTTTTCAAGCTGGGTATGATGGAGTACTTGTGTAATCCCAGTACTTGGGAGGCTGCGGGAGAAGGATCACAGGTTCACAGCCAGCCTCAACTACTTAGTGAAGCCTCTGCAACTTAGTGACACCCTTTAAATCAAGCATAAAAAATAATGCTGGGTATTTAGCTCAGAAGTAGAATAACTGGGGGTTCAGCCTCCAGTACAGCAAAAAAAAGCATCTTCAAATATGATATTGTGTTAAACAAGTTAATAAAGTTTATCAATTGGATTGATCTCATGTAATTCTGCTATGACCTACAGGATTGAACATATGGTCTATCTTGGATCAACATAAATATTAATGACATCAGGCATCAATTAATAATAATAATTATATCAGAAATAAAATGTCAACTGGCATGGTGGCACACACTTGTAATCCCAGCATTCAGGAGGCTGAGACCAGAGGATCGCGGTTCGCGGACAGCCTCAGCTAGCTAGACCAGGTTTAAAAATAAAGAATAAAAAATAGGGCAGGGGGTGTATCTCGGAGGTTGAATGTCCCTGGGTTCCATCCCCAGACCCCCACAAAAGAAATGAAATGTCATGTTTGGCATGGGCATGAATTTGAACAAGGAATCATAATTTAAAACTTCAAGTAATTAACAGATTCACCTAGTTAAGGTATATTTTACTGTAAAATCATAATGATTGTACCTTAGATATATGTTTAGCACATTGAAAATCAGACAAATTTCTTCAAAGGAAAGCATCACTCATTAATAATGCATTTCCTTTAAGCAATATTTGTTCATCTACTTCTACCTTGCACTTTCTATTGAGTATAGCATATAACATGATATTTAAAAATAAGTCTATTGGACTGGGCATGGTGGTGCACTCTTGTAATCCCAGTATTTGGGAGACTGTGACAGGAGGATCACGGTTTTCAGACAGCCTCAGATACTTAGCGAGACCCTTTGCAACTCAGACTGTTTGAAAATCAAGAATAAAAAGTAGGGCTGGCAGTGTATCTCAGAGGCAGAATGCCTCTGGGTTCCATCCCCAGTACCACAAAAAGAAAGTCTATTAACAAAAGCTATATAAATTTCAATAAATTAATTTTTGCATATTCCTCTACTTACTATCTTATGGATAGTTTTATAATCATTTGTTTTCAAATTTTTTCTTTTAAAAAAATGCAAATTGCCTTTTCTTTTGGAAAACTGATGGAGCTTTGGAACTCTGACAGTACCCACGCAACCCTCATTGCAAAGAAATAGTAAATGCATATTGCAGTGATTTGCTGAATGTACTATGAAGTAACAGTAACTCCTGAATAGTCTCTGCAGTATATTTTCTTATTTGAAGTGAATTGGATATAGACTGTTCTTGCACTACATCACAAGAATTAGTTTCTTGGGATTAGCATAATGCAATTCTCTGAATCCTCTTTTCCACTTTACTGTTTCTATGTGCCTGTTTGTTTATAAGAAAGCACTATCATTCACTCCAATTCATTAAAGAAGTGCCTAAGCAGCATAGCTCTGTATAATTTTGAATATCGTTTTAAAAATTGTGCAAGAGAAAACTGAATCTATGCAATTTTTTATTCAGCTTTAACACTTTCCGTAGAGACATATACTAGATTTACTTCAGTGCTGATTATGCCAAAATATGATCAAACTGCTATAAAAGCATATAAAAGCAGCTACACTTTTCATTAAATAGTTTCATTTTGATATGAATATTGTTTGTTATGGGCTAAGAGGGAAGATGTTTTGCTATTTCTATTATGGAAAAATTATATCCAACTGCTATCCAGGTCTTCCTTGCAAAATAAAGCTCAAAGTGCAAACGTGTGTTGCCAACCAGAATGCAAACTGTGCTTGAATATTTTATCAATTGTAGACAACAAGGGGCCAAAGTGCAACGTGTTGTTTTGAAGATTCAGAATACTCCTCTGCATTGATGAGTTATCTGAACCATCATTTGCTCTTTTGAACAGAGTTTATCTTTGAACATGGATATGCCATTTAATTAGCTTTATTTTCTATCAGATTGTTTCACACCTAATCTAATCTTGCTTAAAACATCTAAATCAGATATTAAAACATTCCAAATATTTGCACAATCTGTGTTTGAGGCTAGACACATTCTGGGATAAAAGACCATTTAAATATAGTTACTAGATTGTCAGCAGACTCATGATAAAAACTTCAAAATCAGGGAGAATTCAAAAAAGCCTTTGAACTACTCTCACAGTAGAATGTTAATGTTAATTACCATTTTTTTAAATTTTTCTTTCTTAAGACTAAGAATTGAATCCTGGGTCATTTTCCCTCCAAGCTCCACCCTCAATGCTTTTTATTTATTTAATTTGAAACATGGTCTGGGTAAATTGCTATAGCTGGCCTTCAACCTTTGATCCTTTTGTTTCAGTCTTTTAAATACTGGGATTACAGGAGATAGCAACCATGCCTGGCACTTGCTTGCCTTTTATTCCAATATTTCTGTTGATTACTAGTCAAGAACTTACTACCAAATAAGGTCTAAACAAGTCAAGTAAACCTGATTTTTGTCTTTCTTTTCACATGGTTTCAAATTTTGCATTTAAATTTGCTACCATTTTTTATAAGTTCCTGAATTTAAATCACTAATTTCAACATCAGCTCACCAATGTCATGCGTTAATCATATGTGTGTACACATATTTCCTCTTCTGTTCTAAAACTATTCCCTCAAAAACACATCATATGATAAAGATATGTGCTTACTTCAAAAAATTGATAATCTAGAATGAAAAGGTATATGTTTATGTAATATGAAAAACACAAAACATACAAAGAATGCATTTTCCAAACATGGTTATATTATGCATGGTATAAATTTATTTATTTTAAAATTTATTAGCATTTGACCTCAAACAAGCACAGGGTACTAAGTACAGAATTTAAAAAATTAATCATAATGTAAACACAGAAGAGTTATTTTACTATGAATTGAATAAATTTGAAGAGCTCTTAAAGGACAAATGCCATTTTAAGGAATTCCACAAGATAAAGTAGGACTTTTTCTGAAAATAAAATTATTAGAACAAAATTCTTTCAGAAAATTCAAAATATTTAAGCCAAGACGAAAGGATAGAAAAGGCATAATAATCATAATTTTGATAGCTCAGTTATAGGAATAATAATAAGTAACAGAGATTTGAGGTAATGGTGTATGATTCACAGTTGGAGGAGTCATTATCACAAGAAAAAAAGTTATTTTCTTACAATACTAGAGATTTAACCCAGGGCATTCTATCTCTGAGATAGATCCCCATTCACATGTATCACCATGCCCAGATCAAGAGGAGAATTTTTAAAATAACACAATAATCTAAGAAATGTTGAATCCTTCTTTCTATCAGCCCACAATCATAGAATGAAGGTGGAAAGAAAAAGATTTAGCTTTATAAAAAACAAAAAAGGCTTATTCTAAGGATGATAAATGAGTCTTGAAATACTGAGCATCGACCAAAGATTAGAATTAGACAAACACATTGTGAAAACTTATATATTTACAAGAAATTAATCATATTCCTTATAAGAAGGATTAATAATTAAAAAATAAACAATAGCTGTTGAAATGTATTCAGCCATTCACTAAATACAATTATTGAGATATTACTGTACTCAGGATTATATAATTAAATATAAAATATAGTTTATCATTATTTTAAACATTTGAGAAAATTTGACTATACACAGCATGTATTAAAATGTGGTAAAATAATGCATTTACTGTTATTATTTGAAAGTCAAGTAAGAAATAAATATTTTGGGCATAAAATGTTCATATCTTTATGCCATAATAATATTTATATAATGACTTTGAGAAGCAACCAGATTCAGCCAAGCCAATTAGGAAATTAGAATATAAACAATTTCCCTAAGAGTATAATGATAATTAAATATAGTATAGCTATAAGAAATTTTTATGTAAATCAAAAGACCTATTATACTAAAAATGTAATAATTTTGTATGTTGCTAAAATATTAAATGCAAAAGTACAGGATACAAAAATTAAACACAGAATATGTGCATGATTCATACACAAGTGGGTATCAGTAAGGAGATCAGAGCTAATATCTATTTTTTTCTGTTATAATGTAACTTCTTAATTTTTTTTTTTTCTGGGATAGAACTCAGGGTCATTCTACCTCTGAGATATACCCCCAGCCTTATTTTTTATTCTTTATTTTGAAACAGGGTCTTACTGAACTGCAAAGGGCCTCAGTAAGTAGCTGGTTTCATCATTTGAGATACTTTTTTTGTTTGCATGATAAGTTTTTTAATAGAAATATAATACATAACAAAAGAAAATGAAAAGGCATGTGCCCTCTTTTCATAGGAAATTGCCTCATGGTCCAGGGCCATCATCTCTGGATGCATTATTTACTAAAAAACTATGTCATTCACAAAAGGTAAGAGTGGGAGAACAGTGACCCAGCAGGACTCTCATATTTAAAATCCAAATGCAAATTCTTAGCTTTACAACCAATTACAGAGCTTATATATGAGAACTATCATTGATGCCAGTATGTTTTAAATTCTAATCTATGCATGGCACTAATCTAAACTGCCAATGTTTTGGCATTATTATCACTATCTATGAATTCAAAATTACTTAATAATTACATGATAAAAGTTAAAAAAAATAAAAATTATTATAATAAAGAACATTGATATTTGATAACAACTGTGATGCTCAATTATCTTAGCTTAAAGCACTCTGGATAGTGGATTCACCCTATTTGTTGTTTCAGCATGGCTAACACAAAAAACACATCTTATTTATGCTGGTGAAGGTGGTCTGTTTTCTCATATAACTCTGACTAATAGATAAGCACAAAGAATGATTTAAAAATAGGTACTAATAAGAATGATAAGTGAAGCTCTCAAAGGAGAGCAAATCCTTTAACAGGTTAAATGGCCTATGACGATATCAGTGGATACTTGCTATTTGGATTAAAACATGCATCATACACTTTAGAATGACATGAGGAGCACATTCCAAGGTTACTTTGTGGTACAGAACACTTCATTAAAATCATCTTTTTGAAACAGAAACTCTGTAAGATCTATCTCTGTGAGATTTTGTTCACATTAAGTGAGTATATTTAGAGCACCATGTTTTCTCCAATTATCAGTTCACTGTATCTTTTTATTATGTCTTTTTAGTGCTCAACAATCTTTTATGTTTATTGTGAATATCAGGGATAACAATATTTGTAGTTTATTATGCTAAGAAGTTATAAATAACAATAAAGATTTTCTAGCAGGCTAGTAGTCATTTTAAATTTTCCATGCAAGCAATAAGGTGAGAAGAAAAACTCAATCACCAATAAGCTTTTTTAGTTACACAACAATAAATGATAACAATGAATGCATAAACAGAATCAGGTTTTTCACCATAGAATGAGAAGTGTTTCCCTATTACTTTTGTTACAGTTTTTAAAAGGTGACTTTCCTTTTCACCACTAAAAAAAGTCATTCATTAAGCAAAACTTGAAAAGGAGGGAGGGGGAATAAAATGGGGCCATAATTGGGAAAGGGTTATGTGAGTGATGTGTGCATGTATGCTTCTACAATCATGTATCCCTTTAAAATGTATGACTGAAATGTACCAATAAAAAAATCTAATGAGATAGGACAAATTGAAATCTAAATTCATTACTAAAATATTATTACTAAAATAACTACTAAAATTCTACATATGCTAGGTACTTAATAAGTAATAAATTTTTATGAGCACGAGGTTTTAAAAATAATAATAAAATATTAAAATGTAAATTTTTTTCTACCAAGAAAACTTAAAAATAAATATTTATGCTAATAACTATTACAAGTATAAATTATTTTATAAGAAAAAATTTAGATTTCAATTTGTCCTATCATATATATATATAGATAGATAGATGGATATATATAGATAGATATAGATATATATATAGATATAGATATAGATATAGAGAGAGATATATGATATATATATCTGGGAGTGTACCCCGGAGGTAGAAGGGTTTCCAGGCATCCCAATGCCACCAAAAAAAATGAGAGGGGAGACTTAAGGTATTCTCTGATTGAAGGTTATTTTCAGTACCCCACAAATACCCACAAAAAAAATGGAAGAGTCTCTAGTTGGTTTGGAGAACATATTTAGCTTTCTTTTTTTGTTCCTAAGTTGGACATTGAGACAATAATTAAGGAAACTGGCAGTCACTGACTATATCCTGAAAATAACTAGTCCATTGTTGCAGTGCAAGTTTTCGCTTCATTTTCTGGTTACTGCTGAGGCTGGGAGTTAGTTAGAACTGTGGCATTATTTAGGGCCTGACAATTGCTTATTTTTATATCCACTCTATAAGGATATATAAATTTTTGCAGAGTAAACTCTTGAACCATATGGCCCTAAGTGAACTGGTATCTTCACACATTTCAGCTCAGTTTTTTTTTTTTTTGTAAGGGATATTACAGCTTTTCTTTCGTTTGCTTTATCTATTTTGAGAAGTGTTGTGTCCCGTACAGGTTGTGGTTTATTTTTTAATTCTCAGTTCTCCCCTAACAGCTTAGCAGTCAGCAGGTCCAGTTTTCACTTATCACAAAGCACAAATAAGATATCTCCATCTGGTTGTTTCTAAGGCATCACAAAACAAATGGCTAAACTCTTTTCACCTATATATAGAAAACATTTTGTGCTTATATTTACTATCCACATACTGACTTAACTCTTACTTTCTTGATTTTTATTTGTATTTTATTATCCTAAGTTTTAACTTTTGCCCAGGTAATTGTAAAATATCTCCAGAGATCTACTTGATTATAATTTTTCTCCACTTCAATCTGTCTATCCAATTAAACTTGTATTTCTAAAGTGAATAATTTGCATTAAAACATATTTCATCTGTAATATATAACAAAGCCTTTATGTGACATAACAGACACTTCATGCTATGGTATAGCAATCTCTCTGAGGACCTGAATACTTTTTTTTTTTTTTTTTTTTTTGGTGATACTGGGATTCCTGGAAACCCTTCTACCTCTGGGCTATACTCCCAGACCTATTTTATGTTTTGTTTTGTTTTGTTTTGTTTTGTTTTGTTTTGTTTTAATTTGGAAACAGGGTCTCTAAAGCCAGAGAGTCTGGCTTCAAGCCTGCATGATCTTCCTGTCCCCACTTCCCCAAGCATGGGGATTATAAGCATGCTCCACCACTTCCGGCCTGAATACTTTTTGAATCTCAAGAATTATTTTATTTGTATTCTTATATTATTGCATTGTAATTATAAATTATGGTGAAGTTCAAAGTGATACAAATATACATACACACAGTACTTGGTATGTTTCTCCCTGAATCCCACCCTGCTCCCCCCCACCTTGCATATATTAGTGAGATTGGTAGTTATACCTCTTAGATGGTCATAGAATTATCTAAACTTTTTTTTTATCATCAAGCCTCTTTTTTCTTTCCCTAATTTTCTTCTGCCAGTCTCCTTCTACAATTCTACTAATCTTTTGCTAATTTATTTGAATTTTGTTTTATTTTCCTATTTTCTCTTTAGTTTATACATGTAAAAAAAAAATACTCCCTAAGGCTGGCTGGCTACTGTCATTTAGCATAATATTTTTCTAGTTCAATCCATTTTCCTGCAGATTACATAACTTTGTTCCTTTTCATTACTGAGTTAAATTTAATTGTGTGTATATAATAAATATTTTAGTCATGCATCTGTTGACAGACACCTAGCTTGTTTCTATATTTAGCTATTGTGAATTATACTGTTATTAAAATGACTATACATGCACCAGAATTATATTTTGACTTTAATTTTTTAGAAAGATACCAAGGAGTTAGTTGTATTCCTTGGTCATATGGTGGTTCCATATAAACATTCTTTTGAGGAGCATTCATACTCATATCCATAGTGGTTGTATTAATTTACAGTCCCACCAACAGTATATAAGAGTTCCAACTTCTCCACATTATTTCTGGCATTTATTATTGTAAATATTCTTGATGATGTTATAACATTGTTTACGTGTTTCTTCTCTTTTTTCTCATTTATTGATTTCACAGTTATTTAACATTACAAGACCCAGATATAATAAAATATCCTCATTAAGCTTTCTCAGACAAAATATTATCATGTCCATATAGCACGTTGTTTTATTGTTCCTTTAGTGTACTTTAACTTGTAAAAATTAGGGGGGTCAAATATGAAGTATCTGACTTCTAAATATACTCTAAAGCTACATTGTTTAAAACAGTATGTATTGACATAAAAATAAACATAAACATTTATAGTACACAAGTTGAGTGCACAGAAATAATCTCACAAATCCTTAGCCATGCACTTGATAAAGTTGCAACAAATATGCGTTGAAAAAATTAGTCTTTTCAATAAAAGGTGAAGAGAAATTTCAGTATTCACAATCAGGAGAATGAGGCTATACCCTGAATTGTCAAAATCTTTAAAAAATCAAAGATGGATTAAAGATTTAAATATAAGACCTGAAACATTAAAACTACTAGAAGAAAATAAATAAAAAATTGTAAGAACAATGGAACGGGCAAGGAGATTTCAGACCAACTTCCAAAGCACAGAAAACAAAAACAAAATAACAATACAAATGGGATTTTATCAAACTAAAATGCTTTTGCCCAGGAAAAGGATTAATCATCGGTGTGAAGAGATAATCTACAGAAAGAAAATATTTGTATCCTATATATCTGGTAAGAAAGTAATATCCAGAATATATGAGGAATTTGGAAAACTTAATAAAAAAACAAAACAAAAAGCAATTAAATAATGAGCCACAGACCTAAATACACATTATACAAAAGAACACATACAAATGGCTAAAAGTTATTTGACAGAATGCACAATCATCAGGAAAATGCAAATGAAAGCCACGATATGGTAGCCCCTCACTTTAATAAGAATGATTACTTTAGAAAACACAAAAATAGCCAGGCGTGGTGGCTGATGCTTGTAATCCCCACACTTGGGAGGCAGAGACAAGAGGATCATGCAGGTTTGAAGCCAGCCTCGCTGGCTTAAGAGGCCCTGTTTCCAAATAAAATTATAAAAAATAGGTCTGGGAGTGTAGCCCAGAGGTAGAAGGGTTTCCAGGAACCCCAGTACCACCAAAAAACAAAGAAAACAAAACAAAATAGTAAAATGCAAGAAATTATGTGCAGAAGAGGAAACCCTTGCACACTGTTGGTGAGAATACAATTTAGTACAGTTATTTGGAAAACTAAATTTGGTTCTTTAGAAAATTAAAAATAGAATTGCCATTTGATTCAGCAATTTCACTACTGGGTATATACCCAAAGGAAATGAAATTATATGTGAATCAGACATCTATCTGCACTTCCATGCTCATTGTATCACTATTTACAATAGTCAGGAAAGGTAATCAGCCTAACTATTCATCACCCAATAAAAGGATAAAGGAAATGTATTATATATACACCATAGTATAGTCCTTGGGAAAGGATTATACAGTATCATAAAATATATAGTATCATATGATACTATGATACTATATATTATAGTATATCCTTGATCATATCAAGGATCATAGTATAATCCTTGGCAAAATAATTTTACAATAGTGTTGATTAGAACTAAAAATTATACACTGTATTTTTCAAAAATCCAGGAGAAAGAGTACTGAATATTTTCACTTTGAATGAAAGATAAATGATTGAGGAAATACCTCTATGTTCAACCACGTTTCAACATTATATAATGCTTTATATATGAAGACATCATATGAAACCCATGGCACATCATTATAATATAAAATTCTTGTATAATCTAAAAAAAGTTGAACAAAATATTAGTTTATTTAATTTTATGATAAAAATTTAAGTGGAAATCAATTTAAATTGTTTTCATTCATAATCAATGTGATGGGAAGCTGAGACTGGAGAATCGCAGGTTCATGGCTAGCCAGCCTTAGCAACTTAAAAAGGCCCTCAGTAACTTGGTGTAATCTTATTTAAAGCAAAAATATTAAAATATGTCTGGGGAATGTAGCTCAGAGATAGAGTGTACCTTTTTCAATTATCAGTAACATTTTTTTTTAAATTCATTTTATTTTTTTCTGTACTTAACTTTTAATTTACTCACATTTTAGAAAAGCTTTAAAGATATAATCCATTAGTTGTTTTAACTATCATCAGAAACCTTTAAGAAGAGCATATGTAAGGAAAAATTAATTTTTTGGAAAAATGATGTTTAAATTACATAGCTGAAAACAAGAAAATTTGTAATTGACTCAAGTCACACTTCTTTTGTGACCATATTGTCAAGTAGAAACAGAGAGACTTTATTGAAAGGATTGCTGCAAAAGTGGAAAAGAGAAAATTGCAATAGAGAGAGGGATAATACTGAACCTGTAGGGATGTTCTTAAGCTTTGCTTTTCTCCAGCATCATGACTTTCTATAAAATTCAGTATTACTAATATTCTTTGATATCACAGATTATGCTCGATCATGTATTCATTCCAAGTGTCCTCATAAGATACAATGCTTTTAGGAGACCAGACTTCAATATGAATCCAGCTTTCCCAAACACTGCAGTCTAAGGTAGGTGTTATTAGTCACCAGGAAAGGAGGCATTGGAGAGGTATTATGCAATAGTGTTCTCAGAAAAATTTCCAAACATAGAGCAAGAGGTCGATACACAGGTTCAGGAAACTTACAGAACTCCTGTTTGTTTATTTATTTATTTATTATTTATTTATTTATTTATTTATTATTTTATTTATTTATTTTGTGGTACTGGGGTTCCTGGAAGCCCTTCTACCTCCTGGCTACATTCTCAGACCTATTGTTTATATTTTTATTTGGAAACAGGGTCTCTTGAGCCAGCGCAGCTGGCTTCGAATCTGTGCGATCCTTCTTTCTCCACCTCCCAAGCGTGGGGATTACAAGCGTTCGCCACCACGCCCGGCTAGAACTCCCTTTAGACAAGATGGTTCCCCATATCACATAACAGTCAAAATGACCAGTGTAGAAGCCAAGGAGAGAATCTTAAAGGCAACAAAAACAAAAGGCCAAGCAACATTCAGAGGGAAACCATTTAGAATCACTACAGATTTCCCAAACCAAGTCACAAAAGCCAGAAGGGCCTGGAGTAAAACATTCCAAATTCTGAAAGAAAACAATTTTCAGCCAAAAATTTCCCACCCAGCAAAACTCTTTCAAATTAGATGGGGAAATAAGAAGCTTCTATGACAAACAGAAGCTGAAGGAACTTATGTCTTCAAAACCAGCACTAGAGAAAATACTCAAAGAGATTAACTACAAAGAAGAAATAAGTAATACACGCCAGAACCAGAGAAACAAGAACTTCCATCCAACAGACAACTAAGCAAAAAAGAACAAATAGTATTTCAAACTGAAATAAAACCTTAACATGTTAGGAATTAAAAATCATTTCTCAATGAAGCTTCATCAAAAATCCTAAAGCTGTTTACATGGTGTCTTTTCTGTCTAGATTCCAGTGCCCTGCTCTACATGTTACTCAAAGCAAAGGTCAAGAGTCAAAACATGTTTTTGTGTGCTTATCTTAATAGATTCATGTATTAAAAAATCTTATAAACTCAGAACAGAAAACTAAGAAGTTGTTGAGCATGGTGGCACATGCTTCCAGCATTTGGGAGGCTGAGACAGAAGGATCAGAAGTTTGAAGCCAGCCTCGTCAACTTAGTGAGACCTTCAGCAACTTAGCAAAAAACTGTTTCAAAAACATTATTTTATTTCAGAAAATAAAACAAAGCTAGATGTATACCTTAGAGATAGATTTCACTTGGGTTCAATCCCCAATGTCACAGTAAAAGAAAGTACTTACATTTTTTAAAATTATTTGAAATCTGTTTATAAAGCTATTTTTAATAATTCAGCCCATAAAACGTAAGTAATATTTTTAAACTAAAAACACTGAAAAAGAGACATGTTGTAAGATTAAAGCTAATGTGAAAAATGTTTAAATATAGCTTTTTTATTTTTCTTTACTTCTTATATCTCTTCTAATAATTCTGATCTCAAAAATAAAATGCAAATTTATATAAGCTTACATGTATTAATTTTAGGTCCTCTATGGTACAAATAATATTTTGTGTACCTAGCATCTACAAACCAAGCTACTATTCCCAAGAAAATACATTTTTACTTCTTTGGGATTTTTTGCATTTTGACTTTTAAAAAACAACATGCAAATACTTATTGCTTACAAATATTAGATATGACATGGTATATGCTCAGATTAAAAATAGATGCAATATAAAACTTTCAATATGAGAAATCAAATAACCCTGGAAATTACATCATTTAAGAGTGAGTCATCAGCAGGTATGTTGCACAGGGAATGGGTTTTAGCCTGTGAGCTATAATTTGTTTTATGGCGAGTTGTTAATACTGTAAGCACTTCAGAGACAATGTGATGTCGTTATGAATAAAATCTTGGCAGAGTTCTAGCATTCAAATATTCTTTTCTGAAGCCTGCAAATATAATTTTCTTTAATATATTAAAGAAAATGGAGAAAGTTGGATTATTTATATATAGAGAAAAGAATGCTAAAATAAAGTTATACAGATAATGCTTGCTAACACAGAACAAGTCTAATCTAGTCTATTTTCCAACAACATCTCTGAGAACAATTTACAATTTTTTCCAAGCTGAATAAATTGCTTCTTATCTATATGTAGATTGGCTTCATAATTATGTCTGGGGTTACTTAAATCTCAAAAAAAAATACACATGTTAAGTTCAATGTATATATTTGTTTTTTAAACATGTAATAGTTGTTAATATTTTTAGAATGTAACATATCAAATAAATTATTTCAAGTTAAAGTATTTCAGATTTCATAGCTAGATACACACACCTGTAATCCTAGTACTTGGGAGGCTGAAACACAAAGATCACAGCTTCAAAGCCAGCCTCAGTAACTTAGTAAGGTTGTCAGAGAATGAGACCCTGTTAATAAAAAGAAGGCTGGCTCGGGTGTAGCTTAGAGGGTAGAATAAAATCCTGAATTAAATCCCAAGCACCATCAAAAGTAACATTTCAGATTTCATTTGATAAGTGTTTCTTTCTCTGAGAGACAATATATCTATAATTTATATATATATATATATGTATAATTTCTTTATATTAATGATATGTAGAGAGAAATTATATATAATTACTAAAAATCAAAATAAATATGAAATAATATTTATCATTTATGATGAAATATAAATTTTAATTCCAATTGTATAGTTGACTGTCAAAATAATAAAAAAAAATTGTGGGACTGGTGATGGAGTCAAGGGGCTTTCTACCTCCAGGATATACTCCCAGATCTATTTTAAATTTTATTTGGAAGCAGGGTCGCACTAAGTTGCTGAGAGCCTCACTAAGTTGCTGAGGTTGGCTTTGAACCTGCATCATCCTCCTTTCTCAGCCTCCCAAGTACTGGAATTACAAGTTTGTGCTACCATGGCTGGCTCAATAATAAAAATTTGAAAATTTACAATATAGCCTTTTTCATTTATATACAGGTACTGCTGTCTTATATATTCACACCCTTCAAAAACTCAACATATTTATTATATGAAACATGATAGCGTAGGATGCATATATACAGTAAGGCGGTTTCCATAAGTGGCATATACTCAAATCTACATTTATGATGAGAGCCTTGTTAATCAACTGCTTTGAGGTCACTTTTGGCCTGGGAGGGATACAAACTGCCCACTCAAGTGGTAACTCTTTGCTGCAGACAAGTTTTCAAGCACCAAATGGGACAAATAACCAGAGATCCTGACCAATAAGCAAAGATCCTGATTTTTTTTTGTTAAGTTGCTGATAGTCTTCATGGGCTTTTGAATCAGTCATACCTTGTACAAAATAACTTTTAATAGTATATGGTACTAGGGATTAAACCCAGTTCATCCTACTTCTGAACTACACCCTCAGCCTTTTGACTTTTTATTTTGAAACAGGGTCTCAATAAATTGTGAAGGACTTCACTAAGTAATTGAGGCTGGCTGTGAACCTGAAACCCTTCTGTCTCAGCCTCCCAAGACTGGGATTATTAATGTATTCCATCAAATCCAGCAAAAACCTATCTGTTAAACCACCTAATGTGAAGTAGGAGAAAATATGTGGTAAGAGACACATAGAATTTTCTCATGAAAGAAGTCTAATTTGTACATGTCATTAATAACTGGGAATTAAAACATGAGATCTTGATTTTGGTTATAAAAATGATGATTATACAAGAAAGAAAGACACTATACATCTCTAATTATAGCTCTTATAGTTCTGAAAATATCAAAAGTATTAATTATATGTTCCTCTTCATCTTGTACTCATTTTCTGAAGTTTTGTCTGTTATCTTAGACGTATGTAGAAAACATTATTAATGATATAAAAGTAGTGGATATTACATATTTGCATTTAACTTTACTCATTTCAAATAGAGAAACAAGAATATCACTATTTTCATAAAATGGACTTACAAGAAAATAAATCCATTAATTGTTCATATTTTCTCTTAGCTATAAAAACAATTATTTTGTTTCTTTGTTCATGAAAAATTTTTGACACATCCATTTTTTATGAATTCTTATCTTCTCAGAATAAAAGTGATGTAGTCTAATAAACAAGAGTAGTGTTTATAAACATAAGGCATATATCTTATATTCTAAAATTGAAAAATATCAATTCTGTAGCAAATATTAAGCTTATAAAGTGATGCCTACTTAAACTGTTGAAATAATTACAGAGTGATTAACTAGATTGCAATTATAAGTTTCAGAGGAGTGATTATAGAATTATCACATATTTTTTCTCTATTTTTATTATTTCAGGATATGGCAGGTCTGTTTATTCACCAATAAGGCTTAAGAAGGAAAGCTCAGGGAATGCACGTTTTTATAATTGCTAACATGTATGACCTGATTTGACTTGAAAAGACTCTACCTATTAAACTCATTTACTGTTTCTTAAACAAAACTTAAAAATTATGTCACTTCATCATTTAAGAGTAAAAATTAGTTCAGAAATTTACTTTAAGAACAAGCCAATGATAAACATAATGTATTTATAAGTTGTAGGTCATTTTCTTCACCGTGTGGGTTTCCTTGAGTTTCCAGTCAAGTTGTTTGCATTAAACTTTAAATTTACCTGTGTTTAGAGGATTCTATTACATGGAGAATATTTATAAGACTGAGAAACTAACGTTATAATAGACCACTTGGTGGTACTTATTTTATATTTTTCAGGTTTTAAATAAGTGTACATCTGTACCTGTGGACCAACTAAAGACTTTTGCACATCTCGCTGAGTCAAAATTTTCTCCATACTGTGTTCTTTTACATGTGTGATTTGGTCCAAGATTGCTAGAACATTTCTCGAAGTTTTACATTGATAGGTACACTCTCAATTATGCACTTACGTGTGATAGAAAAACCTTTGGATTTTTCTCTTGTGTGAATTCTTTCATGTCTCTACAAGAGACTGAACATTTTGAAGGGTCTTCCACATTGCTTACATTCAGAAAGCTTCTCACTAGTGTGAATTTGGTCATGGATTTGAAAGTAATAAGAACTAAAGACTTTCTCACATTGCTTACAAGCACTGAGTTTCTCTCCAGGGTGAGTCATTTTTATGTTTTCTGATAGAATTAGGATCATAGTAGGCTTTCCCACACTTTTTTTTACATTCATGAAGTTTCTCTCCAGTGTGAGATCTTTCATGTTCTGAATGTCACATGAAAAACTCAAGCCTTTCTCACATTGCTTAGGGTTTCTCTCCAGTTTGAAACCTTTCATGTATTCTGAGATAATTAGGAAAACACTCGGCATTCTCACATTGTTTACATATATAATATTTCTAGTGTGAGATCTTTCATTTTCTGAATGTAACTGGAAGAATGAAAGGCTTTCTCACATTGCTTACATCCATAGGGTTTCTCCACAGTATAAATTCTTCCATCAATTTGAATGCAATGAAAACTACTGAAGGTTTTGCCACATTGATTACATTCATAGTACTTATCTGTAGTGTGATTACCTTCATGCTTTAGAAAGCATTTCAGAAAACTCAGGGCTTTCCCCCATTTTGTACATTTATCAGATTTCAATTAATATTTCAAATGTGCACATGGTTTCTGTCCAGACTGAGCTCCATGGGGCTCATTTAAGAATAAACAACCAATGAGAACTTCTCCACAAATATGTCTTTCATATGTTTAATTCAAGGATGAGTTTTCTTCTTGAGAAAAGAATCTGGAGTCCAGGTAAAAATTATTTCACATTTACTAAAAGTTTATATTCAAAGAATCTCTCTTCCACTTGATTTCTATGCAGGGCAGGTTTTTGAAGGTTTCCTGCATCACATCTTGATAGAGCTTTTTGGGGGATGGATCCAGCAAAGTCCTTCCTTCAGGATGAAGGTCACAGCCATATTCTGAAAAGCCATCAGCTTTATTTTGTGGTTTCTGGAGTGCCCCACATTCTCCTTGAGGCTCCTGCAGTCCATGGTCACAGAGCTTTACATGCAGACTTGACCACTTGCAAAATCTCTCCTATATTTCTATACATTTAGAACTGATTGCTGTATATTGCCCGATTTCAAGTGAAACAATATTGCTCTAAGGGAGGAAAAAGTGAACTTTAGGTTGAGAAAAAATATTTTTTAATGAGGGTTTGCAGTCTTCCAGGCTATCAGTGCATAAAAAGTTACACAGTATATGTTTATTAAGATTTCATGGGAGACCTAATTAGTAAAGAGTATTTCAAAGCTCCAAAATAGAAAAAATTAAAATATGAAGGATTGAAAAATATTGCAAGAGCAAAATTAATAATAAAAGATATAATAAATGGTTGACATGTTTAGAACAATTCAAAATAAAATTTTACATTTATTTATCATAATTACTATAACTAATTTAGCATTTCACTGTAACTTATTTAGCATTCTGTTAAATAGTGTTTTACAGTTTTTTAACACTTATGCTTTTTAATAAATTGAATATTCTCTCACTTAAAGATTCCATCATATTCTCTTGGAGTTAAACTTGATTCTTGAAAATTGCTAATACAGAATTCATCTCTTGACTGTTTAATCAGTACTAGATTGTGTTGAGTCTATGATAAAAAAAATGACTTTTTTCATTTTTTCAAACATAAGTTGCATTATACTATTGAGTATGTCTTTTTATCCGAATCATCCAGGTACTCATGAAGACTTCAGTTCTCTCCCTTTGTTCTCTTTGTAAGTAAATCACTGTGAAAAAAAGAACTGGGACACTTTTTAGGACTCTGTCATTAGTAACTATGATTTGGAATATGCCACTTAATCTATGTAAATGTCAATCATGTAAAAAATAAAATAAGTGCTAACCATCATTTTGTGAATCATTTATTTAAAAACTTATAAATTAAGTGTTTTGAAATAATTTTAAGTATAAAATTCAAGTTTCCCAAATAGTAAAATAGTAATTTTCTAGTTTATAAGAGGTAGCAATGATTAATATTGACAGTTTTCACATTTTTTTTATTGTGAGGACTATTCATACTTAATAGAATCAGAATTTAAACATTAAGTAGTATGAAATTACATAATTAAAAATTATGACTATAAATTTTAATATAAATGGTATAATTTGTTCTTATCTCAAGAAAAAAATGATCATATTCACATCCTTTCCAATTTAACACTATTGTATTTGGTAAAGTTTTAATGAATCCAAAAAATCATTTGCCTCAATTTTATAAAAATTTAAACATCTACTATGTGGTACCCTATATAAAACATAAAATTATTAAGGGGTAATGCTATAAAAATTCAATATTAATAAAAATTTTATGATTATAATAGCTGAAATTTTTGTTATAAAAACTGAATAATTATTAAATAACTATTAAAGTGTATCTTCTATGTGAATAAAGCATGCTTTTTTCCAATATCATGTATTAAAAGGATATGAGTAATCAGGCAATAATAAAGAATTAGAAAAGTTAGATTATGACAGCAGGGGACAAGATGGCGGTGGCCGTGGTCGCAGTGGTGATCAAAAAGAACATACATTCCTCAGAAAAGCCCTGGACACCAGATTTTGGTTTAATATCTAATTGGAACAACTTAAGGAGACATTTCCAGCCATGATTTTCTATCTAGAATTCAGGAGAGAGAGTAGATAACAGTGGAATTAGAAGCAAGATGACAAGGAGATGCCCGCCACGCAAGAAAAGTGATTTTTGGAAGAACATAGAAGAGATTAGAGAAAAGACTGCTTCATCCGTGCATGCTGAGGACTCTTTTTTTTTTAATTTATTTTTTTTATTAATTTATTTTTTAAATTGGTGCATTGTAGTCATATATCAATCACATTGGAGTACAAGACTTGGGAGGATATACAAGCACACATCATCCAATTAGCCCTCCTTCAGCCCCCATCCCATTCCCTCCCCCTCCCTCCATCCCACGCCTCTTTGGTGATTTACTTTGATACATTTGTTTATGTACCTCCTGCGTTTTAAAGAGGCTCCGTCCTCCAGTATTACATACCCTCTGATTGGTCACATTAGTTGCTTCACTATAGGGCCCTTTCTATAGCTCAACCTCTTCCTGTTGCCCTTTTCCTCCTAGTTATTGCTGATTAAGAGAAGCGTCTGATTTATATTTTCTGCGATATTTCTCTGTGCATGCTGCATGGCAAGTACCGATCCCACTCTTGATGGTCCCAGTAGTGGCCTGGCTACTCAGTGGACTGATCCAGACCTCGCTGGCTCAAGCAGCAGCCTTGCCTCATGGGAGGCCCCAGTTCTGGTCTCGCTGGCCCCTGCACCAGTCTAACCCCTAAGCTGGCTTTGGTCCCGGCCTTGGAGGCCGCAGGAGTGAATTGCTTCACGCCAGGCTCCGATGCTGGCCATTGGCCCCTGCACCGGCCTAACCCCTTGGCAGGATTCCAATCCCGGGCTCGGAGGCCCCAGCACCGGCCTAGCCTCACGGCAGGCTCCAATGCCGGCCTCGTTGGCCCCAGCACCGGCCTAACCCCTCGGCAGGTTCCGTTCCTGGGTTAGGAGGCCCCAGCACTGGCTATGTCTCACGGCAGGCTCCGATGCTGGCCTTGCCTCACGGCAGGCTCCGATGCCGGCCTCACTGGCCCCAGCACCAGTCTAGCCCTTCGGCAGGTTGTTATCCTGGCCTCGGAGTCCCCAGTACCGGTCGTGCCTCATGGCAGGCTGCGATGCCGGCCTCGCTGGCCCCAGCACCGGCCTAACCCCTCGGCAGGCTCTTATCCTGGCCTTGGAGGCCCCAGTACCGGCCTTGCCTCAAGGCAGGCTCCAATCCTTGCCTCGGAGGCCTCAGCACCGGCCTTGCCTCACAGCAGGCTCCGATGCCGGCCTCGCTGGCCCCAGCACCGGCCTAACCCCTCAGCCGGCTCTGATACTGGCCTCGGAGGTCCCAGCACTGGCCATGCCTCACGGCAGGCTGCGATGCCGGCCTCACTGGCTCCAGCACCAGCCTAACCCCTCAGCAGGCTCTTATCCTGGCCTCGGAGGCCCCAGTATCGGCCTTGCCTCACGGCAGACTCCGATGCCGGCCCCGCTGGCCATGCTGGGGACTCTTAACAACATACTTTGTTAAAAAAAAAAAAAAAAGACCTGGGCATGGTGCAGGGAGCACAGCAGCGCCAGGCGAGAAGTCAAGGTATGTGTCTTGGGAAACCCAACGTGCCTGGCCGCCACACTCCTCTGTGCTGTGCTGGGGCCACGGTGCACTCGGAACAGCAGATCCTGCTATGTGGTGAAACTGTGGGCCTCCACTCTTGGAGGGGAGATAAAAATTATTGCTGCTGAGTGTTCGATCCCACAACCTCTTCAAAAGACACATACTGTCTTCTCTTATTAAAAAAGAATATTGGAGAAGGGTCAAGATGGCTGTTGGCGGCAGCCAGGATTCACGAGATGCAGACAAATCCTATCCATTTCACCTGGAACTTTTGGAAAGAAATCCCCGCAAAGGGGGACTGATTCTGCCTCACATGCTTAAGAATTCTGGACATCATATCATGTAAGGAAGGAGCTCAGCGGAGAACCAGGAGGAAGGCGGTGGTGGCGGTGGTAGCAGTGGAGGCTAGTATTTGGGAGAGGCAGAGATCTGATCCAACCCACCCTGATCTTCTGAAGAAATTGCCCCAAAGGTAGAATGCTACCACCATGCATGCTCAAGAATTCTGGACAACATGTAGTGTGGGAAAAGTGTTTGAGAGAGAATCGAGATGGTGGAGGCAGCAGCAATGGCAGTGACCAGTATTCAGGAGAAGCAGAGATCTGATACAATCCACCTTGATCTTTTGAAGAAATAGCCCCAAATGTAGAATGCTACCACGGCGCATGCTCCAGAATTTGGGGCAACATGCTGTGTAAACAAGGTGCTCAGAAGAGAACTGAGATGGCTGTAGCAGCAGGAACAGTGGTCAGTATTTGGTAGAGGCAAAGATTCAATCCAATTTACCTCATAATTTTAAAGAAATATCCTCAAAGGTATACTGCTACTGCCGCACATGCTCTGGAATTCTGGAAAACAAACTGTGTGGGAAAGGTGTTCAGGAGAGAACAGAGATGGCAGTGGTAGTAGCGGTGGTGGTGGTGACCAGAATTTTAGGGGCAGACAGATACAGTCCAGTACCTTGAATTTTAAGGAAATCTCCCCAAAAGTAGACTGCTTCTGCCACACATGGGAATTCTGAACAACATGATAAGTGGTAAAAGGGTTTGGGGGTTTTAGAGGGAGCCCTGCATACCTGAGATGGGCCGCCACACTGCATGTTCTGGGAGTCATAAGTCCTCAGGGCCACCGTGGTCCCCTGTGCAGAGTGGGAGGCCAGGGTACACGTCGAGCAGCAGAGCCTGAACTCTGAAATGAAGCTGTGGACCTCTGCCTTTGGAGGGAAGATAAAATTCATTGCCACTAGGCATTTGGGGTCCTAGCTTTCACCAAAAATATGTACTGCTCTCTCATATTAAAAAAAAAATGGTGGTGCACACTTGTAATCCCTGCGCTTGGAAGGCAGAGACATTAGGATCACGCTGGTTCGAAGCCAGCCTTTCTGGCTTAAGAGACCCTCTTTCCCATTGTATATATAATGGGTCTGGGAGTGTAGCCCGGATGTATAAGGGTTTCCAGGAACCCCAGTACCACAGAAACAACAACAACAACAACTAAAAAAAGTATATATATATCAAAGAACTCCGGGTGTGGTGGCGCACTCTTGTAATCCCCCGTGCTTGGGATGTGAAGACAGGAGGATCATGCAGGTTTAGGCTAGTCTTGCTGGCTTAAGAGACCCTCTTTCCCATTATATATATAATGGGTCTGGGAGTGTAGCCCGGATGTATAAGGGTTTCCAGGAACCCCAGTACCACAGAAACAACAACAACAACAACTAAAAAAAATATATATATATATATATATATATATATATCAAAGAACTCCGGGTGTGGTGGCGCACTCTTGTAATCCCCCGTGCTTGGGATGTGAAGACAGGAGGATCATGCAGGTTTGAGGCCAGTCTTGCTGGCTTAAGAGACCCTGTTTCCAAATAAAAATATTTTAAAAAATAGGCCTCCGGGAGTAGAGCCTGGAGGTAGATGGGTTTCCAGAAACCCTAGTACCACCAAAAAAAAAAAAAAAAAAAAAAAGGAAGAAAAAAGGGAACATCTGTAGATGACCTGCTCATAGTGGCAGAGAACAGAGCCTGATGCACAGCAAGACAGCAAGGCCAGTGCTGGGGCCTCTGAGGCCAGAATAGGAGCCTGCCTGGTGGTTAGGCTGGTGTGGAACCAGTGAGGCTGGGAGAGGAGCCTGCAATGAGGCAAGGCTGGTGCTGGGGCCTCCAAGGCCTGGATCAGAGCCAGCTGAAGGGTGAGGCTGGTGGTGGGGCTAGTGAGGCTGGGATATGAGCCTGCCATGAGGCAAGGCCAGTGATGGGGCCTTGGAGGCCAGGATCGGAACCTGCCAAGGGGTGAGGCAGGTGCCGGGGCCAGCAAGGCTGGGATCAGAGCCAGGATCGGAGCCTGCCATGAAGCAAGGCTGGGATCAGAGTCTGCCGGGTGGCCAGGCATGTGCCAGGGCTTTCAAGAGTGGGATAGGAACTTGCAATGCAGCATACACAGAGAAATATCACAGAAAATAAAAAATCAGATACTTTCCCTAATATGCAAAAACTAGGAAGAAATGGGTAATAGGAGGAAATCTAGTGGAAGAAAAGGCCCTTTGGAGGAACAATTAAGGTGACCAATCAGAGGGGATGGGATGGGGAAGATGGAACCTCTTTAAAACACATGATGTATGTAAACGAATATATCAAATTTAATCACTAAATCAAGCATGGGATTGAGGGAGGGAGTGAGAGTGGGATGGGGATTGGATAAAGGCTACTTGGATGATGTGTACTTGGATATCATAACAAGTCTTATATTCCATTGTGAATTTTGCCTACAATGCACCAATAAAAATATATTCAAAAAAGTTACATTACTGAGTATTGATAATTGCATCAAAATATCAAGTATTCATGAAATGATGCAGTTTATAACATCTTTCAGGTAGCTCAGAAAAGTCTTGACTCCTAACTTGTCTCAGATAGTGATTTAAAGAGCAATGCTTACCCAATAGTCTATCAGATGGTTATCAAGAAACCTGATCATTTGGGGAAAAATAAATATTGACATAATTTTATTCACAGACAATAGTAAAATTTTGGAATATATATTTCTTAGAATCATTATATAAGCCTGGCAGCTAAAAATATTTTAAAGCTTATGCATAAGATAAAACACAATTCTAGGTTAATATTGACAAGATGCTGTTGACTTTAGTAAATGAATTCTCATTCTTTTTCACATCACTGAAAGTGTTTGGTAAGTTTCTTTTGGTAATTTTCTGTAACAGAGCTTTACATTTTCAATTAATATAAATGGATCAGTGACTCAAAAGTAGTTAAAAAGCATAAAAATATCTATGCAAATAACAAAATAAATAGTACAATCTATCAATGAAAATTATGAACAGAATCCTTTGTAAAGTTTTTTTCTTGTTGAAAGAAATATTTGAGTAAAATTATATTATACAAGCTTATTTACTGTCCTAATAACAAAACTTAATGGCAATTTGAATTTATTACTTAAAATATGCTACATATTTATATTATACTTCTCAGTATGTTGTCTGTTTATAAATTATGACATCAGAAATTTATCAAAGATTTCATATCATCAAATAAAACAGTTTGAAGTGATTTACAAAAATAATTTTAAGTTCCTAGAATAACTTGAAAATAATATTTGCATTATTATAGCCAAGTAATAAAAACAAATTGTCAGTCAACTGCTGACTGAATAAAAATGTGGTATGTATATACCATGAAATATTATTTAGTCATATAATTAAAGAAATTCTGTCACTTGAGACAAAATAAATGGAACTGAAGGTCATGTTTAGTGAAATAAGCCAGACATAGAAAGATAAGTACCATATGATCTCAATCCATATGTAGTTTATAAAATAATTGATCTTATAGAAGTCGAGAAGAGAATTTTTGTTACTATAGGATGGTGACAGTAGGGAAGAAATTCTGATGTAATATTGCATGGAACAATGTCTAAAAATGATAACAATCGACTGCATATTTCAAAATGATGAAAATATTTTAATATTTTAGCAAAAAAGAAATTACTACTTGAAAAGATGGATAAGTTTAACCTAATATAAACATTATAATTCATATGACTATTAAAGCATATCAAATCACAAAATATGCTGAGGCTTTCCCTGAACATAGCTCAGCCTCCTAAGTACTGGAATTACTACCTTTTATCCCCATACATGGCTGGTATTATTTTTTATTCAACATTTATTATGAAGAAATTAAAGGCTGCTGAGTTGATTTTTTTTAATATAGGAAAGCTAAATTTACTAGAAACAATTCAATACTTAGATGATTTTGATTGTTTCTTCAGGTGCACTGAAAATTTTATTTTTTAAATTCCAGTATTATCTTTCCTGGAAGTTTCTACAAAAACAATAGTATCTTAACAAAATCCTGCTTTTGATATATATTTACTCATATACTTATAAACATATGCAATCACATATTTGTTTTGAGGTCCATTATGCATTTTTATCACACTGTTTTTATTAAATTGATAAACTTACTTTTATTATATTATTATGGTTAAAAGTAACAGAGATTAAAATAAGTACACAATCTTTTGGGTTTTTCAGATGATGGTTCTCTGTATTTCTTTATTCTTCATTTTGAAACCGGGTCTTACTACGTTGCAGAGGGCCTCACTAAGTAGCTGAGGCTGTCTGCGAACCATGATCCTCTGGTCTCAGCCTCCCAAATGCTGGGATTACAAGCCTGTGCCACCACGCCCGGCTGGCTTACTGTATTTCTGAAAGATCTTGTATTGACAATGAACAACTATGTGGCAATTATTAATATTCAGTATTTAAGCCAGGTATTGTGGTGCACACTTGTAATCTCAGCGCTTGGGAGGCTGAGACAGGAGGATTGCACAGGTTTAAGCAGCCTCAGCTACTTAGGCTCTCAGCAATTTAGTGGGACCCTGTTTCCAAATAAAGTATAAAATACATCTGAGAGTATAGCCTGGAAGTAGAAAAACACCTGGGTTGTTCCACCTCCAGTACCAACAAAACAAAACAAAAACCAAAAACAAAAACCAATTTAGTATTTAAAAATAAACTAGTACAAGCCGAGTGTGATGGCTCACGCTTGTAACCCCAGCATTTGGGAGGCTGAGACCAGATGATTGTGGTTCACAGACAGCCTCGGCTATTTAGTGAGGCCCTTTGCTACTCAGTGAGAACTGGTTTCAAAATAAAGAATAAAAAATAGGGCAGGGGGTGTAGCTCGGAGGTCAAATGTCCCTGGGTTCCATCCCCAGACCCTCAAAATAAATAAATAAATAAAATAAAAACTAGTACAAACATAAAAAGTGCCCTCAAAAGTTACATAATCAAAGAATTTCAGAAATAGAAGGCAGAAATATTGAGTATTTACATGGAAACCAAAATAAAAACTAAACTATTTTATCTTGATATTTAAAATGTATGAACATCAATGGGACTGCTCTATGATATTAAAAATATATTTTATATTTTTGTCCCTGCTAAGATTTGCCAATTACATGTGTTAAGTAAATTGATCCTAGATTTAGGAGAAAGTATAAAGACTTCAAAATTCTTATCTTATTAAAATAATAAAGTGTTCCTCAATAAAATGAAATAAGTGAAGAATACTTTGCAAATGCAATTTTAAATGCCAATGAGTATCCTGTTGAAAATCTAAGATATGGATAAAAAGAGAAAGGAAAGCAAAGTAAAAACTTAAATTATATGAAAAAACTGATCTGAGTAAACCCATTGTCTCTGCTGAGAACAGAATGACTTCTCTGGAAATAAGGAAGAAATAACTAAAAGATGTGATGTCTTCCTGGAGGAATTACTGAGACAAAACTAGAAATATGAGGATAGATGTATAAATAGATGTTTTATAATTCTTTTAATGATGAAAAGAAGACTACTTGAGGAATTCTATGTAAAATTAATATATATATTACACACACACACACACACTTATCTTTTTCAAAAGTTTTCTACTTGAAGAACTTTATGCTGAGAAAATCAAATCAAATTGTATAGGTACCTTATTAGGGTAGATCATTGAAAAGTCATTCTAGGCAAAGTTAATTTTGTGTTCCTTTGTCCTTTTTAAAGGTTCTTTTCTTTCTTAATTTTTTTTGCAAAAATTATCCCTTCCCTTTGTAGCCAGTATCCTAAATTTTAAAGAGAAACCTCATATAAATAATTAGGATATAAAATATTAATTTTGTTTAGGTTTACATAACCTAGAACATTTGGTGACCTTTGAAATGCCCCTTCTTAGTCTTTAACTTTTTATATTTATATGAAGCAATGCAAAGCATGTAAATTTCTGTTAGATTTAACTTGCAGAAAATTAATGTTTGTTCTGGAAAAGTACAGAAACTAACCCCAGAAGGTGAAGGTAAATTGCTTGGTTCTAGCCAAAGTGTGCGTGGAGTGAGCTGATATACACCTTGGGTGATGATCCTGCTCATCATCTAATTTTGTTACCAAATGTCTCACCATTCCTTCTTTCTCTTTCCATAAATGCCATTAATGACCTTGAGTTTTATAAGATGAAGCTTTGAGAATATTAATTTCTCCACCTCTTTCAGGGCTGAATCTTGAATATAATAATTTATTTCCACTAAATTTTTCTTCTAATATTCGCCCTCAAGTGGCAGGCAGCCTAGATTTTAATTCAATATCACTGCTGCTAATAAAGTTTTATTTTATAGGCTGATATTATAAAACCAAAATTAAATGATTTTAAGAAATATTCTGAAGAAAAGATTTAAAATATAACTTAAGCATGCCAACATCTATCTGAGAATAAAAAAAAAATGGTGTCAGGTCCACATAAGTTTTCCAGAAAGCTTTCAAATATTTCTGGGACATGGAAAGAACATATCATCAAAACAGCCTGCTTAGCTACATTGTGCTCTCAACTCTAGTTTTGTCTATTTGTTATAATATATAATTCAAAAGATTTGGATTCAAACAGTCAGATTATTATGCCATAACTACTCAGTTGTTTATTGCTGTGTTTCCTGATAATGGTACCAAATACCTAATGTGGTATTGTTCAGAAACATTGCTACTTTAGGAGCATGCACTGAGCTGTCCCAACTAACATTACTCATAAAATTAATTAGTTGATATTCTCACCTAATTTAAGCTTTTTCCATACATATGCAGAGCCATTCTTGTCTTACTTTTGTTTTATGCCCTTGAATTTCATATATGCTTTAGAATCTTACAGAATTGTGAATGAGTTGACTTTAAGGTTAATCTAAGTTGAATGATTAGGTACTCAGAATAGTCTCTGCCCATTACTACCAGGCCATTGATTTTATATACTTGATATTGAAACTTTCTCACTCTTTTCTTAGTATTTTTTCCAAGAAGAAAATTACTCTATAATCCAAAGAGTTTTCAATCATACATACCCAATCAGTTTTATAGACATGCCTAGGCATTTGGAAATTCTTGAAAAAATTCTAGTTAAGATCAAATTTGAACTTGTTTCTAACATTTTATGCAGTTTATATGATTTTATTTGTCTGTGAGTTGTCAAAAAGTGTATCATTGTTGAACTACAAATGAACATTGTATCCAAAAAATTTTAATGGAAAACAATAATTAAACTGAAATGTGCTGAAACAGAAGGTAGAAGAGTTTCTAAGTGTTGGGGTTAGCTATTGGAAAAGTACAGAAGGAGAAGGAAAAATCTAAAAAGTAAACTGCTGCAGTAACAAGAAGCACTAATATTGAATTAGATTAGAGCACGATATTCATCATCAAAATTGAAAAATGTACTATACTATGGCAACTAAAAAATTATACATTACTCTAGAAGTAATCATTAAAAATGAAATTTGAAAAATGCTTTAAAAATGTGTTATAAGCCAGGCCTGGTGGCACACCTTGCAATTCCAATACTTGGGAGGCTGAGACAGGAGGATCCAGACTCACAGTCAGCCTCAGCTACTTAGTGAAGCCATCTGGAACTTAGTGAGATCCTGTTTCAAAATAAAATAATAAGGAATTGGGCTGGGATCCCAGTGCTTGGAAGGGTGAGACGGAAGGATCGCACAGGTTCCAAACCAGCCTCCTCTACTTAGCAAAACTCTCAGAAATTTAGTGAGAACCTGTTTCTAAATAAAGTATAAAATAGGTCTGAAAGTATAGCCTGGAGGTAGATAGGCCCCTGGGTTCCACCTCCAGTACCACAAAAAAAACAACAAATACAACAAAAAACTGGACTGGGGCTTTAGCTCAGAGGTAGAATGCCTGGAGGTTCAAGCCCCAGCACCATATGCACAAAAAATATGGGCTATTGCTGGGTGTGGTGGTGCATGCTTGTAATCCCCACGCTTGGAAGCCAGCGTGCTGGCTTAAGAGACCCTGTTTCCAAATAAAAATATAAAAAAATAGGTCTGGGAGTGTAGCCCGGAGGTAGAAGGGCTTCCAGAAACCCCAGTACCACCCCCCCAAAAAAAAAAAAAAAAAAAATATATATATATATATATATATGTGTGTGTGTGTGTGTGTGTGTATTATTATTAAAAGTGTTCTCTGTTTTGTATCGCTTTTGAAGAATGTGATTTCATGTGAAATACAAAGTTATCTATCTCTGCTAAATTTTAAAGAAAGAATGGGTGACAAACTTTATAAATTTTGTGAAAGAAAAGGAGAAGAAGATATTGGAACAACAAAAATACAAACCTGAAAACTCTGAAAATATGAGAATACAAAACAGAAAGAAAATAATAAACTCCTAAAACTCAACAATAAGGGAGAATTAAAATACTGATCTACAAAAAATGCCAGAAACTTTCAGAGTTTGATTTTTAATATAATCAATAACCTCAACAAAGTATACAGAAGATTATAAAGAATATGCCTTAGAGAAATTGAGGCCCTAAGTAACAACCAAAAGAGACTTTGAAAGAAATGAAGGAGTCGATATGTGAACTAAAGACTGCACTAGAAACTACTCTGACAGACTAGACAACAAGGAAAACAGAGTATCACTCTTGTAAGACAATTTTTTCAGCTGGGCAGGTTGGCACATGCTTGTAATACCAGTATTTAGGAAGCTGAGACAGAAGGACCACAGACTCGCAGCCAGCCTTAACAACTTAGCGAAGACCTCTGCAATGTAATGAGACTCTCCTTCAAATTAAAGAATAAAAAAATAGGGCTAGGGATACAGCTCAGAGAAAGAATGCCCCTGGGTTTAATTCCCAATACTGAAAAAAAAAAATAATAATCCAGGCATGTGGTGGTACACACTTGTAATCTCAGCATTTGGGGAGGGTGAAATGGGAGGATTGTGATTCATGGACAGCCTCAGCTACTTAGTAAGGCCCTTTACAATGCAACTCAGTGAGACACTTTTAAAATAAAGAATAAGAAATTACGTTGGGTGTAGCTTGGAGCTAGAATGGCTCTGGGTTCCATCACCAGTACTACAAAATATATGAATAAATAAATAAACAAATATATAAATACTAAAAATAAAGTCAACAATTTAGAGGAGACAGTATAACATGACTTGAATATCAAAGAAATATGAACAATATAAAAAATATAAAAGATCCTAACTTAGAGATAATAGGCATTGAGTAAGATCTAGGAGCACAAACCAAAAGTATCAGAGACATCCTCAGATAAAAAATTTCAGAGAATTAATCTCACACAAAGTAAAAGATTTGGGCATTCACATATAGGAAACATTCAGAATACCATCAAGACAATATCAAAGAAGGAATTTCTAACTCATAAAAATCAAAATGACTAACATAAAGTCCAAGAAAATCCGGGCATGGTGGCGCACACTTGTAATCCCAGCATTCAGGAGGCTGAGACCAGAGGATCGTGGTTCACGGACAGCCTCAGCTACTTAGTGAGGCCCTACGCAACTTAGTGAGACCCTGTTTCAAAATAAAGAATAAAAAATAGGGAAGGGAGTATAGTTTGGAGGTCAAATGGCCCTGGGTTCCATTCCCAGACCCTCAAAAAAAAAAAAAAAGTGGTTATTTTAGAATAAATTTCAGATTACCTCATATACTTCCACTACAACTACTGAAATCTATGTCTATAACACTGATCTCTTGAAAACTACAAATAAAAATTAAATAAAAATTAAATTAATTATGTGACTTCACTATGATATAAAATACATTTTTTAGATTTAATGTTGTAGAAATAAAATCACAAATTTCTCCCTTTACTTATTAAATTTCTTATTTCAAAACCACAGAAATTATTTTGTAGTAATCATGCCTACATCAGTTTATTAGGAAATTCTGTTACTTCTAAGTCTTGAACCAAAAGATATACCTAGTATGAGATCAATACTTTTTCATCTCTACTAATGTACGCCTAATTCGTACAACACAATTCTGGCTATTGGAAAGTTCAATGGCTTTCATACTATATTTTTTCTGTTTTTTTCTCTTGTTGCTTGCAATCTATGGTCCATCTAAATCCCTACTACACTACATAGCATCCCTGTGTGAATTATTTCAAACTAAATCAGAACATTTTATTTTAATAATTTAGCATTAACCTTCCAATTTAATTGAAAGACAAAATTCAGTCCGCTATCTTGATTTGCAAATTGCTATATGAATTGACTTTACTTGACTAAACTCTTCTAAAGCCACTCTCTTACTTTTCTGGAAATTTTAGCCAACCTACTTACTTTAGGTTTCTTGGATCTGATAAGCTTGTTTTAACTTTAAGACCTTTGAGCTTCTGAGGCCCCTGCCAGGACTGTTCACCCAGCATATTTGTCTCTCTTAACTTTCATCTTCTATGGTGAAGAGGCCTAACTCAATCTAGGAGCGCTAACCAGTCACTTCTCCCCTCACCAACTTTGAATTTTCTGTTCAGCCTTTATTCCTGACTAATCAGTCACTAATCAGACTAATATCACATTCAAAAAATGCCTCTCTTTCTATGATTATGTAGACTTCTTAAATACAGAGACCAGGTAATGCTGTGCTTAATGTTAAATATTCATTCAGTGTCTGGAAAATGGCATGGTACCTCATTTAGACTCCAAAATATTTGCCAAATGAAGGAGTTATGAAAATGTGTCTTAGAATTAATTATACATCTAAAGTTACTCAGAAATTGATTATTCTCTTTTTATGTTTAGATAAGTATCATCAAATTTCTATTTGTATCTTCAAATATTTCATATTTTAGGCTTTATGGACCATACAATTTTGTTGTAACTACTTAAATAAACATTATAGAACAAGAGCTTTCATGAAAATTATATAAATAGGTAGGCATGAATATCTTACAATAAAACTTTATTTACAAATAATGTAAGCAAGCCAGATTCAGCTCATGAGTTCTTCTTTGAAAATTCCTGATCTAGACTTGAAATAAACTTTATTGTTTCATTGTGTCAAGTGGACTGATTTAAAAGGATGGGCTCAAAAATTTCTGTTTTTTTATCTTATATTTTCCCAATAATATGTATTTAATTATTTTGTGTGTGTGTGTGTGTGTGTGTGTGTGTGTGTGTGTGTGTTTTGCTCATTACTGCGTTTCAGACATTCTATCTCCAAGGTATACCACAGTTCTATTTTATTTTTTATTTGGAAATAAAAATAAAATAAAATAAAATAAAAATAAAAATAAAATAAAATAAATTGTTGAGGACCTCGCTAAATTGCTGAGGCTGGCCTTGAACCTGTGATACTCCTGTCTCAACCTCCCAACTACTGAAATTACAGGTGTGCACCACCACACCCAACCTATTTTATTTCTTTGTAATATTTCCTCCAGTTTTTTAGATGACATTATTTCTTTCTCTGCATTACATTTGAATTCATTCTGATATCCTAATTAATAATTCTCTTCCACTGTTAGTACATACTACTTAATTTTTAAAAGGTTTTTCTCTTTAGGGAGTTAGATACTTCCTTCTTATTTGAAAAAAAAAAAAACATTTACTTTGTTGATAAAGTTCTAGAGATGAAGGAGTTCAAGCTTTATCAATTGCCAAACCAAGCAGTATATAAAATTGGAGAAAATTTTACATTTTTATAAATATTGATCCAAATTATAGAACAATAATTATGTTTATTGTTCTTTTATTACTTATGATTAATTTACTGCATGTTTCTTGCTGGGTTTTTCTTTCAGTCTCCTTGATTGCAATGTGAAAATGCTTCCAACCTTCTGATCTATTTCCTCTTCCTTATTTATATTCACTCTTTGCAGAGGTTTTCTTTTCATCACAAAGTAAAAGTTGTTGAATGGAAATTTCCTAGCTTCCTTGATGCCAAGTTTAGAATCATTTTTCACTTCTCATTCTTCTATCCTAATAAAATTAGAAAAAAAAAAGTGTTTCCAAACAGTGTAACTGTTGTAGCATTTCTTTGTAATTTAATTCCTTTCTTCCTCTTAAAACCCATAATTATTCCCTCTCTTGTATCTTTAACATTTTTTTACTAAATTTTTTATTTTCACATGTTCTAATTTACTGCATCAGTCTATTAATCATCATTTAGATATATATTAAAATTAACACTATTAATAATACATAATGAAATAAGTAAAACAAGATTACTCATTCTTACACATCCTCCCACTTATTTCTTGCACCATATCTCTTCTTTTCTTTAGCCTCTTGAAATTAACATTTTCAAAAGACCTTTCCATGCTCCTAATAAAACTTTCTTTTCTGTAATTTACTTCCAATCTCACTTTGTCTATTAAAGTCATCAATAACATCTTTATTAATATATTCAATCAATGTATTTTGGGTAAAAATCTGTATTTCCTAAAGCCACTTGACTCTCTTTGTTGAATCTCTTATAAAATTTTATCAGGCCCATTTAATTCTGATGGAAAATTCCAGTCCCAAGTGAAAGAAGATTTACTAGAAATAGCGAACTGTATATTTCCCAAGAACCTGCAGATGTGCCTTTATTTTCCTTCAAATCAACTGCTGTCCAATTTGGTGAAACTTGCATGTGAGAATGCTTAAAGTCTAGCATTTTCTTTTCATAGAATCACTGCTACTTGTCCTTAGCATGGTTCTATCTGCCAAAACCCTAAAAATCCACTTTCCTGTTTAATTTCTTTGAAATAGTTTCTTCACAGGCTGCCATTCCTGCTGTGCATCAAGTTCATAAAGAAAAAATATATATATTCTTTTACATCTGCTAGTTTATTTCAACACAGGCTAAATTATTAATCTCATTTTAGTATTTTAAATTCTTTTTGCTATCATTGGATGATGCTGAAGGATCTTTCCTTGAAGCATTTCCTTTGAAAGAAATGATAAACTTGTCTAATTTCCAACTTTTAGGCTACTATTTTGGTCACTATAATTTGTTTTATCTCTTTCATATGACTCTTACATTTTTTAGCTTCTCTTGATTTGACTTTGATATTGTCACTTTAAACATTCTTTCTAAAATATCATATTTGTTTATATAACTTTTAATATAAAATATATATTGAAGAATTGGAAATATATCCTGAATGTAGTCTTTGCCATAGGTCCTCTGAATCACACACATCCTTTTTTTTTATTGTTTTCTTTTCATCTTTTTTTTTCTTTTTCCAGTATTGGGGATGGAACCCAGGGGCATTCTACTTCCAAGCTACACCCCCAGCCCTATTTTTGATTCTTTATTTTGAAACAGGGTCTCATTGAGTTGCAAATGGCCTAAGTAGCTGAGGCTGTCTTCAAACCATGATCTTCTTGCCTCAGCTTCCCTAATACTGGGATTACAAGCATGCACCATTATAATGCTTGGCTATTGGCTATTATACTTTTCTTTTTTTTTTAATGCCAAACATGTCAAAAATCTTAACATTTCAAAATTGAATTTATACTTCCCCACAGTAAGCTTCCATTTTATTTAACCTAATTTTAGCAAATAAATAACCCCCTGGAGATCTCATTAGCAACAGAATAGACACCTCCCTCTCTAGTTCTTTCCAGTTTCACATTAAACATTACCTGTTCTACTACTTCTCTAGGTATAGCTATCATGTTGCAGCCAGTGTGGATTAAGAAGCTTTCCCCTATTTTCCTCATAGCCTGTCTATGTCATTTCACAGCAATCTTCAGAGTAGCCAGAATAATCTTTAATAATACTAAGTCTTGTGTGGTGGCACACATGTGTAATCCCAGTACTTGGGGGACCGAGACAGGAGGATTGCAGGTTTGTGGGTAGCCTTAGCTACTTAATTAATTTAGAAACAATTTAGAAACTGTTTCAAAATAAAAAAATATATAAAACAATAGAGATAGGGGTGTAGCTTGAAGGTAGAATGCCCCTGGGTTCAACTCCCGGTTCTAAAAAAACCCAAAAAAACAAAAAAACAAAACAAAACAAAACAAAAAAAAACACCTAAATATAGCCCATCCTCTCTTAAATTTTCCATAATATTTTTATGTCTGCATTATTTATGTTAAATTTCTCACACTGAATACAGGACATGGCATGTAGCAAACACTCAGTGAGTAGGAAATTCACTGTTAAGCTAAATGAATAAAATACTTAATGAATTTCTGAGTTCTTGACAGCTTAGGAAAAATGTGAAGATCTTGATGTTAATAAGAAAGATGTTATCAGTGAACCAATGTCACTAGTGCTCAGAATCTGTATTGTTTAAAAGGAATACTTATGTATTCACTTAAGAAAAAATCTCTAAGAGGAAAGATATTTTTATAAAAGCTTTTGTAAAATATTTTATCCATTTCCTGTGTGCCTATGATATTAAACACATTTACCCAGTTTTCAAAAATCAATATAAGACTTATTTATTTATTGGAGCTGGAGACTGAACCTATATGCAGGCACACTCTACCTCTGAGTTGCATACCCACCTAATCTTTGTTTTTGAGGTACTAGGGTTGGAACCCAGAGGCATTCTTTTTCCAAGCTAATTTTCCAGCCCTACTTTTTATTCTTTATTTTGAAACAGGGTCTCTCTGAGTTGCAAAGGACCTCACTAAGTAGCTGAGGTTTTCCATGAACCATGTGATCCTCCTGTGTCAGGCCCCCAAATGCCGGGGTTACAAGGGTGTGCCACCACACCAGGCTCACCCAGCCCTATCTTATGTTTTATTTAGAAATAAGATCTCATTCAGTTACTGAAAGTCTTGCTAAATTGCTGAGGCTGGCTTCGAAACTGCATTCCTTTGGTCTCAGCCTTCCAAGTACTGGAATTATAGTCATGTGTCACCATACACAGCTATGATAAGAGTTACAAAGAATTTAGATTTAATACTAAATATTTACATGAGAAAAATTTGAATACTTCCACAAATTTGATCCCTTCCAACATCAAGGCTTATTTATAGAATGATAGTGTATTTTATGCTCATGGCACTAGGTTTATTTTAAATTTTTCAGAGTTTTTTAAATGAAACTTACAAAGAGAAGTTGAGTGCAGCAGGGTTCCATGCTCCACGTTGTTTCCCATCATATTGAACACTTTCCTTTGGCCAAGAAAAGTCTTGTCAGACTTGTGATAAGTGAGTAGCAGAAAAGTACCGTCTTGAATTTAATGCAGATCAAAATATATTTGCTCTTTTTTTCCCGAACTCTACATTTCTTTAGTGGCTTTGGTTGAAAAGCAAAATTGTCTCTAAGCAGAGATGGGACTCAAAAGTCTCCTGATTCAGATCAGACTGAATGAAACCTTATCATGCCATTAGGGAGTGCTTCGCTTTTTCTGTGGATGACATTGTGTCTCTCTTCCTCTGTGTTACCCATTAATGAATTCCCTCTACTATAAGAAAGATTATGCATTATTTGAATACCAAGTTGTACTCCTGCACAAAACTAGGAAGTGGGGAGGAGGGAATAGTTCTTCCTGTGAATGCACTGAGTCACTTAAGTGGCTGTCAGGTGTCCCTCAGTTCAGCAAAATCTTTTCTGAGCGTCCCCAGGGAAGTTTTGAACATTCCTTTGGAAATGAAAATGTTTTTCTTCGCACTCCTACTGCATTTCTTTGAAGCCCACATACAAGCCATTATTCAAAGAATGAATAATCCTGAACATTCTCCTGGGAGATTATCCTGATGCATACTGAATAGAATGTGAAACTGAAGACAGAATCAAGTACCTTTTTGGAGCTAGCTGGTATATTTAAAAAAATGAAATTGATAAAAAAGTTTCCTCAAATTGTCTGTGTTTGTTTCACCATTTGATTACCAGTTTTTTTTTTTAAAGCATTTGAGGCTGCTAGTTTATTCTCTATATTTTATAAGCATCAAAACCTATATCTCATTTCAACCTCATACTTTTACCATGCTGTCATTAAACGACATTACTTAAAGTATATATAAAGTACTTGAAATTGCCCAGATGATCAGAGTTTGGGAGTGTTTAGAAACACATTACATAAAATATTAAAAAAAAATTGAAACTTGGGATGAGCAGAGTTTAAGAGTGTTTGGGGAAAAAAAAAGGATGCTGTCAAATCAAATCTATAACATATATATATATATATATATATATATATATATATATGCATATATACATATACATATATACAAGATATGCAATTCTTACCATTAAAGTTCACAGAAATTAAAATAAAATAGGAGGGATTCACCAATAATGCTCACTCTTGCTAACTTACCTAATATACATTTTACTGAATTTAACAATACACTTTTTATAGTAAAGTATGAAAGATGAAAACATTAACATATTTGGAAATGAGTAAATAATTACCAATCAGAGAGAGGTATATCAAAACTATATTTACATTTCCACTAACACTAGTTAGAATGACAATCATCAATAACACAAACAATAATAAACACTGGTGAGGATGTGGGTAAATAGGAACCTTTTACACTGATGGTAGGATTGCAAATTAGTACAACTTCTGTGGAGATCAGTATAAAAGTTCCTCAAAACACTAGGAATGGCATCCATATGATCTAGCCATATCACCCTTCAGTATGTTTCCAAAAGAATTAAAGTCAATCACACATTGATACATGCATATCTATGTTTATTGTAGCACAATTAACAATAGCATGACTGGATTTTAACAATTCTTTTCATTTTATCTTTTCAGTTAACAAATGTTTCTTGAAATATTTGTTGTAGGCTTTTGCAAGTCATCATGGAACAAAGACAAAGATTTCTTCCTGCACTGAGTTTAATTTCGAAGAGAGGGACTTGTGGAGGAGCAAGATTTGCTTATCTCCACATTTCCCTGAGAGATAAAGAATAAACATCATTGACCTTATGGTGAATGTCAAGAGGATCCTAACCCAGAAGTGGTTTGATCAAATATATCTCAAGTCATTATGCCATAATCCATTTCAGGGCCAGACTGCACCCCTGCCTACGAGCAGGCAGCAGTTGTTCTTTAGCCTCTGCAGGAGTCTGAGATTTTAACCCACTGGACGTCTCTGTGATCTTCATGAAGAAAGCCATTCTGTATTGAAACACGAATGTCATTTTATGGGAAAGGATTTTTGTTGTTTCCCTTTTTCTGGCACTTTGCAGCACATACGGAAAATTAAATCAGTGAAAAAAATTTTATAGCTCTTGCTTGGTTATGCTTCAGAGAGAAAATCATTAATGAGGATAATCTTCTGAGGCTTTCTTGGTATGCGTAGAGCTACATTTCAGCACATCCTCCCATTTTGGACTAAGCAGGACAAATGGGCTGCTGAAATTTGTTATTGCATCTTCAGCCACCAAGAAAATGGCATTCAGTGCTGCTCACTTAGATAGAATATTGGAATATCAAATCATCAGACACCCTTTGTGTCTGGGTATCTTCTTTCAGGTTTCACACAATGAGTGATTTATGGTGCAGATTAGACAGTGGCTTCACGTATTGCTTTGCTGTTGTTTAGAAGTGATAACTTTTTAATGTGCTGGTTATTTGTCTTGTTGGAATGAGGATGCTTATTTATGAATGTTTTCCAAAGACCAGAGAGAGGAGTCTCTGTGTCTTAAACAAATCAATAAAGAGAGACAAACACATAAATAAATGAAGCTCATCTGTAAGGCACGTCCACTATGACCTAGTTAGAGATTTTCTTCCATCACCTTTAGGATGTGTGCAAAACATTGGATATTGCTGCGATTTGATATCTGAAGTTTGCAGGGTTTTATTCTGTTGGTTGTTTAAGAAGGAAAGTATGAGTTGTTAAGCATCACAAACTCAGATATCTCAGCCGTTTTTGACCTTGTTTTTCTTCTCTGTTTTTATTGGTAACCTTGCACCTCACTACACAATCTCCTCCATGTGAATTGACAGTGTGTCGATGTTGTGGTGTGAAATTGCAGTATGTAAGTTTGCCTCAAGGAATTTAGCAGACTGGATTTAAACTTTGATTTTAAAAAAAATGGATTATTTATCCCAATGGGAAAAGCTGAATGGCCTGGTGTGCAAGGCATTAGATCCTGCATCAGAAGTCATAGCCCTGTCGCTGACTTGCTGTGTGACCTTGAGCAAAGCAATTAACTTCTCTGTGCCTCTGGTTTTCCATCTGTATAATGAGAACCATGATTTCTACCTTAAAAGGGAGGTAGAAGGATTAATGAGACAATGTCTGCAAAACACATTAAGCTCCATGGAAGAGAGGTGCTCTGTAATTACAAGCCATTATTACTGAATTTAAAAGATAGTAAAATGGAACCATTATTTTATCTTCTCTTGTAGGAGTTGTTTCAATGGGAGGAGTGAGTATTTGGTAGAATCTTAAAGCTGAATGGCTTTATTTAAAAGGTTTTAATTTTTGAAGGATTTCTCTTAATTATAGGAAATATCAGATTTTCAATATAGAGAATTAAACCAATTTTGTACAGCAGCAGAATGCAAATCATTAAATATTGATCTTTAAATGACCTCAAATTTATTCTACTGCCTAGATAGCACAAAGACTAATTCATCTCAGGGAGATAGTTATCTATTTGATCCTTGAGCCTTAAAAGAGAGTGTTTCAAAGACCTCCTCTCTAACCTTCACGAGGATTTTGAAAAAAAAAAAAAAATTCCATGTTACCTAAATAGTTCTTGCTCAATTTAACTATATTTTTTTCATTCTATGTAGAATGGTCATTTTATATAGTATATTAAACTTTTGTATTTTAAGTAGAATTCTAATATTTTATTGTTACCTCAAAGCTAACTAATCTATCATTTTTCATTTTTTCCAGAAGTTTGTATATTACAAAATTGCTTTCTTTAGGTTATGAATCTCATTTAATTTTTTTTTCTTAGCTGATAAACAATGGCAAGGTCTCAACTATAAAAAATTAGCTAGTACTAGACATGCCACCAATAAGCAGTCTGAGCTCTTTACAGGTAACTGAAACTTCCTGTTGCTTAATTAATATATTGACAAACATAGAAGCCAGGGCTATATTGCTAGGGTTTATTCTCGAACTCACATATTTGCACTGACATATCACTTTTTTGTTTTGTTTTGTATTACTTTATACTATTTTATTAAGTGACAACCTAGAGTTTCAGATCTGTCATAGGATTTCACACATGTGATAATCTCAACAACCTTGTTAAATACAACTACCACTTTCTTATTGATAAAGGAAATTAATTAAAACATAAAACACCATGTTGCTTGTAGTTAAGGATCTAGCCACTCGAGTCAGACAGACATGGGATTGAATCCAATTAACGAATTTTCCTAGACTTCATTTTGTCAACGTAGTCTAATTATATTTTATTTCAAAGGTTTAGTAGGGATTATGCAAGATGATATGTAGTAGGTGCTTAAAATAATACCTAGTATGTTTAACACTTGGTAATTAGTATCTTTCTGGTTTTGATTGTGATTGGAATTGTAGTTAATGTTACTGATTCATTATTCCAGTGAACTAATCTAATAGGTAGTCACAATTTTGATGAATAAGCTCAAATCCCAATTAGAATTCAAAACTCTCTAATTAGGTTTTAAGTATCAGCAAAGAGATTCTTACTGAAAAAACAGGCTATTCTTTAGTTTCCTTTGGTCTTCCTTCAAGGCAGCTAAGACTATAAAAGTCAGTTATTAGGTAAAATTCTCTTTGAGAAACTTGCTTTATTTATTATATACAAATACATATGTATATAAGCATATTTATTGTTTAAAAACATCTACTTCTATATTTCAAAATATATTAAGAGCTTGATCTTATCTTCAACAGACATTTCATTGATAAAGTATGTAAAAATCACAATATCCAAATAGTTTATTCATATCTTAGTTAATCCTTAGAGAAGGACTTTAATAATTTATCACCGTTAACATTTCTGGGAGTACAAAGGCTAAAAAATTATATCTTTCCTAACACTGAACAATTTCATATTGGGAATTCTGTCTCTTTCTTTCTTTTTTTTTTTTTTTCTCTCTTTAATGACCTATTAAGTCCTGACCCTTAAGAACTTCCCAAAGAATTTTGAACAAAATTGAATATTTTTTTTTGCAATAGTGGGGATGGAACCCAGGGACATTCTAACTCTGAGCTACACCCCAAGCCCTATTTTTTATTCTTTATTTTGAAACAGGGTTTCACTGAGTTGCGAAGGGCCTCACTAAGTAGCCGAGGATAGCTGTGAATCTTGATCCTCCCATGTCAGCCTCCCAAATGCTGGGATTACAATCATGAGCTTCCATGCAGGACTGAAAATTGAATTCTCTTTGAGGAAGATATAGCCAAGGTATCTACCTACCTCTCTGATACCAATACAAAGTAAAAATGTTGTAGCTATCAAGTAGAATACAGAGGAAAAGCCTTTCCAAAGTGAAGTATGCAGTAAATGAGATTTCTTCCATAGTATAAAGCCAAAAATTTCAGGACAAAAACTTAAATGGAGCATTTAGGAATAAGTTGGATTCAGAAATGGAACTACAGGATGGGATGCAATGTCAAGGGGCAGAAACAAAACAATTCTGTGTTATCTGTGACAGGCTCTTTGCCTTTGGCACAGTTCTATGTTATCCCACTTCTGTGACATAGGTATCATTTGAAAGGAAGAAAAATTTAATTTGAAGCAGATAAGGCACTTATGAGGAATGATAAAACTGGAGTCAGTTTTGACTATGCAAACCTGGTCTTTAGGCCCTGAGAAACTGGTGGGAAAGCAGTAAGAACAAGAGAACAATTAGTTTGACCTGTGAAAGGGGTTCTGGATCTCTCTGATCTTAACTTCATTTATAAAGATTGAGGTAAGAAATGACTTTTCTTTTAGATACCAGAGCTAGGTGACTTGGTTGGCATCCTGTGAAGCACTGTGGGCCTTGGGTTACTACCCTCCTGCCTTATAATTTTTCCCCACAAAAATTTTATACCCAGTTGTGATGGAACAGGTAAGTAATGCTAGCACTTGAGAGGCTGAGACAGAAAGACCAATGGTTCCTATTCAGCTTCAGGAACTTAGCGAGGTCCTCGGCAACTTAGCAGGACCCTGTTTTAAAATAAAAAGTAAAACAATAAAAAATAAAAGGGCTGGGGATGTAACTCAAAAGTAGAAATACTCAGTACCACAAACACAAACATGCACACACACACACACACACACACACACACACACACGCACACACACAGAAAATTCATAATCTCGTTTAGTTATAAAGTAAAAGATTCTCACTCAGTTCCTAATGAGAATTAAAAATGTGTGGTCCTGCCGGGCGTGGTGGCGCATGCTTGTAATCCCCGCGCTTGGGAGGCAGAGACAGAAGGATCACGCAGGTTCGAAGCCAGCCGCGCGTGCTGGTTTAAGAGACCCTGTTTCCAAATAAAAATGTAAAAATAGGTCTGGGAGTGTAGCCCGGAGATAGAAGGGCTTCCAGGAACTCCAGTACCACCAAAAAAAAAAAAAAAAAAAAAAAAAAAATGTGTGGTCCTGGGCAATTTTTTTTTTATATACTAGGTATGAAACTCCGGGACATTCTACCTACAAGCTTCACTCCCAGCCCTATTTTTTATTCTTTATTTTGAAACAAGGTCTCACTAAGTTGCAGAAGCCCTCACTAAATAGATGAGGCTGTCTGGGAAACTTGATCCTCCTGTCTCAGCCTCCCAAGTATTGGGATTACAAGAATGCTACCAAGCCTGGCTCCCTGGGCAATTTTTAAAACCTCTTGAACTTCACTTTCTGTTCCCATGTAGTTTTGATAGTGTTATGTATATTTTATTATTTTACGAAGATTAGAAATAATGCATTATAAAATTTAATGAATATTCTGTCAAGCAGGGATAATATAATTTTTCATTATTATTATTATTATTATTATTATTATTATTATTATTATTTTGGTTGTACTGGGCTTCCTGGAAACCCTTCTATCTCCGGGCTACACTCCCAGACCTATTTTATACTTTTTTATTTGGAAACAGGGTCTCTTAAGCCAGCGTGGCTGGCTTCTAACCTGCGTGATCCTCCTGTCTCTGCCTCCCAAGTGCAGAGATTACAAGCGTGTGCCACCATGCCCTCCTCTTTAGGATTATTTTGAAAATTATAATAAATAAGATAAGTGACTGTGCTTTGTTACATAAGCATTGGAACACTGAAAATATATTAATATTACACAATATTTTATATATGTATATACATAAGTATATACATGCATACATCTATAAAATTTCTATACTCACACCCACCCACATATTTATACATATACATTTCAAATCTCTGCACACTATCTAGTACATAGTAATTGGTTAATACTCAAGGGCCATGCAAATGAATATTAATATTTGAATAAAATATTTTATTAGTGTGACATCTTATTTAAATGTAATACATATATAAAATTAGTTCATAGTTTATAGAGACTACATTAAAAATGAGCCTCATAATTCTGCTACTTGAATATGTAGTCACTTGGTTGCATATATTTGCAGTTACTATCATAACAAATGTGTTGTTTTAATTAAATTTTTAACTTAATTGTATCTTTATTTTGACATTATAAGTCATTATGTACAAAATTTTATTATAATTTAATTAATCATCTATTCTTCTGCTATAGGTCTTTTATTTTTATTATGAATAATATATTCTTGCAGAGATCTTTGACCTTTCCTCCACTTAATTTTTTTAGAAAAAAAAATATTTCTCAAAGAAACGTTACTAATCTAGATGATATGTATATTTTTCAAGACTTTTCATAGCTAATAGAGAACTACCTTTTAGGAATATTTTTCTCTCTTTAATTGTCTATCTTATTTGTACCATTTGGAAAATATCATCTTTTTTTCTTTTGTTCTTTTTCTTATTGATAGTTACCTGGAATTTTGTATACATTATTCTACTAAATATTAAAGCCCTGAAGATCAATGACATGATTTCTTATATTGAAGAGCCTTGCTACTTATTATAGCAGGAAAAATGAGTTTAATTTTGCCAATAGCTTAGTCTTTATTTTAATGATGTTATATTTTTAAATATATGAGTAATGTTTCCCTAGAATTGAGAAATTTAAATTCATCTTTTTGAATCTAAAAGTGATTCAACATACCAAATTTAGCAAACTACAAACATTGACTTATATATACTTTTATTGATCTTAGGATGAAAATATTTTTGCCACTAAAATACCTATTAACGTTAGTGTCAAATGCCTAAGCTTATTATATGAATAGTGTTTGGAAGTTGAAACACAAGACACATTTAAATCTCTTTTAGCAATAATTTAAATTTAGTTATTTGGGATATAATTATTATTTTATAATTTTATTGGTGCAATATAATAATACATTGCAGTTAGATTCAAAGTGATGCGTTCATACATGCATACAACATTTCTTGATGTTTCCTTCACACACAGCCTTCTACTCCCCTCCTTCATTCCTGTACATGCTAATGTAATCGTTAGAAATACTTTCATATATTATTTTGTGTGCTTATGTCATTCTCTTGAAATCAGCTAGTTTTGACTGCAGCTCTCCAAAACTAACACTGCATTACCATCTTAAAAAATAATCAGTTAGCCGGGCGTGGTGGTGCACACTTCTAATCCCCGCGCTTGGGAGGCGGAGACAGGAGGATCACGCAGGTTCGAAGCCAGCCTATCTGGCTTAAGAGACCCTGTTTCCAAATTTAAAAAAAAAAATAGGTGTCTGGGAGTGTAGCCCAGAGGTAGAAGGGTTTCCAGGAACACAGTACCAAAATAATAAATAAATAAATAAATAAATAAATAAATAATCAGTTCAGTGAAAATAAGATCATAAAACTAGCACCATCAATGTCCTTAGCATACTTTTCTAAAATGTTTTAATTTATCATTTTATTAAAGAGAACATGAAACATGGTACAGTGGTATACACTTGCAATCTCAACTCTGTAGGAGGCTGAGAAAGGAGGAGTGCAAGTTTGAGGCCAGCCTGGACAATTTAGAAAGACCCTTACCTAAAATAAAAATAGAAAGTGATGGAAATGTAAGTTCAGTGGAAGAAAGCCTTAGGGTTTGATATCCAGTAACCCCACCCCAAAGCACACAGTATAGCATGAAGATACAAAGATATGTAATTATCATTCCACGTTAAACAGCACACAATTAGCTTTTATATAATTTGGCATATTCTGGAAAGAAGAACTAAAATGTTTTGGGGTATTTCTAGTTTGTAGTAATGATTTCGAGTTAATATTTCTTAGTCATATGCATTCAGTGTTAATAATCTGTGAAAGACTTTCATTTTTTAAAATTCAGTTATGTCAAATCTTGTTCTTATAACTCTATTTTATTTTGTCATTCATTTATTCTTTAAGTGAGAAATATTGTGTGGCAAAAACCCTTCATTCTAGAAGTCAGTTTCCTAATTCTTCCAGACAAGAGGACTGTCTCTTAATAGATAGATAGATAGAAAGATAGATAGATAGATAGATAGATAGATAGATAGATAGATAGATAGCATGGAAGATTCATGAAGGACAGAATTTATATAATAAGAGCCTGTTTCAAGCTATTTGAGATGAGGTGAAATTGTGCAAGTTTTTTAACTTATTTATTTAATTTATCTTTTTACAGCAGTATGAAAGCATGTGTGGCTCAGAAACATCAAGGAGGAATTCAGAGAAAGAGATAGATACTGCCCTAATAGGAATAGAGGCTAGACAAAGGCAACATTTAACTGTTTTCAATGTAATGTTGATATGTGAATAATATGTTAATGCAAAGGCAACTTTACTATCCACCATCCCTCCCCTTTTAAGTGAAAGTCAGAGACACATACATTGTTAGTGCTATTTTGTATTTGTATTTTTTACTGGGGATTAAACCCAGAGACTTTCTAACACTAAATGCTACCCCAGCCTGATTTTATTTCTTATTTGGAAACAGGGTCTTACTAAGTTGTGGAGGACCTCATTAAGTTGCTAAGCCTGGCTACCCACAATCCTCTTATCTCAGCCATCCAAGTACTGGAATAACAAGTGTACACCACCATATCCAGCTGTTGGAGTTATTTTTTTAAAAGATGATTTATAGACAATCCTGTATAGATATGGCATAATATGGAAAGGAAACAGCACAGAAAAAAAGCTAATTCATAATGGGATATTACTCATCCAGAAAGAGGAACAAAATTATGCCATTTGCAGGGAAAATAGATGGCACTACATAATAGTTTGCTAAGCGAAATCATACAGTCACAGAAAGTCAAGGGTCATATATTTGTTCTCATGTGTGACAGTAAATAGGAAATAAAAGGAGCTTTAGAAAGTTACCAGTAAAATAGTTTTAGGTGATAGAGAAAGGGGTATGGAGAGGGAAAAGGGAAGAACTGGTGAAAGGAACAGTTCAAATTATGTTGTACCCATATGTTGTACCTATGTACAAGACATCACTACCAATACAGCTGCTAGGAGGAGGGTGGATAGCATGGTGGAACCTGAAGGAAAACAAACCAAGGCATGCTTGCTTTTATGACTTTGAATCTCATTAAGATGTTTAATTACAAGCACCAATAATATTATTAAAAATATAATGAAAATAGCACCAATTGAATTTAATTTTAAGAATATTTTGAAGTAATATGATTTATATAAGTGAAATATACAATACAACTTTGGTCATTATGAAACGTCTTATTGTGTTGATAGGGAAATACTTGCTTAATAAGTATATCAAACATTCAAATTCATATGTGCTAAAGTTGAACAAAGAATTATTTTTAAAATCTAATATGAAAGCAGAAGTTGAGAATTTAGAGATGGCATAAAAACAAAAATGATGGTGAATATCAGTCCTCTAATAATTTCCATATTTTAGTAGGATAGGCAATGTACTGGATGTAGCTGACATAATTAAATTTAAATTTTAAAAGAAAAGGTGACTGCAATCATATTGAAAGGCTTTGGGCTGATATTTACAATTTTCATAAAATAATACTTTTTACAAAATCCCATGCTAAAGAAAACCATCATATCTATTTCTAGTGTATATGATTTCCACTTAGAGTGTTAAAATATGTTATTTTTCTTTATCAAATATTTTATGAAGTATATTTTATTTCATATAATGCTTGTGAGATCAATGTCTAGTTTAATAATATGGAAAGATAATTTTGCTATTGCCTTGCTTATTTTCTTATTTTTAATTAATTAATTTATTTACTTTTGGTGGTACTAGGGTTCCTGGAAGCCCTTCTATTTCCGGGCTACACTCTCAGACCTGTTTTATATTTTGTATTTGGAAACAGGGTATCTTAAGCCAGCACAGCTGGCTTCGAACCTGCACTATCCTCCTGTCTCCGCCTCCCAGGCGCGGGGATTACAAGCGTGTGCCACCACGCCTGGCGCTTATTTTCTTATATTTTAAATTTAGTTAATAAGTATATACCATGTATTAAATTATTGCACAAATAAACCAACAAATATTAAGAAGTTAGTAGGTACCAAGAATGGGTAATTAAATGTTGAGGAAAACAGGCATCCTTTTTGGTTTTGCAAATATCACATTCTGCTGAGAGAGATATTAACCAAGTAAAAAAGAGAATTAAGGAGAAAAATATTACCTTGTTAAGTGCCACAAAGCAAGTATATGTTATAAAAGCATCACATTCAGATCAGAGAAAGCTTCTTTGAGTAAATGTTGTCTGAGCTTAAATGTAGGGGAAGGGGTAATAAGTACAAAATTGCTTCTGTAATAGGAAAGAAGCAGAGCTTTCTAGAAATAGAAGACATTCTATGTGACTAGAAGAGAGGGTGAAGGGGGCACATGGTGGTATAAACCTGTTATTGCAAGCAGGGGCCAACCCATCTTGAGAAGGACTTCCTGGTTAACTCAAATCACTTTGGCTTTAGCTTAAGAGTAATTGCAAATACTAAAAGTTTTAAGTGTGCCTATAAGCAGAGAAGCTGATATAATTAGATTTTTATTTAAGATGATCAGTATTTCTGATGATAGAATATAGAAATTTGGAAATGCCATCAAGTTAAAATCATGTAGGATTTGATTACAAAAATCCAAATATACAATAACAGTAATTTAAGAAATTATTATTTACTAAAATGGCTGTAATGAATAGATTTTAGGTCAAATGTTAAACTTCAAAACACAAAAATAGACATTTTGAGGTGTAGAACAAATAGTGGGAATAGTCAAGATTGGAAATGAATTTAGTTGTTACATTATTGGACAGGTGTTAAGGTCATTCAGTAGTATCGGCACTGTTTCAGAGGGCAAAATGGGAAGGAAAGATCACAAATTTAGTTGGAACAAGTTGAACAACTGGTGGCTTTGAGCTATATAAGTGATACTAACTGTGAATTGGATATAATGATCTGAAGTGGAAAAAAAGAGTCCAGGCTAGTTGGCATGACTTCTGACACCAAGTTCTCAGATTTAGGTCAAACCTCATAGCTCAGGGTGCTGTTCTACACAACACTCCACTCTTTTCACACCAGAGGTAAGTTCAAGGGTCCCCAGGCCAACCCCACTTTTAACTAGCAGGCTACTAATTGGGGTGAGCTCACTACCTTCTCTGGTTAAATAATTTACTAGAAAAGTTCAGAGAAGTCAGGGAAAGTTCTGAATGTATAATTATGTTAGAACAAGGCAATTCAAATCAAAATGAGCCAACGAGAGACATTCAGGAGAAGGTCAGAAAAAAAATCTCAAATGTGAAGTTTCTGTTGTCTTCTCCTTACTGAGCCAGGACATATTAATAATCCCAGCACAATGATGGGAGAAAATACACAGTACTGACAACCAGGAAAGGTTGCCCAAGCTTTGGGATACAGTTTTTAATCAAGCAAGTGGTACCAATCTAATTATGGTGCACAGGGCTTAAACTCACCCTTGTTCCTCCCCCAGAGGTCAGACTAATAACACTTGACCCAATCTCTTAATCCTCTGGATGCATGGTTAGTCTTTCTGCCATGGCCATGCCCTATTCTGAATTATCTGATTATCACAAACTAAGGGCCCATTCTCAGTTACCTGGTTTATACAGGTAACTGAGAATACCCAGGCCCAAAAGTCCACAAGAAAAAAGTAAAGCTACTCCTATAACTATGAAAATTTGGAAAAAAAAATTTTAGGCCAACATGCAGGAACCAGAGATAAAGGTTAGCCATGTTTTTTGCTACATACTAGAAGTATGACTTTGTGAGAAATTGGCATTTAGATTATTATTGCAGCTATGAACAGGGATAAACTTATCAAAGTATTCCAATATTGAGTTTTAGGACTTAAACTTTAAGAACTGTGAAATTTAGGTTGAAGAATTTGAACTGATATGGAATAAAAATAAGAAATGGTTAGAGTGATAGGGGGAACTAGTGTGGATCTCCTGGAATTGGAAGAGATGATACCTAGCACAGTTTCTGAAAGAATGCTGACATTTACAGATGTGGTTTTGAAGCTGAATGGAGGCTGAAAACTAGTGATCAGATGGCTTAGTAAGTGGGATTCAACAGGCCCGAAAAACTACTAATGCAAGTGTGGCTGTGCAGAAAAAGAAAGAAGTTGTGGTCACAGTTGGAGCAGCATGAAATATCTGGGGCTTAGATTTCATTGTGTTTGTTTGTTTGTTTGTTTGTTTGTTTGTTATACAGGGGAAGAGTTAAGATTTAAAACTATTAATAAAGAATGAGTAAAGAGGGAAAGGTTGATTTCATGGATTTGGAAGAGAAAAAAGAAAACACAAATGGAAAAAGCTTTCTCTTGTAGGAGGAGCCACAGGAAAGTGGAGTAGGACAGGTAAAGACAGAAGCACTGAGTGCTGAGCCTTCATCTAGACCTTGGGCACCAAGCAGTTATCAAAAATGAAGAAATAACTGTCCTAACAGAGCATATGGCATAGTTAGGAAACTTATAGTAATGTCATATGTGGTGATGCATACCTGTAATACCAGTACTTGGGAGGCTGAAACAGGAGGATCATAGGTTCATGACTGTCCTCAGCACTTTTGTGAAACCCTTGGTAACTTAGTGAGAATCTGTTATTTAAAACTATGATGGGGGGCCTAGCATGTGGTGGTACACACTTGTAATCCCAGCATTCTGGAGGCAGAGACCAGAGAATTGCGGCTCACTGACAGCCTCAGCTACTTATGCCCTTCGCAATAGTGAGACCCTGATTCAAAAAATATAAAGACTAAAAAATAGGACTGGGGTTGTAGTTTGGAGGAGCATTCTACCTCTCACATTATATACCTATATATTAAATCTTTAATTTAATATTCTATTGCATATGCAGATACTAACTTTATCTTGAATAAACTATCTTAAATTTTCTGGTTGCATCACTCAAATTAAGATATTTGAGAACAATGTCCTATTAAATCTAGAAATAACGAGCTAGTCAAATGAGTATAGTACTGCTTGAAATAAATGCTTGAAGAGATGACTTCTAGGGTTATTTTATTTTACTTCTTCAGAGGTATTCCATGTTTTTCTGTATTTCATCTTCAAATAAAATTTTATTTCTCATTAGAAATGCAGCATGTGTGTGTTTGCCTCATAAATGGTGTAATTTATAGAGGATGGATAAGCAATTAATAGTAGATGAATAATCAAGACAAACTTAATTTTGCTGCAGGGTAGTAAACTTTATTAGTAAAGATATAACTCTGACACTTTTAAGTTAAAAAAAATATGTCTTAGGAAGTTTGATGCTGTATTGGCACATGTACTTGCTGCCTCCTGGGTTATGCCAGGCTCTAGCCCCTGCCTTCTACACTGTAATTTAACATTAGGAACTCACTCTTTCCTAATGACACAATCCTTTGAGCAATACACTAATAGATCAAGGGCTGATGATGTTCATTAATGATGAATCACACTAATATATCATTTTCTCTGTCACGCAGGTGTTTTATCAGATTAATTTCAACAGTGCAATGACCTGTGATGATGATGCATTGCTTAAAGATAATGCAATTCAAAAAGAAATGAAATTTAGAATTAAACCTGTATTCAGCAGCTTTGAAGCTCGATTGAAAAACTATAGAAACAATGGATATCAATGAGACATTTATTCAAATGTTAAGCACATATTCTAGTATTTATAAAGGACAGAGCAAAGCAGCTCATAGTTCTACTTACAAATTATTTCTAAAAAAGTCAACACATTAAAATCCTAAAACCATAACTTCTGATATATTGACAGGTCATTTCTACCTAGTTATGAAAGCATCAAACTCATATCAAATACCTTTTTTTTTCTAAGTTAAAACATTGTGGCTTTGTCTTTTTTTCTGTACTTAAGCAAAATTGCTAAATTCTTTAACTGATTTTTATTGTTTTTTAATTTAGACTTTGAGTAAATTATACAAATTGTACCTTACATATCTAGTAAAAAAAAAAAACCTTTCACATAATTGATTTTGGCAAACATGAAGAGAATTTTGAAAGTTTACATATCTAGTAAAAATAATGTATAAATGATAAATTTCTTGGTATATATAAATAAGCATCTTAAAACATTAAAAGAATTTTAATTAGTCATCTCATGGTTATAATAAGAGAAAATGTTCACTATATTTTCTCATAGTTTTATTTTTAATTTTATAATTGAATCTTCATATTCTATGAAGTTGCATTTATCAACATGATATTGAACACATATGACATCATGTCTTATTTTGAAGATATAAAAATATATTTAAACATGTATTTTAGAATTTTCTTTCACAAAACAACTCTTTCTTTAAAACAATACCCAGATCTTAAAATATCATTTAAATATATCCCTTTACATTATAATTCCTGTACTCAATTTTCATTCTTTATTATTTGCTCTAAGATTCAGAACTGATCTAAATTAATGCCTGGTAGGCATGACTTTTCTAACACCAATTTTTCTTTTTCTTTTTTTTTTTTTTTTTTTTTTTTTTTAGTGGTACTGCCAGACCTATATTTATATTTCTTTTAATTTGGAAACAGGGTCTCTTAAACCAGCGCGGCTGGCTTAGAACCTGCGCGATCCTCCTGTCTCCGCCTCCCAAGCGCAGGGATTACAAGCATGAGCCACCATGCCTGGATTTCTAACACCAAATTTTAATAAATTATAATAATCATATTCAGAGCTGGGTGTGGTAGCGCATGCTTGCAATTCCAGCATTTGGGAGGCTGAGACAAGAGGATAGCCATTCGCGGACAATTTCAGGTATTTAGTGAGGTTCGCAATTCAGTGAGACCCTGTTTCAAAATAAAGAATAAAAAACAGGGCTGGAGGTGTATCTTGGAAGTAGAATGCCCCTGGGTTCAATCCCCAGTACCGCAAATAAAAATAATGGCCATATTCATATTTGACACAAAAGATCTCTGTTTCTTAAATCATCCAGTTAATTGATTTCAACAAATTTTATGTTCTGATTGAATCATAGGGATTATGTTATCCTTCCCAATTGGGCACTTGATCTCATCCAGAAGGGATCTAAGTTGATACTAAATTTAGTATTCTGTGAAGATGATGTTGCCCTCTCTATTTCTTATTCTCAGATCTTTATTCTCAGATAAGTATATGTCTAATATTTTATAATCCTTCAAAGAGGTTTTTTTTACCCATCAAATAAGAGTTGCAACAATAAGAAAGATAAGTTAAATCCCTAGTATTCTTCCTACTCATGGCCAGGATACTAAATTGAAGTAACAATGCATCTTGGAAGGACTATGTGAAATTAGCACCTCATTGAAAAATGGAAAGTATGCAAGGGTGACACTTATGCCATATTCCCATTTAATTTTGTGTTTGGCTTCAGAAAAGCTAGTTAGATTGTGGCACATATTGATTAACTACTATAAATTTAACCCAATAGCAGACACAATAGCAAATAGATTTGCTATATTTGCTGGAGCAGAACAATATAGCCTTTCACATGTGGTATATGGCTATTGACCTGGAGAATTCATTCTTTACCAATACTGACACTAATGAGAATCAAAAGCAATAGATGTACCACTGTTATAGCAAGTCTTTCTCAAGTGTGACCCTAAAGAACTGTGGTTAAAGTGTAAACAGAGGAAGTAATCTCCTTAGTTATTTACTTTGTATGGAAAGAAGTATACTAAGGTTTCCTCTATATTGACTCTTGATATAAGCAATTGTCTTAGAAAATTCAGTGAAAGAAAAGAACCAAATAGAAAGTAAGATTAAAATAAATCTAAGAAAGAGGCATGTAAATGATATGATTGTTAGGGCAAAACATTATTATTATTATTAATTGTTTTTTATCAATACAACATCTCCTAAAAAATGGACTGACAGTAAGTGACCAGAATGGCTAGTACTGTAGAAACCAGCTGTTTAACTGGCCCTATGATCATGTGAACAGATGGCTGATCGTGGTAGTGGAGATGGCACCATCTGGGCTCAACAGCAGGAGTACTTGCTTACCAATGCTGTTCTAGAAGATGATACTATAGAATATACAATGTGCCAGGAACTGAGGACAAGTTCTTAGCATGTATTTTCTGCCCATGAGTTAAATCAAACACTCAGTGGCATGTAGATTACTCTGGATATTTTTTTTTTTTCATCTGAGGAGAAAGTAGAGATTCTTTTTTATTATAGGTGATATTTTCTTGGATATAGGTTTGTCTTTCCTGGCTATGCTTTGTGGAGAAAACACTCTGCAGCAAAAAAGTACTGCTCTCCTTTGTAAGCAAAAGGGGAGCTCATACCAAAATATAAAAAATAAAAAAAGAGGTAGTCAACTTTAGGTAGGTAATCACCAACTTCTTCAGGGGGAATTTTATATACCAAGCAGTTTTGGATGAGATGAATCTCTGTAACTTGCAATTCATGTCTGCTTAGTCTTTTATACCATTAAGAGGAAATAGAAAAGGGGGGGGGGAGTTACTGGTGGACTTGTTAAGCTATCTGATTGCTGTCTTAATCTACTTATTTTCTACTAATATGGATTATTTAAGTTCTCTACAACCTAATCAACACACCTAAAGGAGAAAGGTAGGTCCCAGCCCATAGCAGTCATGTTGCCATATGTATGTTTCCTCTGATCATTGATTGATTCCTACAACACACTTTCTGGTCACATGATTTCTGGTCAAACGTATTTTTAAAAGAAGCCTTTGCTATTAAAATAGTTGTGTTTAATCTACTAGCTTGGTCATACATTAATCTGACAAATATCTTCATTTTGTCTGAAAGATGTGCCTATGGGAACATGATCATGGCTTTTCATGAATCCCATGTATCTGAAGGACTTAGTTTAATAAAAGAGTGGAGTAGCCAATTAAAAAAAAATCAGTTGAGACTTCACCATGGTAATATCAATTTCTGGATATCAATTTATCAATTTATGGACAAAATTTGACATTTTGTCAAATGTTGTCAATTGCTAATAAATATCACTCTAAAATAAGGCAAGAATCTAGAAAATGGATTATAGAACTAGTAGGCACAATAACTATCAACAGCTTTTCATAACTAATTTAAGAAATGCATATTTTCAGCTGGGCATGGTGTCCCATGCCTGTAATCCCAGTACGTGGAAGGCTGAGACAGGGGATCACAGATTCAAGACCAGTGTCAGCAACTTAGTAAGACTCTCAGAAGCTTAGTCATAACCTATTTCACAGAAAGAAAAAATAAATGTCTAGGGGTATGTCTCAGAGGTAAAATACCTCTTAGTTCAATCCTCAGACACACACACACACACACACACACACACACACACACACACTGTGTGTTTTCTTTCCCCATTTTCCCAGGTTCTGTTGGACTAGATAGAAGTTCTCCTTCTATTGGAAGAATATTTTCTTCAGTGAATAAAGGAAGATACCAGCTCAATTGAATTGATGATTATGATTTAACAAATTAAGATTTCTTCTAGACACCATCGGATGAAAAATGGAGTTAAATATGAATTATAATGACAGATGGTTACATAGAAACAGAGCATTTGAAGCAATTGAAGTAAAACTCTGGTAGAAATGGGCAAAGAACAACATTTAACTGTTTAAAGGGAAAAATTAGGAAGTTAAAAATGGCTCTTACATCATAAATACATACTCATTCTGAGTAATAAGTTAAATGAGCATTAAAACACTATGCTTTTGAAATATCAAGTTATCACCAGTGTATGATCATTATAGGATAATAAAGAATAAATCTGGTCTATATCTCTATTTTTTAGTGCAGAAATTAAAAAAAAAAAAACTCATTGAAATTTCCTGAATGATGGCAGTTGTTTCTTAGGCTGATGAGGCCACTGGTGATGAACAAGTAAATAGTTTTAGGATAGAGATCAATTTCCAAAAAGACTAAGCATGTGATTAGAGGGTTGAGACTTTCAGCCTCTTAACTTCATGGTGGGGGTGAAAATTCAGAGATGAAGGTAAATCACGTGGCCAGTGATACAATCAATCACACCTATTGAATGAAACTCCATTAAACATAGGACCCACAGCTCAGTGTAGTTTACTAGGTTTGTGAGCATATTCATACTGTGTACCAGGAGAGTGAGCATAGAGGCTGTGTTTTCTGGGCCTTACAGCCCTTGCCCTATTTGTATTATCTATAATAAAACTGCAATCTGAAGTGTATTGCTTTCCTGGGTTTTGTGAATTATTTTAGTAAATTATCAAACTTGAAGTGTGTTGTGAGAATCCCTGGATTTATAGCCAGACAGCAAGAACTCTGGGTAGGTAATGTCAAAAATGAATTGTACTGTAATATCCCAGATGAGTTTTGAACTGGGATAATTACATGCTGCTTAGGGATGCCACTGAGTAACATACATGCTCATACATTGCTGGTAGTTATACAAAATGATTAATCTCAAAGGCACCAAATGTCAATTAGATATGCACTCTGGTCAACCATTCAATTTTGGGGACTTAGGATAATTTTACAAATATTCACAGATATATGTAAGGTTCTCTTCAGCTTTAGGCTTCAGGAAGTGATTTAGTTGGTAGGTAGGAAGAAGGATTATTTAGACTTTGCATGCTGTCAGTTAAATGTACTTTTTAACTATTTTTCAGATAAACTATGGAACTGATACTTAACAAAATAATAAATTATTCACACACATTTTAAAACTATAAATTGTACAAATAATAAAAAATAATTAATAAATACCTTTATAAATGATAATTTGTGCAATATATATGGCATTTTGCACAACCAAAAAAATGAAACATAGTCATAGTAAAATGGATAGAGTAAGTGTGGAACTACACTCTAGTCTGTTCTTGTCAATCAGTCAAACTAGCCAATCCTTTCTTCTGTTTTTTTTTTTCTTTCTGTCTTCTTGTTTTATTTTTTATTTTTTTTGAACTTAGAGGCATTTTACCTCTGAGCTATAACCTCAAATATTTTTATTTTGAAATAAATTCTCTAAGTTGTTGAGGGACTCATTTAATTGCCTAGACTGTGCTTGAACCTGTGATCCTCCCGTCTCATCCTCCCAATTACTGGGATTACAGATACGTACATCTTCCCCATTTTAACCAATTCTTCCAAGGGAGACATTCCTGCTCTATCATCAATAAAATTGGTTTAGAAAAGTGTTCAGGGAAGTAGGTGTAGTGACACATCTCAGCAATTAATCAGCAATTTAGTGATTTCTGGCAATCTAGTAAGACCTTATTTCAAAACAAAACAAAACAAAACAAAAATGGCTGGGGTGATATTTGGAGGTAGAAAAAAATGCCTTTGGATTCAATCTCCAGTACCACAGAATGAAAGAAAAAGTGGGAGAGAGGGAGGGAAAAAAGAAGAGACAGAGAAGAGGTGAGATGACATAAGATGAGATCAGGGATTTTTTATGATTATTCGTGTCTATAATCCCAGTACTTGAGAGACTAAGAGGATTAAAGGTTTGAGGCCATCCTCAGCAACTTTGATTGACCTTTAGCACCAGAAGAAAGAAAAAGAAAGAAAGAAAGAAAGAAAGAAAGAAAGAAAGAAAGAAAGAAAGAAAGAAAGAAAGAAAGGGAAAGACAGGTAGGTAGGTAAACAGGGATTTAAAACTCATGGAATCAGTTCTTAAATCACATTCTTTCCACCCTTAATTTGTTTAAAATAATAAAATATTTAGCCAGGCGTGGTGACGCACACTTGTACTCCCAGCACTTGGGAGACTGAGACAGGAGGATTTCTCAGGTTCGAAGCCAGCCTCAGCTACTTAGTGAGGCTCATGGCAACTTAGTGAGACCTTGTCTCCAAATAAAATATAAAAAACAGGTCTGGGAGTGTAGCCCAAAGGTAGAAAGCCCCTGGGTTCCATCCCTAGTACCACCAAAAAATAAATAAAATAAAATAATGAAATATTTAACTGACATTATCTATAGGTTAACTAGACATTAAAAATTTTACTAGTTTTTAGCTGCAGCCTATCCTGGGACTATACTCTCTGATTTAAAATAAAATATTTTTCTGGTTTAGTAACAAGTTTTAATTTTTTAAATATTAGTTTTTGTTCTTTATAAGAGGAATTAAAGGCACATGGAGATTAATTTATTGTGAATCGATCAAATCATGGAATTAATTTTAATTATGTATTATTTATAACATATACATGCAGTTTTCAGTGTTCAGGTATTGGGCTTAGGAAAATCAGAAACAAAATTTTAAACTTTTCATGCTTTAGTGTATTTTTCAAATATGTTTTCAACTTATATACAAAATATATTGCACTAAAATGGCCAAAATATTATGTTCTTATATTTTGAATTCTTTCTCCCCTGCATACAAAAAATTTACACATATTGCCTACTTTCTAAAATATTTGTGACTTATATTTTGAGTTACTGCACATATTTTTTATCATTTATATTGCCTACAATAAAAATTCGGAAGGGAATAATTGTTAACTGTCAGATGATAGTGTATTCCTAATCATATTCCATCAGTGACACGTGTTTTACATTGTTAAGACATCTTGTCTGAAAAACAAAACTCTGAAGTGGAATGTAAAAAGCCCATTCTTTCAGATGGTTTGAATTATTCATGAACACAGCACCTTGTTGGCGCTTAGAATGTAATCAAAATATAAATGATGCATGCACATGTCGTGTCTAAACTCTATGCCAGATGTTTATAAGTTATACACAAGTCACTATCTTTTAAAAGAGAAAAGTAAACTTACAACATGTAAAACAGTTATGTCAAGTCTAATTAATTAAAATATTTTCGTTTTAAATTCATCTATCATAATATTAACAATGAATCTTCAATATCTCCATTAAAATGTAGACATGTTATCTAGTATGCAATAAATCTTTTCACATACTTTTTTTTCGTTTTAGAAAAAAATAAAGTTGAGTCAGGCGTGGTAGCTCATGCTTGTAATCCCAGCACTTGGGAGGCTTAGACAGAAGGATTGCACAGGTTCAAAGCCAGCCTCAGCTACTGAGCAAGGCTCTCAGCAACTTAGTGAGACCCTCTTTCCAAATAAAGTATAAAATAGGTCTGGGACTATAGCCTGGAGGTAGAAAAAAAAAGGCCCCTGGGTTCCACCCTCAGCAACACACACACACACACACACACACACACACACACACACACACACACAAAACGTTGCCAGGCATGGGGGCTCATGCTTGTAAACCCAGCATTTAGGAGGCTGAGACAGAGGATCACGGGTTTATGGACAGCCTCAGATACTTAGTGAGACCTTCTGCAACTTAGTGAGACCTTGTTTCAAAATAAAAAATTGAAAAATAGGGTTGGGGATGTAGCTTAGAGGTAGAATGCCCCTGGGTTCCATCTCCAGTACCACAAATAAAATAAATAAATAAATAAATAAATAAATAAATAAATAAATAAATAATGCAAAAAAAATAGGGGCCGGGATGTAGCTCAGTGTCAAAGTGCCTCCTTTGTAGGTGCGGTGCTCATAATTTGATCCCCAGTTTCATAAAAGACAAAAAAAAAAACCCTGAAAAATAAACAAATAATTAAAAAATGCTTCACAACACTCACCCAATGTAACTTTCACTGACTTAAAGGAAGAAATGAGATACCTAGGCTGATTTGGTGAACTACCCAGATATTATAAACTGTAAACATATCTGTTATATTTAGTTATTCGAAGTGTCATAAATATAATTATTTAAATTTCCAAGATCATAAATTTCTGTATAGGTAAATTATAAAATTAACATGCTATTTTTTTTATAATTTTTCATGGTCTCTCATAAGATTTTTCTTGCAATTTCAGTTTATATCCAAGAGAAAAATAATTCAAGAGAAAATGTTATTCTATTTTCTATGTCTAGAATAGTCAAATGAAGAAATCCAGTGCTTGGGGTATAACAAAAGAGAAAATAATTTGACATTAATTTAATCTGTAGCCAGGTGTGGGGGCGGATAACTGTAATCCTCCCATTTGGAAAGCTGATACAGGAGGATTTTAGGTTCAAGCCAAGTCTCAGCAATTTAGTAAAACTGTTTCAAAAGTAACAAATTAGCCTGGCCTGGTGTCACAACACTTGTAATCCCAGCATTCTGGAGGCTGAGACCGGAGGATCGCGGTTCGGGGACAGCCTCAGCTATTTAGTGAGGCCCTCTGCAGCTTAGTGAGACCCTGTTTCAAAATAAAGAATAAAAGAAAGAGGGCAGGGGGTATAGCTCAGAGGTCAAATGCCTCTGGGTTCCATCCCCAAACCAGCAAAAACAACAACAAAAAAGTAATAAATTAAAAAAGGTCTGGGATTATCATTTAATTTCCAAAATTAAAATAAAATAAACATAAATTATTCTGTAATAGTAAAATGGTTTATATTATATAGGCATATTACATTGTCTAATTATGAAGTTTTTGATCAAATATATCTAAACTTTATCATTCTAGAATTAATTTTAGAACTAAATGGGCATTTGAAATAGGTAATGAGGCATGCACATAATCCAACAGAATATTATCGTACACATATGTATGTATCTATGTATCTATGTATAGATGGATAGATATATTGATAAAGAGGTACACAGATATTGAGCTTAATATTACTCAGAGAAGAATTAGTTGGCAAAGTAGCTTTCATTAAATAATTTTAAAGTTAACTTGAATGAAAATTCATAATTCATTTATTTAATACTAATTCAGTAATATTTATTAGGATTTTTGTAGGCAAATTATCAAACCTTAAGTGTTCATATACAAATTATCAAACTTTAAGTGTTGCTAGACATAAGGTGTATCACAAAAAAAACAATATCACTGATCTTATAAAGAAGCTTTAAAGTTAAACTTATATGGACAATTATATCCCTGATCACAGAATAAAAAAATTAGCTAAAAATATAAATAGACATATATAAATATAAATATAAAATGCTCTGGGTCCAGAAGTCATGACTTCTTTTTAAGTTACTCCCCTATATTATCTCGAGTTATCGATAGTATAGGGCTGTATTAAACTATATTCTATCTTTCCATCTTTGTAATAATAAACTCATTTAAGCTTTCAGCAAGAGTGTGGACTAGTGTTTTACTTATACCTAGTTCAGAACAAGAACCCACGGCTACTGGAACAGTTTTGGGAGCCTGACAGGGTCCCTGAAACAGTTCCCCCAACTGTAACATCAAAGATCTACTTTTTAAAAAAATTTCTAATAAAGGTAATATTTTGAGATCTGAAGATAAGAATACAAGCTATTTACAGTATAAAATATTTTTCTGGGCATGGTGATGTATGCTTGCAATCCCAGCATTTGGGGGACTAAGACAGAAGGATCACAGTTCATGGACAGCCTCAGCTAGTTAGCAAGGCCCTTGGCAACTCAGTGAGACCATGTTTCAAAAAATAAAAAAGACTAAAATGTTGAGCTGGAAGTGTAGCTTGGAGGTACAGTTCCATCCCCAGTATATATATATATATATATATATATATATATATATATATATATATATATATTATCATTTTCCACATGTAAAATGTTTATCTCTTGCTCTCATATTCACACTCTCTCTCTCTCTCTCTCTCTCTCTCTCTCTCTCTCTCTCTCTCTCTCTCACACACACACACACACACACACACACACTACATTGCAAACAAAGCCCAGGTCCAGATCCATAACTTCTAGCCAGATATATTTCATAGAATTTTGAATAAGTTCTTCTGAGAAGTTCTCAGATATGTCTCTTATGCATCATTTTTTTTTAGTTATCACATTTTTTTGAGAGGGGTTTCATTGCTATTACCATCAGAATTCAGAAAGGTTTAGACAGTTTTTATTTTTTATTTTTATATTTTTATGTGGATCATATTAAAAATAGCATACATTCACACAGTGCTTGGTGTCCCTCCCCCCCTCCCCACTTCCCCTTTTTCTCCCTCCCAACAATGCATGTCAAGGTTGACCATGTTACATTCAAATGTAGCTCCTTCAGTTAATCAATCTCAGCCTTCTTCTTCTCTTACCCTTCCTTTCTAGCTTTGCTGAGGTTTTAATTAACATCTCATTCACAAAAGTAGTAAATGTCAAAACAAGTTGAAGGTGAACTTAGCACCTAGCATATTTTCTTCCAGAAGAAAAAAAAAAATTCATGAAGAAAAATAAAGTTGGCTACCAATTTAAAATCAGAAAGAAGAAGGGCACTATTTCCACTTAAGTAGATGGCCTCAGGAAATTCATGAATTGAATAAAATTTGCATGAAAAAAATTTTGTTTGAGGAAAATAAAAAGAATTTCTAATTATACATTTTATAACTTTTAGAAAATAGGTTTTTGTTAGGTTGTTTCTGTTTTCAACGTTCAGGGCAATAACAAGCAAAGAAGCAATTTTTATATTTAAATGAGAAGAAAACTCCAATCCAAACAGTTGGTGCCAACTTTCTATAGAAATTTATATTTATCCTAAAAACTATAGGCAAATGAGAACTCAAAAAATATATTCAATGCAGATGTGGGCTGTTTCCTTTAAGTAAGATTGAATGTAACTTTATAAAAGATGTGTCCACCTATGACTCTGTATCAAAGATCAGCCCAAATCATTTGTGAAGTATTCTAGAAATGTAAATGAAGCCAGACTCTCAATGTTACAGTCAGAACAGGGACTATCATCTATAATTAAGTTATGGATTATGATAACTTTATTACCCATCAAGTTGTCATTAAGCAGTGTGGATCACAGCATGGGGTCTCTGTCAGCGAACACTCCTGGGATGAGGACTCAGATGAGACCATTAGAGCTGAAAATAAAAGCTGGCTTCCAGAACTCTGCCAAGGAGATAATGTCCTTCTGTTTTTTTGTTAAGAGATGAGAAGACACAGAACATAGTCATAGGAAATAATTTTCTCACGAAGTATTTGTATTTGAAAATGTTGCTAAACTTTCTTAGACAATAAAAATAGAAAACATTTTTTTAAAAAAAGATTTGATCGCTGAGTGTTAAATGTCTCATATCATTAGATAGAATGAATAAATAAAATTCCCCTAAAAAAGGCAATAGCAATAAATAAGAGAGTTATTTGTAGGGCTTACCTCTACGACACATGTATGAAGACACAGAAAATACAAGCAAGGCAAACATGAGTGTCAAAGCCAACTATATTATTTATTTATTAATTGGTACTGAGGATTTAACCCAGGGACATTCTACATCTAAGCTACAACCCCCAGCTCTTTCCATCTTTTAATTTTAAAATAGGGTCTCACTAAGTTGCTGAGACTGGATCCTCCTGTCTTAGTCTCCCAAGCATTATGTTTTTTCTTGTTAAACACTGTATATTATACAACCCATGAGATACAGTCTCTCAGAAGCCTAAGTGTGAAAGGCTTGGTCCAAACCTTGGTTGTAGAAGGAGAAAATAGAACCTTTAAGAATATAAGATAGGGTCTATTGGAAGGTCTTCAGGTCACAGAAGGGGTGACCTTGAAGAGTCTAATGGAACTAGACTAGGACTCTTTTTTTCTTTCTCTCTCTTTCTTTTGTTTTTTGGCCATAAGGTAAGCAATTTTTCTCCATCAAACACTCACACTATGATGTACTGCCCTGTCACACGCCCAAAAGCAATGGGACTAACCAACCATGGACTGGAACTTTCAAAACTGAGTTAAAATGAGGTTGGTTTTTTTCTTTAATAGTTGATTATCTCAGGTAAGGTATTTGCTGTAGTGACAGAAAATCATTAGAGGTTACTAGGAAACTCACAGATTTCACTTATAAAAATAATCAAATATTAATGCTTGCTTGAGACTTTTGCCTAAAATATATTTATTATAAGAATGTTTAATATATTAGAAGTTTAAGTAATAGTTTCTCCATTGGAAAAAGACTTTCTGAGAAATATCTGACCTTTTTCTTCTTTAGGTGAGGTGATTTTATACTTGAAGTCCTCACAATTTACTCAGTGGTTTCATTTGAAGTAGTTGAGTGGTGCCATTTTGCAGACAGGGAGCTAAGAAAAGGAAATTGATTTTATTAACACACAGAAGATATAAAAATAGTAAGTGCTGAAATGAAGCTGGAGCTAAAGTCTATAGACTAGTCTCTGTACAGTATTGACTTACTGATTCTATTTGTTTCCTGCACGTTTGCTTAATTTGTAAGATGTATGGGTCAGATAATGATGCAAATTGTACAAAAGCACAGTTTAATATTTTGGTTGTTGTTGCCCTTTTGTTTTTGACAGTAAAATGTTTTCTTTTCATCTAGTTCAAATATCTGCATAAGTGAGGGAAGAAAAACTTTTTGAGAGGAAAATAATAGTACTGTCTCCTTGATCTTTGTCAGGAAAGAGCAGCAGAAAAAAAAAAAAATCTCTCCCTATTGACAAACACAACACTTAAAATAATAGTCAAGATGTCCTATCCCTGCCCCACTTGAAGAACACACCACAGTATAAAAAGTATAAACAGCAGGTAGTGCTGTTTCCACACCTGTGTTTGTTTCATCTGTATAGGGCTCAGACCCCCCGCTTGGGACTCAAGGTGATTAAGACATCCGAAAGTCTCCACTGTGGCACTACAAAAAGGAAGCTGTAGAAGGTCAAGCAAGAGTTTGAACTTGTGATTTATTATAACTCAGAGCCATCTGCATGCAAACAAATTGCCTCCTATCTAGCACTTCCACTGATGTGCTTTGCCACACAGCGAGAAACCAAAGAACTCTAATAGGCAATTGATATTAATTATTAATCCAAACAATTTTCTATGCCGGCCTTTATCCTGTGATTGACATCCGAGCCTGCAGTTTATTAAAAGGGACCACAGGCAATTAGAAAATGTCACTCTGGCACACCTTCAACTGTCCACACACTCATTTAATAAATCCCACTTTATGCCTTTAATACCCAAACTCTTTGTAAATTATGCAAAATGCTGCACCTTATTTTTAAGGTAGAGGGACAATAGTGTATCTCAGCCTGTTCAATATTCACTAACTGCAAATATCCAAACCACTTAAAGTGATCTCTAAAATGGAGGTGGGAAAGTGAAGCATAAGTCCATTTATGGAGCACAAATCATTAAGATTTAAAGACCCTGGGAAGAGAAGTGGTACATTTGCCTTTTATTCCCGGGGACTCGAGTTTTAACTTTACCTCAAGCAAAAATGATTTTGCTAACCTCAGGCTTTCACAAGATCTGATGAGACCTGCTTTATGTAAGGTAGAAGGAATACTCAAGGAAGTGAATGAGTCACAGGATAAATAAACTATAGAAATGCAAAGCATCTCTATGTGAAAAAAGTTCTTAACATTTAAGCTATAAATAATAAGTCACTTTACTGACAAGTTAATTGTTGTGTTCATGAAAAATGGGATATATACATGTAATTTATTAAAATTTTTAGTAAAACAATTGTATATTAAACAATATTAGAAAGTATTAAGAGAAAAAATCTCTTTGTCTTAAGTATCAAGTTAAACTTTGCATCATAATGACCTATTCTAGATTAATTTATATTGTGGAGGATCTCCTAATTGCTTACATAATACATTGTGAAAAAGAAATGTCACAAAGAAACATCAAATTTGGAAAGGGATGTTAGCCGAAAGCAGTACATATTTAACAATTTCATGGCATTAAAATCGCATCTTTACTCAAATGTATTTGATTTACTTCCTCATCTCACACAATAATGACATCGTTTTTAATTAGGTAAAGAAAAGATCAAAATTATTTGTAGTATTAAACATCTCAATTATAAAGTATTTAATAATGCCAAATCATGACTATTTCAGGTTTGTGTGCAATGTACACTTTAATTATTTGACCCTGTCTCTCTGCAATTTATACTCAACTCAGACTTCTCTGGCTGTCCTTCAGGAGTGAAACTTCCTGGTCTGGTTCATTTTGATGAAGGTGAGTTATTCTGCATCATCTGGACAGAAGCTTGTGCTATTCTTAGTTGCTATAACCGGCTGCATTACTGAAAGCAGGCTCTGTCCTTCTACATTATAGATGGATAGCTTCAGATAAGAAAAAGCTATCTTGGTGAATGGTGGCCAGGATTTTGATGTTTCTGTCTAGTAGGTGATAGGGTTATCATTCACATCTCTAGGTGATTTGAGAAGATGGCTGTCTGGAGCAATAGATAAAGACTCATTGGACTGTCACAGAGGCAAAGAAATTCAAAAGAGGCATGTGAATTCATTATTAAGAAGCAAGAACCATAGTTTTCAGGCTAAGGAGGAAAAAAAACTGAAAAAAAAAATCAGCTGCATTATTTTTTTGATAGCATGTTTTGTGCTATTGGATTATGTGAAAGAGCTTAGTAGATGAGGGCTATATCAAGCTTATTGATTATTTTTTAATCAAGCAATGCAGTGACACATTTGGAATACAGTTGTAAGGTAGCTCAACTCAAATGAAAAGGTTAATTATAAATTTTATAATATATACATAATATTTTTACAGTATAATGGAAGAGGTAATAACTGCTAGCATCATTTTTATTTGGAACTGATTCAATTTATTCAATTTTATTTGATAGAATAAAATTAATAATAGCTCCTGATGATATATAAATTACAATGGTAACATAGATAAGTATAGTTATTTTTTTTACTAAAATGTTACCTAAAATATATGGAAGAATTCAATAAATGAAAGTAGAAAACCTAATCCATGTTGACAATTGTTACATGAAAACCATTAATGTAATAGTGTGAAAAGATTACAAACTTTAAACTGGAAAACTATGGACTTGCTGAAGATGCTTATTATATTTTATTCTTGAAAATATGTTTTATCTCAAATCACTGTGCTTATTTTCAAAAGGCAATCAAAATACCTACCATGTAAGATTACAGAGAAGATTGAATAAATTAAAACTCTATTCCAATGAATAATAATAAGTATTCAACAACTCTTAGTTTTTTTTTCTTTCTACAAATTTTGTGGTAATTTCTCTTTATCTGGTTACTAGCTATAGTAGGGACAAGTTCCTTAAATTGTATATGGAGGCTAACTAGATTTTGATTCCATTATATTATTAGTTCAAAAATCATAAAAGTAACGTGAACTCTTTGTTTTATAGAAATACTACATTTTTAAAAAATTCTAGTCAATTTTTTATTTTTAAAATTTATTTTCAATTAGCTAGTAAGATCTGACACTAAATAGACCCAAAGCTATTAATATAGCTGAATCTTAAATATGACTTATCACACAAATACTGGAGAATCTTAAATTCTTATGAAAATGTTGTTTGACTTTTAAAATGTTATTTTTAAATATTTCTTATGTCCTAATGTGATTAATTTTGGGGGTTACCATGAATGAAATCCAGGGGCATTCTTATTTCAAGTAACATATATAATTCATTTTATTATTTTAGTTTAAAACAGAATCTTACTAAGTTACAGTGGGCTTCACTAAGTTGCTGAGGCTGGCTGTGAACCTGTCATCCTCCTGTTTCAGCCTCCCTAGTACTGGGATTACAAACATGCACCATCAATTCTGGCTTTAAAGTGAAAAACTCTAAAGCAATAAAGAACTATAACTGGGTGACATCTCTCCTTTCTCATTTCAAGATATTGGTTTTAGCCTCTGTTTTAACCCTGGATTTAAGGCAAGTACAACTTTGCATAATAGAAATAGCTGAACTTTTCATGTATATTTACATTAACTGCATTCTAAGAAAAATGTATTTGTTCCCCAAATTGGTATATCACTAATAATGTGTATTTACATGTAATTTATCACTGCAGAGAATTATTATCAATTGAGATATGTATTAAAATAATGAAACTATTTGGACTAAGAAGTAATATATATGCCAGGAATTTTCTGGAAGCTATTAATCCCTTAGAATAAAATTTTAATAGTTCTCCTGAAATGTGACTTAAAATTAGTCATCTAGTATTTTTTTTTTGTGGCACTGTAGATTGATACCAAGGTCATTCTACTTTCGAGTTACACCCCCACACCCCAGCTATATATTTTATTCTTTATTTTGAAGCAGGGTCTCACTAAGTTCCAGAGAGCCTTGTTAGGTAGCTAAGGCTGCAATTCTTCCTTCTTAGCCTCCCAAATACTGGGATTATAAGTGTGCACCACCACACCCTGCTAGCAGTCTAGTATTCTAAGTTCTTAAGTGTTTGAAATAAATTTAATTGAATAACTTAAGCAAAAGATATAGTGTGTGTGTGTGTGTGTGTGTGTGTGTGTGTGTGTGTATGTTCTATCCTTTCTCCTCTGGTTTACCTATTAACTATATGACTGTAAATTTTGCACAAGTCATGCTACTGCTAATTAGGCAACGCTTGTTTATATTTAAAATGAAGCCATAATGCTTAAAATATGTATTTTTATAAAAACAAGTACAAATCCTTTTCATAGAAATTGTGTACAATGCATATGCTTACCATAATAGGGAAGGCACAGTTATATATATATATATATATTTATGATCAATCTGGATTTTCTATTTTTGAGGTTAATGTTGTAATACAAATACTTTCTCAGGCCAGTAAATTATTTGTAGCATTGTTTTAAAGGTACTTATTTAATAAGTATTATTATTACTTAATAATAACAAATGTTATCATCATTAAGAACTTGGGACTGAACCCAGGAACTGTCTACCTCTGAATCCCAGCCCTATTGTTGTTGTTGTTGTTGTTGTTGTTGTTGTTGTTGTTGTTGTTGTTGTTGAAACAGGATCTTGCTGGATTATTGAGGATGACCTCAAATCTGCGATCCTCCTCTTCAATCTCCCATGCACTGGGATTATAGACATGTGCTATCATATCCAGGTAGGTGGATAGTATTTAAGGTGACAATATTTTTGGTTTTCCTGGGTCTGTCCTTGTTTATACTTGATGCTTAGTAACCCCTGCAAATAGGCTCATCTAAATAGTCTCCAATTAAATAAAAATTTCTATGATTACTTGAGTAATACATTTTTAAGTGCCTACCTAGAATTTTTTTATTTTTTTATTTTTTACATTTTTTAATTTTTTCTCAAATTAGGTATTGTAAAACAATACTTTGGTACATTTTAAACTATAAATATTATTTTTTATTTATAAATAGTCGTAAATTTTCTAAAATGCAATTACAGAGTATAGAATAGCACACTATTTTTACACTTTATTTACATATTGCTGGATACCTTTGCACTTTATTTTCTCAACATAGAATAGACATCCTTTTCAATCTAGTTTCTGTGTCATGTTCTATGCGCTATTATGGCATAATCCCATTAGCAAACAAAAACTCAGCACAAATATTTAGTCCTAACAAAATCTGAAGTGTATGGAAACTGTTTTCTGTTTTATAGACAAGAGCAATGTGGCTTTTAATTTATCAGATTTCTGAAGTTAATATATTAATTGGAGATGTTCTTCAGGAAAAAATAGTTGATGAAATTACACTTTTGTGTTTATGTAAGCAAATTGTGTATACACATATATGTACATATATGTGAGTATACAAATTCATTTTTCTTTGTACCCAGAGACAAGTTACACTCTACCTCCAAGTTACACTCCTTATCCTTTTTTACTTTTTTTTTTTTGAAAATAGGGTCTTGATATGTTGCTGAGAATCTCACTATCTTGCTGAAGCTGTCCTCAAACCCACAATTCTAGGCTTCCAAAATACTCAGATTATAGGCATGTGCCACCACACCCAGCTATATATTAATTTTTAAGTTATTTGAAGTGGCATAAGTAAATTTAGAGCAGAATTATGTTGTACTTAATGTCTGATTTTATGAACATATATTACAAGTTAATTGTACCACTTTGCCATTACTCCAAGAGGAGTCAGATAAAATCATTACTAGTTCTATTTTTCTATTTTTTTATTGGTACATTGTAATCACACATCTTAATGGAATACAAAATGGTAGAGGCATGCTGTATATATCACTCATTTAGCTCTTCTTCAATTTCTACCCCATTCCCTCCCCCTCTATCCTTCTCATATTTGGCTTAGTGACTGACTTTGATATGTTTGTGAATGTACATCATGTACATTATTAGGGAATTTACCTCTTCCTCTCTCCAGTCCCCCTCAGTTAAGTTGACTAATTTGCTCATCTATGGTTCCTCCTATGACACTTTTACTTTCTAGCTTCCACATATTAGGAAGAATATTCAAACTTTATTTTTTTACTTTTTATGACTGACTAATCTTTCTTAGCATAATGTTTTCCAGTTCTATCCTCTTCCCCCAAAATGCTGTAATTTTGTTCTTTTTTATAGCTGAGTAAAATTGCATTGTGTATATATCCCATAGTTTTATAATTCATTCATCTGTTGATGGACATCTTGGCTGGTTTCATAGTTTGGCAATTATGAATTGTGCATCTATGAACATAGAAATACATGCATTAGTTTGGTAGTTTGGTTTCTTGCCAGAGTTCAGCCTTGGCCAGTCCAGGGGACTTGAAGGAGATGTAGGGTCGGCAGAATTGAAGAATAAGAGATGCTGTGCTTAGTAGTAGGGAGAAGGTATCTCTGCCTATGCCCTAGAATATACGTTACTTATACATGAATCTGACAAATTACATCAAGCCATATCATTTGTATTTTGTTTTTATTTAGTTTTCAAACCCACATTACATGTGCATTGTTTTTGTTAACCTGAATTCTATGTAGCAGGCACACATCAAAGCCACCTGTTTTTCCAGTTTTTTGGTTTTTATTAAATTTATAATTAATTGACCTACAAAACTTACTACTACTCTACATCACACATAATAAACTTTTAACTAAATTTATCCTATCCTCTTCTTAATTACTAAATAGTAGACTCACTGTCTCTACTTCTAAAGTTAACTGCTAACTTTATGTGCTATTTTGACCACTAGGTATTCTATTAACTTATTCTGACCCAACTACCAAACCCCCAGTGAACTTATCCTATTTCTCTAACATATAATACCTACAACTAATTTTCTATAATACCTATTAAGTTGTTTACCAAGAGAACTCTTTTGTGCTTTAGTGAGCAGGCACCAAGGAGGCCCCTGCCTATACAACCCTCTGTAGGAATGGCAGAGGCCTGATGTTACGCCATTTTCCAGTAATATTAACTCTGTGCTTTCCATTCATCATACACTTCTGTATGGGAAAGAGGAGGATTTGTTGGAGGTGGAGTATTCTGATTAGTGCTTTCCCTCTGAGGGGGATACCACAGTCGACATAAGCAACATTCGGAGGGCCTTGCACAGTAAGTAAAATTTGCCTAAAGTTCACTTTTCCTTTTATGGCTAAAACCTTAAGTGAGTTAGGTGTTGTAAGCAGAGGAGCAAAGAGCTCTTTTCTATGTAGCTTCTTGAAAGTTTCCCCATAATCTTATTCTTCTTAGTGCTATTCCCAAGCACAAATCTTAGGGCATATTCTAGTCATATTCACATCAATTTTCAAGTTATTATGAAACAGAAATCCCCATTCAACACAATTTTCAAATTTCATTAATATTGTCATTATTAAAACTAAAATCAAGAGGGATAATGGCTTTAATTTTGCCAGAGTCTTCCAGCCCTGTGGAATTCTCTTCCCAGCTGCGACCCTGTCATACAGCAGAAATGACGCTGCCTCCACCAGTTTCCATATTTCTAAGTTAATACAGTCTAGAATTTTTTTTTGTTTTAATCAGTGAATTATTTATTACAAAACACTCTTGATATTTTTGAAACTGTCGTTTCTTTCAAGATTTGTGCTGAAAACCTTGATTTTTTATTAAAATAATCTTGTTTAGAAAAAGTATAGTCATGTTATTTTTTCCTCGGACATGTTATCGACAACTCAACACTCACTATAAGTAGTTTCATTCCTGAATAAAACTTTGCTGATATGCCAAGTCCACATATTACTTTGTCCCTCTGAATTCTCTTAGTTTATGATGTTACACTTTTTATTTTGACATATTTTAGCTTAAAATGCCTTTTTCCACAAAATTATGATTTCTTCCAATTCTGTTCATCTACCTTGTAAGATTTAGTTCAGCTCTTTGCATAATAGAACTTAATAGTGGCTTTTTCCTAAATAAATGGAACTAATACAGTGAGTATTTATAATCACTGGATAATAGTCATGGATTTAATGTATGACTCTTGATTGGCTTTTGTAAGTGGTTACACAGAACTACATAACAGAAAAAATTAGTTCAAGCATTAAGCCATTGAAATTTTATTTTTATTCTTCAATATCCTATCCATGTAAAATTAGAAAAGTGCCTTAAAGATATTTTAGTATCTATTAATTAAGGTTTAAAGTAAAGTAGCAAAGCATAAGGATATGTATATTTCTAAGGCAACTTTTCACTAAAATGTTCTGCAATTTTACATCTAGATATATTTTACCACAAACATGTTAATGCTTTTGTAATTTGGAACAAATATACTCTAATTATTTAGTTAGTAATATTTAAGTGTCAGAGAATTTTGTTTAAACAATTTTTAATATAATGCTTTTATGATATATGCCTTATTGGATAAGTAAATAAGACTCCATGAAATATTTTTTATTGGAAGAAAGTCTGCAATACTTAAGTTTTTAATTCAGGGGCATTCTGCCTCTGAGCTATATTCCTAGCCCTATTTTATTTTATTTTATTTTATTTTATTTTATTTTATTTTGAAACAGGCTCTCACTAAGTTGCAGAGTATCTTACTAAGTTTCTGAGGCTAGCTGCGAACCTGCAGTTCTCTTGTCTCAGCCTCCCACATACTGGGATTACAAAGTGTGTCACAAAACCTGACTTATTTTGTCCACTACTTAAAAAAAAATCTAGATGGAAATACATTCTTTTATTTGGAAAACTCTGATTGGGAAAATAATTTTTCCTTTTTTCTGAGTAATAGAGAAGTCTTCACAGACTGTAAAGCAAATAACAAACTGAAATCAGTAATTCTAGTTTAAGATTTTTCCTTTGTACAGTAATATGTAATTTCTATAGGGATGACAGGAAAAAAATCCTTTTCAGATGAGTTGGTTTACTAAGTATCTTTAGATGTCAATAACATGAAACCCATGTCAAATCTATTCTTTTAGAAAAATATTATATTTATATTATATGTATAATTTAGGTCAGAGAATAAATTATAACATTAAGACAAAGTTGTAATAATTTTTAAAATTATATATAAGAATATTATTTAAGCCAGGCATGATGGCACACTCTTGTAATACCAGCACTTGGGAGGATGAGACAGGAGGATCACACAGGTTCAAAGCCATCCTCAGCTACTTAGTGAGACTCTCAGCAACTTACTGAGACCCTGTTCCCAAACAAACTATAAAATAAGTCTAGAAGTATAGCCCAAAGGTAGAAAAGCTCCTGGGATCTACTCCCAGTACCACAAATATAAGAATATTATTTAGAATATTTGTATTACACACTAAATACTAATGCCAAATGATGCTTATAATTCAGTATTATGCTTTTAAATTTTTGTTTAATTATGTGTGAGCATTAATCTTCAAAATGCTAGTAAGTTGTGCATATCTTATAGTTTAATGCACTTTTAAATATATTTTCTCTTGTAACTATCAGTGCACTATAGTTACATAACATCTAAAACCTAAAATTTTAATATGTGTATGTTTATCCATATATTTTATTTCGATGCCACAATTTTGATACTATTGCAAATTTTGCTATTTATCCAAGCCTGTTTGTATTGAAAAAGTTGATCTTTATATAAAAAGTGGTCTAGAAAATATGCATACATAATTTTGCATGTCTATTATAGATTTTATATTTAAAAAGGTAAAAGGTTTTAAAGTCATGATGTATACTTTACAGGAGACTTTATTTCTGCCTTGGTTTTTGGTTACACAGAGTTCATTAGAAATGTTATCAAAGATCCATTTAGATTATGTTGTTTTGTGTGTTGACAAATCATATATTTTACTTTAGTTATGATAGGCTAAGTTGGTGAAAATATGTGATTGCAACTTTATTTTATCTTTTGACACAAGCACATGATAATTATTTGCTTTAGGGGAACCGAAAAGATGAGCTGAAGTTTTCCAGTATTATAATTTACTGGATATTATGATTGCCATTTTTAATGACATAATCTACAAAAGCTAATGACATATTAGATAGTATAAGAATTCCAATTAAATGATAATGCTCATCCCAAAGGTTAATGATTTTAACTCTTAAAAGAGAATTTATTGACATAATACAATTCATTTTATAGAATAACTTTACCTCCTTGATTCTGGGATCAATTACTCATTTGGCAGTTCAGTAGCAATATGATCATTTCATCTCTTACTTTCATAATGTCTTAATAAAAATTTGTAATATTCTTACGCAAAACAAAATCTTTTCATCATCACAAAGGGATTTGTGAAACTTATTTTTAACTGAGTGAAAAGGCAAGCTATTTCAACATTTAAGGAAAATTAAAATGTACCCCTGGAAATGACACAGCCACTTGATGATGTATGCAGCGAATGTCGTTACCGTATGTTGAACTCACAAGCATGCACATATTCATACACAGGCATCAGTGAGAATTTAGCTTTCTTTTGAAAAGCTGAAGAGTTTGTGAAGTGACACAGAGCAAAATTGATTGCTCTCTAAATAATAGGGTGGAAGAAAGTACTATCATATCTGAGCATTATAAACCTTCCCTCATTCTGAAAAGGAGCTGAAGTAAAGTGAGAGAAATGGTCTGCTGGCTCCTAATTCATGCAGTGACAATGATGAATGGATGGGCATCAGCTCCAGCTGTAGCTATGTGTTAGCTCCTGGATAATTTCTGTTGCTAGAAATACTGGAAAGAAAAAAGAAAAAAACATCCTATTGGCAACTAAAAAATGCCTTCTCTAAACAGTGTCTATAAAGGAGTAGGTTCACTTTTCTGTGAGAGAACCCTTCTCATTTAACAGCTACAAAAACATCCAAAGGCATGTAGCTCTTTTGGGTCCACACTGAATACCTTGAAAGCATTGCAATAAATCTTTATGGTTTTTAAAAACTTAACATTGTCTGGTGAGAAAGAGAAAACAATATTTAGCCAAATTCTGTTGGTTCATCTTTGCACAGAATTTTGAAAAGAAAAAAAAAAAAGAGAACAAAACAAAAAAGACAATGCTAAATTTAAGGAGACAAAATGAACTAGAGATATTTACCTGTTAGTTTATTTTATTCTTCCAACTTTAGCTCTGTAGTTTCATATAAAACTGCTTCTTTAAGAAGTCACCAAAATATTTCTGATGAATCCAATGGTTTTTTTTTTTTTTTTTGGTCTTCTTCCTATTCTTTTATTTACTCAAGATTAAAATTAAACCTATTATTTCCACAGCCAGGAGTCAATGAACCCACCAATTACCTGACCAAATCCATCACACCAATACAGCAGATAATCACACAGCAACATACAGAAATTACAGACAAGGAGAAAACCACTTATTTTTTTACTAAATTCCGATTTTTACTTCTGGAAGGTGGGAATTAACATTCCTATTACAGAAACTTATTATGAATATGAAATAAAAATATGAGATATCTGGTAAAATGTAGCTACTCTTAGCAATCTAGCCCTTCATAATATTTTATCTCACTATTTTCTTAACCTTTCCTTTTACTGGAACTTAATTCATTTTGAATGTTCATCGTAATTCAAATAATTGTAAATGAAAATATGCATAGCTACTTTTAATAACCTCTTGCTTGCTCTTGGTGGACAGGAAGAGAGAGAGAGAGAGAGAGAGAGAGAGAGAGAGAGAGAGAGAGAGAGAGACAGAGAGAGAGAGAGAGAAGGATTTATCCCAGCAGGAGTTGCTGAGCTGGGTGAGCAGCCTCAAGGGCAAGGGTTCCATATTTCTGATTGCCTCTGACCAAGAGCACACCCGGAGGGAGAACATCTGGGACCAGCAGTGCACATTTCTTCAAAGCTTCTGACATCTATGGAGGTACAGGTGCTAAGCAACTCATGTGTAAAAATTCAGAAGATCCACAATATTGCAGTGATCATCAACAAGAAGATGATAAATCTCCTGGGTACTGCAGGTTTCTGAATGTCATGGCCCACCCAGTCACCCTTGACTTTATGCAGAGTTTTCATCTGTACTGTACCCTGAAAGTAGGTAAATTTCTTTGGGTATGTTGACAACTAAATTTACTTAAAACTGTACAATTATTATATGTGCAATTTCTGAAAAAATATATATATATTAGAAAAGTACTATTTAAGTAGCAAATATATTACATACTGAGGATATAGACTATTAATAAAATTAAATCTTCTAAATATACCCTCATTTTTAATATTCTTCTCTCCAAATATAACCCCAAAAGGAACAACCAGTGTCAACTAGACATGGTGGCTCACACCTATAAGTTCAGTAACTGGAAGGCTGAGACAGTGAATCATAGATTCAAGGCCAGCTTCAACAACTTCAACTTAGTGAGACCCTGTTTCAAAATAAAAAAAAGATATGGGTCTGGAGATCAGAGGTAGAATTCCCCTCGGTTCCACTACAGGAAAGAAGAAAGGAAGAAAGGAAGAAAGGAAGAAAGGAAGAAAGAAAGAAAGAAAGAAAGAAAGAAAGAAAGAAAGAAAGAAAGAAAAGAAAGGAAAGAGAAATAGGCTGAGACAGGTGAATTATAGATTCAAGGCCAGCTTCAACAACTTAGTGAGATCCTGTTTCAAAATAAAAAAATAAAAAGATATGGATCTGGAGCTCAGAGGTAGAATTCCCCTGGGTTCCACTACTAAAAAGAAAGAAAGAAATAGCTATCTTATTACAACAGTGCAGTCTACTTTAAAAATGCTGAGTAAACAGTGAAACCCTGTTTCAAAATAAATAATAAAAATAGGGCTGGAGGTATAGCTTGGAGGTAGAATGTCCCTGGGTTTCATCCCCAGTACCAAAAAAAAAAAAAAAAAAAAAAAAAAAGCAGAGTCTAAACTTTATTCTATTGTCAATTTCTGACTTATAAGAGAAACATCAATATTTACTAAATATAGCATAGAGCAAAACAACAACAAAACAAAACATAAACTTAAGTTAAAAAACAAAGCCAGGCATGATGGCGCATGCTTGTAATCCCAGCATTTGGGAGGTTGAAACAGGAGAATTGCAGTTTGAGGACATCCTCTGCTACTACTTAGTGAGGCCCTTTGCAACTCAGTGAGACCCTATTGCAATGTAAATAAAAAAGGCTGGGTGGAGCTTAGAGGTAGAATGCTCCTGGGTTCCATCCCCTGTATCACAAAAAAGGAAGGGAAAAAAACCTGAAAAATTGGAATTGAATGATTTTTCATATATTATTGATTTTTATTTTATATCCAGTTATTTTTTTATGTAAATGGTCCTCAGGGCTTTATATTATTGTTAGGAAAAAAAAAAAAGGATTACTACACTTGCACTACCAATACCATTTTGCTTTCAGAAATCGGACAAAGACATTAATTAAGTCACAATATACAGCAGGAGAATATTTATCAGTTATTTTGCTAATGTGAAAAAGTAACTATGCAAAGTATGCATAACCAAAATGAAAATGTGATCTTCATCTGTCAGTTCCTTGGGCCATTCCTTAACTCATCTGAACTTGATTCTCATCAAATACTAAATAGTAGTGATAAATAAAATTTACTTCATAGACTTGTGAACTAACCATTTATTCAAAAAATTAACTCATGAAGACCTTTAAAATGTGTGAGATTTCCCAGTTGCTGTAGTTGGTTATCACTGTGGTTGTTAGGCTGAAAATGAAAAGCTTTGTTGGATGAAAAATTTGTCTGAGAAAGTACGTAGATACCATCTACCTTCATAGATCCTCATGGATAACTATCAACTCTTTGTCTCCTCTTTTTTTCTCTGCATATTTGTGATACTGTGTTTTCCCCATTTCACTATGCTTTTCTCTTTATTTGTATGTAAGTCTTATTCTGTGCAATTTTTTTAATCCAGCAAATTCCATACTTTTTATGATTTTTTCTTTCTGTGTGTTCAATAATATGAGCACACATTCAACAATTATTTATATCTTCTTCTCTATTGCTTATATTTTATTTCTACTAGAACTATTTACCTCTTTGGAAAAATGAAAAAGACAAATTATATACATAAAAGAAAGCAATGGTTACACTCTTTCCCTATAATTGTGAAAAAACATAGACATAAATAATATTTCGATGGAACTGTATATTGCCAATTTAAATCATACATTGTGTGCACATACATACACATGTAAAGAAGAAGCCAGAACGAATTAAAGTGTCTATATGCAATTTCCTCTGAGGAAAACAAATGAGAAGCCTGTCAGGATTACTTATATCTTTTCCCAACAAAAACAAGACACTTCAAGAAGAATCTTACATTTGTAGATGTTTGAGCACAAATTGGTACTGTGTCAAAGTTGTTACTGTTAAAAAAAAAAGAGGAAAAAAGAGGAAAATTTTATTATTTTCTCCAAACAAGTAAATAATGAGAAATTCAGCTTTTCTGCATCTCAGGCAGTAAATAACATTATGTTTTACACGTCCTTTAAGTAGATCTAAAATGTATTTTTGTCCTTTATTCAAACGTACTTCAAACTTGTTTAAAATTATTACTAAATAATACTTAGCTAAAATGCACGTACATAGTATATTACTTATAATGACACTACTTTGTGCATTTCCAGGAGCATAAGTAAGTTAGTCACATATTAGTAGTCCTATAAATAAAAATACTAGCAACTTCTCCTTTTAGTGTGATCTCTATTTTTTATGCATTGATCGTAAAATACTAGTGAGGATTGAGTAATGAAGTATGATGAATTTGGGTGGTTTTTAATATGAGAACATATTTTCCCATTGTTATAAATAAGTCTGAAACACAATGCTGTTTACATATTCAGTGAGAAACTTAATTCTCAGCCTCTGGCTTTTAAATGCTTTCTGTGACTTGTGCTGCTTTTGTGACAGTTGTAGCAGATATTTCACTCATCATGCAGCGTAATTGGCATTCTGCCACGATTACTAAATCCAGCAACAATTGTTAGCTCTAGGGAACTGCCAGAATGAAATAAAGCTTTTTCAAACCCCATGTAATTAACAGAAATGTTTACAGGTGGGTGGAGGGATGTGGTCTAGCAAAGTTTCCTTTTAAACACTGGAAGTAAGATTTTGAAGATGCTCTGAATTTTATTATTTTGACGATTGCACTAGCATCCTACTGCAAAAGATCCTCTTGTCTTATAGAGCCTGTCAGCACTAGCTCATTTAGCAAGACCACATAAGTTATATCTATAATGATATACGAAATGACATTGAATATTATTACTTTCTTTAGGAAAATGCAAAGAGATGTGGTCAAGGATAAGCATGACTGAAATAAGTGGTAATAGGTTAGTATAGAAAATGTTTAAAGTGATGCGTGAAAGAAATTGTTGGCATCAAGACTGACTTTTTCACAGCTGAGTTTAGATTACTGCCTAAGAAAAAAATGGGCAAAAATACCTCATAACTGTTCAATTAGTTAGAAGCTTCAGGGCATGTCGATTGCATTTTGTCTCCTTAATCTTATATATTTTTTCTTTAATTTTCAGAAAAATACAGGTTACCCAACAGTTCTGATTGTTTCTGAGATAGGATTACTATAATTAAGCTCAGTAAAGTAGCATTGCTCAAAACGTAAGAATGGTTTGAATACTCTTAAGTAAAAAAGTGTCTCATTGCTTGAAAATTATTATGTATAAATTAAAATCTATAGATGTTTGAAAATATTCATTGAAATGTCAAAGTTTTGAAATTCATATTGACATTTGTAGTTTAAATGCTTTGATTAAAAGTACCTCTTAAAGCCGGGCATAGTGGTGCACGCTTGTAATCCCCCTGCTTGGGAGGCTGAGACAGGAGGATCGCGCAGGTTTGAAGCCAGCCCCTGCTTAAGAGACTCTGTTTCCAAATAAAAAATATAATATAGGTCTAAGAGTATAGCCCAGCGGTAGAAGGTCCCTGGGTTCCATCCCCAGTACCATAAAAAAAAACCACAAAAACCTCTTATATTTTGCATTTCAGAGGTAAAACTATATAAGATTTTATAAATGTGCATGTAATAATGGAGAAAATATTTCTTTCTTGCCTAAAATAAGTACAAGCAAGTGGGTATTCCTAAATTCATGTGATCAATCAATAGGTACTAAGTTACTATTAGGTAAAAATATTCATATGTAGAGACAAAGTGAACGATAATTCATTTATTAAGGGTTCTTTCTTAGTTAATATTTCCATATATCCTCCAAGTTGTTTCACCCTACTTTTTCATATTGCTAATACATTTGTTTTAGAATCAGTAAGGGCCAAAAATTTCTTTAGATTTTTAAAGAAAATTGAATATACTTTTACATAGCCACTGAAAAATATTTTATTAAAAACATAGAGTACATTTAATGAATAATCAGTGTGAAGAGCATCATTATAGATGTAGTACTTATAAACCAAATTACCAATGCAGACACTAACATTTATTAGTCACCTATCAATTGTTATAAACTGTTTTAGCCTTAATTTTATGTACATTGTAACATATATTTATTTGTCAAAATTTATTAACATTTTTAAATTTTATTTAATTTATTTATTTATTTTTTATTGGTGCATTGTATTCATACACCATAATGGGGTAAAAAAGTTGTGTGGACATACGTGTACACATCGCCCATTATTGCAATATAGAAGTGATCAAGGAATAAAAGACTAATAAAAACACTACACATAATAATCATTTTATCCCATAATAAGATGATTTAAAGTAATGCTTAATTTTCAGAGGAACAGGGAACTTGGATGAGCAAAGAGCATGAAGAAATGTGGGGCCAACTAAGATATTGGGTACAGGAATGTTATAGAAAGTTGCTCAGGAGATCAGAGATTAAAGATCATAGATAGAGAAGTTTTAGTTCTCGAGTTTCTGACTATCCCATATAAAGTGATTAATATTGTTAGCTCTGATTTGAAATTATATTTAATTCATTTGAAATGGTATTCATTAAACTTCAGCCTGATTAAAATTACAAGAAGGACTATAAAATACTGGTCATTGATGCAGTTTACAATTATATCAAACACTAAAGAGAAATTTTAAAAAATGATACATTTCTTTCTTTTATTTTTTTTCTAAAACAGAGCTATTTTAAATTATTTAAGTTCCCTAAGTCAGTTTCTGAAGGAATTACTACTAGGAAAATTAGATTTATGCACAAACATAACATTCACTAATAGTAATATATGTATAATGAATTTTTCTTGAACTAGATGTATTGTGTGAGTTCAAGAAATTCAAAATTCATGGCTTAGAAAAATACATTAGTATTTTATTCAGTTAAAGTATCAGTCAATATGAAAGAAACATTCCATGAAATATACAGTATCAAACATGATTTTAGATAATATAAAATGAGGCAAACTCATTATTTATGAGAATTTGACAATTGTGGTTTATTTATTTTTTATTTATTTTTGTGTGTGGTACTGGAAATGGAACCCAGGAGTATTCTATCTCCTAGCTACACCTTCAGCCCTAATTTTTATTCTTATTTTTAAACAAGGTCTCACTAAGTTGCAGAGGGCATCACTAAGTAGCAGAGGCTGGCCTCAAACCTGCCATCATCCTGTCTCAGCCTCTCAAGTACTGGGATTTATAAGCATGTACCACCACACCTGGCTTAATTGCATTATTTTTACTATGATCTCAGAAATATATTCCAAGGTTTGGATTTTGAAACAATGTATTTATTTAGTAGTACAGAAAGTAGAATTATTATACCTCTAGGTATAATGTTAAACTCTCTATTGGGATACAGAAAAAAATTACTTTCCCTCTCTCCATTCATTCATTCTCTCTCTCTCTCTCTCTCTCTCTCTCTCTCTCTCTCTCTCTTTCTCTCTCTCTCTCCATCCCTCCCTTACTCTCTTTCCCATTTCTATCTTTCAATAACATAAGGATATTAAATCTTATTAAAATATTTTTATATATTTAATTAACTCCCTCTCATACAATGTTACAATGTCATAAGAATGGACTCTCACTTATAGTAAGCATAGAGAATATATATATATATATATATATATATATATATATATATATATATTGTGGTACTGGGGGTGGAACCCAGAGGCTTTCTACCTCTGGGTTATACTCCCAGACCTATTTTATATTTTATTTAGAAACAGGGTCTCATTAAGTTGCTGAGAGCCTCACTAAGTAGCTGAAGCTGGCGTTGAACCTGTGCGAACCTCCTGTCTCAGCCTCCCAACCGCGGGAGTTAGAAGTGTGCGCCACCACACCCGGCTAAGGATATAATTTTTTATATTATGAAAGAAATGTTAATGATGTTCTAATTTTTTCCTTGACGTCTGGAATAGACTTTTCATGTCTTTGTTTAAAATAATTAATCATGTAATTAACATAATATGTACAAAATTAGCACAACAAAATTTTTGCAATGAAACCAAGTTTCAAAATAAGCACCAGAAAACCAGACAAAGTGAAGCATAATATTCATTTGATGTTTGTGTGTTAATATGTTATCAGAAAACCTATAGTATATAAAATTAAAGATAAATCTGTGGTATGCTGCATAACAAACATTTTTTAAATGTTTTCTAACTTTCTAATACTCATAAGAATTTTCAAAATATGAATAAAAAACTATTCTTTCATAAGAAACACATTTGTAAAAGAAAGAACTTTAAAAATAATTACTTAGACTTGTTTTCTTTGCTATTTCATTTTTCTGTCTACAGTGATATTTGCCATCTATAAGCTGGGTAGAGAAAGTTAGGTACTACCTGATGTCATTTATATGTGCAATCCAGAAATCTGAACTAATAGAACTTAGAACAGAATGGTAGTTAACAGAGGCTGGAGAAAGAGTAGAATAATAAGGAAATGCTGATAAGGCTACTGAGTTATAGTTACAAAGCAGAAAGAAGTTCTTATTGTGTATTGTACCAAAGTGGGACTCTCAGTAACAATATCATATACACTTTCAAAAGTTAAAAAAAATTAAATTTTGTGTCCATGTATGTCATTGTCAACATGATTTACATTATGATGTGAGACTATAATGCATCAATAAAATCATAGTAAAAGTTTTTAACATTAGAAGTGATAAATATCTGATGAGATAAATTTTCCTAACTTGATAAAATATTATGGAATGTATACCTTTATTGACACATAGTATAGTGTGTGTTAATGGACCTGGCACTATAAATATGTACAATTTATCATTTTTTGAATCAATTAACATGAATTTTCTAACTTCCAGGAAGATGGCAACGTAGGGAAGCAGCACATATCAATCCTGCTGACCCCTGATCTCCATTGCCTTAAAAACAGATTTCTACAAACCCAGAAAATATCATAACTAGAAAAATAACAAGATAAGTATAAGAGGTAGGAAAAAAGGTTAAAAGACTGATCAAAGAGCAAGAAAGAAACCTGCCCAGTTTGCAGCTAGTAAAACCTCAGCAGCACCATCTTGTCTCACTGCACCCGACTCTAGGGACAAACAAACAAAAAAACCCTGTAGATCATTGGAGTTGTAAGTCATCGTTTCTTCTGCGCAAAAACTGGCTACAACTTCTAGAAATGGTGGCCAAGCACACCACACCCTCTAGAGATCCAGAGTGGTGCTCAACAACACTGTAAGCGAAGCTGCCGACTGATGGGAGAATACTTAGCATGGCACCTCCAGAGACTCGCACAGCCATGATAAACTCCCTGGGTCCAACACTTTGTGGTTTAAATTTCATGCTGCTTTTGGGCATAGCAGAAAATCAGACAAACTCAGGCTTTCCATCAGTGAAAAGTGTGAAGGGAGACCTACGCTTATCACTAGATCCAACTAGTAGAATCTCCAGTATCACCACAGATCACCCAATCATGGTGAACAGGGAAAAGTCAGAACACCCCGGCTCTAGCTGTGGAAAACAGAGACACTTAGATGGAGCTGGATCTCAGAGGTATATGCTAACTATGAAGGCAAGAAGAGACTGAGATTCCACATCTGTGGAAAGCATGAAGGGTGACCTATTCTTGACATCAATGATTCAGCCTTATTGATGTCAGCCAGCTGCATAGACTGAGAAAGACTCAGAGAACTAGGCTTGCAGCAGGAAAGGTGATAGTGGCACTCGGATTCTGCACAGAGACTGCATAGGCCCAGTCTGGTGAATATTCATATATTTGTAGATTTGCATTAGTTGTTGTTGGCATTCTTTTTATTTATTTATTTATTTATTTATTTATTTATTTATTTATTTGTTTGTTTGTTTGTTTAGTGTGTGTGTGTGTGTGCATGTGCATGTGTATACAAGTGTGTGTGCCCATAGGTTTACTCTCTTCTGACCCCTCTACCAAGTGACATTCTTAGGCAAATCAATTAGAATCACTTCAGCCTTCACAAACCAAGTCATAAAAGCCAGAAGGACCTGGAGTAACATATTCCAAACTGTGAAATAAAACAACTTGTAGGCAAAAATTTCCTATTCAGAAAAACTATTTCTCAAAATAGATGGGAATATAAAAATATTTCATGACATCCAGAAACTGAAGGGATTTATGTCTTCCAAACCAGCACTAGAGAAAGTACTCAAAGATATAAACTACAAAGAAGAAATAAGTAATACAGGCCAGAAATAGAGAAACAAGAATTTCCATTCAGCAAACAACTAAGAAAAGAACAAAAATTACCTCAAACAGAAGCTAAAACTCAATATATTAAGAGTTAAAAATCATTTCTCAATAATCAAAATGAACATAATTCTAACTCCCAAATAAATATACATAAGATGGCAAAATGAATTAAAAGTCAGCCATTTCTCTGCTGCCTGCAAGATACATGCCTTACAAGTAAAGCTGGTAACAAACTAAAGGTAAATGGCTAAAGCAAGGTAATCCATGTCAGTGGAACTCAAAGACAAGCAGGAATAGCAACTATGATATCAGACAAGTTAGACTTCAAGCCACAGCTTATTAGAAGAAACAAAGCAGATTTTTTTTTTTTTTTTTTTTACTGGTAAAAGGAACAATCCATCAAGAGGAAATAATGATAATCAACATTTATGCCCCAAACATAGGTGCAGCTACTTTCATAAAACAAACTCTTTGTAATATTAAGTCACACATATATCCCAATAAAATAATACTGGGAGACTTCAACACTCCTCTTATACCATTAGACTGATCTTCTAGGCAAAAGATCAGCAACACCAATAACCAAAAGAACACCAATAACCAAATAGACCATTTAGACACAAATGGAATATTCAACTCAACTACAGCAGAGTTCACATTTTTCTCAGATGCTCATGAAATCTTCTCTAGAAATGATCACATCCTGGGCCACAAATTGAGCACTAGCAAATTAAAAAAAAAATAAGTGACATACTTTTTTTTTATAAAAGTGTCTTTTATACCATAATGTAATGAAACTAGTAATCAACTATAAAAAGACCCAGAGAAACCACATAAACATGTGGAGACTCAATACCACACTGCTGAATGATGAATGGGTCATAGAATAAGTACGCTGTGAAATCAAGAAGTTTTAGAAACAAACTAAAATAGAGATACAACATATCAAACATATGGACACTTTGAAGAGAGTTTTAAGAGAAAAATTTATAGTGCTGATTGCTCATATAAGAACAGAAAATCACCAAATAAGTAACCTAATGACACATCTCAAAACTCTTGAAAAACAGGAGCAATCTAACCCAAAGCCAGTAGAAAACAGAAAATTATTAAAATTAGAGCAAAGAAAAAAAAGAATGAAGTAGAAAATTATAAAACAATACAGATAATCAACAAAACTAAAAGCTAGTTTCTCAAAAAAGAGAGATAAACCAGTAGAAAATTTAACAAAAAAAAATCAACCCAAATTATTAAGATAAGAGTTGAAAAAGGAAATACTACTACTGACAGTGTAGAAATATAGAGTATCATCAGAAACTACATTCAAAAACTATACTCTGACAAAACAGAAAATCTGGAGGAAATTGAAAACTTTCTAGATAAATTCAACCCTCCTAAACTAAGTCAAGAAGTTATAGAAAATTTAATCCAACCAATAGCAATAAAAAGAAATTGAAACAGTAATAAAGAGCTTATCATTAAAGAAAGGCCCAGGACCAGGTGTTATAGCAAGTTAATTTTATAAAGTCTTTATAAAAAAGCTAACTCCTATACTTATCAATCTATTTTGTGAAATAGAAAAAACAAAATAAAACAAAAACAAACAAAAAAACCCAGGACTCTCCCAAATACATTCTATGAAGCCAACATCACATTAACAGCAAAACCATAAAAGACAGCTCAAAGAAGAAAAACTATAGGCCTATATCTTTGATGAATTCAAATGCAAAACTGCTAAACAAAATACTAGCAACATGCGTTTAAAACCATATCAAGAAAATCATACACCATGATGAGGTAGGGTTCATTCCAGGGATGCAAGTCTGGTTCAACATGTAATTCATCACATAAACAGAACCAAAGACAAAAATCATATGATTATTTCAATAGACACTGAAAAAGCATTTGACAAAACCCAACATCCATTTATGCTAAAAGTACTGCAGAGAATCAGATTAGAAGTAATATCTCAATATCATAAAGGCAATCTATAATACGCCCATAGCCAACATCATATTAAATGGGAAAAAACTTTGAGAAATTCCCCTAAAATCAGGAACTAGAGAAGATGTCCATTATCACCACTTATTTTCCATATAGTATTTGAGACTCTAGCCAGAGCAATAAGACAAGGAAAGGAAATCAAAGGAGTACAAATAGGAAAAGAACTAAAACTTTCAATCTTTGCAGGCAATATGATACTATCCTTAGAAGACCCAAAAAAACTCAACCAAAAGGCTTATAGAACTGATCAACAAATTCAGGAAGGTGTCTGGATATACAATTAATCTTAAAATGTTGGAAGCTTTTATGCATACCAACCACAAATCCATTGAAAAAATAAATCCAGAAAATATTTCCACTCAGAATATTCCACAAAAAAATTAGGAATAAACTTAACCAAGAAGGTTAAATTCCTATATAAAGAAAATTATAAAACATTAAAAAAAGAATTCAAAGAAGACCTTTGAAGGTGGAAAGATTTTTCAAGTTGATGGATAGGTAGAATAAGTATCATCAAAATGGCCATACTTTCAAAATTGATCGAAAAATTGAATGCCAAACCCATTAACTTACCAAGATCATTCCTCACAGACATAGAAAAATTAGTCCTTAAAAACATTTGGAAGAACAAAAAAACCATAATAGCCAAAGTTATTCTCAGCAACAACAACAAAAAAAAAAACATGCAGAAGGAGTCACATTATCTGACTTTAAACTATACTACAAAGCCATTGTAATAAAAACAGCATGATACTGGCACAGAAACAAATACATAGACCAATGGAGCAGAATAGAAGACTCAGAAACAAATCTGCACACTTATACCCAATTGATTTTTGACAAAGAGGCCAAAATCATACACTGGAAAAGAGCCTGTTCAACAAATGGTGTTGACAAAACTAGTTAATCATATGCAGAAAATTGGAACTCTCTCACCCTGCACAAGAGTCAATTCAAGATGTATCAAAGACTTGGAAATGAGACCAGAGACCTTAAGGCTCCTTGAAGAGGGCATAAGTCCAATACTGCAACACATAGGCTCAGATAAAAACTTTCTCAACAAAACCTCAAAGGCACAAAAAACTAACAGGCAAATCAATATATGGGACTGTACAAAACTGAAGAGCTTCTGTACAGCAAAGGGAACTATCAATAACCTCAACCGAGTACCCACAGATGGGAGAAGATTTTTTTTTTCATCTACTCCTCTGATAGAGGACTAATTTATAGAATATACAGAGAATCCAAGAAACTCAGCACTAAGAAAACAAATAATCCAATAAAAAAATCAGCAAGTTAACTAAATGGACACTTCACAGCAAAAGAAATTCAAATGGCCAATAAATGCATAAAAGAATGATCAACATCATTAGCAATCAGAGAGAGGCAAATCAAAACCACCCTGAGATTTCACCAACTCCATATAGAATGGCAATCATTCAAAACACAAATAACAACAAATGCTGGTGAGGATGTGGAGAAGTGAGAAGTCTAATACATTGTTAGTGGTATTGCAAATTAGTGCAACCACTTTGGAAAACAGTATGGAGGAATGTCAGAAGAATGAGGACAAACTTATCATATGATCCAGTATTACCAATCCTGGGTTTCTACCCAAAGGAATGGAAACCAAACTACCAAACTAATGCATCTGCATCTATGTTCATAGCTGCACAATTCACCATTGTTAAACTATGTAACTAGTGAAGATGCTCATTAACAGATGAATGAGTTATAAAGCCATGGGCTATGTACACAATGAAATTTTATTCAGCTATAAAGAAAAACACAATTGTGTATTTACAGAAAAATGGATGGAACTGGAGGACATTATGCTAAGTGAGATTAGTCAGTCACAAAAAATAAGAAAATAGATGTTCTTCCTAATATGCAGAAACTACGGAGGAAATCCAGAAAAAGAAGGAGATAGTATAGATAAGCAAATAAAGTGACTTAACTGATAGGATGGGAAGTGGAAAGGGAGAAATTCTCTAATGCACATGATGAACTTTAATAAACATATCAAAGTTAATTACTAAGCTAAACATGAGAAGGAGGGAATGGGGTGAGAATTGGGTAAGGACTAACTGGGTGATGTGTGAATGTATACCTCTACCATCTTCTACCTCATGAAGATGTTTGACTACAATGCACCAATAAAAAATTTTAAAAATAAATTTTTTAAAATTAAATTAGTTATATTTTAAATTTCAAACTAATAAAGTTGATTATTTGAAAACACATATTTTAAGTATATAAGATTTTGCTTATTTTGCAATAATACATGCTGGAGTTGTACTTATTATAAATGTTTAAAAATTAAATAATTGTGCTGATGAATGAAATTATCATGTCTAAATACAAGTGTTAAGAACATGATGGAGAAGCTGTTTACATGCACTGATACCTAATTTGAATGTTTAGAAGACAAAAATGCCCTACAATATTCAGTGCAAAATATCACTTATACAACAAACTGATTATACTTTTTGGGAATTTCCTACAGGTATATCAAAAAACAAATAAATTTTGCTTAAACTTCATTATCTTAATGTTATCACTAACTACCTAATACAAATAAAAATAGACACAATAGAATGCAGAATGACTATGAATATATAATCTGTGTTTTACACATAGATATTCTAAGAAACATGTTGCTAGGAGAACTTGACATGAAGTAAAAGCCTTGACATGAAGTAAAATTTAAAATTATTAAATTAAGAAGCTTCCATCAGGCCATTCATAAATCTGTTTATAGAACATTGCTTTCTTTTTTTCTTGCTAGATATCCTACAATGTACCACTGCTTTTGAAAATATGCTAAATATTTTCTTATATGTGTATATATATATATATATTTTTTTTTTGGTACTTTTATTGAGCCTGGGGGACATTGTACTTCTGAACTATATCTCTTTAGTTCTTTTTATTTTTTTATTATAAAACAAGGTCTCACTAAATTATTGAGAGTCTTGCTAAATTGCTAAACTTGGTTTTAAACTTGTCTCAGCCTCCCAGGTACTAAGATCATAGGCATTGACCACTATGCCTGAAAAATCTGTGTATGGTAGAATATAGATTATACTAGTGTTACAGACAATACGAGACACAAAATTAGCAAGTGAGCAAAAAGGAATTATTTTAAACAGGAGGTATGTATTTAATGAACATATATATAAATATATAGATAGATGTTCAGCTGATCTATGTCAATTAAAATCTTTAAGATGAAGTGGAAGACAAACAATATAGTTTGTTGCCTTTACCTAGCCTATGAACATTAATTTGCATTTTAAGATATAGCCTCTGAAAATACTGATTGATGACATTATTTATGTGAAATATATTAAAAGTCATTACAAAACTTGCTGCAATTTTGTTCTCAAAAGCAAAGGCTGAATAGCTGTTTATGCACTGTTGTCATCATGACAGGACAATCATTTGTTATTGTTCAAGTAGGGTGAAATAGAAAATAAAAGAAGATTTTCCACCAAGAACTTGATCCAAAGTGATTGTAAAGTTAAATACATGTATTATGGAGGCAGACATTAATTCTAACTATATATACAATTATAATTCCCATCTAAATCATATTTTTATCTCAATATTTTGTGAATCTACGAGAAAGTGACCAGTGTGTGTGTGTGTGTGTGTGTGTGTGTGTGTGTGTGTGTGTGTTTACTGGGAATTGAACTTAAGGGACATTCTGAGATACACTCCCAATCCTATTTTCTTTTTCTTTTTTCTTTTTTTTTTTTAATTTTGAAACATAGTCTCACTATTTTCCAGACAGACTCACTAAACTTCTGAAGCTAGATGTGAACTTGGAATCCTCCTGTTTCAGCCTCCCAACTGTTGGAGTTAACAGGCATGCACCTCTTAACCAATCACTAATATGGCTTTCCATATTAAAGAAAGAGATGAACAAACATCAGTTCTTAAAATCTTTACCTTGGGTTTAAATGCCACTTACTAGCTATATAACCTTAAATAATTCACTTAACCTCCACAAATCTGTATTGTATTATAATAGTTACAGATTATGATTTATTGTGATGATAATATGTAAAATTTTTCTACCATCATATGCTAATAGTTGTCATTGGTTAATTCATTCTTCATTCAAAGGTTAGGCCAAAATAATTAAAGTGACTGCATGTCCTAGAAGTATGAATTTGTCAAAAGGACTAGGTTCCATGATTTCTCAACAGCAATTGCTTTCACAGATGCCATTATGACATTAAATTTAACTTAAATAACTTAAATATAGCATGTGGAGTTGACAAATACCCAGTGTGTTCCTCTTGGAAAGAAAGACACTGCTGTTTCACCTTTTATTATTGTCTAAAAGAACCTAATTCTCCATCTGTCAGCTCCCTCAACATTGATCTCTCTTCTCCTCCTTTTCCTCCGAGCTTAAAATCACCTTAATTACTCACAGCTGCTAATTAACTTTCTAATTCAGTTTGAGGAAATTTTTCTAAGATGACAAAGGGCAAATGGAATTATCTGTGGAATTCTGCATTTGATGAGATGGTGCATTATTTTAAAAATATTTATATAACAAATGCTTATGATTATGTAAGTGCCTAAGAGCTAGAAGCTGATTTGATCCTCACCACAACCGTATGGAGGAAGTATTATATTAACTCTAACTTTATTGACATGGAAATTGAGACATAGAGAAATTTAATAATTTGACCAAGATTATGCAGCTAACGAAGAGCGAAGCATGATGAATCCATCTGTGAAGATTGAAGTCTTTCCATATGTTCTCCAAACTCTAAAATCGAATTCATCTTGCTTATCTTTCAGGTTGTTTATATGTCTTTAGCATACAACTAAGCATTTTACTATTATATCTTAAAAGTTAATACTGTGTTTCAACATATCTGGCTAAGTAAGTATTTTCATTTGAGAGCACATTTACAATGGTAGTGTAAGGAATGTTCTTTGTTTTCCGGTAATGTTGTGCATATTATTATTTATTATTATTATTATTATTATTATTATTATTATTATTATTTTGTTTTTGGTGGTACTGGGGTTCCTGGAAGCACTTCTACCTGCGGGCTACACTCCCAGACCTATTTTTACACTTTTATTTGGAAACAGGGTCTCCTAAGCCAGTGCGTGCGGCTGGCTTCGAACCTGCGTGATCCTCCTGTCTCTGCCTCCCAAGCGCGGGGATTACAAGTGTGCGCCACCACACCCGGCCTTATTATTTTTTTACGGGACTGGGGTTGAACCCAGGGACATTCTGCCTTCAAGATACACTCCTAGCTTTATTTTTTTATTCTTTACTTTGAAACAAGGTCCCACTATGTTGCGGAGGGCCTCACTAAGTACCTAAGGCTGGCCTCAAGCCTGTGATCCTCCTCTCAGCTTCCCAAGTACTGGGATTACAAGTGTGCATCACCACGTCCAGCTATATTGTGCCTATTATTAAGTAAGCATTTTTATAATATGCAGCAGGATAGTTTTTTCTCTAAGCACTAGTATATGGCAACTTATTAATTACTTCTGTTAGAACATTCGGAGCAACACAAAGGTTAGCTAAGAGTAACAGCTATTTAAAATATTAAGTGTACACTGATATCCCTGTGTAGATTATGAGTTAAATAGGTTACAAGAGAATAGACATCTTTCTGAGACTTTAACCACTATATGTAAATACTTTGATATTGTCATTGTCTCAGTTTTTTTTTAACAAGCCCCTTGTGAAAACGCTGATATCTAGTAATTTTTTGTACAATAAAAGATGGATAGAAATTAACTCATTCTTAAACAGCTGTACTTTTTTTTCAAATTATTTTACATTATCAGGACTGAAAATGAGAATAATAAGGAGAGGGGAGAGAAACAGCAAATATAGCCTTCCATATTTATGAGGCAACTTAGTAAGATGAAAACTACATATTGGTAAAACATTTTATTTTAGTTTTACAGAGTATCTCTCAGGGAAATAGCAAGGAGGTTATTTGGAAAAGAAGCTTTCTTTTCCTTAGCCAAAATAACCTGCCCATTTTTGAGGACTCTGTTGTAGAAGACATGATCATAGAAACTTACAACTTTTTTCACAGGTTACTAAAAATTACAACTGTGTTGAAGGTAAGTTACGCTCTAAACACCATAAATATGTTATAATACAATGTTCTTGATTTATATTTACACAGAATATCACAAATGCATTCAGATGTATTTAATTAAATTTAAAGTTGGTTTGGGAATGACTGGGAAAATATAGGAGCATATACATTGAACTTTGAATCAGTTTTGGAATTTTAACTGACTATATACTTTTACTACTAAAAATCTTGCAGTCATTTTAAGGTAGAGTCAGTGAAAAATTTTGATCTTGTACAGTAGAAAAAAAAAGATTAGGTTGGATAAGGGAGAATTTCTGTACTATATGCTGACTTTTTCTATCAAGCTAATACTGATCTAAAAATAGCATTTATTAACATGAAAAAGTTGAACATTTTGACCAAAATGTAAATAGGTCATATAACTTTTTCTCCCAAATAATTTTTCAAGCCAACCAATTTCACTCTCTATGGTGTTTTCTGCATGTATCTTACCATATGAATGATTATGCTGTTGCAGCCATTAGAAGAAATGAAAACATCAGCAGATAATCGCAGACACAAGCTTTTGTTTTGAGCATTTGCTTCTTACCTGATTTACTTTTTTGGTATGAGGCCCTTTTAACCTTACAATGAATGAATTGTGGAAAACAACATAACCAAAATGGATAGAAAATTTTATATTTATTATTTCTGTGAACTTTGACATATTTATTACTATGAGTTTCAGTTTCTTCTACCCTATAGGGCATTACAGTATTTTGTGATATAAATGATATATTATATATTATGATAATATTATATAATATCTTGTATTAGTATGTATTATAATATTGTAATATATTATTACTGCCAGTAATTATTTAATAATTACTTATAGTTATAAGTAATTATAATTATGTTATGGTATAAATGAAATTCTATGGAGCATATACTCCATTAGTATTTTTTAACCTTTTGAGTACCTAGAGCATTTTCAAACACATATAAGAAAACATTTGAACATTGCAAAATGGTGCATACAATGTTACAATGTTATAATTTTGGCACAATTCTTAGATTTAGGTTGAATTTAGTACAAAATTATAGATTTGGTTAGAGAAAGACTGGACAACATCACAAAATAGGATTGGAATTGTTTACATTTATTTATTCATTTTTGTTTGTTTATTTATTTATTTATTTATTTATTTATTTATTTATTTATTGTTTTTTTGTTACTGGGGTTTGAATTTCAAAGCATTCTACCTCTGAACTACACCACCAGCACTATTTTTAATTTTTTGTTGTTGTTGTTGTTTTAAAAGAGTCTCACTAAGTTGCTGACAGCCTCGTTAAGTTGCTAAATTTAGCCTCAGGCCTGTAATCCTCCTGTCTCAGCCTCCAAAGTACTGATATTGCAGGCATATACCACCATGCTTGGCACTTGGGATATATTTTATCAAATCAATTAATCAGGCATTTTATCTAACAGTGAAAATTATTCTAATTCTTAAAATTAGAAAATTTGGTCAAGATAGTGTTCTAAATAAAAATATGTGAAAATTACTTTTTGATGCCCTATAACATAGAAATAAATACAAATAAAAATGATTAAATATTATTGCAATCCATTTAATTCACCTGTTTTTCTTTAGCTGAAAGATTCAGTCTCATGTCTTCCTAAAAATACCCACATCAAACACACCACTTTCATGTTGGTTAAACCAATAATTTCAGAAGAAAATATCATCTTTAATTGATTTTATTGTAATACACTTTGATTTCAGTGTGATTATATGACCTTCAACTATAGTCTCCTGCCTGTTCCCTGTTATCAGGCTGAGGCACTAGATTAAAACATGACCTTTAACAATTACTAAAAGAGATCATCTGTGTTTCCTCTATTCGAAGAGTTATGGGTTCTTTTAACCTTTTGAAGAAAACTTTTATTCATCCAGTGTTATTTAAAAAACACAGATGACTTTTTGAGATCCTTTTAATTCTAAAGGCTGACGATATTTAAAGAAGAACAAGGTAAGTATTAAAATAAAACACTCAGTAATGAGTGCATAGACTCTTGCCTGTGGTGTATTCCAAAAGCATGTGAATAGTCGGTGTTGCTTCAACCCTACAGAGAGAGCCCAAAGCCCTGCAAATCTGTTGAGATACTGAATATTACTGAAGAGGTTTTAAGTATTTCACTGAAATACTTAGCTGAAATTTCAACGTGTGAGACAGTGTGGTAAAATTTATAAAGTTTTACATTCCACATACATTTTCAGATAGTTTTAATTACAGTTTATTTACCATTTACTTTCTATTTCTTTTTTGTTGTGGTACTAGGGATTGAACTCAGAGGCATTCTATTTCTACCAGATTAATAGCACAATATTTAATGAATAAAATGTGAGAAAATGTGTACTAGTGAGTACTTGGGTTTCATCGGAAGTTTACTGATGAATGAAGAAAACTGTTATGTTACAATAAAAGCCCCATTTATCCTGAGACAGGAAGATTACAGGTTTGAGGCCAGTCTCAGCAACTTAGCAAGACCCTCAGACACTTAGTGAGACTCTGTTTAAAACAATAAAAATAAAATTTTACTTGGGGGTGTGGCTCGGAGATAGAGTATCCCTGGGTTGAATCTCTAGTACCACACAGAAAAAAAAATCTTAAAATTATATGAGAAATTGCCCTTTACTTTTGTGTATGTAAAACACATGTAAAAATGTTACCTATTATAAATAATATAGCAAAATAAGAAAGTTATGGAAAACAGCAAACAACATGAATAATATGCTATAAAGCATGTGGATGATAAAATGAAAACAAAATTGGTAACTACACAAAGAATGATAATAACTGTCAGAGGGAATTTAAAGTTAAAAACAGCCAATAGTATAAAGAATAACATCATGGAGAAGTTGTGATAGTGCACACTTCTAATTCCAGTACTTGAGAGGTAGACAGAAGAATCATGGGCTGGAGACCAGCCACACAGTAACTTAATGAGATCCTGTTTAAAAAAAAAAAATAGGGCTATAAGTGGAACTTAGAAGTTCAATCCCCAGGACCACACATTCACACACAAATCAACAAAAATTATGTTGTAGCGAGAGGTATTTTTAAAGAAGTTAGAAGTCATATGATATAATATATAAACAATATAGAATCGGAATATATAAAAGAAATGCTAGAGTAATTAAAGATCTTTATACTCATCCTAAGAATTTGAGAAACCTGATTTGTAAATAATAAATGGAAAAACTTGACACTAGTTAAATACATGTTCTTCTGGTTGCTTTTCTGAAAATTCAGTATGATATACTGATATTACTAAGTGATTATTACTGAATAATTGACTTCTTTAAGGGCCTATCGAAGATTTACAATAATTCAATAAAATACTTTAAAAATACTTTGTACAAAAATGCCAGAAATGTTGCTGTACACATGCAATTCCAACTTTGGAAGCTGAAACAGAAGTATAACAAATTTGAGGCCAGCCTGGGTAATTTAGTGGTATTCTGTCTCAAAATTTAAAAAAAAGAAATTCAAAAGGAATGGGGGTGTAGCTCAATAGTAGAGCACCAGTAGGTTCAGGATCACAAATATAAATAAATTAATTAAGTAAACCCACATGAACAAAGAATAAAATAAGAGAAAAAAATAAAATACATATCTGGGTAATGATGTTTGAAAATAAGCTAATACAATTACAAATATACAAAAGTATTATGTATGTTTGTAAAAGATGGCAACAAAATTTAACCAAGATATACTGATCCTTCAAAAAAGGTTAAAGGGAGAGCTGGGCATGGTGTTGCATGCTTGTAATCCAAGCATTCAGGAGGCTGAGACCTGAAGATCCTGATTCTTGGACAACCTCAGCTACTTAGGCCCTTTGCAACTCAGTAAGACCCTGTTTCAAAATAAAGAATAACAAATAGGGCAGGGGCATAGCTTGGAGGTCGAATGCCCCTGGGTTTCATTCCCAGACCCGCAAACAAAAAAAAAAAAAAGAAAGAAAAAAGAAAGAAAGAAAGAAAGAAAGAAAGAAGAAAAGAAGAGAAAAGAAAGGTAAAGAGAAACAACTGAATAACCATATAGGAATAATAATTAAAAATATGAATCAACCACTAAATCACAATATACACAGAAAACAATAAGATATAGATCATAGCTCCAAACATAAAAAGAAAAGCTCTGAAAATACTAGAGGAAACTATGCAAGAAATATTCATATGGGCCAGATAAATATTATTAAAGACAGAATACATCAATCCCAGTACTTGAGAGGCTATATAAAGGCTAGCCTCAGCAACTTAGCAAAGCCCTCAGCAATTTAGTAACAACCTGCCTAAAAATAAATTAATAGGTCTAGATGTGTAGCTCAGAAGTAGAATGTTCCTGGGATCAGCCAGTAGTTAAAGCTAACAAACAAAAGCAAAATGAAAGGGAACGTCAAGATCCCTATCCAGGGATGAACTTTTTCAGTCCTCCTAGCTTCCTTCCTCAAACCAAAGGACTTACATGAGTCCATACTTAATCATTAAATTTCTTTTTGTATTAAAGATATAAGTGTTTTGGTTTGAGAAAAAAGCCTAGGTAAACATTAAGAAGTTAATAAAGCCAGATGTGGTGGTATACCCCTGTAATCCCAGTACTTAGAAGACTGAAACAGAAGTATTGCCGGTTCAAAAGCAGCCTCAACAACATAGGGAGGCCCTCAGCAACTTAGAGAGATATTATTTTAAAATTAAATGATAACTGTAATTATCTTAAAAATTCAAATGTGACTCGACCACCATGTCACATGTCACAGACATAGAAAGAGAGAGATAGCTGGGAATATAGCTCAGAGGAATTATGCTTCTGAGTTCAATCCCTAGTACCACACACACAAAAAAAGTTAATAAAAATTTAAGAATGAATGAAAGACTTAAGCAGACTCTAGAAATATAAAATATATTATAAATAAATGTCCAATAACCAAATAAATGAATCATTAACATAAATTCTAAAAAATAAAATACAAACTGTAAATCAAAGAAGTGGCATCACATATTTATTAGGTGGATAAAATTTAAACTATTGATAATATAAATTTGTCTGGCCATGGAAAATCTAGGACTCCCACTATTTAAAGAATAAACATGCAACAATACAACTACTGCAGAAAATACTTTTGGCAGATATGACCCAGAAATTGCATGTGTGTTTATCAAAAGAAATAAGAAGATTGTCTAAAATATACTTAGACCTAATGTACATTTTTATTATTTTTTTCTTCTGAAAGGGACTTAGATAACACTGATGTTAAATTTGTTTTGCTTTTATTCCCAATATTTTAAAAAATCTGTTTTATTTTATTACTTTGCACGGAGTGAATAGTAGTAATGTGCTACTAGTTTCTGCATCTTATTTAAAGCTGGCGAGGATGTGGGGTAAGAGGAACCCTTTTACACTCTTGGTGAGAATGCAGAGTACTTCAGCCACTATGGAGATCAGTGTGGAGATTCCTTAGAAACTGGGAATAGATCCACCATTTGATCCGGCTATACCACTCCTAGGTATCTTTCCAAAGGGGTTGAAATCAGAGAACTACATTAACATATGCATACTCATGTTCATAGCAGCACAGTCTGTAATAGCCAAAATATGGAACCAACCTAGATCTCCATCAACAGATGAGTGGATTGCAAATTTATGGGAAATACACACAATAGAATTCAATTCAGCTATAAAGAAGAATAAAATAATAGCATTTGCAAGAAGATGGAAGGAACTGGAGAACAGTATGTTAGAAGGGACATATGTTTTCTCTAATATGCCCAAGCTAGTGAGTAGTGGTCATACCAGAGGGACTCCAGATGATGGAGGGGAAATCTCAGCAAAGCTTGAGTGGAAGGATAGGAGAGGAAGAAAGCTGAGGTTGTTCAATGGAGGAGCTGCATACGAATATGTGTAATAGTATAAATATAACATGGTTAACCTGGACACTCTTTATTGGGAGGGGGAAAGGGAAGTTGGGGGGGAGGGCATGAAGCACAATATAAATGTACACCATTTTCAATATGTTCCACTTATAAATAAAAAATAAAGCCAAAGCAAAATTCAAAATTTCTATGATAGTTGTCTTCTTTTGATGCAAGAGCGGAAGGAGGGGCAGGCGCTGCTGTGTTAATGCTGTGGGCTGAAGATATTCCCAGCTTTCTGCTCAGTTTCTCTTGACTGTACTTGATGGGCTCCTCATTAGTTCTAGGCAGTGTGAAAGTTCTGCTCCGCACAAAGTCTCCACTGACACCTCCCTGCCTGGGTGAGACTGGTCATTACCCACATGTGGTCACCCCATGGGAGCTGGGGACTCCTTACAAGTGAAACGGAAAACACTGACTTCCTTTTAGGTCTTCTCTGATCTTGATCTTCTCTGATCACATCTTGATTTAGTGAGGATAGTGGAAGCACCTCATGGCAGCCAGGCACAGGTAAGAATCTAAGCTGCATACTCAATGTTTGATGGTGTTGGGTGTGGTTCTGTTATTACTGTAGGTTTGAACTGCTGGAAAGCAGTTGTTGCCTAAAATTTATCTGTCTCTTTATGCAGCCATTTTCTTGTCATTTTGGCCAGCAAGAGCAGATTCAGACTTCTGTTGAGGCTGTGTGTGTGTGTGTGTGTGTGTGTGTGTGTGTGTGTGTGGTGTGTTAATCACTCATGGGCATTTAAACTCTGAGCTATACCCTCAGTCCTATTTTATTTTATTTTTTTATTTTGAAGCAGGGTCTCACTAACTTGTGGAGGCTGCTCTCAAACCTGCCATCCTCCTGTCTCAGCCTCTCAAGTACTGTGATTACAGTTGTGTGCCACCATGCCCAGTTTATAATCTTTTTCAAATGTTTACAACACTATGTTATTTACTCTTGATTTCAATACCAGGTAAAATTTTCAAATTATGTAGAGATGTATAGATATAACTTATCATTAAAGTTATCATATAATTTATCAACTGAACAGGAGCAATTATAGTGCGACTAGTCCTATCAAAGATTACTCTGGGATCTCAAGACAAAGTTATAATTATAAAACAAAGGCATAGAATCCTGTGGCAAAGAAAGCTGAAATATAATTGATATCAGTATTAAGTAAGTAAGGTACTATTCCTTAACATTATCATTTAAAAGAAATGATTATTAGTTACTTTTCCTCTTTCATTAGTTCTTTGATATTTTTTCTCAGTCCCTTAAAAGGTATGACAAATATCTCTAAGGACTCAGTCTAGATAACATTTTTTCCCCTAGCTCGCTTGCTGAAAATATCATTTAGACTTTTTTATTTCTCTTCTGTATTATCATTACATATTCTGGATTTGTGTCCCAATTTTGACTTTCAGTGCAATACAAACACTCCAAAATTTCTTAAATATCTCCTTATAAAATGCATGAAAAAATTCTAATTGCATACCGTGAAACGCAGAGCTGTCATAGTTTGTTGACTCCCATCCTCCTCCCACTCCACCCACAGTGATTCTCTTCTCCATAGCTTGCCTCTTTGTACATGGCTAACTCATGATTAAGATCCTCTCTAAATACACTATTGCTCTCCTTCCACCTGATAAAGATTTTTTTGTATTATAGTTAAAAATTGTATTGGATTAGAAAAATTTGTTAAGTTGGTAGGTTTTAGCTGCTTTTGCCATAAAAAGTAAGTGTAAAAATGATGCATTGTTTTTTTCCTTTAGTAACCAATTTACTATTTATATGCATACTGTAAGAACATGTTATACATCTCAAATATGCAAAATAATTTTTATTTATTTTAATTTTTTGTTTTGTTTTGGGTGCTAGGGATTAAACCTAGAGGAATTCTGCATCCAGAGACATCACCCAGACCTTGTTATTATTTTATTTTGAAACAGGGTAATCATTAAGATGCTAAGGGTCTCACTAAATTGCTGGAGCCAGTCTTGAACCTGCAATTCTCCTATTTCAGTTTCCCAAGTATGGGGATTATGAGCTTGTGCTACCATGCCTGACTATAAAATTTATTTTAAAAGAAGAAAATCTAGTTAGTTCACATATTGACTCTTTAGTCAAGATTATTTGTATGTTTATTTGGTACTGATGATTGAACCCAAGTATATTCTACCTGTGTCTATGCCTTCACCCCTAATTTTTATTTTTTATTTTTTGATTTTTTTGTCAAAAAAGGCTCTTGCTAAGTTGCTGAGGTTGGCTTCAAACCTGAGATCCTCCTGTCTCAGCCTCACAGGTACTGGCATTACAGGTATGTGCTACTATGCCAGGCTGTTCAATCATGATTTTTTAGCTCTTTAACCTGTCACTTGTTTATTAATGAATAAATGCCACATTAATTAATAAACACTACATACCATTGCTTAATAATCTTTGACCTAACAAGATCTCACTCGATAACTGCGCACTGTGGGACTCCAACCTGAAATACTTCTGTTTCTGCTTTTCAAGTACTGATATTACAGATACGTACCACTGCACCTAGCCAATATATTATGTTTTTTACATTACACTTCTTAAAAATTTAAAAAAGCTTATAAACATATTTTAAAACATTGTTTTTGCCTGTTGGGATAGTGCACACCTATAATCACTTGGCAAGCTGAAGCTGGAGGATGGCAGATTTGAGGCCAGTCTAAGTAGCTTAGTTAGGCCCTCAGCAACTTGGTGATATCTTGTTTCAATATAAAGTGTGAAAAAAGAGTTGGGAATATAGCACAGAGTTAGAATATCCCTGGGTTCAATTCTAAGTACTATAAAAACATTTAAAAAGTTCGTATTTCAAGTCTCTTACGTAGTTCTAAGAAATACATATTTTGTCCTTTTTTATTAAAGAAATGAGTTTCAACTATTGTTTAAATATGATGTCAACTCTACATTTTAGAGAAGATATTTAATTAAAACTGTGTCATATAATTGATGTTACAGAATAAAATCAAAACTTTCCCTAACATTTAGAGTAATTGGTGTCAATTAACTACAAATGAAGATAAAATTGCTCTATTATATCTCATAGTGCTACTTTAAATTTAAATTCAAAATTTAAAGGTATACTATATTGTATATGTAATATATGTATATATGTCCATTTACATTATATATGTTTGTGGGTATAGATAAAGATATAATGAAGAAGTTGTATGTAAATCATCCCAAACTGGGAAAATACTATAAGATGAATCAAACAAATTCAAAACTAAAATAAAATATTTCCCTTGGAAAGCTTACATTTTTTATATTATTTTATTACACTTTGACCATTTACATCCTTGAAATAAATTGGCTCTTAAATGAAACTGCATAAGAAAATGTCCAAAATCAATAGTTTTACAAAGAAGATTTGTAAAATTATATAAAAATTCTACTACCATTTGCTAGCACTATTCTAAATAATTTGAGAAAAGAAATGACATTTATTAGTAAAATAAAAATATAAGAAAAAATTGTAAAAGGAAAGATGTATTTCTTTGCTGATATTTAACATTATTTTCTTAATTATTTACATTTTATATATTTTACTTCATATTCCCTGAGTTTTCATATAACACAGCTAAAAATAGGATTAGATACTTTTTAGAAGAATTGTGTGTTACTGTCCTTTAATAATTTCAAATTTTTATTATTTATCTTACCCCTCATATATAAGTATATAGCACCACCTGTCTTATAAGCAGGTGCGTTTATAGTAGAGAATTTTACTGAATGTAGAATTAGTTTCTTATATTTCATGAGACAGGGAAGGATTCACATAGCTAACCTTAAAATAAGTTTACTACTGAGATTTAAAATCAGACACAGTCTGGATATTAACATTATATATTTTATTTTTAAAGATTATTAAAATTTATATAAATTCTTAATTAACATTGACTAAAATAAATGTATTTCATACTACACAACAAAGAGTCTAACTGTATTCCTGTTGCTATTCTCTAAGCAAAACAGCCTCATTTGTGACTCTGCTCCTTGTATTTCTGCTGTTTATCCATATAGATCCTTACCAGTCTCTGCACATTTCTTTAAAAGTTTATGATAGCCCTTAATTCATGTGGGTGCTTGCCTATATAACAAGCAAAATTGCATTCTTTTATAAACAGGAGTCATATATTAGCTTTCTCTACCTAACATGTTTCAAACTTCATATATCTTTTAATTAGCCTTAGTTAATATCCATAATCTTGTCTTTATCAAATTTACTAAAAACAAATGGTCATAGTATTTTTCTGCTCTGGATCCTACCCAAAGCTGGCATTTTTAAAAATCACTCATTGTATGATGTGGACTAGTATTCTTAGGTGTAGAATATACTGCCTGTTGAACATGAAGAGGTCTCCCAGGCATTCATTGATTCTTCTTCATGGTATACAATCTAATGATATATTAACTATTTCTTTTAAAATATATTTCAACTGCCCTAGTCCCCTGGTACCTTTTGATCTACTTTTGGCTTAACAACTTTACTGATTTTACATATGTCTGCACAATTGCCTCTACAAAATTTTTAGTGTAGGTCAATTTAGTAGCTTATTATTATTTATCTGTTTTGATTAGCATGATGGAAGTTGTAAAGTGCATCTATGTGATATTATGAAGGATAATAAGCAGTGCAGACCTCTTTGGATTCTATCAGAGAAGTCATACTCCAGATGCTGATGTTTAATATATACTATTGTCCTTCCATTTAAACACGATCTGCCTTTGGTCTTCTGCTCCAATAAAGAGAGAAAACTAAAATACATTCAAACAATTAATCTTCACATACCCTCTTCCTGAGGTTGTGTTAGTCTGCTCTATCAAAGGCATTGCATCTAACATAGTTGCTGGAATTGAGGCAATACTTGTTCTGTTTGTGATAATATGTGATCATTCTCCAAGGTATGTCTGAAGAACTAAATGGTAATATGATCAAAACTATAATTCCTGCATCCTGTAAAGTAGTAATAAATTCTACAACCCCTTCAGGAAAATATAATTAATATTTTGTATGCCTGTTTTGTTAATTTTCTTTCATTGATAGGGTTGGGGATAAAAGTATTAGTTATCCTTTTAACCTTCAGTTCTGTCCCATTAAGCAAAGACTGTGCCAGCTCCCAATTATGTCTATTCTATTGTTCATAGATAAAGAAAATAACCACTGGGTTATTATAGAACTAAGGGAGACAGTGGGAATGGAGTTTTGGACAGGATTTCATTTATAAAACTTTTTTCTTATCAATTTAACAAGTAGGCCATTAAAATTTCTCATGTCCTGTTATTAACATTCTTGTAACCAAGAGTCATGAAAGTGTTTGAACACTCCCCTTCCCTGACATTAGTTATCTAAGAAGTCTAATTGTATTAGTGTTTCAGGATTCTTTCTTATGAAATTCCACCTCATATCCCAATGTGTGTCAGTTTACAAAGAGCTTCTATCCTAAGAATTGGAGAAGAGGTGCTGACACTCCTCAGACTCCAGTCACTAATTTTTGCTTTCATTGAATATTGAAAAATGAGTATGGCCTTTGTTACATGTTCAACTATTTCTCTTAGGTGCCATTTTTTAAATAACTTTAGAGACCATTTCTATAACTATCTGTGGAATAGGCCCTCTCTCGTTTCCTTCTTGACCTTGCTACATATCATAGTAATTGCATCCACCTGACTTCATACTTAGGTACTTTTTTCCACAATCTTACCCTCCTGATTGATCTTAGTACTCTTAGCTCCCTAATGGCTTCTCATAATGTCAGGAATGACTTACACTGGGAGCCCCCATCAAACCCTGGGTGATGATGGCATCACTCTGACTGGCATTTTGCTAGCAGACTTGGTAAATGGTGTTTGATTTGCACTTTATCCTGCAACATGATCATCTGGCAAGCTTTAAGCCTTTATATAGAATAACCACTACAGCAAGCCCAATTTCTGGGTATTTTAGTACCTTCCTTTACTGCATATAATGGCAATTCTAACATTTAAATATTGTTTGAGTAGGCTTTTGCTTTTTAAATATTTCTATAAGACATCCTAGTAGCAAGCCTGTCCTGTGTACTGAGATCTTTTACAAGTTGACAAATACTGTATTCCAAGTCAATATGTTCAATACATTTACTCTCCTATTTCCTGGTGGTCCATTACCAGCTGAGTCTTATACATTTTTGGTTTTAATTCTCTTTCTTCTTCTCAGCTTAGATGCAGCATATCTTTAGTAGGTGGTGTAATTGATAGTCATTTTCAATAAGTAGACGTCAGAATTCTATTGTTGGGGAGTCTAGAAATGGAAACATACATGTATACACACAGATAGAGGCTTTTTCACTATTCTTTGTTCATGTATTAAGAATTCAGAATTTAGAGTATTTGAGAGGTTTTCATGGAATCTTCAATGAATTACTTATAAAGCAAAGCATTAAAACATATGAAGTACTAAAGAATTCTATATTAATTTAGGAGGATTTGGAACTGTCTTTGTCACTACTCAGTAGAGCAATCATATGGGTGTTAAGTTGGGTCCTACACTCATGTGACTTTGTGTCACATGACCTCTGCAGGGCAAGGGAGGGGCTGAAACCCCCGCGAGAAGTGGGCGTTCCCGCGAGTAAACCCTCATCTCGCGAGATGCATACCTTGAAAAGGAGAGCCCGCGTCCTCAAGCTTCGGACAGGCGCGCGGGCCCCACGGTGCCTCGCCCTGATCCCCGGGAGAGCCGTGCCATTAAAACTTTACATGCCATGTGTACCGGACCTCTCTCGTGTTTTTCACACTCCGCCGTACCACTTATTTTTATTTTACTCGCATTTAATTTTTTATTTTACTTATCATTTGTTGCCGAACCGGGAGAACTCTTGGGTCCCTCCCCATTTTTTTCCTTTTTTTTTTTTTTTCTGTTTTCTCTTTTTCTTTTTACTCTCTTTTTGAGCCCCGGATTCTCCGACCCGCCAGCAGCTCGACTGTGAGGTCCCACACCAGCGCTCCGCTTGCAGGCGTTGCTCCCACCACTGCCGCCACTGCTGCCCCGTGCCTGCCTGGACCTTAAGCCATCTTTCCGGCCCTGCGCTCTCCGGGAGAGCCGGCGGCCTTCTTCCCGCCCCGGGCTCTGCTGAGAGCTCGCGGCCATCTTTTCGGCCCCGAGCTCTGCTGAGAGCCGGTGGCCATCTTTTCCCGCCCATGTGCTCTCTTCTGGAGCACCGGAGGCCATCTTCCACTGCCACCGCGGCCGCGGCCACCACCGCCGGGGCGTGCAGGCTCCGCCGGCCGCCAGGCTGCCAGTTCCACCCGCCCAGAGCCAGGCTCCTTGGGTGATGCTGGCACCTGCTCTGCCTGCTGACCTCCTGCACGGGCCAGGACCTCTGCCTGCTGCTTGGACCTCCTAAAACTGCCGTTCCTGCCTGCCCACGCTGCCCACCACTGGAATGGGACCGCGCCGCCCGCGGACTGCGCCACACCGCGCGCCTATGTCTTCTCCGCGCCTGGCGTTGCTTAGACCCGCCTGCCGGGGCCGCCTGCCTCCTCCATCTAGGTGGCCGCCACTCTGCTAAACAGCCCCCAGCCCGCCAAGTCCAGCCCGCGCTCCAGCTGGTTCCTCCACTCGGACTCGCGCCCTGGCGCCCTTCACCCTGTGCCTGCCCACCCCTGCTGCCTGGGCCTGGCCATTCCGGTAAGCAGCCACATGGGATTACTGGGGGGGGGGGTCGCCAGCTTTGGCCCGCCATCTTGGACATGTGGAATCACTGGGGGGCCGCCATCTTGGCCCCACCATCTTTAACCCCTCCCACCTCATAGCCTCACTGGAGGCCTCGCCATCCTTAACCCCTCCCACCTCATGGCCTCACTGGAGGCCTCGCCATCCTTAACCCCTCCCACCTCATGGCCTCACTGGAGGCCTCGCCATCCTTAACCCCTCCCACCTCATGGCCTCACTGGAGGCCTCGCCATCTTTAACCCCTCCCACCTCATGGCCTCACTGGAGGCCTCACCATCTTTAACCCCTCCCACCTCATGGCCTCACTGGAGGCCTCGCCATCCTTAACCCCTCCCACCTCATGGCCTCACTGGAGGCCTGGCCATCCTTAACCCCTCCCACCTCATGGCCTCACTGGAGGCCTCGCCATCCTTAACCCCTCCCACCTCATGGCCTCACTGGAGGCCTCGCAATCCTTAACCCCTCCCACCTCATGGCCTCACTGGAGGCCTCGCAATCCTTAACCCCTCCCACCTCATGGCCTCACTGGAGGCCTCGCCATCTTTAACCCCTCCCACCTCATGGCCTCACTGGAGGCCTCACAATCTTTAATCCCTCCCACTTTCCACTCCTAACCAATCCTAGGAGTCGGTGGCCATCTTTCCGGCCCGAGCCAGGCAGCTTGGCACTTGCTCTGCCTGCCGCTTGGACCTCCTAAAGCACCGTTCCAGCTTGGTTCTCCGGTCACCGCCGGGACCTCTGGCCGGTTTGCCCCACCCGCCCCGAGCCAGGCTCACTGGCGGTGCTCCTCGGGGCCCAGCCTCAGCGTCTGGCGCGTGCCTGGAAGCCATTTTGTCTCTACGCCGCGGGCCCGGCAAGCCACGCAGCCTGCGCGCCCCCACTGATCCCGCCAGCCGCCAGTGCCGTCCACACCAGCCACCGGCATCCGCGCGCCCTGGCTCCACCGCGCCCCCAGCAGCTTCTCAGCGCTTCTGTCACAGCCAGCGCTGGCCGACATCACTATACTCCGGTAAACTGCCTTCTTCCCTTGGTTAGCGGGTTCCGGACTTGGGTCTTCCGGTCCACTGGGACCTTAAAATCCAAGCGCTTGGTGACCCATTGTCCCCCGGTCCACTGGGACCACCCTGTGGATGACCAGGTCATCCTCCGGTTTTGAGAAGGAATGAAGACGTTCTTCCCTATCTCTTAACCTCTGTTTCCGAACGATTGAGCAGGGAAATCGGGGACGCCCATTTCCTGTTCTTCGTTTCCGCCTGCGAACCAATTATGGGGAGTCGAACCTTTATACTAGCAGATGCCCTGAGAGCCTGTCTGCCTTGATACGAGTTGGGAAATAGGTTGCGGTGGCCCAGGAATAGTTAGGAACTTTTATAAGCGGTCTGGTATCCCTCCAAATGCTCTCCCCCATCAGCTTCCATTTATTTTCCTGCCAGCTGCCATTTTGTGATGGCGCATAGTCACTGCCTGGTGATGTCACAGTCACCATCTTGGCCTGCGCCAGACTGCAATTTTGCTGGGTGGCCCGCTCGGGCGCGCCCTAGGTGCTGTGGGAAACGCCGGGGCTGGGGCGACACCCTCTGCCCGTGGGGAGTCTGCGTTGCCATTCTTGCCGGACACCAGCCCCGGGACGCGCTCTTTGTGAGTATAGGTCCGTCACAGCTGACAGAACCTTAACATAGCATCTAAGTTTTAATTCCAGAGAGAAACAGGCGGAAATGGAGCATACACTCCGACTTTGCCAAAAAGCAGATCCCTGGTAGCTGCCCTTCGGCTGGCGGTGGCGGCTCAGCCCCCTGGAGCGCCACCTAGGTGTGGAGGACTGCAACAACAACTACCTCCAGGAGCCTGCCTCAAGTGGGGCAAAGCCACGCCTACCAATCAGACTGCCCGGCGTGTGGCCAGGAGGGCCACTGGAACAATGCCCTTGGAAAAGGGTGAGCCCCAGGTGCCTCAACACAGGGGGAGCACCTTTCCAGACCAGGCCCCGCCGCTGGCCCTACTCAGCCTGGCTGAAGACTGACGGCTCCTGGATCCCTCAACCTCCATCCTCTTTGCCAGCTCAGGGTAGCTCTCCAGGTACTGAGTAAGCCAGTCTCCTCTTTGGTCGCCTGCTCAATCTCATGATTTGTTTTTTTCTTTAATAGCCCTTGCCTGTTCAAGCCTCCTCAAGCGCACATCACTAAGCTGTCCAGGGTAACCTCCAATTCGCACTGCAGCTATGCACCCACCTGCACCCCCTTCTGGGGGACTGGACTCCCGACTCCTCCCGGCCTGGGGCCCCTGACGACGCCCCTTGACAGCAGGAAGAAGCTAGAGGGTCCAACGTCATCCATTATCCCTACCATCAAAAGGCCGGAATGTTAAGTTGGGTCCTGCACTCATGTGACTTTGTGTCACATGACCTCTGCAGGGCAAGGGAGGGGCTGAAACCCCCGCGAGAATTGGGCGTTCCCGCGAGTAAACCCTCATCTCGCGAGATGCATACCTTGAAAAGGAGAGCCCGCGTCCTCAAGCTTCGGACAGGCGCGCGGGCCCCACGGTGCCTCGCCCTGATCCCCGGGAGAGCCGTGCCATTAAAACTTTACATGCCATGTGTACCGGACCTCTCTCGTGTTTTTCACACTCCGCCGTACTCACTTATTTTTATTTTACTCGCATTTAATTTTTTATTTTACTTATCAATGGGCAGCTATAAATTTTATCTTTTCTGCATTATTCTTATTCATACATTCTGATATTTATACTGATACAAATCTAGAAAATTTAAATGATCATTGGATGTGATTTACAAATGAATAATACACTATTTCTTTATTCTCCTTTCTATAAGAATTCTTTTGAGACATTTTGATACTGATATTTCAATAAAAATACAAATATAAACCAGTGAATCAGACATAGTCATCATAATTTAAGTTTAATATTGAGTTATTTCTTTGAGCTATGAACTGTAAACAATAATTCAGCATATTGCAATGTATACCTCTAAATATTGTTGAGCAATTCATTAACTTTCATTTATGGTAGAATACCACATCTCTTTCTATATTTCTCCATATGTCTATCTTTTTACTTCTATTTCTTTATGTATTTATCTATATACAAAATACAGAAAGACACACATGAACATATACACACCTACGAATATTATTTTGTACAATGGGATTTTACATTACTATAATACATAGTATATGTCAAAGTATTTCAACTACTTCCCTGAAAACAAAGTTTAATTCATGTGTTATAGATCATTCTGCAATATAAACAAGTTAAACCTAGTAACCCCAGTAAGTATTGATCATGTGTCTATTCTCAGTTCTTTGACACATAATAGTCATTCAGGCAGTAAAAAAACCTATATGACAAATATAACCAGAATTCAGCTTTGCTTCTGATTTGAGGATGAAATTCATGAAGTATAATTTTGAAAGCTAGCAGAGGTAGGCAATGTGTCAAACTGTGGAGGACATTTCACCACATGGCCTAGCGTCCAATTTTCTAAGTGCCCAGCACTGACCCTAAAGTGCTGAGGTGAGTTAGATAAAAATGCCTCATGTCAGTCAAAGGGACTAGCGTGATTGCTCAGCCATCCTTTACAATCTCCCTTTGAACCAAGTAGAGGTGAAATGGTGTATATAGCAAAGTCATGAAGATTGATGGCACCCGCTGCTTCCAAAGGTATCCTATCTGCATGCAAAGCACTTGACACATGAACTGATGGAAAACAAAGCATGTTTGCCCAGGAAAAGTGCTTCAGCAAGCTTAATTTCCATAGCCATTTGCACAGCAAAAGCAAGATCTAATAGGTCCCAGAGAAATCAGCAAAGCCATGATAAGAATTCAAAGCCACAAACTAAATAAAAAGAGATTATTAGCGACATTGCAGAAGGCAAACAGCAAAGACTTAAGTGATCAATACTTGACAAGAGACATGCCACAAACTTCATGTAGAGGTCAGGCTCACACGCCGTTTTTTAAATAAATCGACTGACTCTCGGACAAGGCACATAAAATGTCACTTTTTATCTCTCAGTTGATATTTTCCTCCAAGAGGGGAAAAAAAACCTATCTATTCACCTCTCTGAGAGATTTGATCGAAAAGATAGTCACTCCTGATATAAGGTTTAAAGGGGAAAACTGCAATCAAGTGGAAATTTTTGTCAGTGCCTTAATCTCTGATTTGTAGAAGGTTTTGCTTTGGGATATTTGGTATGTCTGAGGATTGCCACCAAAGAGCCCTTCTGTTCTTTAATGGTGGTACTAAATCTTAACAAACGTGAGCATGAAAACTATTGTGCTGCACTTGTGAGGCATATATCAAAGTTATATTTTTTAAAGCTCGGGAAGGCAGTTGAATCATGCATGCTCTTTATGGAGCTCTGATCAGGCTGATAAAGGCAGTTCAGCTTCAATAAATGCTTTTTAAGTGAATGTTTTGGAAAGTGAATAGGAAATTCAAAGCTCACACTGTTGCCAAACTGCTCCCACAGCACTTTGATCACTTTGTTTCTGACATTTTTTTGAGAATGTCTTGTTTTTATTAAAATGTTGGCATCTAGAGACCAAGAAAGTTAACTGTAGTCACTGAAAATATAATATACAGTAAATCATGGGATGACATGACTTATTAAGTAGTTTGTACACATTTCTTAAAAAGAAAACTATTTCCCTGTGGGGTCACACACAGCATTGCACTTGTCTGGGAGAAAGTTCATATTGTTAAAAGAAAGACAAGTACAGAAGATAAATCAAACACTAGCACTTTGCCTCAGGCAAAAGGAAAAAAAAGTTATACAGTTTTACTATCTAAATGACTAGGAATTGTATAATGTAAAATTAAGAAATATAGAAAGACACAAATGCTGAATTGCGAACAATGCACTTTATACAGATTTTAAATTATGATCACCAAACATATCTTTAAGTTGAAGGACAGGCAGGGCAGGTATTATGAACCTCTCACATTCTACATGCCAGATGCATATTTCTATAGATTAGTAATAGAGATTTCTCTAATCACAAATGTCACAGTTGAAAACATGGGACATTTGAAATTTAGGGTTTGAGTTACCTGTAGTGTAGAATATTTGTGTGAAAAGTTACTCAAATGGAGACACATATATTAATATAAAAATTGTCTAATTTCTTTATCATATACATGGAAAAGGCATAAAATAACATCTTATATTGCCATTGCTGACAAAAAGCAATAATAACCCGAAAAAGAACAATTTTTCCTTATCTTAGTTAACAAATTTAACATTTACTTCAACATCATTAATTGTAATTTTAATACCGTTTTCAAATTTTTAATGTTAATTACTTTTTAACTAATGATATTCCCCTAAGCTATTGCATGAATTTGTGATAATTTTCATAGGTTTCATGTTCTCTACAATATGAGAGAACATGAAATAAAAGGATGGTTCTGAAAATCTCAGGAAAATTAATAGATTTTACACTCCAAATTGAACTAGCAAGTGCCATGAATAGGATGGAGACACACACACACACACATACACATACACACACTCACACACACACACTCTCACATATTTTTTCACTAATAGAATTATAGTATTTTTATGTAATGCTGACTTGAATGTTAAGGGCAATGCACTGGCATGAGTCACTATGTCAAAAAGCTTAGATTAATTTCTAATTTAAAAATTATAGAACCAAAAACTTGATTGAAGGCATTTAGAGACAGCTCTCTCTTTGATAATGGTGAGCAAGAGCTTTACAGTAAACCCCACTCAGAGTACTAGTAACACCAACAATAATTTTGGATAAGTGAAGGTTCTGGAAAATAAAGAAATCAGCAAATAATTACCAGACAAGGATATTGGGAAGAAGTAAATCAGGGAAGGTAAACCTGGCAATTGAGACTGTTTTTCTCCTGAAGATATTTAATTCCAGAGGATGGAATGGAAGTTTTGGCAGCCTCTCAAGGATGCAAGTAGGAGGGTTTGATTTTTTTCATGTTTTTCCAAAGAGGATGGCTTAATGAACTGTATGAGACCCTGAATATATGTCTTCTGAAAAAAAAAATAATCCAGAATAACACATATAGCAATATATCTTCAAATCATATTAATACCTATAGTGCTTTTGGATGATAATAGAGTGATTATATCTTCTATTTTCTTAGAAATGACCTGGGAAAAGATATTATTATAATCCTTAAAATATTCCTATGTTTCAACTATAACATCTAGACACAAGTAAATATAGGTAGGCATATGAGGAAATAAGACAACATATGGAAAAATCAGAAAAAAGAAAATTATTATAATTGGAATGCATAAAAATAAATATGACTTCACTATTACACACAATAAAGTAATGGATAATTTTGGTTGATAAATAAAAAGTATAAAAAGCAACTTGAAATGACTATGAACAATGTGGCTGGATTTAATATTATAGTAGAAAAAATGATATGTTTTCTAATTAAATGAAGTACAGATCATAGAAAAATAATTTGGCTAAAAGAGACAAAACTTAAAAATATAAAAAAATTCTAAAAGATATAGAACACAGTGAGATGGCATATCATATATGTAATTAAAAAAATGTAATATGCCCATTTATCCAAAATAGAATTTGAATAGACTGTGGTTGAGAATACATGGTATTAATTTAAGATAACTCACAGATTTTATATTTGCATATTTCAAAGGAAAAAACAAGAAAGTGAAATACATGTAGAAATATCAGGATAAATCTTTTAATAAAGACAAAAAGCAAATCTTAAAAGTGGCCTTAAAAATAGAGGTTACCTTTTAAAGAGCAAAAATCAACCTGACAGTAGATTACTGAACACACACACACACACACACACACACACACACACACACACACCAGGATGCCATGTTGCAAAATAGATTCTATATTCTTCAAAAATGAAGTTAAATGAAGGCATTTATAGACATACAATTCAATGTTTACATGACACAATGACTCAAATACTACTCATATGCTGATTACCAACTACTATCTGAAGACCAATACTATAGTTAACCATGCATTTTTATCTCTATTTAGATATTTCACAAACATCTTAAGTATTATATATCATATTGAAATTGAATTTATCATTTTATTTACAAGAACTGACCCACCTACAACCTTCTCAGCAGATGGTGGTTGCATTGGACTGATAATATTAGTTTTATTTTCATGTCCATTAAGCAATAACTATCCATCATTCTGTTTACCAACTATACATAGTCAACTGGTCAAAAACATAAGCCAGAATCATTCTTTTACAACCTCAGTCAGATATTATTCTTTTCCTAAAATCCTTCATGGATTTTCACTTCACTCATTGCATACATGTTTTCTTCCAATGACTGATAAAAATCTGCATGATATGCCCTTTTTCCATGCATTTTCTTCATCTCTTACATCATCCTCTAAAACCTCATCACCACTTCTTATGCTGCTCAATTCATCTTGGACATCCTGCTTTTCTTCAAAGACACTAAGATTCTCAGGACTGTTATGGGGATGAAATTTTATCTTACTTGTAAGTTAACTGCTCAGCCTGCTACATTCTCACAGAAGCTGGCAAAAGACAACACTTTTGTATCAGAAAGTAAGATCACTTTATACAGCATAAAGAGTAGCCATATTATCACATAATCTTAATTTACTGACTCCAATTCGTATAGGGTATTATTACAAGCAACATATGATGACTGCCCATGTAATGATTGTAAGATAGTAAAACTAACAATTTCTGGGGTTGTGGATACATCACTTGCTTAAAATGTGTGAGACCCTTATTTCCATCCTTAGCACTACACCTCTACAAAAATTTGAACTCTAAACTTAAAAAACCTCTTTTTTAAAAAATATAGAGCTACAAAAAACTATTTTTAGAAAACAGAAAAAACTCAACATTATGATTTTGCACAGAAAGTATTTAGATATTATCTCTAATGTTAGATATACATATATACAACATGAAAAAGGTCATCAATATATAAGTGCTGATCTGGGCTTGGTGGTACATGAATGTAATCACAGTACTTGGGAGGCTGAGACAGAAATATTGCAAGATTGAAGCCAGCCTCAGCAACTTAGCAAGGCTCTCTGCAACTTAATGAGACTCTATCTCAAAATAAAAAATAAAAGGGTTGGGGTTGTAGCTTAGAGGTAGAATGCTCTGGACTCAATCCCAAGTACCACACACACACACACACACACACACACACACACACACACACACAGTGTATATATTCAATGTACATATATATATATACATATATGTCATATTACATATATACATATATGTGTTTATATATATAATGTACATCTATACATGTACAAACATGAATGTATAACTTTGCTTACAAGATATACAGAAACATGATCCACCCATGGAGAACTGGCTCCTGAAATAGACCTATTCTTATTTAAAGAATTTTGTACTAAAGTGATGTTCTAAAAAATACCAAAGGAGGAAACCCATTGGTGTCAGTCCTTCTACCAAAGAAACAACAGAACTAGAAAATGGGGCTCAGTTCAAAACTATGGTATCAGATTGAATAAATTGGATAAGAGAGGTTGCTCCTCTCAGGCAAGAAAGTGACATGCGTGAACAAGGCACCATCTCTGTGTCTCATTTCTTACGAAAGTTAAAGAGCAATCAGGCTTAGTGGCACAGGCGTATAATACCAGTACTTAAGCAGCTAAGACAGGAAGGTCACAGGCTCAAGGATAGCCTCAGCAATTTAGCAGAGCCCTTAACAATTTAGCAAGACCTTATTTAAAATTAAATAAGTAAATAAATTATAATACCAGGTGTATACATCAGAGGTAGAGTGCCCCTGGGTTCAATGCTCATTCTAAAAAACCAAACCAAACCAAAACAAAACAAAACAAAACAAAAACTAGAAAAAGTTTCGGGAACTAGGAATATCCTGTAACTCAGGAGTATCATGGGCTGGTGCCATTGGTATATGTGGTAGTTTCCTGAGGAATTAGCATAGATGTTTGCTTTTATTTCAGTTCAATTCTTTAGGCCACAGTGGTTTCCCAGATACACCATATTTTTATTGGGCATTTTAATATTAGTGAATCCATTATCAGATTTCAGATATTAAAGAATGAGATCTTTAATAACTATACATAATTATGCACACCTTGCAAAAAAGTAGTTTAAAAAGTAAAAATATACAAATGCAAAAAATTTCCAAAAACCCAATCAATTAGCTCCAGACCTTGCCAAAGAGAAATCAACAATTGCTGAGAATCATATTTCTAGAGTTACCAAATTATTATATTCAGACTAATTATAAGCATATATATCTGAGCATTCACTAGATATGTAAAAATTATAAAAAAAATATCCCTGAGTAAGCATGACCATTTTATCTAATAAACTATATCAGATATGCCTCATGAACTGAAGAAAACCAGAGAAATAAACTAAAAAATTAGACAAACAATGCTTGAACAAGATGAGAATGTCGATAGCAAAGAAAGTATTTATAAAAAGAAGAAAAAGTACTTGGGGGACACAAACAAGCTAACCAGTATCTAGCAGCAGATCTGAAAAGAGAAGAGAGAATAAAAGGGCCATAAAATGAGTTGAAAAAAATGGCAGAATACAAAAAAGTTGTTTTTTATATAATAAAACTGAATCATACAAACTGAAATTAAGCTATTTTCAGGGTGTATGCCCATACTCCCAGTGACTCAGGTGATCAAAGCGGTTGACCAAAGCAGGAGGATGACAAGTTTGAGGCTAAGCTGCCAAGCTAGGCAATATAGCAATACCCTGACTCAAAAAAAAAAAAAAAGTGCCTGGAGATATAGCTCTTGTGGCTAAGTAACCCTGAGTACCAAAATAAATAAAAAAAGAAATTTTCAAACAAGAATCTAAAATAAATTTGAAGCAAACAAAGAAACAAATACTTATTTAGGAATGAATTTAACCAAGGAGACAAAACTTCTATGCCGAACATGATAAAATATTGCTAAAAATGCACAAATACATAAAAACATTTGTGAGCTGGAAAGCTTAATGTTAATAGCATGCCAATGCTACCCAAAGTGATCTATATGAGAATAATAAAATGTCTGTCATTTTGTAGAAAGAAAAAAATTATTTGGAACTTCATTTGGTAACTTGAAGGACTCCAAATAGCAAAAATAATATTAAGAGCAAAAATGCAGTGGGAAGACTCAGTCTTTCTGATTTCTTGGATATGATATCAAAAGCATAGACAGTACAATAAAAGAAAGATTAAACTTAACTAAAATTAGAAACATTTGTACATAGAATAGGTGAAAATAGTTATAAATCATATCTAATATGGAATTCTTATTCAGAATATATGAAAAGGTTTTTTTTTCAAATTTACAACAAAAAAGCTCAGTTAAAAAATGTGCAGCACTGGGTGTGGTGGTACATGCTTATAATCTCAGTATTTGGGAGGCTGAGACAAGAGGATTGCAGTTTGTGGATATTCTCAGCTAGTAAGGCCTTCTGAAAATCAGTGAGACCCTTTTTCAAAAATAAAGAATAAAAAATAGGGGTAGGGTTGTAGCTCAAAGGTAGAATGCCTCTGAACTCCATTCCTAGTACCATAAAAAATTTGCAAAAATTTTGAATAGACATCTCTCTAAATAAGACATACAAATGACCTATAAGCACATGAAAAGATGCTAAGTACAATTAGTCATTAGGTAATAAGCAATAAAAATTACATTGAGATACTATTTCAAATTTATTGAAATGGCCATAATAAAAATAAAGAAGCAAAAAACAAAACAGAAAAAAAAAAGGATGGTGGAGAGCTAAGTGAAAAACATAGGTTTTTAGGTATAGAGCACTACACCAAGAAATTCCACTTCAAGGTATATACCCCCCCAAAATGAAACAGGTTCTCAAGCAAATAATTATGCACCAACATTATTGTTTTGAGAGAAATAAAATTCTGATGTGTACCTCAATATAAATAAAAATTGAAAGCATTATATTAATTGTAGTAAGCTAGGCATAAAATTATAAAAACTATATAAATACATTTGTGTGAAGTATCTAAATGAGCACCTTCATAAAGAAAGAATGTAGAAATGAAGTTACCAAGGGTACTGGGTTTGAGTAATTGAAGGTTATTGCTTAATAGTTATTGAATTTCAGCTTCAAGTGAGAAAGTTTTGGAAATAGATATTGAGGGTTATAAAAGATTTAAACGTATTAGTACCACTGACTACACACTTAAATAATGCAAGTGGGGAAAATTTCATTTTATGTTTATATATATATATATATATATATATATATATATACACAAATTACCATACTAAAATAAAGAAAGCATCTTTAACTATCCTTTCTATCTGGCATGTGTTTTCCATACTGCTTGGTTGATCCTCCCAAGCCTTAAAAACCTGTTGAAATTCTATTTCTCACTACAGCCTATTTTTACCACCCTATGTGTAATTAAAACTCTAGGACTACCACTCCTTAAACTTCCTGATACTACTTTCTGAATTGTTTTCTTATTTCAAAAAAAGTATTTCCTTTTATGTATTATTTATATGCTTTTTATGTTTGTTGTTTGTTTTGTTGACTCCAGTAAGAAATAACTCTATCCAAATTTGTAATCTAGTATCTGTTTTACTTAAAAACAACAATGCTATTACCTAGATCATGGTTAATAAATTGTGTGTGTAGCATGAATTAATATATTAATAAAGTTATACTAATCAGCTATTTTCAAGGAAAGTATTAGAATTTTGGATATTATTTAGAAATAAAACATGGTAATATGTGGAAGATTTTGTGATTGTCCTTAATGAAAGAAGACAGTTTTCATGCTTGGTTATTATTAGCCATTCTTTATGTTACACTTAAATGGCTGAATAACAAAGCTCTTGCATAAACATAAGAGCATAGCTCTTGAATAAAACTGTTTTCAACAGGATACCCTTGGAAATATGTAGTATATGAACATGATTAACTGAAGACATTTCATTCTTCAGTGTTTTTCTCAGTTACCTCATCTGACAGCCCTGTCACATTGGTGGGAAAACATGAATATTAATCTGATAATCTGTAGAGCAATCACTTCTTTTCACAGATACACTGAATTTCTGAAAATTTATTTTAATATATCATAAAACAATATTGTATCAAAAGAAACCTTAAGAAAGGAGACTTACTTGTTTACTGAATCAAAATTAGCCTCTGTGCATGTTGAATTGAAATCAAATTTCTGTTAAATAGGGCCCCAAGAAATCAATTGTAACCAGCAGTTAATGACCAGTTTGCGAACAGCTTGAGGCAAAGCCAAGGGCAGTTAACACTCCAACAAATTAGTTGCTAACTGTACTAATGACTGATTTTGCAGGAATTATTGCTATTATAAACACTCATCAATCTAGCTTTATCACAGTCTAGAAAAGTTTGCAGCCAAAAAAGAATTTTATCCCCTCAGATTGATACTCTGGATTCTAGTAAATATGAGGATCTAAAATTATATAATACAAAAATTTCTGCTTTGTTGGGAATAATCAAATTTTAAAATGTACATTTTAAGATTGTTGGACCACATAAAATAAAATTGATCAAATAATAATAGGTTAGCATCTGTAATATAATATCTAGTCAATAAAAGGGAAAACATAAGAAATAAAATAGATTTATATAGAATCAAACTAAATTTAGGATGCTGACTTAATGTGCTTAAGAGCAAATGTGTTTTTAGAAATGAATATAAATTTTAAACTGTGAGCCAGTCTTGGTGGCACATGTTTATAATCCCAGTACTTGAGAAGCTGAGACAGGAAGATCACAGCTACTTAGTGAGGCTCTCCACAACTTAGTGAGACTCTGGAGTCATCATCATCTAGGGGCAAGATTCTATTCTCCATGTTGCCCAATTGATTGTTTATAGTTTTAATTGATGTCTTCCCCTCAATGATTGCATCCTTTGCTTTTTTCAGATATTCTCTACATTCTTTTTGAAAGTCTTGTATTATTTTTACAGTTATATTCTGAATTTGTCCTTCTGGTTATCTCTGCAATTCTGTGTTGTCAGGTTCTGTTATTGTGGTGTTGTGAGAGTTCATTGCTTCCTTGTTAGTTCTACTTCTCATGAATTTAGAAGTTTGTATCTGTTGCTTTTGATAGATTTCTCTCAGTCTCTAGGTGTCAGCTGGTATGTTCAAGAACAAGTTGTGTTGTATTAAACAGTAAATTTTGAGTGAGGAGGGAAGTGAAGTCGTAGATTCAATAATAGGTTAAAGCCACAGATAGGACTGAATAGAATGAAAGTATGAGTTTGGTAAAAGCAACAACAACAAATTAATGCAACCCTACAAATATATGAATATTCAGCAGACTGGCCCTTTGCAGTTGCTCTCTGGGTAGACACCGAGTGCCACCAGCACCATTCCTGCTGCAAGCCTGGTTCTCTGAGTCTTTCTTAGTTTATGCTGATTGGCCATTACCAATTGGGCTGGATCTAGTATTAACCATAGGTCACCCTCAATGCTTTCTATAGATATGGAGCCTGAGTCTCTCCCTGCTTACATGTTGGTGGATGCTCTTAGACCAAAGAGTCTCTGTTCTCCACAGATAGGCCTGGGGTGGTCTGACTTCTCTTCATTCACCATGATTGAATGGTCTGTGGTAATTCTGGGCATCCTGTTAGTTGTATCTATCATTAAGTATAGGTCTCCCTCCATGCTTTCCAGTGATGCAGAGCTTGAGTCTTTCTGAGCCTCTAATATGTCCAACAGTAGACTCCATCCCCATCTTTCCCAGGTTGAACTGCAAAGTCTCAGACCCAGGGAGTTTACTGAGGCTGTGCAAGACCTGGGAGCGTCATGTTGGGCATTCTCCTGAGGGTGTTGTTGAGTGCTGCTCTGGATCTCAGAAGGGCGTGGTGAGTTTGGCTCCCACTGCTGCAAGTTGTAGCTGGTGTTTGCATAGGAGGAATTGATGGCTTAGAATTCTGATAATCTGCAGCCACTCACTTTCTTTCAAGTCCTTGGTTGTTTTCTTGAGAATTTCTGGAGTCTGGTGCAGTGAGTCAAGATGGTGCCACTGTGGTGCTAGAGGCTGAAAGGTTTATTTTCTGCTCTGTGATCTTCTAGCTTAATTTTTTCTTGCCATCTTTTACTTATCATTTTCTTTTAAAGTTATAGTGTTTTCTGGGTTTGTAAAAATGCTGCTTTTAAGGCAATGGAGATTGGGTGTCAACAGGACTGTTATATGCTGCTTCCCTTGATCACCATCTTCCTGGAAGTCTCAGTCTAATATATACTAGATTAGGTTAAATGTAATATATATTATGTATTAAATGTAATAATACAAATAAGTTAAATGTAATATGTACTATGTATTAAATGTAATAATATATGCGTATGTGTGTGTGTGTTCTAAATGTGTTATAGATAATATCTAAAAGTAACCTGTGGCAAAATACTGGCATGTAAAATTATATCTAATGTCACTTTAGGGTAATTTGTTTAGTTTGGATAATTGTTTCTCTATTTTTGATATAAGTACTATAAAAAGTATTTTAATTTGAATAAAATGTTTTTTTTACTTATTGTTTTTAATATGTGCTAATCTTTTTCTTACAACTAATGAATAATTTGAAAAGTCATTTAAGTGCTTTTACAAAATTTTTATTTATTTATGCATTCTTAGATTAGTTGTTTCTTAAAACAGTTTACAATATTTTTGACCTTTGAATTGTGAGCATATATAAATATAACTAAACTCTACTTATTAAATTTTATACTACTAATTTAATTTAAATTTATTATCATTTTGTAATCCTTGAGTATTCAGAAACTTTAACTATATACTTAATAAAAAGTATAAGTATCCAGCCCAAATATACTTAATAAAAAGACACCCTTCACAACTTGATCAATGTTAGTGGTTAATTCTACTCTTTCTAACTTGATCCACTATATGTTACATCTCTTTCCACAGTTTGATTATGCCCCACCTATACAGAAGTAGAAAATTAATATGAAAATCAAAGACTCAATGTTTGCCTTAATATAAATGTCATATAGCAGCATTTCCTAATCCATATTTTTTTACTCATTGATTTACTCAGACTTTTAGTAATTATATACACACATATTTTATCATACACTGTTTAAATCCCAACAATTTAACTAAAATTTTTGAGCTTTATTGTAAAAATACATCTTGCTTAGTTCTCTCCATCTGTTATTTTAGCCCTAAATTCCTTGGTTGTCTATTTTTTCATATCTTGTTTACTGAGAACTAATTTTTCTTTGGGCTGGACACTTATAATGTTTTTAAATAGATAATATTCATGGTACTGAGATGTTCATCTTTCATATATATACAAGTAGAAATTAATAACTTAAGACCAGAAGAATATAAATAGCATTCTTATGCTATTATATTTTTCTATTGTTCTTTCTTTAACTAAGGCATACTCAGATTCAACTTTAATTTTCTGTCATACATCATGACTTAAAAGTATTAGGAGTTTTGAATAGGTTTGTAATAATTATATAAAAATTATATTATCCAGGAAATTTATTATCAATTGTTATTTGATAACAATTGTTATCAAATGTTATCTTTCTTCTTTTGATTTCTTTTTATTGCTTTTATTGGTTTTCATAAAAAATGTAAAAACTTTGTATGTAGGAAATTATTTTACACTGCTTAGTATATTCTATACTTTCAATTTAAATATTTTACTCAATAGAACATAATTATATATTACATAAAATTTAATGAACTAAAGGGAAGTTCTTACACACATTTTAAATTACTAAAACTAAATATAAAAATTCACAAGATGTTGTCACGCCCAATCTTAAGACAGAGAATAAGTTGATTAAATTGCAAAACTATAAAATTTTAAACACATATTAAAGTCAGGCATGGTAGCGCATGCCTGTAATCCTAGTACTTGGGGGGGCAGAGACAAGAGGATCACAGTTTTGAGACCAATCTCAGAAACTTAGACTCTCAACAATCTTCCGAGACCCCATTTTCTAGAAACAAATAAAAATAGAGACACAATATATCAAAACTATTGGGACTCCTTTGAAGCCAGTATTAATTGAAAAATTCATAACACTGACTACCCACATAAGAGAAGAGAAAATCACCAAATAACCTAATGCCATACCTCAAAGCACATAAAAAAGATAAACAGTCTAACCCGAAAGTCAATAGAGGACCGAAAATTATTAAAATCAGAGCAGAAATCAATGAAGTCGAGAATTAAAAGTAATACAGAAAATCAACAAAATCAAAAGTTAGTTACTCAAAAAATTAAACATGAGAGATAACCACTAGCCAATTGAATGAAAATAAAGAGGGAACCAATCCAGATTACTAAAATAAGAGATGAAAAGGATGTTATCATAGGCAGGGTGGAAATCCAAAAGAATATCAAAACTACTTAGTGAATTTTAAATCCTTTATGGAGGAGCTACTTTCAGTACTCCTCAATATCTTCCATAAAATACAAAGACATAAAGCTTTCCTAAATACATTGTATAGAACCAATATCAAATTAATGCCAAAATCAAATAAAGATAGCTCAAGGAAAGAAACCTATAGGCCTATATCACTGACAAACTTAGATGCAAAACTGCTAAACAAAATACTAGCAACACATGTTCAGAACTATATCAGTAAAATTAAAAATCATGACCAAGAAAGATTAATTCCGGGACTGCAAGTTTGGTTCACCATACCAAAATAATAATAATAATAATAATAATAATAATAATAATAATAATAATAATATTTTTTAAATTATGTAATTTATCACATAAACAGAACCAAAGACAAAAATAACATAATAATTTCAATGCTCAAATAGTATTCAGTAAAATTCAACAACCATTTATGCTAAAAGCATTGCAGAGAATTGGAATAGAAGAAACATACCTCAACATCATAAAGGCAATGTACAATAGGCCCACAGCCAACATCATATGAAACAGGGAGAAACTGCAAGAGATCCCCCCAAAAACAGAAACACGACAAGGATGCTCATTATTACCACCTCTTTTCAATAGAGTACTTGAGACTCTAGCTAGAGCAATAAAGCTACAAAGGGTAACCAAAGAACAACAAATAAAAAAGAACTAAAACTATTCCTATTTGCAGATGACATGATATTATTCTTAGAAAGCTCAACAAACTTAACCAAAACATTTATATAACTAATACAAAAATTCAGCAAAGTGTTTGGATACACAATCAATCTTAAAAAATTAGAAGCTTTTTTGTATTCAACCATAAATCCACTGAAAAAATTCAAAAAACACTCCCTCTCAGGATATTTCACAAAAAATAAAATACTTACAGTTAAACCATACCAAGAAGGTAAAATACCTCTACAAAGAAAATTATAATGCACTGATAAAAATAAATCAAAGAAGACCTTAGAAAATGGAGTAAATATCATCAAAATGGCTATTCTTCCAAAAGTGATCTATGGATTTAATACAATAAGGTATGGACAGGGGTAACCTGATTTTCAGTGTTCTCCTATGTGTAAAACAGCTGTCCACAGATTAAAAAAAAATCAAGGGCAGGAGTGCTAAAGTAAATGTGTTTAATAAATACATACATAAAAGTAAAAAGTTTATTTGCAGGTCACATTAAAATAAAGTATTATATACCTTAATGATATCTCAATAAAAATTATCCAAACTGGACCCAGAGAGAAAACTAAGAAGAGAGATAAATATATGAAGAAATAATGCCACAACATACCCAAAATTGTTTAAGTATATCAACTCACGGATTCAAGGAACTCAATTAAACCTTAAGTAACATAAAACTGATAAAATCAAATATGGGAATATCAAGGTGAAATGCTTGAAAAACTGAAGATAAAACCAGACCCCCCCCCCAAAATAAATGGTTTAAAAACACTGGATTGAAATTCAATTAAGAAATTTCAAACATTGACATAGCATCAAGTACAATATGACTACATCAATCATAAACAACTGAAGCCACTCAGGTAATTTTTTATGTGTTTGTTTTAGATTTTAAGCTATAGAAGAAATATAGGAAAGTTAAACAACACTTCCTGAAGTTAGCATAGTTAGGAGAGTGAAAAAATTGCATATCACTGTACCTTTTTGGAGAGGACATAGTAGCAATTTGATGGAAGCTACTCATATCCAATGTTTCAGTAAATAGGCCAAAGAAGACTAATTAAATAAATGTGGAGGGGATTATTAGTAATTAAATAATTGTAGAAAAATCCTGGATATAAAAACCATTTTTGGGGGGGAGGTGGTACTGGGGGTGAACCCAGGGGCTTTCTACCTTTGGGCCATACTACCAGACCTATTTTATATTTTATTTGGAAACAGGGTCTCACTAAGCTGCTGAGGCTGGCTTTGAACCTGTTTGATCCTCCTGTCTCAGCCTCCCAAGAGCAGGGATTACTAGCATGTGCCACCACACCCAACAAAAACATTTCTTAGAGTTATTACCTCCAAGTTTTGAGGTCAACACAAATTTTCACAGATCTTTTAATTTGTTATAACATAAAGTGGTAAAATGGCTCTTGCATTTTATTATGATGATATCATAGAATTAAAGCATATTCAGAACAGCAGATGATTCAGTATGATTTCAAAAAAAAAGTATAATTTAAGTTTATTTTAATTGTAAAATTGACAATATTCCATAAAATAGAAAAATCCCAATTTCTCTGACCATAAAATTACTTTAAAAACATAAATACCCTGAAGCAAAGTGGAACCACTTTTAAAATGTTTCTAATTGTAAATACATCTAAGTCAATGGCTATTTTCTCTTCATTTAAATCTAGGTGTTTGGTACCTCAGGGTGAAAAAAATAGTTTTTAATTTATGAACACCTGAACAGATCTCAAATATAGATGAATGACACTATTACCTGAGTAGATAATTCATTTTTCTACAGTGACAATCTGCCCTAATGTTTCAGTAGTGATCCCTTCAAAATATGACTTAAGGTATCCAAGTCTATACTTTGGTCGCTCAAGTAATAGCTAAAGTTAGATTTCATATAAGAAACTTTAATGTAGAAAAAAATCCATAAAAGCAGTTAATTTTGTATAATTAAGTGACATTAGCTAATAAGATCATATTCTCATTTAATATAGTTGTGACATATGAGACAATGATTTTTAAATCTCTTTTCCCTTAACTATATCTGGAGAGCCTTTGATGAAAATGTCTTTAATATAATGGGTCTTTCAAGAAAGGTAAGGGCAGAAGTACTCAATTTTCATTTATCATGTCAAACAACTGATACACTTAGGATATCCCTGGGGCATTGTGCTCCATCTTCTTAACTAGACTAGGTAACCTGAGATTTTTTTTCCATATCAATACTACTACATAATAGATAAAATGACAGTAGTAAATATAACTGGACTTTAATTAAATGAATATAACAAATTAGAGTACTGGTAGACAGATGAAAAATATAGTACTTGATACCTCAGAGGTTTTAGTAAAGTTGACCCAGGTCTTTGGGCTTTCAGTGAATTTCTGGAAGGTCAAGACACATACAATATCACTATCTGCCATTGTGGCAAACTCTTTCACCTCTAGCACCTATGACACCTTATGAGAACAAAACTCCATAGCACTCAGAATGTGCGGAAATTCAGCGAAACTCAAAGCAGAACACAGTACAAGAGATGAAACTTTCTATTCAAACAATAACTTGTTCCAAACACAGAAATAAATAATAGCATTCTTTCAATACTAATCACCAAATTTGGAGCTTGTCATATTTTTTTACATTATTTCCCTGTCAGTGGCTTGGTTAAAATTACTTGCATTAATGACAAGAAAATGGAAAGATAAGGAAACTAATTATTTTTGTTTTAGTCCTTTTTTCATCATTAGTAAGCTTGAAGTAGAGTTTGTTGGTAGAATATACATGTATCATGGAATAAAACAAGGGTATATCAGCTCACATCATGGAAGATTTTTGCTGTTTTACTAAAAATAAAGTGGAATGTACATACAAGCTAGAAAATGTAAATTGTATATTTGTGAAAATTTTTGCATAAAAGGAAGCATTTTATATGTGTCTTTAAAATTAAATCACACAGCCGGGTGTGCAGATGCCTGCAATCCCAGCATTTGGGAGGCTGAGAAAGGAGGATCTTCATTCGCGGGCAGCCTCATCTACTTAGGCCCTTTGCAACTCAGTGAGACCCTGTTTCAACATAAAGAATAAAAATAGGGCTGGGGATATAGCTCAGAATTAGAATGCCCCTAGATTCCATCCCTAGTACTGCAAAAAAAAAAAAATTAAATTGCACAATATAGCAATGAATGGATAATTGATGCAAATGGATTTTTGGCTCAGGATAACATTAAAACAAATAAAAGCACCATGACAAGAAAGAAAGCATACTTTCAGGCAACTGATTTTTGACAAAGGGGCCAAGAACATACACTGGAAAAAAGATAGCCTCTTCAACAAATGGTGTTGGCAAAACTGGTTAACCATATGCAGAAAATTGGAAATTAATCCCACTTTCTCACCCTGCACATGAGTCAATTTCTCAACAAGATGCCAACAGCAAAACAAATTAAAAGGCAAATCAACACATGAGATTGCATGAAACTGAAGAACTTCTGTTCAGCAAAGGAAACTGTCAAGAACCTCAATCGAGAGCCAACAGAATAGAAGATTTTTTCCACCTACCCCTCTGATAGAGGACTAATATCTAGAATATACAGAGAACTCAAGAAACTCAACACTAAAAAAACAAATAATCCAATAAAAATGGGCAAATGAACTAAATAAACACTTCAAGAAAGAAGAAATTCAAATGGTCAATAAAAGCATGAAAAAATGTTCAACTTCGTTGGCAATTAGAGAGATATAAATCAAAACTACCCTGAGATTTCACATAACTCCAACTAGAATGGCAATCATTCAAAACACAAACAACAACAAATGCTGGTGAGGATGTGGAGAAATGGTAACTCTAAAATATTGTTGGTGGGATTGAAAATTAGTGCAACCACTTTGGAAAGCAGTATGGAGAATCCTCAGAAGAATGGGAAGAAATCTACCATTTAATCCAGAAATACCACTTCTGGGTATCTACCCAAAAGAAAGGAAACCAAACTACCAAACTAATGCATGTGTATCTATGTATATAGCTGCACAATTCACCATAGCCAAACTATGGAACCAGCCAAGATGTCCATCAACAGATGAATGGATTACAAAACTGTGGGATATGTACACAATGGAATTTTACTCAGCCATAAAAAAACACAATTACATCATTTTCAGGAAAATAGATGGAACTGAAGGACATTAGGCTAAGAGAGATTAGTCAGTCACAAAAAAATAAGAAATTGAATGCTTCGAATGCTTTCCTTAATATGTGAAAGCTAAGGAGAAATGGGTCATAGGAGGAACTCTAGATGAAAAAGGAAATCCTATACAGGATCAAACAAGACATCCTAAATGAGGGGATGAGAGGGGGGAAGAAGGAAATTCTCTAAAGCACACAATGTACTTAAACATATTGAAGTCAACCACTAAACCAAGCATGGGAAGGAGAGATGGGGAGGGAATGGGGTGGGAATTGGTAAGGGGTTAAATGGGTGATGCGTACATGTATGTCCACACAAGTGTTTTACCCCATTATGATGTATGAATATAATGTACCAATAAAAATTTTTAAAAAAGAAACAAAAAAAGTCAGTCAAAATCTACAATAACATTATCCCTCCTTTGTAAACAAGGTACCTCACATACCCAGTTCACGTTGTGCCCAAGAAATGATGTAGGTGTTCCTGATAAACAAGCAGAACTCTACTAAAATTGGAGCTTAACTTCAGAAATACTGAGACTTTGACTTAATTCCTAGCTTATCTCTATGGATGTGGGTACATAGATAAACTACTGAAGTTGAGTTTTTTAGTGTAATTTTACTATTCGTGAAGTAGAGACAATAATATCTCTATTAAAGAATGTCTGTAAATTCCTCTAATAGAGTTTAAAGTGGGTTATCTTAACTGGTTATGTTTTATTACCTGTATTTTGTCTTCTCTGGGTACTCTGAATGTTATTCTCCTATGAATTGTCATGGCATAAGCAGGTTTTATTTGAATTATAAAATTGATAGTCACTAGCTGTGCTGTAGGATTCATAATTGGAAATAGCCCCAGCAACCTACCTTATGCTCTGTTTTCAAAAGAAAGAGAATGCTACACCTTCTATTTTGAACTAGAATAAGAATGTAAGAACAAGGTTTCTATTGAATTTAAAGATTGGAGCTCTATTTTTAAATGTTCATGAGTACTTTGTAATCAAATATAAATAAATGGCGACTTTCCTCTGTTTATGATTTTGGCACCAAAGTTATATTTTAGTGTCAATTTTTTTTGCAATATTGGGGACATTCTACCTCCGAGCTACACCCCCCAGTCCTATATTTTAGTCTTTATATTTTTTGAAACAGGGTCTCACTGAGTTACAAAGGGCCTTGGTAAGTAGCTAAGTAGCTGAGGCTGTTTCCGAACTGAAATCCTCTGTTCTCCACCTCCCGAATGGTGGGATTACAAGTGTGTGCCAACATTCCTGCCTTTAGTGTTAACATTTTAAGATAAGGGTTTCAGTTTTAAAATTTGATATCAACAACTTTCATTCTTAAAAATGTTTGTGGTATATGCCACACCCTCTTTCTAAGGCTCATTCACCATCATGGGTATTTCTATTTTTTTTTTTAAGCAAAGTTGTTCCTAGATTTATTTACATGGTCTTTTACTGCAATGAAATAAAAATTTTTGGTCTCTAAGCCAAAACAATTTTATTTTCTATCAAATGTGTTAGTAAATAACATTCCAAAATTAAACAGTATGCCAATAATTTCTCTCTGTAGGTAGGATTCTTTGTCTTTCTTAACCCTGAAAATACTCATGTAAATGTCTCTTTATGGAACAGAGGTTTAGCTGGTAGGAAATATCCATGGTACAGGCGACACTTATGTTGCTTATAAACATCTGGACAACCAGGCGTGGTGGCACATGCTTGTAATCCCCTCAAGGCAGAGACAGGAAGATAGCACAGGTTCGAAGCCAGCCACGTGCGCTGGTTTACGAGACCCTGTTTCCAAATAAAAATATAAAAGTAGGTCTGGGAGTGTAGCCTGGAGGTAGAAGGGCTTCCAGGAACCCCAGTACCACCAAAAAAAAAAAAAAACAAAAAAACATCTGGACAAGTTTGTAAAATAGCAGAACTGTAATTGCTTGAGTAATCATAATCTCAAAGAAATAAGGACATTGTACTGGTTATCTGAACACATTGTATAGTTATCTGTCTTGTTCACAATATATAACCTAGCTCTTCAGTGGAAGGAAAGCTAGATATTCTTGAATACATCAAGCTAATATTAACAATATTTCTCAGCTTCATTTCCATTTGCCCTACTCCTTTTCATTTTGTTTGCAATATTTCAAGGAGGAAACAACAAAAGTACCAGGAGACTCAGGCCCAATGTAGAAAATTATTTGTAAATGATTTATCAAAAACCAAACCAAAAAAATTTTATATTATATATGTGTCTCTATTACTCATCATATTTACATGTCTCTTTCTACCAAAGGAAAGACATAAACATTGGTGATGTAGAAGATACAAATAGATTTATATTTAACAAAACTAAAGCTTCTTTATGTGGTGGGGAAAATAAAATTACTCATTTATCCTTAGGTCTAATTTTTATATATAATCTTCTATAAGAACAAAGTAACATTATGATATATAATGGAAATTTTATTTATTTTACTTAGCCAAATCACCCAAATCAATAAGAAAATTCAAATATCATACTTTTGAATGCTTATTTAAATTCAAAATTTCTACTCTGAGGCTTCCATCTAAGTATTGAATTTATCTCTCTCTCTATGTATGTGTGTGTGTATATATATATATATATATATATATATATATATATATATTAGATGTATATGTATATTTATACATATATACATATTATGTTTTAAATAATTGTAATTGTGTATATAACATTCTTTTATCATGTGAAAAAATACCACATACAGAATTAAACTTGCAAAGGAACAAAAAAGTTTAAAAATGCAAGCTAGGTTTTTAGGTTTTATAACAGTATATCTTTCAGGAACAAGGTACAATTTATTCCATGATCTTTAATTAAATCAGCAACAGAAATGTTCTGAGATGTTAATGAGCCTGAGCTTTTCTTATCTTTTATTTTGACCTTCAAGCAAAATCCTTTTTTCTCCCCCTTTGGGATGCCATTATGAATGCAGATGTGAGAAGACATTCAATTCTGAATAAAATATGTCAAAATGTATTCTATTAATTTCTTCTTTTCTCTTTTGAAAATGATGTATTACTTTTATTCTGAAATAATATATCATTATTTTTCAATGTATCATTTTTGTTGTATTCTGTTAGGGCAATGTGGGGATAAGAACATGGAGTCTCAACTTAAGAAACTCTCTAAAGCATATGATGTACTTAAACAAATCAAAGTCAATCACTAAGCCAAGCATGGGAAGGAGGGATGGGGAGGGAATGGGGTGAGGATTGGGTAAGGGCTAATTGGTTTCCACAAGTCTTTTACCCATTAAGATGTTTGAATACAATGCACCAATAAAAAAAATTAAGAATAAATAAATAAATAATTATCATATCCCCAAAAGATAAAAAATGTAAATGATAGCCCAAATCACAAAGCAACATTTTATCTGATTTAAAGTGGTAGGAGACAAGTATTTTAGAGACATAGGAACTAGTGGATCATGATCCCTTTTCTACTGTACAGAAGACTGCCTTGGATACCTAAGAAATTCTTTAACATATATGTATCAGTTTACCAATTTAAATTTTAATTCAACTGTGAATTCTAGTAAAAATAAGATTTATCTTCAATGTAAAAATTATATTCTTAATATCATCCAACTATTTTTCTCTTATATCTGAGAATTTTGTAGCTTTTTGTCATAAAATTGAAATTTCCTTAAAATACATAACTTTTCTATTAACAAGTTAATTAAAATACTTCTTAATTTGCGAAAGTACTGTGTGCAACACTTTTTTTCTAAGTTAATAAAACTACTATTGATTGGCAAGTAGGATATTTGAAAGGCCAGAAGGATTATTACTTCAAAGGTTTAAATATTATTTAGCACAACATTTTAATTTTACAAACAGAAAACTGAGGTATGCAAATCAAATGATTAACCCAAGCCAATCATTTATTAGGGAGTCAATAAATACTTTTCCACTTAATTTTTTTTTATAAATTTTATATGGTAAAAGCAATATGTAAAACACTGTGCCAGAAATTCTTCAAACTATAGAAAAAAAATAAGTAATAGCTACTTCCAAAATGGAGATAACATTGACATAAATGACAAAATTGTTAGTCTCTAAGCAGACATTTATTGAGTGGTTGTAAATGTAGCAATTTTCATATTCAGTAATAGTTATCTAGAGTTTGTAGTCAAGTCTCTTTATTTTTATTTTTATTTTTTTAGTGGTACTGGGGGTGGAACCCAGAGGCTTTCTACCTCTGTGCTATACTTCCAGGCCCATTTTATATTTTATTTGGAAACAGGGTCTCACTAAATTGCTGAGAGCCCCACTAAGTAGCTGAGGCTGGCTTTGAACCTGAGTGATCCTCCTGTCTCAGCCTCCCAAGTGTGGGGATTACAAGCGTGCGCCACCACGCCCGGCTTAGTCAAGTCTCTCTAGGGAGTAGAGAATAGATGACATTATGAGATAATAAATTAAAAAGAACATAAATTATCCTGAAACCTATGGAAGATTTTTCTAAATAAAAATAATAGTATAGACTGAAGTCTAAAACAAAACAAAAACGAATGAGTATTATCATGAAATAGAAAAAAATGTTGAATGCTTGATAGTTGAATACAAGATAAATATTACCAAACCTGAGAAAGACATGGTAAGATTGACATGAGATGATATATAAATGGGATGAGTGCAGAAAAGCTGGTAGAAGATTATAATCAGATTATTTATTTGTAATTAAAAATCATTATAGACAGCAATAAAGAAGAATAAAGTTATTTCATTTGCAAGAAGATGGAAAGACCTGGAGAACATTATGTTAAATGAGATTAGCTAAGCACAGAAAGAGAAGGGACATATGTTTTCTCTTATATGCTCAAGCTAAGGAGTATTAGGGATACCAGTGCAATTCCAGATAATGGAGGGAAAACTTCAGCAAAGCCCAAAAGGAAGGGGAGGGGAGGAAGAAGGCTGAGGTTAACTAATGGAAAAGCTACATTCAAATAAGTGTGTACATTTGAATATAACATTGTTAACCAGGACACTCAGTATTGATAAGCAGGGTCAAGGGGAAGCTGGGGCAGGGGGGAGCGCACCAAGTACTGTGTGAATATATGCAATTGTCAACATGATCCACATTATTATGTGAGACTGTAGTGCATCAATAAAATTTAAAAAATTACAACCATTATTATAGCAAGCTCTAATACTTTTCTCCCATTATTTTTCTGGATCTAGGACTCAGCCCTCATTCTATATCAGTTATTTTCTCATATAGACTGGGAAATATTTTTCTTATACAAAATCAGTATCAAGAATAATCCTATTAATATTCCACAGATTTATATATTTAATGAAGTGAATAAAAACAAAATCAGCCTTAACTTTATTTGATATTTTGGTTAGGCCAGCTCTGCTTATCTTTATCTTTGTATTATATTTGATATTTGATAGATATATCCAGAATGCTCCAAAAATGATCATTCAAGGGGAGTTCACAAAATAATGATTTTGTTTTAAAATTAATATAATTGGTTGCTGTCATGGTGTCATTTAATGTAGTAAGGCCAAAGGTGCTAAGGATCTTGCATTGACTGAATTTTCTCTTTATATCTTAGAAAATTTTAACACAAAGGATTTTTTGAAAATTTTTCTTTAACATGGTAACATGATTGTAGTTATATTTCTTCCACTTCTAGACATAGGACTCTCATAAGCATCTTTAATAAGATTTGACTGTTGACCATTAATTTTTTATTTATTTTTAAATTTGCTTATCCTGGATGGTCTTTACTATTTTTTATTTTGAAGATACCCTTGTTTGGTATTGCAATCTTGTTTAGCAATAATTTAATGTCAGTATTTGAAATATGCCACCCAATACCCTCCTGACTTACATGATTTCTGATTAAAAATATATTGTTAATATAATATAATTTTCTAAGAATATAACTTGGAACTTTTGTCGTACATATTTTAAAATAATTTACTTATCCTGCATTTTGATAGTTGTCTATGACATGTTGTGGTGGAGACCTTGTTTGGTCGTGCCTTTTGAATTTTACAAGGTTTCTGTTTTTCTCCTCTTGAATTTGAATTTCAATGTTCTCCCATGGATTGCTCACCTCAATATGCAACCTTATACTTGTTGAGAACTTACACACATATATAGGGAACTTATAAAAGTGGAGTGAATATTAATAACTTGCCTTATTTAACTTGTCACTTACCTTGGCATTCTATCTCTGTGCCATGTATAAAATGTTTTTACTTTTTGATGCCTTTTAACACATGATATAAACATCAATATATTTCACCTCAAATGCTCTAGTATACATATAATTAATCAGGGTTCATTTTTTTACTATCTTTTTCAGAATCATTAACAGAAGATTCTTTGATCTGTTATTTATGCAAAGTTCACCATTTTTATATATTCAGTTATATGAATTTTGACAGTAATATAAACATCAAGTTATAGAAATTTCTCAATGCCTCACCCAATTTTTGTAATCATTCCTGTCCTTATCCTTTGAAACACAATAATAGGTTTTTTCTCTGTTTAGATTTTATTTTCTAGAAGACCATGTACATGCAGCCATAGAATATCATGCCTACTGACATTCTAGAACATGAACTTTGCATACCTTAAAATAGGCTTCTGTAAAAACTTGCACTTCCATTTATAGTAATTTTTTAAAATTTGTTTTTGAATAGTTTTTTCTTGGTTTCTGTTTCCCTCTTAAATAAGATTCTATTTTCAGGTCACAGCTCAGATTTTACAATAGCTTAGGTACAGTCTTTATTAAATTGAATAACACTCCATTTTAAATTACTCCATAAGCCTGCATAACACCTACCTTCCAATCTAAAAAGAACTTATCTTTCCTAAAAGACATTATTATTTTAGTTTCAATATATTGTAATTTTTACTCAATGTAGCCTACAACTTTTGTTTTCATTTCCATCATGCATCTGAAAATATTTTTTGTAACAGGTTACATTTTGTTGTATATTGTCTATATTGGAATAAATGTAGGTAACTTATAATAATACGAATATTTAGAATTAAATATGTTTTGAAAACAAAAAGTGATAACATTACAAAAATAGTATGTTTCAAGACATTTTTGATGGCAGTTTATATTATTAGTGGTATATTTGGGCCTATTTTTATATTCTTTTTAAGTGTAATGGAGCTACCAGTGTTTTTTAGTGGAATAATCACATGGTTTAAACTGTGTTTTTGAAAGAATAATCATGGTGAACTAAAGAAAAAGTCTATGGTGAGAAAAGCCAATGTGTAGGCTGTTTTAGCTAAAGAAATAAAAAGTAAGTTTCCTAAACTAAATCAACATGTCTTGTAGAGAAAAAAAGAAAAGGTTGTTTATACACAAAGGTAGTCAGTGTTGTTATTAATATTGTCTTTTCTTTCTTTTTTATTTGCAAATAACCCAACTGCTTAAGAATTCAGCTTTTAAGCACTTGTTAAATGATTATTTGTGTCACAGTTAACAATCAGATTAACAGGATGACACTTATCCCATAAATAATAGGGTAAGTGAGTACAACCAGTAGCTATTTCTAATTGAGGTGGATGAAATAAATGGTGATATGGTGGATGGAATTTGAAAAGTTTTGTAAAAGTATATACACATATTTTTAAAGCCAAATCTTTTACAGATTTTGAGACTAAACATTATTTCAGCAGAACAACATACTAATAGTGATTACTCACAAAAAGTTTATACCTTGTGGTTTACTTAAGACTGTAGTCTCTTAATGTCAAATAATAGAATTCAAATTCTCAAGGATAGAGTCATTTACATTTGAACTTTTTTTTTTATTATGTAAAGATAACTATGGGACTTCCGAAAAATGAGGAGAGAGAGCAGAAGAAGAGTGGAAGGAGACTGAGAGAGGTAGACGGAAAGGAGAAAAAAGAAGCTTGATGAAGAAATAATTAAAATAATGCTAGTTCCAAATATGATGATCACTACTAATCTCACTAATATGCATAGGAACCAAGAGGAAGTAGGTAAAATCTGGAGAGAAGTATAGCAAGTGCTGTGTGTCTGTATGTTTGTGTCACTTTGAAACTCAGTATGATATAGAATTAGAATGTACCAATAAAATAATAAAAATGTTCTTAAAATAATTATGAGTAAGAACAACAGATAAGTATTTATCATATATTAAAACAATATTTCCATTAAGTTTTGTTCATGGTATTGATAAAACTCATAATCCTGAGTGGTCAGAAGCAGAATAATGTTGGGTTTAGTTGAAACTATAATACAAAAATAAATTTTAAAATGTTACTGTGAATATGCACATGTAATTAATAGTATAGGGTTTGTCATTTGGGTTGAAATTTCAGTATGACCAGGGTTAGGTTTGAATTAAGTCGAGCTGTGTGCTGTCAATGTTTCAGAATAGTCAATGGTCAGATGATACACTCTTCATAGACTTATGAGTTCATAAATTGTTTATCAGTATCAAGTCAGAATCTTTACAAAGTGCCAAATTTAGACATTATGGTATGTCGGGAATCCAGCCCCACAGCTGGCGGGGCTTGATGAGATGATGAGTACCAACAACTTGAACACAAACCCACGAGCCGTGAGTCAAGTCAAGCAAGATCTCATTTATTTCTCTCCAAGCAGTCCTATATATAGCACCGAGCCACGAGGGGAATTTCCATGAGAAATAGCCTAGCCTATCCGGGATAAAGATCACTAGCACATAGTTTACAGCCAATCCCAGGCCAGTACATGAACCATTCATGTGTGCAGAAAGCTCCTTTAAAGGTAGAAAGGGAAAAACCACTCAGTCTCCCCACCCATAATGAATGGGGAAACGACGCCTTCCTAGCTTCCTCCAGGCGCCATCTTTGCCCCTTTTTTGCTGAATCACTTTACTTAAAGTTTTGCCTTATGGCCACTCAGGCTGAATCTCCTTAGGCGCTGTATAGACACACCCCATCAATGGAAGAGTATTGGAATTAGTCACAGCAGTCAGGTAAGCTAATAAAAGTAGTTTTAGGATAAATTCTACTTTTTGCTCTTTTTGTCCTCTCTAGCAGATTCTTTTTCCTCTTGTTTTACTTTCTTCATACTTTGTTCTCTAATGCTATTTCACATACTGATTAGTTCAATATTAAAATAAAATTGTTCCATTTAATGCAACTTGGCAGCAATATAAGTAAATAATTGTATAACTAAAAAATATAACACTTTATAGTATTAGTAAAATTCACCAATATCTTGAGAGAGCTTTTATTTAAATAATAGAAATCACTTTCTAGACATAATATAATTAGTTTCTATTATGTAACATTTCTTTAGGAAAGTAAATTGCTCTGTGAAACATTTTCTTCAATAGAGAAATGATTATTGAGTGGCTGTGTGTGATTTGATCATTGTTACCTAGGAACAACACAATAACAAATTCATCTCTCTCCTAGAATTCTTTATATTTGTGTTTTGAGTGTTGTCACTATAATATCACTTTTCCCAGCATGATAACAAACACAAAAGTCAGAATTAAAAAGACATTTTATTTGGGATACTTTAAGCACTATTACTTTAGGTCATGTGGGAGTTCTGTTTCTTACCTTTTCTATAATCACGTGCAATATGGTGAAGATTTATGTACCTCCAGCTACCTATGTTTACCACTTATGGACAGGTTATAAATTGCAACTTTAAAAGAAAGGCACAGTAATATAAGAACTTTTGTAATTCTTGCCATGCCTGTAGGGCACTGACAGTTAACTACCACCAAAAGGAACTCTGTACTGGTTTTCAAAAAACATCTCCAAAAATGTCAAGACTTTTCATTTACTTTTTATTATTTATTTCCTTCATTTACAGTCATCACAATGACACATAATAATAAACTATTTTAAATTAAAAATATTATAGCTAAAACATAGAATAATTTAACAGCAGCAGGACATATATCCATTCCTGTTGAAAACAGGCTGTTCAAAGCACTGAAACACGGTCTTGTGTGTAGCAGGCTTCATCACAGTATACCTCTCACTCATCTTGCTGTTAAAGTTAGATGGCTGCCAGAATTAAAAAAAAAATTATAGATGACTATAGTTTAAGGAACATTCCTAGAAATAACATAATAAATTTTCACATAAGCAGTAGCTTCAAAATATGCAAACTAACTAGAAAAAAGCAACATATAATACTTCTTATTGCCTCTGAATTATTATGTCTTTCACATAAAATAATGTCTGGCTGATGTGTTTAGATACATATCTCTTAATGAATTAAAAATAGATTTCACTTATTACAAATTATAGTGAACTGAACTTTGGGTTATAATTAACAAGACAGAGTAAATGTCACTCTGTCTGAAAATAAAGCATCAGTAGGCAGTAGAGTTGCTGAAATTAGGACTCAATCCAAAACATATTGGAATAGTGTCTGTCATAGGGATCCTAGCAATAGGACAGTGACAGATAATTTACTTGGAGAAGTAAGATTTTTTAGTAACTATTCAATTTAAATTACTATGTAGTGTAACTAAAACATTTTGTTGACATAGTGTTTGTGTGTACAAACTTGTGTATATGTATGGTGTGTGTATATATTGTGTCTGTGTATGTGTAGTAGAGATAGAGAAGAAAAGATAGAAATATAAGCAACATAAAACATCCTATTTTGTATTAAACAATGCAAATTACAATAAAAATAACTTATATACATGCTCCTGGAAATAAATATATCTGGGAGACATATAAAATATCAAAAAAGTTTATTTATAGGATTAAGGATGTATACAACAAAACTAACATTTAGGCCCTCTTCTGTCTATGGTCTCCAATACAAATATATCATGTCAAATTCCCATAATTCTATTCAATTTCTTTTTTTAAGACACTCCTTAAAGTCATACAATTTTAATCTAAAACTCAATAAATATATTTTTAAATTTTATTATTTTAAAATAATTTTTATTCTATTAATATATTCTTCTTCACCTAGCTGTGATAGATTGAATAAATAGTTTTATTGTTTGATCACATGTTTTCTGAAGACTATGTGTGTATTTGCATATATGTGTATATTTGTTTATGTTCTATATGAATATATTTAACTATTACTATAAATAGGAGATAATTATAGCTATATGCCAAGTAAAAAATGTATGTTACATTACACAAAATGTGACTTTTTGGTCTTTTTCATTTTTTCTAAAGCCTATCAAACAGGCATTAATGTTATAAACATCTCATAAATAAAAAAAATTGGGGGTTAGAGATGTGAAGTAATGTGCCTACTCTGCTGTGAATGTGTTCCATAAATGTGTGTTCATAAATGGTGGACAAGCTGTGCAACTCTAGAGTCCAGTGTGCTAATCAGCACTTCCTATGCCAGAAAGAGACATATAGTAGCCTGAGGAAAAATAAAAAGTCAGTTATAAGATGTGACTTTATTTAAAATTTTGGTATTTAGTCCATAATGAATAATTTTATTGAGTTGTACTTTTTAAAATGCTACATTAAAATATTATCTTGATTACTGGGTTTTACACACCATTAAGTTTTGTGCCTAAGGCACATGCCTTACTCTCATCACTTGCCTGACCCTAGACCTGGCTCTGTGACACAGCCACTGTCAGTGTCACTACAGAATGAAGGAATTTGATTGAAACTTCTGAACAATAACTCAAGGGTTTAATGAGCACATGAAACTTAAGTAACTTATCTGGGCTTCAATGATTTCATCTCAGAATTATGAACTATGCATAAAGTATAATGGCATTATGGTCCTTCAATGAGTGAAATGTCAAGTGGTTTATAAAGATTACTGAAAAAAAAAGATTACTGAAAAATATTCTTTCTTTTAAGTAGATTTACTAATAAAGTAAAAGAACAATTAAGAGAGGTTATAGAATGTTCATTATCTCTTACCTTTTAATGTCAGGTATGAATAGACATTTTTAAATATGTCAAAAAAATTTCACCCTTCATTCAATCTTGTTTAAGATTCTTGATGATCAAATTTATACACATTTTGTTACTGAGATAAAATGAGATATCAAAAATGATGAAATAACTCTCCTCTTTCTCAGTTTATTGCTTGATAATATTTTGTTGATACTATGCTCCATTAATTCAATGAAAATATTGGTATGTGTTGAAAGATGAATTAAGATTGCTTCAATTTTATTATAATACCAGTATTATTCTTGAACCAAAGAAAACAGGCACATACAGATAAAATTATACTTGTGTATTTTTCATCTATAAACAAGTATGCAAATTGTTACTGAAGCTTGAGCTAAAGCCAATAGATAATATGTTATGGTTATATAATATATTATAATTCAGGTAAATTGAGGATAGTTTACATACAAATTATTTACAAATTTCTTTTAGTCAAACTATTTAAAAATAATTTTAAATCCATTTTTTTATAAAATAATAAAAAGGAGTCTTTACAAAGGTTATAGGAGGATTTTACAGGCTTTGAATTCTTCTCAAACAAAATATATAAAATTTCTGACCTTATTAGTTTTCAATATTAATTATAATGCCATAATTTTTGTATTATGGACTTTTTTTTGAACTGGGAGTTGTTGAACCCAAGGACATTCTATCTCCAACCTACACCACCAGCCTTATTTTTTTTTTTTTTATTCTTTATTTTGAAACAAGGCCTCATTAAGTAGCTGAGGCTGATGCCAAACCTGAGTTTCTCCTGACTCAGGCTCCCAAGTCCTGGGATCACTAGCATGAGCCACTACATTTGGCTCTTTTAAAGTTTAGAGAATACATTTTCTTCAGAGCTCTAAGCATAAAATGAGTTTAAAAATAAAATTTACACCGGGAGTGGTGGCACATGCTTGTAATCCCAGCTTTTGGAGGCTAAAACCAAAGGACCATAATTCACAGACAGCCTCAGCTACTTATCAAGGCTCTTCACAACATAGTGAGACCCTGTTTCAAAAATAAAAGGACTAAAAAATAGTCTTGAGAGTGTAGCTTGGAGGCAGAATGTCCCTGGTTTCCATCCCCAGTACCACAAGAACAAAATAAAACAAAACAAACAAACAAAATTTCTTAAGGAAAAAATTAATAAATAAATAGCTACCTACTTCAATATATTATGAAATTATATTGTACTTTATATAAGATAAAGTTATGTAATATTATGTAAGATTCATGTCTTTCCATTACTTTAACTAATGTATATAAGAAAACAGCTTGTGCTATATGAACCATATAATTGTTGTTCTCAAACTAGCAACTCCAAAAGAAAAAAAATAGGGCCACAGAAAGAAGAAATGAGATCAAAACATTATCACAATTCAGAGGGCAAGAACTTAATCCTATGGCTTTATTTCTGGCAGTGGGGGGACATGGCAGTGAGATTAGATCTCCGAGGAGACTTTGCAGCCCTGACCCTGTGGCCCAGTTGCTTGCCATAGGTGATGTACTGGCTCTTGCAGCCTGCCTTCAAAACTCAAAGTTTGCTGCTTTTCCTCACAGTCATTCCACATTACTGGCATTTCTACATCTTACTTTTTTTTTTTTCAACCTTAGCTTCACCCATACAGCTTCATAAATTGCCCCTTTTGAGCCTGATTGCAGGGATTCTGTTCCTGTTATACATTGCCTGGATTCACAGACCTTCATTTAAATCTAGGGGAAACTTCCATGACCCATTTTACCAACAAAGACATCATTATGTGAGCACCCAAATTAACTACCAGAAGGGAATATAATCACACCCTTTCAATCAGTGACACTAAGTCTGTTTCAATCCTGGTATGTAGTCCTATATGTTTTAATCATATCCACTATAGCTGGGCCCTTGTTTTTTGGTTATACACTTGGATTTGGACTGCTTCAATGTAATTCTTTCTTTGTTTCTACTAAAACATTCACCCTTCCCTCAGACATTTTACTTTCTTTTAACAGCAGAAGTTCTTGGGACCCAGATTTATACATGCCTTTCTGGCCAAACTGCAGATCAACAAAATCTCTCTGTTTTGCTTTCTGCTTCCAAAATTTGTTGTACAATTTGTAGAACACAGACATCAATATACATAAGATAGTTTGGATATTTGCTGTCTTGAGAGTTTCTCTGCAAATTTAGCCAGCCCACATAGGTATGAAACCCAGGAGCTTTTCTACCTTTGGGCTATACTCTCAGACCTATTTTATACTTTATTTGGAAACAGGATCTCACTAAGTTGCTGAGAGCCTCACTAAGTAGCTGAGGCTTGCTTTGAACCTATGCAATCTGCCTGTCTCAGCCTCCTAAGCACTGGGATTACAAGCTTGCGCCACCATGCCCAGCTTTCTACTTTATTTTTCTATAGATTACTTTTTACCTTCCAAAATCTCCTGAGCACACCTTTTGGCTGTGCCAATTTCCTCTCAGTTCCAAAGGCTTACAATGTACATGATCAGACATATATAGTCATGACTCCACTCCTGGTACCATTTTCTGTCTTTCTTAGCATTATCAGTGATCTAAACAACTGACAACACAGTTTAGAGGAAGAAATTTATTTTCTCATGGTTTCTCTGGGCATTTTGTATTCAGTTCATGTGAGGCCAGAATCCACATATCTCAACGCATGATGATGAGAAGTAGAAAAAGAAGAATCCATAGACTTTACTTCTCACTTCACAGAGAATAGAGTAAGAGAGAACAAGCAAGCAAGAAAAGGCAAAGACTCAAGCAGAGTCCCAAAGGCCACATCCCCAGGGACCCACCTTCTCCAATCACACCCTACTGTCCTGTATTTACACCCAGATAAATGCATTACAATGCCTTTACCCACTGATAAGATTACAACATATGACTTAACTATTTCAGCCCTGAGCTTAATTCAGCTCTTAATCTAACCTTGATAAGAACATACAAAAAATAAATGAGTATTCACAAAAATAGATTGTAACTGTTGAGAGTCTCTGTCATTGAGTCACAGTTCAATCACTACTGTCTTCTCTTTCTGCATGAAAAACAGTTAACTTCAGATGGATTTGTCCAGGAAGATGAGGAAGCTTCTGCCCTCAGGTACAAATGCAAGACTACAGTGTCTCCCTAGAAGGCACAGGCTGAGTATATTTCTTATCTGCAGTAGTGAGGAATACCAGTGGGACTCTCAGCAATGGAGGGGGAATCTCAGCAAATCTAGAATGAAAGGGTAGGAGAAGAAGAAGGCTGAGGTTGATTAATGGAGGAGCTACATCTGAATATGTGTAAAAGTATGAATGTAGCATGGTTAACCTCAACACTCATTTTTGGGAGAGGGAGAAGTGGAACCCGGGATGGGGGAAGAGGTCAGCAAGTACAGTCTGAATGTATGCCATTTTTAATATATTCCACATAAAAATAAAACATCAAATTGTACACCAAAAAAAACAACATCTTTTAATAGGTTCAAAAGAAAAAAAAAAAGAAAAGGTTAAATTCTGGGATTGTGAAGCTAAGTGGTATAAGAATCCTTTCTCTACCCAGTCCCCTTTTCCCACCACCACCTGGTAGGACAGAATTGCTGTAGTAGCTATAATAGTCCAATAACAATGGAAAATAAATTTTCTAGATCAATTTGCTCATAAGATAAAGGTATGGCATAGAGAGAGGTAGGCTGGCAATAATAGAGGATATATCTCTTGTTTAGCACCCTATGTGTGAAACAGGGGTGTCATGGTACAAAAAAAAATGGGCCATGTCTCTGCTCAAAGTTTAGGAGCATTGACTCAGAAATTTTGCCTCAAATAAGAGACAGGCCATGCTTATATAGAGAGCTCAGAAGAGTTTCTCAAAAGTATTAACTTTATTTGAAGTAGAGTGAATGATAAAAGTTTAGGCCTTAAGATGAACTCAAACAATGACTATTTTGAGTATAAAAGTAAAAAAAGATGGGTAGCTCTCCATTACAGCAGTGAACTAAACTATTGCATACTTAATTTACAAAGAAAATCAGGGAGAGAGATTGTTGACAGGGGCCGTCTTGTTATCAGGACAAACTTGAAAGATCAGTCTCCAAAATTGTGCTTACAAAATGATCTGACTTTAATTAGGTCAGATTGTAGATCAATTTAGGATTATATCCATTTTCAAAAAATAGAGCAATAAGTTTGTAATTAATTGAGCATAAAAGCCATTTGTGAACCCAACAAAGAAAGATAGAAACACAGAGAAATCAGTAAAAGATAGAAAAGGGGAAGCTGGGCATGGTGGCACACACTTATAATCCCAGCAATTGAGAGGCTGAGATAGGAAGACCAGGGTTCACAGCCAGCCTCAGGTACTTAGTGAGGCCCTTTGGAACTAAATAAGACTCTGTTTCAAAAAAAAAAAAAAATTAAAAAATAGGGCTGGGAGCATAGCTTGGAGGTAGAATACCCCTGAATTCCATCTCCAGTACAACAACAACAAAAATTAAATTAAAAAAATAGAGAACTCTGCTAAAATGACAGTCATCTCCTTGGGCAACTATTCTATTCACATGTCTTTTTATTCTCTGAGAAGCAACAGATGTTTCATTTGGCTGGGGCAATTGACTTCTCTAAAATAAGCCAGCAAATTAACTGAAGAAATATATTTCCAAACATTAAACAAGCATCTCTTAATATAAGGTAATGAATACCTAAATTATTGCAAAATATAACCTAAATATATAACCACCATATTTCAAAAAAAAATAGAGACATGAAAAGAAATGAGAAACTGAGCAAGAATCAGGAAAACCATTCACCCACCCAAACAACAAAGTCACAACAGAGTCAACAACAAAGACTGCCTGTGACAGGTTATAAAAGCTGGACTCAGTACACAAAGATTTCAAATTAACTATTAGAAATATATTCATAGTTTAAAAATTATACTTAAATTATATAAGGAATGAAGAAAGTTATGATGATAGCTATTACCAAATAGAAAACATCAATAAGAAACTATTACTTTGCAGTACTGGAGATGGAACTCAGGGGGATTTTACTTCTGATATATACCCCCAACCATATTTTTTTATTCTTTATTTTGAAACAAGTTCTCACTAAGTTATGGTGGACAACACCAAGTAGTTGAGACTGGCCAAGAACTTGAACTCCTTCTGTCTTAGTCTCTCAAGTACTGGGATTACAAACATGGTCTAACTTCTAAGTCTTTGATCCATCTTGATTTGATTCTTGTACATGGTGAGAGGTAAGGATTTAATTCCATCTTTCTACAAATGGATAGCCAGTTCTCCCAGCACCATTTGTTGAAAAGGCTGTCTTTTCTCCAGCCTATGAGTTTGTCCCCTTTGTCAAAGATTAATTTACTGTAGCCAAATTATGGAAACAACCTAGGTCCCCATCAACAGATGAATGGTTTGCAAAATTATGGGAAATACACACAATGGAATTCTATTCAGCTATAAAGAAGAAAAAAATGTCATTTGTAAGAAGATGGAAAGTGCTGGAAAGCATTATGTTAAGTGAGATCAGCCAAACACCGAAAGAGAAGGGACATATGTTTCCTCTAATATGCCCAAACTAGTGAGCATTGGGGATAGCAAAAGGACTCCAGATAATGGAAGGGTTATCTCAGCAAAGTTTGAAAGGAAAGCTAAGAGAGGAAGGAGGCTGAACTTGATTAATGAGGGGCTACTACCGAATAGGTGTAAGAGTATGAATATAGCAGAGTTACCCTGGGTATTAATTGTCGGGAGGGGAGAAGGGAAAATGAGGGGGGAGGGTGCACCAAATACAGATTAAATGTATAACATTTACTTTCAATAAAAAAATAAATTAAAAAAAATCATGGGTCACCACACCTGGCTAAGAAAAACTATTTTTAATTGGAAATTTAGAAGTTGAAAAGTACAACTGTATTTAAAAATTAACAATGAGGGCTCAACTATACCTGTGATCTAGCAGAAGTAAGAATCAGTTCAGTTTAATGTAAATAAACAACTTATTAAATTCAAATAACAAAATATTAAAAGTTAATAAAATATGCAGTCTCAGAGAGTTATAGAACATAATTAATTATACCAACATATTTAATGGGCATAGTGCAAGGAGTTTTGTTTCCTGAATCTGGTGCCTTTCTTATCATAATGTTCTAAAACTTTTAAAACCACTGAAGGTATAAATTAATAAGCCCTTTTTTCTCCCTAAGTTATGCTTGTCAGATATTTTGGTCACAGTGGCAAAAAAAAGTCACTGTAGCCTATAGTTGACTTGCTTAAAGGCAGAAATTATATGATGGTAGAGAACAAGCCACACTCACCTCATGGTGGCCAGGAAGCAGAAAGAGAGAAAGGAGGGGACAATGGACAGACATAGTACAGAGGCCAATCCCTCAGTGACCTGCCTGCATTAGCCCTTTCTTACTTCTGAACCAGGCTGCATTGTCTAACATATGGTCTTTTGATTTTATATGCAAGCAATAACTTATGTCAAGAATATGAAGAGAAGGAAACTCCCATAAACATTTGATGGTGATGTAAATAAATATTATCATTAAAAAGAACAGCAAGGAGGTTCCTCAAAAAATTGAAATACATCTACCATGTGAACCAGCGATCCCATTACAAGGACTATTTCTGAAACAAATGTTATCAGCATGTCAAAGAATAGAAATATATTCAGCACTTTCACATTTATTGCAGCATTATTTATAATAGTTAAGATATAAAATCAATCTACATGTCTATCAATAAACTAATGGATAAAAATGTTGAATCTAGCTGAGTGTGGTGATGCATGCTTGTAATCCCGTTACTTGGGAAGTTGAGACAGAAGGATCTCAGGTTCATTGCCAGCCTCACCTATTAGTGAGAATCTCTATAAATTAAGAAGACCCTGTTTCAAAATAAAGAATACAAAATAGGGCCAGAGGTGTAGCTCAGAGGTAGAATGCCCCTGGGTTCCATTCCTAGTTGGAAAAAAATGTTGAATATGCATACACAAAAAATATTATTCAGTTTCAAAAGAATTGTATCCTATCATTTGCAGCAAAATGGTTGAAACTGAAGGATATAATATTAAGTGAAATAATTAAGATGTAGGAAGACAACACCAGCATAGTCTTTCTCAGAGAGAGAGGGGCTAAAGAAGCCAATGTGAATTTATAATAGGGATTACTAGAGAATGGGAAAAATGTAATAATAGTTAAAGTTTGGATGGAATGTACTCAAACATACATAGAAATAACAAGCTCTAGTGTCTCTTCTACCTTACAGTGGGGTGGTGAGGACTAGAATTTATAATAATGAATATTATATGTTTTATAAATACCTAGAAAAAAGGAGCTCAATTTCCAAAAACATAATGATAAGTAGATGGAAGTGCTCATTTCTTTAACTGAAGCAGTATATACTGCATACATGCACTAAACTTTACAAAGCAATCCATAAATATTCACAAGTATTGTGTGTTAGTCGAAAATAAAAAAAATTAAGATGAAAATGTGAACTACTTTGATTTTATCATTTACACTATTAACATGCATCAAATTATCACATCAACTTATACAATTAATATCTTAAAAATACCCTAAGAATTAAATAAAATTCCATTATAATTTGGTATGCCAAAGATTACTTACAATGAAAGATCAAATAAAATTGGATAAATTATAATTTCTCTGTATAAAGAAAACAATATTATACAAAATATTCAATGAAAACTTAAAATGAAATTGTTTTTGGAAATTGGAAGTTGACTTTTAGGGAAATAATTTTCTTGGAGAGGTAACAGGGCTTCCTTCCTTAGAGCATGAATAGAAATAAAATTTTATTTATGCTATAGGAAAAATGAAAAGCTATAAGACAATATCAAACTTTTATAAATGCAAGTCTAAAATATTTGGCCTGCAAATTGTGAAGTTGAATAAAATCTCATAATAATTTAAAACAATTTAATATGCATATGTCTGTGTTAAGCTTTAAATATATGCTTAAAATTTCAATATAACTTTCTTATAAAAGAAGGTCCAGTTTTCCACAAGCAAATGTATGATTCCCACAGTTCTATGAATGCCTGATATTAAAAAGCAATATTGACAGCAGAGCAAAGTCATTGCTGAGGTTAATGTATGGATACAAGGTAGAAGGTGTTAAAACTACAAAACATTCAGAGACTCAGAATTCTATAGCAACTACTTTAAAAAAATCACAATAGTCCTAATAAAATGCTATCCTTACAAAGAGTTAAGAAATATGAAAATTATAGATCTTTAACACTTCTTAACTTTCCTCTGTGATCCTGTTAATATTTGTTAATCTCTAGGTGATTAATTTTAAAACTATTAAGTGAGAAATATTAATAATTACAAAAAAAATTTAAGTGTTGTTTTCCACAGAAATCACAAACAATACCATTTTAAGAGTTTTGAATTAACATGTAGTTTCCATTGTGTGTGTTTTGCTGTTGCATAGTAATGACAGGTGATTAAAATATTTTTTAAATCATAAATAAATTATTTAAGTGAATAAATATCACTTACTGAAAATCTGTTCGGTGTAGGCACTGTGCTACAGTGGCAACATGTAAAAGATGTAGATTAGCTTTATTTGGCACCTAGTGAGTTTTATATTAATTGTGTACTCAGTCCTCATAACAGCAATTGAAGTGTGTTTAGTTGCCTTTATTTTCTGATGAAAAACAATCTCAAAGAAATCTAAACATTTCCCACTACTATAGGCCTTGTACATAATAAGGTAGGCTCAAGCTATTCTAGCCATTTCTATTACAACACACTGCCTTTTCATTAATAAAGTATGTGTGAATAAATAAAACTTTTACCAAGTTGTACATCTCTGAAACACCTTTGTTTGATGTGAGATAATTATTTCTTCGTATTTATATACACACACATTAGTATAGAAGACAAAATAATGTCCCTCTCTTCTAAAGATGTTTGTATTCTAAACCCTGGACTTTATGAAGAGGCTATGTTCCCTAAAAGAGGAATTAAGTTGCAGGTGGAAGTAGGGTTACTGATCAGCTGACTTTTAAACAGCTGGACTATCTTGGATTATCCAGAAAGGTCTGATGTAATAGGAATGATCTTTAAAAGTAGAAAAGATAAGTAGAATATGAGCAATAATACAATTTGAGAAGAAACAACCCACCCTTTCCAGCTCTGAAGATAATAAAGGGGCCATCAAACAAGACCTGTGTGTCCACTAAAAAGTAGAAAATAGCGGGTGTATTCATTTCGAGTCACCCCCTTATGCCATTTTGGCATGGGGCTGTATTTCTATTTTCTGCATTTCTATCTTTTAATAAACTTCTTTAAATCTTCAAAAAAAAAGTAGAAAATAGCGAGGAATGCCATATTCTCTAGAGCGTCCTGAATCAATGCAGCTCTGAAGAGCTTGATACCATTTCTGTAAAACGTGTGTCAAATATCTAATATACAGAACTGTAAGGTCATAAAATTGTGTTAAGTCATTGTAAGATGTTAATGGAAAATTGACATAAAAATAAAAGTATTTCATATTCAAAGATTTAATACTGTTAAAATGTTCATACTATCCAAAGAGACCGTATTATTTGGTATAAACATTCCTTTCAAAATTCCAATGTCAATTTTTACATATATAAAAAATCTGGAAATTCACATAGATACATAAACATACACACAGACATACACAAATACATCAATAGTCAAAGCAATCATGAGCAAAAAAAAAAAAGAAAAAAAAACAAAGCTTGAGTCCTTACATTATCTTATTTAATCTATCCCGCAGAACAATAATCATTAAAACTGCATGACATTGGCATAAAAATAGATTCATGGGCCAATAGAAAAGAACAGAGAACCCAGACATTGACCTATGTACCTACAATAAATTTATACTTTTTTTTTTTTTTTGGTAGTACTGGGGTTCCTGGAAGCCCTTCCACCTCCGGGCTACACTCCCAGACCTATTTTTATACTTTTTTTTAAAATTTGGAAACAGGGTCTCTTAAGCCAGCGCGGCTGGCTTTGAACCTGCACGATCCTCCTGTCTCCGCCTCCCAAGTGTGGGGATTACAAGCGTGCTTCACCATGCCCGGCAAATCTTTACTTTTAAAATGACAGTAACATACAAGTGAAAAGGGACAGTCTTTTCAGTAAATTGTGCTTTGAAAACCAAATACGAATCTGCCAAGATATCAAATTGAATTCTTGTCTCACACCATTATGCAAAAGTATATCAAAAATGAGTTAAAGTGCCAACAATAAACAATTATATTTTTAGTACTGAGCCTGGAGTCCAGGGACATTCTACCTCTGAGTGACCAACCCCCCAGCCCTATTTTTGTATTCTTTATTTTAAAACAACATCTCACTGAGGCAAAGGGCCTCACTAAGTAGCTGAGGCTGTCTGCAGACCACAACCCTTCTTTCTTGGCCTCCCAAATTGCTAGTATCACAAGTGTGAACCGCCAGTCTCGGCTACAGTTTTTAAATTTTAAATTTTGTGCTGTTCTTAGTGGCATGATTAAATCCCACAGCATCTTACTCTATCAAGCCTGAAATATAAATTATCACCTTGTTTATTACTACATTTTTATTGTTACTTGCTCTACATACTTTACATTTATTAATCACTTAATGAACATATTGGTTATCAAACCAATAGTCACAGTATCACTATGTTTGTGTCCAATTATCCTCATTTCTTTTAATAATAACATCAAAGTTCACTGGCTATCCTGGCAATTTGGTTATTCAAAAGAGAAGTTGCAAAGTGATTCCTTTTAGTGAAAACCTCCAAACTACAGACTTATTAGAAAAGGGGAAGAAAATGTATGCTGAACGCTTTATATCAACAGTAAGAAAGATCCTCTTTTTCATAAAATTGTGAAGAAAAAAAAGAAATTCATGCTATTTTTTCTTATACTTCAAACTAACAAAACTTATAGACATGACATAGGATAAGTGCTTGGTTAAGAGAGGAAAGATATTATTTTGAGTGGAGAAGATATGGACAAAAAAATGTTCTGATTGTTGGTAATGTGTTGCATAAGAAGATATTGAGCCTACACAAAGACTTCAGGAAAGGATCTCATTAAGCTAACAACAAAACATTTACTACGAGTCCAGGATTGTTACATATCCTATCCAAGACGCGTAATGGATAGTTTCTGTCATAGATATCATGAACTCCCAGCGGTAGGTTTCGAGTGAAATATATAAAAATTATGAAAGAGTTTGTGTATGCCAAAATTAAGCTGCTTGCAACATTTCCAACAGAGAAGAGGGAGTTGATTATGGAGCAAAAATAACAATCAAAGTCAGTCTTCAGTTGTGATGAAACGGATCTTGTAGATGATGTCTAATAGAACTTACATTGGTAAAAACGAAAAAGAGGCAGAATGGCACAAAACATGTAAAAAACGGGTTAATAACGGTAGTATGTGTCAGTACTATTGAGGAACAGGATGAATCCAGACATAATGTGCAGAGTGAAGGCTAACTTCATTTCAAAAACAAGACTAAGTCGGTTGTGGTGGCGCACGCTTGTAATCCTGGTGCTTGGGAAGCTGAGACAGGAGGATGGCACAGGTTTGAAGCCAGTCTTGGCTACTTAGTGAAGCTCTCAGCAACTTAGTGAGATCCTGTTTCCAAATTAAAAAAAAAATATATATATATATATATATTTTTTTTTCATATATATATATGAAAAATATATATATATGAAAAATAGGTATGGGAGGCTAGCCTGGAGGTAGAAAGCCTCTGGGTTCCACCCCCAGAACACCAAAAAAAAAAAAAAAAGACTAAAATGTTCTGCCTAAATTCTGGCAACATAATCCAAGAGTGGGATACTAATAATGCATCATCCCAGGGTGTAACAGTGTTTTAAAATGAAGGGATGGAATTTAAAATGTTGTTAATAATAGATGGTGCACCTGGCCATTCTAAATCTTTTTGCTATAAAAATGAAATTACTGAGATTGTCTTTTTTTTTTCTCCTCAAAATGCAACCTCATTGCTTTTGTCCCTTCATCAGAGCATTATTCAATTTGCCATGTCCACATATAGCCACATAATATATGGTCACATTAAATCATCATTGATGCAGATTCTAATCTAGACATAAAACAATAATTGTTCTATTTACTCTTAGTATTAATATTTTCTTATTGTGCCTAATTCACATATTAAATATTATCATAGGTAAGTATAGGAAAAACATAATACATACACAGTTTGTAATATGTGTAGTTTCAGAAAGGCATCCACTGATGATCTTGGGACATACCCTTTGTGGATAACGACAAATTACTTTATATACAATGGGATATTATTCATTTTTATAAAAAAAGAAAATTATGCCATTTGCAACAACAAGGAGACACTGGAAAATATTATGTTAAATAAATAAGCTAGGCACATAGAAACAAATACCTAATGTTCTCAGTTATATATGAAATCTGCAATTATAAAGCTTTTCTAGAAACAGTAGAATTGTGGCTCACTACTATCCAAATTCTATTTCACTGCCATCAGTAACAGAATCTTGAATTTATTTTCCTATTTATGAGTACTTTGAAAGGGAGAGACTTTTGTTTTAAATTGTTATTAAGAAAATTTGAAAATCAAAATGTGATTTTGAGAAATATTCAGATAAAATATTTATGAATTTCTATCCATGGGTTAACTTTGCATATTTCATTTCTCAGTGGAAAGCTAGTGAATTATATCTAACTAAAATCTGACAGTTTCCATTGTTACCAACATTAAATCAATACGTGTAGTGTTTCTAAATCAAAGTTCATTAAAATTCTACAACAAAATACATGATTTCTTGTTTTTGTTGATGATACTCTAGAATTTAGTTATATTTCCCCAAACCAAACTTATTGAAATAAGTTACTTGAATTTGTTCTTTTATACTGCTCAAAATTTAGTCAAAGAAAAGAGTTTATGTAATAATCTTTGGTAAATGAAAAAATTCTATCATTATTCAAAATCCTGATACAATTATGTTAGCTTTCTCGACAAGTCAATCTACTCTCACTTTCTTATTAAATTTATATAAGTTCCATTTATATCTAGCCATGTTTAAGTATGTATATACATATATACACACATAAATATACATATATACCTGCATTAATATAAATACTCATATATATTTATAATCTTATATGTGTTTATATATATACTCAAAGATGTTTGGATACCAATGGAAGTTGCATAAAGTATATATTCTTATAAGCACATTTGTATATATAATAGAGATTAAAATTATAAACTTTATATATATATAATTATACAATTTGGATTAATTTTTAAAGTGCTCTAAAATATATTAGTGGGTTTATAGCTTGCCTTTATCATGTGACTTATATTTATTCATTGGTTTTTAATGAATAAAAGTGTGTCAGCAATATACTTTATAGAGATAATATTAGCATTAAAAAGAAATTGATGTGTTGCAGAATTTAGTCTTCAGTCTTAGCAAGTATTTTACAAAGTGTTAGCAAGTATTTTACAAAGTGTTAGCTTCCACTAATCTGTGTCTAAAGAGAGGTTGAATGAAGTCGATACATGAAAAATAATTATGTGAAATAGGGAACGTTATATATGGCTTTTCCTGGATTACATGTTCGGTTTTCAAAGTGGCAAATTATTCTAAAGGAAACATTTTTTCACAAGCTTAACTAAGATAGAATCTAAAAAATGATATGGATAAACTTTATGATATGCTATATGATATGATAAACTTTAAACAAAGGATCTGAGTAAGAAGATGTTAGTTTCGTCACACATTACTAAAAGAGCATTAAAATGAATTTAAGGTTCTCCTGAAAGGAAGAAAACAAAAGGTAAGTATTGCATTGGAACTGAGCAGAAACTGGAACCCGGCTTTCAAAGATGCCTTATGTGCTGTACCTTAGCACATCTTGACATTACATTCTCTAGAACTTCTGGATATCGAATCTCTCTATTCTCCATTGTATTTTTTGCCTCCTCTTTGACTAAATAGATACTGTGTGTTCCTGAATATTAATAATTATCACCAGTGACCTCTGATCTTTTGCTCTACATGATACGCTCTTATACCACTCTCTCCTGAGTAAATCTTTTATTAGGCACCAGGATACTCTAGACCTCTCATAAAACTTTTTTTTTCCCTCGCTGGGCGTGGTGGCACACGCTTGTAATCCCTGTGCTTGGGAGGCGGAGACAGGAGGATCGCGCAGGTTCGTAAGACACCCTATTTCCAATTTAAAAAGTATAAAAATAGGTCTGGGAGTGTAACCCGGAGGTAGAAGGGTTTCCAGGAACCCCAGTACCACCACCAATATATATATATATATATATATATATATATATATATATATATATATATATATATATATATATTTTCCTATTTGTTTTTCTAACTTTTTTTTACAGACAATGGTCTTCTCACTGTTCACCAATACCATCCAAACCTTTGTACAGTAATTATTTGAATGATTTAATTTAATAAACTTTATATCCTCCATATTTTAGTTACATACCTACAAAAAACCTTCTGGTTTACATCTTCAATTAAAAAAAATGAGGAAGGCTGATGTTAATTAATGCAAAAGCTATATTTGAATATGTGTATACATGTGAATATAATGCTATTGACCTGGATACTCAGTCTTAGGAGGGAGGGAAAAGGGGAAGTGGGGGGCACCAAGTACTGTATAAATATATGTCATTGTCAACATGATCCACATTATGATGTGAGGCTATGATGCACCAAAAAAAAAAAAAAAAAAAAAGATGGGACCTGGGCATGGTGGCGCACGCATGTAATGCCAGCATTTGGGAGGCTGAGACAGGAGGATCAAGGGTTCTTGGCCAGCCTCAGCTACTTAGTTAGGCCCTTTGCAACTCAGTGAGATCTTGTTTCAAAGTAAAGAATAAAAAATAGGGCTGGGGGTATAGCTCTGAGGTTGAATGCCCCTAGGTTCCATCCCTAGTACCACAAAAATAAATACATAAAAATAAAAAGAAGGATTTTCTAAAGTGCATTGCACATCTGATACCTGAACAGTTGAGAGTGAAGGCATGATGACTTGAAATTTTGTTTTAATTCTATAGGTTTTCTTTTTCTTTTTTGCAGTACTGGAGATGGAACCCAGGGGCATACTCCCTCTGAGCTACACCCCAGGCCTTTATTTTGTTCTTTATTTTGAAACAGGGTTTCACTGAGTTGCAAAGGGTCTCACTCAGTAGCCAAGGCTTTCTGTGAACTGCAATCCTTCTGTCTCAGTCTCCCAAATGTTGGGATTATAAGTGTGCACCACCAAGCCTGGCTTTCTATAGGTTTTCTAAAAGAACAAGTTCCAGCCCATCTTTATTTTACATCATTAATACATACATAAATTGCTTTCCTCATCTTCACCCCATCTGATAACAAGAACTTAAGCTTTTATTTAAAAAGAACATGTTATTCATCTATTTAAAACCACAGCATCCCATCCACTATAATTATGTTAAAATTATTTTTAAAAAACTCTAGGAGGAGGAAGTCTGATCTTGATTAATGAGGGTCTACATCTGAACATGCGTAAAATTATGAACATGACATGGTTAACCTGGTCAACCATTGGTGGGAGGGGGGAAGGGAAAACGGGGACGGGGGGAGAGGGCACCAAATATAGTTTAAATGTATACTATTTATGTTCAATAAAAAAAATTGTTAAATAAAAATACCAAGTAGAAGAAAAAACTCTAGAGCTATAATCAGAATGCTCTTTAATGACTATCATCTATTACTTGGAAATACATTACTTCCTTTTTTCTTTTCTGTTTTATTCATTTACTACTTGAAAAATATCACTTAAGGCTTCAATTATAATAACTTTAAATGAATCAAATTTCAGTTCTCTACATTTTAATATAGCTTAAATACTACAGAGTTTGTAACTTTGTTAAAATAACTGTGGTCATGGAATTTTCTCCCCAAATTACTTATAAAAGTCCATAATATCTTATGCTTGATTATTTATTCTTTAAATAAATATATATTGTTCTTATGGCCTATTCTTTAAGCTATGCAGCTATAGTACTATGTAATGTATATAAAAATAAAATGCCACAGGTATTATAAAGCTTAAATTTCAGTTTTAAAATGTTCAGAGTAATAGGGTGATAGGGTGAAGAGTTATATGAATAGTCAGACAGAGGGCCTCTAACTCCTGACATTCTAGCTCATTCAGAAACATGATTGGAAGCACAGAAAGGGCAAACACTAGACACCTGAGCAAAAACAAACTTGGAGCATGTGAAAAGCAGAGATGACATGCTTCTTCGCAGTGTATAATGAAGTGCCTGGAAAGCGACCATGAGGGAAATTAAGGTTGAGAAATATAGGCTACTGAAAGGCTTTGTATTTCATTCTCAGGGCAATGTGACTTGAAATTGAATTGAGATTTTGATTTTTTTTTTTAATTCCAAGTTAAGGAAGCTTAATTTGAAGAACTTTCAGGGAAGAAAAGACATTTTAATGTAATAATATTGGAATAAGTTACAATTTCAAGACTGGTGATGGAGTCAGATCTCATCATCAGAGACAGAGAATGGAGAATAAATGACATCCGTGTGTGTGTGTGTGTGTGTGTGTGTGTGTGTGTGTGTGTGTGTGAGAGAGAGAGAGAGAGAGAGAGAGAGAGAGAGAGAGAGAGAGAGAGAGAGAGTGTGTGTGTGAGATTTTTTAAATATGGAACATCCCAATCAGCAATTCTCAAGTGTGCCATTGTTTCAGTACTGGCACAAGACTCTGCGTGCACTTCCTAGCCTCACCTACCTTTTATTTTCTTTCTCTGCCTCTATCCCTGTCTCTTTATCTTTCACTTTCTTTCTTTTACAAGTAAAGTTTTCAACTAGTTCATGACTCCACAAACAATTATGAACATTGGAAGCCCATTCATAAAACACCGAAGAAATATTAATGTATTGAACATTCAATAATTGTCCAAAGTGGGAAAAGACAAACACTTACTAGTCCTTAAAACTAATTTACATATTTGTCTCCAAGCAATGGTATCAAATGGTTGCAAAATGAGTTAAGCTAAATTTAAAGGTACAATGACAACTAAACTTTAATGTCTTACTTATAGTCGATAGTTAGCTATGGGCTGAGAGACAAATTCTACTAAAGACAGAAAGTCAGCTCTATATCTGTATGTGTAATGCAGCACATAGGATTAGAGAAACTACTTTACCCCAGCATTGAAGATCATCCATAATCTTTTTCCTAAATGATACATTTAAATCTATATGAATGCAATTTTCAGTGGGTTACCCTATTTTGTACTAATTTATCATTACATTGTAATTATATATCGTAGTGAGGTTTAAAGTGATACAAACACACAAGCACACATCTCTTGATGTGTTTCTCTCAGGATCCCACTTGGTTACTCAACTCTTCCTCACATGTTACTGAGGTTGGTAGCCATTATCTCTTTCTCTCTCTTCTGGCTCCAATGAACTGAGCATCTTTCTCTGCCACATCCTTCCATGTTTTGCCCAATCTCAATCAGTTCCTTCTTTTTCTTTTCTTTTTTTTTTTTTTTTTTTTTTTTTTTTTTTGCTATGAAGTGATGATGAATTGTTTTTATTTATTTTTTATTGGTGCATTATGGGCACATCACTTATTTAGCCCCTCCACAGTTTCCACCCCATTTCTTCTCCCCTCCCTCCTTTTCATGTTTGGCTTAAGTGATTGAATTTGATATATTGAATGTACATCATGTATGTTAGGGAATTTTCCTATGGAAATTCCCTAATTTCCATAGGGAATTAGATTAGGCCGCCTCTATGGTTTTTCCTTCTTTGACTAGAGTTTCTCCTATGACTCTTTTTCTCCATAGCTTCCACATACTAGGGAGAGTATCCAATTTCTTACTCTTTGTGACTAATTTCACTTAGCATAATGTTCTCCAGTTCCATCCATTTCTCTGTAAATTATGTAATTTTTTTTCTTCTTAATGGCTGAGTATAATTCCATTGTGTACATATCCCATACCACTCTTAGGTTACTACCCCAAAGAATGGAAACCATGCTACCAAACTAAAGCACACACATCTATGTTTATTTTATAGCCACACAATTCACAATTGCCATATTATGGAACCAGCCAAGATGTCCATCAAGAATTGAATGGATTACAATTCCCTATTTTGATGGACCATTTAAAAACATTTGATATTAGGTACTATTCCTACAAATAATTTTCAACCAATAAAGTCCTTCTAAGACACAGCTAAGATTTGTCAAAATGGTGTTCCCCCTTTCTAGTTAACTTTAGTAAATATGGCTTTGCTTGATTAGCAGTTTTTGGCGGTATTGTTCTCTTATACACTGAAGTATTTTTAAATAAATTAAAGCCAAATAACTACCTGTGTGTGACAGCAGGAAACAATCATCTGCTCACCATTATTTTTCAACTATTAACCAATACTTGATACAGAATTAGTTCTCATAAATTATAAATTAATGCAAATATGGATAATCTCTTTCATGATACTGTCTTCTAGGTGTTTTCATGTAATCAAAATTTTATTCTACAAATATCTTTTTTTTTTTTTTGTGGGTCTGGGGATGGAATCCAGAGGCATTTGACCTCCAAGCTACACCCCTTGCCTAAATTTTTATTATTTATTTTGAAACAGGGTCTCACTGAGTTGCAGAGGGCCTCACTAAGTACCTGAGGCTGTTCGCAAACCATGATCATCCGGTCTCAGCCTCCCAAATGCTGGGATTACAAGCATGCGCCACTACACCCAGCCTACAAATATCTTTTCAAATTCTGCTTAATTTGGGCACTCTTCCTGATGTGTCTACTCTAACTGCCTTTATTGTTTACCACACTTTGTGAATTGGCTTACCTCTTAACATTTCTTTCTATTTTGTGTTGCATACACTCCATAGTTACCCAATTTTAACAAGGGTGCTATGCTTGTGTTTTTTCATACAAACTCTAAGAGAAAGTGAAACAAAATTCTTCTATTTAAAATATTGCCAGCAGTGTGAGAAAATCTTCTAAGAAGACAACAACTCCATTTAGGAGTGAGCTCATTTATTTGGAACAATTTGTTGAAAACTTTTTGTTAAAAATGATATATAAAAGTATAAATATTATCCAGGCATGGTGGCACATGCTTGTAATCCCTGTGCTTCGGAAGCTGAGACAGGAGGATCTTGCAGGTTTGAAGCCAGGCTCAGCTGGCTTAAGAGACCCTGTTTCCAAATAAAATATAAAACATGTCTTGGAGTCTGTTAGTTAATTTCCTTTACTTGTTTAAGGTTTAATAGCAAAAATCCATCTAATACTATTTACCAAAAGCAAAATTTTGAATTCTAATTTCAGATTTTTTTTTTTTTTTTTTTTTGATGGTACTAGGGGTAGAACCCAGAGGCTTTCTACCTCCGGGCTGTACTCCCAGACCTATTAATTTCAGAAAATTTGACACCCAGCTTAATTTCAGAAAATTTGATTTTGCAGTTCTCATTACAATAGTTCTGAATTAACCTTAAAGACATAGTAGCTATGTGATGATTTGTTTTTATTTTTATTTTTCATTTGCCTCACTAATGGGTATGGTTCACTCTTTCTTCTTCTGCTCTAAGCCCTAAGAGATGGAGCACCAGATCTATTCCATATCCAGGATTCCGTCTCTTCTGTCTTCTAATTGGTTTCATACAGTAGGAGGTAAAAATGCAAAAAAGATGTGGGTTCAGGTCACATAGTTTCTTCCATTCTGCTTTTGTGGGTGTCTGGAAGTGATTGCAGCCCACTAAAACTATAGCTCCTCTCAGTGATTAAATTGTCACTGAGATTCAGTGATAAAAATAGTTACTGGTCATTACTAGTTCATAAGCAGCTCAAAATTTCCTGTAAAATCACTTGATTTTATTTACACTAAATAATTTCAATAGAGACTTTAAAAAATTATAAAGCCTTAATTTTCTGCCTTTTGAGAAAATCATGCCTAATTTTAAAAACTGATATTGTATTTTGTCTTTGCAGTCTGCTTTCTAAGATGAACTTTGTTTTGTTTGTTTTGTTTTTAATATGGCTGTGCATATTTCTGTAAATTTAAATAAGTTATTTTTCATCATATATAGTATAGCTAATCAAGTAATTTTAAGGGAAATGAATCTAGATAATGAAAAATTTAAAAAAATTCTTAGTTCCTGGAAAGATTTTGGCTTATTATTCTTTATAAAAAGATTATTTTTATATATTTTCTACACTACACTCACATATATAACACCCACACATACACAAAATTTTGCATAAAACCTTGAAGGCTTTGGATACTTCTCATTAAATAGAAGTTTTACCTATAATCTATACTTTCAATCTAGCAGAGAAAATGCTGGTAGAGTAATAAGCCTTTAGATTGTATGGATATGCATATTTAATCTCATTGGATTCATTGTATATACATTTAAACAAATATATATGCTTTTCAGAAACTAAGACAAATATATTAAGACAAATATTTAAGTCAATATATATGTTCAGATAAGTTGAAGGAGAGATCCTGGTAAATGTCTTGTCAAAAATGAGATTTTTAAAATAAGAATTTTATGTACAAATTCCTCAAGATGGCAATCTTTTTGCTAAATTAATATATCTTTAAAGTTATTCTAGAATAATAATACATTTTGTTTTGTCAATATTTTTCCATTCCTCTATACTATCAAATCTGCTTTTCATCCCAATATGACATGTATAGGAAACATGATTTTTTTTTTTTAAGTTTTATTTTGCTGGGCGTGGTGGCGAATGCTTGGAATCCCCGCGCTTGGGAGGCAGAGACTTGAGGATCGCGCAGTCAAGGCCAGCAGTGCTGGCTTAAGAAACCCTGTTTTAAGTAAAAAAAAAAAGTATAAAATGGGTCTGGGAGTGTAGTTCGGAGGTAGAAGGGTTTCCAGGAACCCCAGTACCACCAAAAAATAGTTTTATTTTTTTAAACAAACTATAATAGTATCTTTTGTTTCCACCTATTCATTTGCTTTATTGGGAAATTTCACTCTGTATATTCTTGACTGATAATTGTACAGCCAAGTACAATATATAAATATGTATATATATACATATATATACACATACATCTGTATGTATGTGCTTACATACAGTATTCTAAAAATTTTATAATATTTAGTCTACAATTCTTTAATTTTCATAAATTTAGAAAAATCATTCGTAAAAATTTTAATCAATAACTTCTGCTATGTTCAAACCTTTTTTAATAGAAGAGAGTCAATTACAAAATCTTAGGAGAGTGTGAAGTAAGACTGATATTGTCTTGCATATTGTAGAGCAGTTTCAGCGGAGAAAGGTTGATATTTGGATCCAGGTAGCAAATTAGATTGATGTGTTGTCCTCGACATAATGGCATTTTCATTTCTGAGCCCTAGCAAGTCCAAAACAAAACCATTTTTTATAGTTGTTCAAAACCCCAGGAGAAATGAGTTCAGGTGGTCTCAACTCAGTTTCTCATGTACAAGGGGACATATCAAAGAGCTGTCATAGACTGATAGCAATTTATCACTTTCACTTTTAAAAAGCCATGGGATTAAAAGCATGAAGCAAACAACAGAAAAATGAGGTATTTCTAGCAGGATTTTTTCCCTTTATTGCATTGGTTAGAAGATTCCATTTTATTTTACAAGAATAATCTTAAATATTGAAAATATTTGATTATAAGATTAACTAAAATTTCTTTATATATTCAATTATTTGAATTTTTTAAAAGAAAATTTATGTTACTTGTAACCATGGTTTTCAATAAAGCAGAAAGGAAATGCCATAATACATATTTAAAACCATGATATATCAAACAGACAAAACTTAAATCTCAGCTCTCATGTATTTTATCATTCATAGAAAAATACAAAATTCATAGACAAAATTCACAGACTGGTATTGTAAAGTTTTAAAATGTATGCTGATGTGGCTTTTAAAAATAATAATTTAAAACAATTATGTAAATATAAATAATTACATAAAATTCTATAGAATTGGATGCTTTTAGAAATGATGTATTCCATTGTAAAACAATAAATTTATTTTAGATGATTTCTGTGGATATTCAGCTTTTCATTCACCATCAAAGTTTTTGTGATACATTGATCTCATTGAAATCTAAAATGTCAAGGGAATATATCAGCATTTGAAACATTACAGAGATGTGAGTCACAAGGACAGGACACAGCATAATTTATTCGAATATTATTTGGATCCTTACTCATATGTTGGTTAACCAATAATTATTAGATCAGACAAGAAGTCAGAAGTATGATAGATAATATAAAATCTGAAGTACATATAATACATTTACTTTTTGAAAACAAGAAATTAAGGAATATTCAGGTGTCCTTTAAAACAAATTAAAAGAAAGATGGAGAATGTCATGGCTTATTAAGAAGCAACAACCTTTCTATGCCTTTGAAAATGTCAAAACAGAGATAATACAAAAGTTAACTCCTCTTAGATTATATTGAAATTGAGAGAAAATTTAAATAAAAATTGATTATAATTATCAGCCAGATAAATTCTTTGAATTTATCACACCATTATCACTGAATGGGTGTTTACTTATTGTAAAAATTATAGAGTCAAACTGTACAGTTGATCATTTATAACATTTTTACTTTTATAAAGCTTGAAAGATTCCTCTGATTAAATGCTGAATTCATATAAAAGAAAATGCAATTCATAATTTAATAAATGCATACTATTGTTTTGTCTGTTATATATTTTTGTCATGTTTTATTGGGGATTTTATGTTGTTCCCAACAGATGAGCGGTTTTTACATTTTTAACTAGAAAAAGAACATTACTACTCATTTTCAATAAGATAAGGACTTTATAAGGGAAAAATGCAATGAGCAGACATAATATTTTTCATAGTAAGATTTAAATCCTCTCAGTTTAATCTGAATGTGTAAAAATAGAGAAAACTGAAATCAAAGAATTAAATGAGTGTGTTTAATGATTTCAATATCTTTAAAATGTGGTAGATACATTAATATGAATAAATTTCCCCTAACAAGTCAGTAATTGTGAAAAAAAATTTATTTATGAATCCCAAAGAACCAAATGTTATTGTTCAGAGGAAAAGCTCACTTAAAATATTTAGTCAGGTCTTCTTCAATTTTGAGACTAAAATCAAAATAATAAACATATCATTAAGTTAAAAATTTTAATTAAATTCTCATCCAAAGAGTCTAAGATGTTCCATTCACAACATCTACATTTTTATATATCATGATTTAAATAACTTGTGATTACTTACAAATCTTAGTACCTTGTTTAATAATTTTTAATTCTACTCTAATATTCTTAAGATCAAATTAATTTGATCTCTTACCTCCAAATAATCACATGGAAGTAATTTAACTGCAAAAGAAATTTTGATATGCTAAAATCATAGAAAGTATTTATCTGAAATTCAACTTATGTTACTGCTGAAGATCAGGATCTAACATGATTTAAATAGTCTCACTCACCTTATTTATTATTGTATATTGCCTCTTCCTCAAAGCTTTTTTTAAAAATAATAAGGTACAAAACACACTTTTGTTTGGTCAGCTTTGCCCTTCAGTTTCTGTAAAATTAATTTTTACTATTTTCTTAAGTTTAGTAGGCCTTGACTGAAGAAAAATTTAGTTCTGTTATGAGTTATGATTGTAATAAAATTAAGGTAAATGTAATACAGTAGTTTTCAAATAAGTACTTAAAATAGTAACTTTAAACCAGGTATGGCAATGAAAGCTTGTAATCACAGTAGTTGGGAGGCCAAGACAGGAGGATCACATATTCAACACGAGCCTCATCAATTAAGTGAGGCTTTCAACAACTTAGTGAGATCATGTTTAAAACAGAATATAAAATAGTTCAGGGAGTATTGTTCAGAGATAAGACACATTGGGTTCCATCCCTAATATCACAGGGAAAAAGAAAGAAAAGAAACTTTAATGAAACTAACCTCTTAGAATTTGAACTAAAATGAGATTATATTTGTCATATATTTAAATAATACCATGGTAGGATTCATAGAAAGCACTAACATATTCAAGATAAAATATTGCACAAATAAATAACTAAAACCACACACAGCAATACAATTTCACTATTTTGACTAAAAGCTGATATCAATTTTGCCATGATAACTATTTGCTCTAAAAAATTTTGTCCAGGACAATGATACTGTAAAACATTCAATATCTTTTCTCTTTGTTTCAGAAAATTTTTACAAAAGGTTTATCTTAGTTAACTTGTTGATTTGGGCAAATAATTGTCTCATCAAGAAAATTACTTGTTCATGTGGACAAAAAGCTCAAACTGTCAGAATAGTTTTTAAATCAAACTTTAAAGCCTGTAATTTTCCAAGTCAATTGATTATAGTCCCTGGAATATAGACCAACTTGATCATGATGTACAATATTTTCCACATAATTTTGAAAGCAAATTGCTAAAATTTTATTAAGAATTTTTTAATTTTAGTTCATCAGGAATATTGGTCTATAGTTTTCTTTCTTTAAGATATCTTTATTAGGTTTGTCTATCAAGGTGATGCTGGGTTTGTAGAATGCATTGAAAAATCTTATTTCTGTATTTCATTAAATTTATTGCGGAACACTGGGCTTAGTTCTTCTTTAAAGGTCTTGTTGAATTTATCTGGGAATCTGGTCCTGGACTTTTCTTTATTAAAAGACTATTGCTGCTTCTATCTCTTTGCTTATTATTGGTCTGTTTAAGCTCTCTATGTCTTCTTGGTTCAATTTAGGCCTGGAAATTGGTCTATTTCTTCTAGGTTTTCAAGTTTATTGGAGTATAATTTCTCAGAATAGTTTCTGATAATTCTCTAGGTTTTCAAACCATCAGTGATGATAACTTTTTTATCTCCTATTTTTGTAATTTGGATCAATTCTATTTTTCTTTTGGTTAGGTGAGTTAAGAGTTTAATCTTTTGAGTCACAAACTTTGCCAACCATCTCCCTGTCTATGATGATTTATGTTCAGTCAGTTGGACTTTTATCTCAAAATTATATTAATATATTTTCCTATTTTGGATTACTACTAAGACACTGACAATATGTAGTTGTCTCTTTATGCTATAAGTAATATGTTTAGTATTGCTTGATTAATAATTTCTGTTTTGTTATTTTTCTCTAATATCAACAGTAAAAAACCCTGGCTTCCTTCCTTAGATGGCCACCAAATGTTAAGGTTCACTCAGAAAGCTACCTTGCTTTAAAGCTCAAGTCTTTATTTCCAATTTTGATCATAAAGTACGTTTCATGTTGCATTTAAACATCAATGTTGATATAATTTTGTCACTTTGAAATAAGAGCAAAAACAATTTGTAAAAAATATTTGGTCATCAGATTCTAAAAGCCTGTTCCTGGACTTAGTTCACTGTAATCCTGTCCTTTTAGTAACATCATCATTGGTTTCTACATTTGTCTTTTCAGCTTTCTCTAGAGTGTTTACAAGAGCACATTCATAGATGAGATAAGCAAAGGTACAATAAATCTGTCTTATAATTGAGCCCCAAGTGCCAACCAGTCACAAAGTTCTTGTGTAACTGACATCTTTTTACAGTAAGCTTTGATTTCTGTCAACCATCTTTCTAAATTATAAACTTTCACCAAAATTATAGTGTCCACTTGAGAAAACTTTTGATGTGAACACAGCTGTTTGCCTGAGAGGTGTCTTAGCATTAAAAATATAAAATGGTTTGATTCTTAAAACAGTTTCATCAAGAAATCTGAAAAAGAAATTTAAATTATAATATTAAAATTGTAAATAATTAAAAACACTAATTATGTATCATATTAGCACTAAATTTTGTTACTTTCATAGTCTTAACTTTGGAAAGAATGAGTACTCAACTTGTAGACATTTATAAAACAAATTCAGATTCTAACCAAGCATCAATCACTGAATCTCACCAGTACACATCCAACCAAAGGATATGTATAAGGACATGTGTGTGTGTGTGTGTGTGTGTGTGTGTGTGTGTATTTTGTGAAAAGAACTACATTTAATGTCACTTAATAACTTCTTCCTTCTTCCTCTTCCGGGAAGAAAAGCCTTCCTTTTTATAAGGGCCACAGCTAATTTGAATTTCTATCAACTATTTTACTTGTGTTTAAATGAGCCTTAATTTAAATATCTCTGATAATCCTTATTTTTTATGGTCTAAAATGCTGCTACTATTGGCCTATGTATCACTATTAATTATTTAAACTTTGAATTGTTTCATACATGTATCTGCACAAATTATACATTGTCCTTTAAAACATGATGCCACGCTGGAACTCTGGAAGAACTGGGGCCTGGGTCTCAAGGACCTGGGCCCTAGGCGGCGGTCGCGCAGGGCATGCTGGACCCTTGGAAGAATTGGGGCCCAGGCCACAGTGCTACAGAGTGCCTGATTCCACAACCTCCTCAAATCACACCTACTATCTTCTCTTATTAAAAAAAAAGAAAAAGGAAAGAAAAAGAAAAGAAAAGTATCAGAGAGGGGTCAAGATGGCCACGGCGGCTGCCAGGATACTAGAGATGCAGACAAACTTATCCAACTGAACTGGAACTTTTGGAAAAATTCCCTGCAAGGAGGACTGCTTCTTCTCTACATCCTAAAGAATCCTGGACATCACCTGAAAGGAAGGAGTTTAGTGGAGCCTACTGTGAGGAAAAGCCGGTGCTGGGGCCTCCGAGTCTGGGATCGGAGCCTGCCGAGGGATTAGGTTGGTGCTGGGGCCAGCGAGGCCATGATCCGAGCCTCCCTTGAGGCAAGGCCGCTACTGAGACCTCCAAGGCCTGGATCAGAGCCTGTCGAAGGGTTAGGTCGGTGCCAGGGCCAGCGAGGCTGGAATCAGAGCCCACCATGAAGCAAGGCCGGTGCTGGGGCCAGCAAGGCTGGGATCAGAGCCTGCTGAGTGTTTAGGATGGTGCCAGGGGCAGTGAGGCCGGGATTGAAGCCTGCCATGAGGCAAGGCCGGTGCTGGGGCCAGCGGGGCTGGGATCAGAGCCTACTGTGAGGCAAGACCGGTGCTGGGGCCTCCGAGGCTGGGATTGGAGCCTACTGAGGGATTAGGTCAGTGCCGGGGCCAGTGAGGCCGCGATCTGAGCCTGCCGTGAGGCAAGGCCAGTGCTGGGACCTCCGAGGCTGGGATTGGAACCTACCGAGGGATTAAGTCAGTGCCGGGGCCAGTGAGGCCGCGATCTGAGCCTGCCATGAGGCAAGGCCGCTACTGAGTCCTCCAAGGCCGGGATCGGAGCCTACCAAGGGGTTAGGCCGGTGCCGGGGCCAGCAAGGCCGGGATCAGAGCCTGCTATGAGGCAAGGCCGGTGCTGGGTCCTCCGAGGCCAGGATAGGAGCCTGCTGAGGGGTTAGGCCAGTGTCAGCTTCAGCGAGGCTGGGATCTGAGCCTGCCTTGAGTCAAGGCTGTTGCTGGGGCCTCTGAGGCGGGGATTGGAGCCAGCCGAGGGGTTTGGCAGGTCCAGGGACCAGCGAGGCCAGAATCGGGGCCTCCTATGAGGCAAGGCCGGTGCTGGAGCCAGTGAAGTTGGGATCAGAGACCTCTGGGTGGCCAGGCCACTACTGGGGCTGTCAAGAGTGGGATTGGAACTTGCAATGCGGCATGCACAGAGAAATAGCACAGAAAATAAAAACCAGATGCTTCCCCTAATTAGCAAGAACTAGGAGGAAAGGGGTAACAGGAGGAGGTCGAGTTATAGAAAGGGCCCTATAGCGAAGCAATTAAGGTGACCAATCCGAGAAGAGGGGATGGGGGAGGATGGAACCTCTTTAAAATTCAGGAGGTATGTAAACAAATGTATCAAAGATAATCACCAATCAAGCATGGGATCGAGGGAGGTGGAGGGAATGGGATGGGGGTTGAATGAGGGCTAAATGGATGATGTGTGTTTGTATATCCTCTCAAGTCTTGTACTCCAATGTGATGTATGAGTACAATGTACCAATAAAATAAATAAATTAATTAAAAAATAAATAAAACATGATGCCAGTGAAGAGCAAAAGCAGTGATAGAATGGTAGAAAAAAATTTCTCATCAAACTTGCACCATCAAGTCACACTCTTAGTTTTCTAGTCACAAAACACAACAGAGTATGTATTTGATTTGTTCAATACTTACCCACAATAACTATCTGAAACACAATTTTATTTTAAATGTCAGACAAGCAGACATATTTTGCAATTTTATGTTTGTCTTCTCATCTCAAATTTTAATGTCTTTTAAGTTAGTGAACAGTTAAAGTAGGAACATAATTTTAGATTATTTATATTTTTATTATTTATCTATATTATTCATATTGTTTATAATGTCCCATCTATCTATACATTCATAATCTGGACGACAAGCCCTTGATAATATGACTCAATTTTATGGAAAGTATTGGACACCAAATGAATATTATAACATATATCTGTATCTCTTTACCTATGATTCTATTTCAGTTCACAATAGTTTCAGATCAAATAATAAAAGAATATACACATGTGGAGTTAGGGTTAGGTGTGATGGTGAAGACTTGTAATCCCAGTATTTGGGAGGCTGAGAGAGGAGGATCACAGGTTCACAGCCAGTTTCAGCATCTTAGTGAGGACATCTGCAACTTAGTGAGATCCTTTTTTCAAATTAAAGAATAAAATATGTCTGAGGGTATCGCTCAGTAATAGAATATTCCAGGGTTCCATCCCTAGTATCACCAATATTAATAAATCAATAAATAAACAAACAATTTTTGTGGTAATGGGGTTCCTGGAAACCCTTCTACCTCTGGGCTACCCTCCCAGACCTATTTTATACTTTTTTTATTTGCAAACAGGGTCTCTTCAGCCAGCGTGGCTGGCTTCGAACCTGCGTAATACTCCTGTCTCCACCTCCCTAGCGTGGAGATTACAAACGTGTGCCACCACACCTGGCCACAACAAATAATTTTATTTTTTCTGATGTTGATATTTTATTTTCATTTAAAATACTAAAATAATTGGTTTATCAACTTACAGAATTCTTTCCTAGTCCACAGAAAGTTAGGTTATCTTCTATACTTCCTCACACATTTCCCAGCATAGTATTATTCTTTAAATCATGATGAATTATTTCAATAATTAAAAAAACAAACAATTGACTGTACCCTAACAAAAATTTATCATATCCCAAATATATTTATTTTAAAGATCTCTAGAGAAAATACAGCTGTATTATTTTTTATTAATAGGTCCTGTTTTAAAACAAAAGAAAGAATTGTCCTGATATAGTAAAGCAGAATGCAACTTACAGTGTATGACCCATTGCTAGACACCAAATCAGCTTAAATTCATAATGTAGTATGCTCCCTGGACATTGAAAAATGGCTAAATATAAAAGGACTAAACTAAGTGTGACACAAGACACATTTTGCATGTAATATTTGACTTTCAAATGCTTTGAAAAAGCAATAATTTTGATATTACTGTAAATTTCAATGTAGTCTATTAACAGATTAAAGTACTTTTTATTCCCTGATACTTTTGAAGTGTATATAATTCTAAAATTGGGAGTACACACACATACACACACACACACACACACACAGAATCAAAGCAGAGAGTTTTAAGTAATTATTATGAATGAGACTTTTTATTAATATTTTAGCCCTTTAATGCTCTCAAATACAATATATATATATATTTTTTGGTGGTACTGGGGATGGAACCGAACCCAGGGGCCTTCTACCTCTGGGCTACACTCCCAGACCTATTTTATATTTTATTTGGAAACAGGGTCTCACTAAGTTGTTGAGAGCCTCACTAAGTAACTGAGGCTGGCTGTGAACCTGTGCGATCCTCCTGTCTTAACCTCCCAAGTGTGGGGGTTACAAGCATGTGGCACCACGCCCGGTTTTCAAGTACAATTTTTAAAAGGCATTAAAAATATTATATAATGCTGATGAATGGTACCATAATTTAAAATATAAAGAAAGATAATCCAAGTGGGGTGGCACATGCATGTAATCCCAGTACTTGGGAGGCTGAGACTGGAAGATAATGGTTTTAGGACAGCTTCAGCTACTTAGTGATGCCCTTTGCAACTCAGTGAGACCCTGTTTCAAAAATGTATAATAATAATTTAAAAAATCAGGCTACAGGTGTAACTCAGAGGTAGAATGACCCTGGGTTCAATCCCCAGCACCACAAAAAAGAAAGAAAGAAAGAAAGAAAGAGAGAGAGAGAGAGAGAGAGAGAGAGAGAGAGAGAGAGAGAGAGAGAGAGAAAGAAAGAAAGAAAGAAAGAAAGAAAGAAAGAAAGAAAGAAATGAGGGAGGGAGGGAGGGAGGGAAGGAAGGAGAGAGAGAGGGAGGGAGGAAAGATGAGCATGGTGAAACACACTTATAATCCCAGTACTTTGGAGGCTGAGACAAGAGGACTGTGGTTACGGTTTGTGGACAACCTCAGCTACTTAGTGAAGCCCTGTACAAATTAGGATTAGGGAGGGAGGGAGGAATGGAGGAAGGAAGGAAACACTGGGAGGAAGTTGACTGCCTATTATGTGAAAATAACCAATAACCTTTGGTAGTTTCTTATCAGTCATGTACTGTGTCCCCAAACATACTTTCCACAATTTAATACTAAATTTTTTACCTCATCAATGAGATAATAAGGCAGTATTTAACCAACACTGGGGTGGGAAGATTTTCTGAATTTGGAAAAGATCCTTGTTTTGTGTCTCATCTGTAAACACCAGTTTCGAGTATATTTATAAAGATGAAATACACAGGAGGCCCAGTCTTTGGGTCCCTTTGAACACATTCAAGAGTGTTTCCTAAAATACTATCTGCAATGCATTTTAAATATGACACCAATTATTGCTTGCTCATTTCTTTTTTAATTTTGGATCCCAATTTTATATGAAGTAAAGATAAGCAGGTAAATTTAAAATGAGAAAATAAAACTATTAACTTTGTTCTGCTTTTCTTACATCTAACAAATAACTCACCTATTAATTTTTGCTAAGATGATTCTCATTCTATACCTGAAGAAGTTTTCCTATTAAAGTGAATGGCTCACTTTCTAATTGGTTGAAATTGAAAAAGATTGTTATTGTGCACAGGTATTTCATATAAGGTATATTGGAGTTATTAATGATAATCTAATATTCAATTGCAATCCTTTATTTATAAAAAAGTGAATTGGAGTTACATAATTTTGACTTACAGGAATTTGACCAATCCCAAGTGAAGGATTCTCTATTCCTCTGTGAGTTGACATTACCCATTAATTGGTTTAGCACTATATATATATATATATATATATATATATATATATATATATATAGTGCATACTCTATGCTCGGTACTGTTCTTGTTTGCTGGTTTATTGGTTTATTGCCATGATAGATCAAACACTTTGTTTGATAGAAGGCTTTTAATTTAATGCTAGTAACAGTATTGCTTCATTCCTAAATTTTCCAGCCTAAATCACTAATGGAAAGAACACACATTTAGAATGATTGACATTACAAAGAACTACAAAACCTTGCTAATTTCTTGGAAATTTCATTGTTCAAATTCTGTTTAGTCTTCAGGAAGTTAAATATAACAAAGGCAATTCTGAAATTAAAATTTGGAAGACACTGTATTTGAAAGCTTAATATATTTTCATTAGTTTTACTATAAAAAATTAAACTCCTCTCCTTCACCTACAAACCCACTGACTTAGGGAATATGATGCTGCTTAGTCTCTGCCCTTCAAACAGATTAAATATTCTTGAAAGGATTCACACAAGATACCCATTCTTATCATCAAAAGGTACAATTGGCCCTTTCTCAAAATTGTCTTAAACAACCCTCCCATGAATTAAAACTTGCAGATCTGATATTCTGGGGAAAAAAATCAGAAAAAGACAACTTAGAAAATCTTAAGAAGAGGATATAACAGCACAGGAGCAATCCTTTCACAGGTTTATCTTCAAAATCACAATTATCATTGAAGAGACACAGCCATATTCATGTCATGGGAAGGATGTTCTGGTGAAAGACTTCAAACTGCAAATTCTTAGACATTTTCCTTTAAGCTTATGTAAATTACTATGCAACATACTTTCTGCCAAAGACTCAGATAATAGGACTCAGAAGGCAAAAACAGCACTTATTTTTAATACAGTTTAATATTCTTCATTATCATAGTAATTTTCTTTTTGTTTGCTGATTTATGTTTCTGTTTTGAAACAGAAACTAATTTGCCCACAGTCTATGATGCCCATAAATCCATTTTACTTAGTATTGTTCTTTACTTTCCTAGTTACTCCTTAGGTTAGGTCCAATATCTAGCTACAGTTTGCTCATGATTTGGCTAACATATAAATTTCGATTAGCTGTTAGGTCTTCATAAAGTTTTCTCTGGATGCCATGGTGTTCCATGGTAATGAAACAAATGAAACAAATAGCTTCGAGTTTAATGTTCTCAACAAGTAAACACAATTTTAGAAGGTAAATATCACATCAAGTCAGCTAAATGTGAAAATCTCCTTCTGACATCTGACTATTGTAAAAACTTAGAAAACTTTTAAGGAGCTTCTCTTTGCAACCAGTTTCTTTAAATATATGGCTTTGTAAGAAATTATGAAAAATAGTGTACATGCACACAGAGCCACATTTTAATAGACTTTAAGAGAAAAGCTTATTATTCAGGTGATGTTTCTTAATCACATCTTAATCAGATTCCTAGCAGATGACCACTTTATTTGCTTCCGTTGAATAATATTGAAAATGTACAAATCAACTATGTTGTTCAGTTTTGTTCAGTTTAGTTTTGTTTAGTGGTAGTACTGAAGATTGAACCCAATGGCATTGTTTCACTGAACCACAACCCCAGCTTTTTGATTTTTTGTTTGGAACAGAAACTATCTAGGTTGCTGAAGGTCTTACCACATTGTAGAGGCTGGCCTCCTTTCTCAGCCTCTTAATTACTGGAATTACAGGTGGGTACCACACTATGCTTGGCCCTTCCTCAAGTTCATTTTTTAAAAATCAACCTAAAGTTTATTTTGAATATTAATATCAACTCTCAAAAAACAGGGCGATTATTTGATAATTTAGCTTAAGAAGATAAAAATCTTTGTGATTCCAAGTATAAACCTCCATAAGGAATTCTGATCTTGATTCAAGTCTCTTCATTTCACACTTTACAAGAAGCTCAGAAAGTGAAGACAATTCTATCTTCAGCTAATGACTAAGAAACCTGATAAGACTGTTGAATCCAAAGAACAGCTTGCTATAGAAGTTCATTAGATTGAACAAATAGCCAACCAATAGAAAATATCTTTGTCTAATTTTACTTCTTTAAAGTAAAATTTACTTCTTTAAAGAAGTAAATTACCATCTTAGTGAAATAACACAGTACGTACATCCTGAAAACTTCCTCTGATTTCTGAAATTATCAAAGAGATCCAGGGGAGCAAATACATAATTATTTAATTAAGGCCATTTGGCTAATATCTATATTTAGTTTTATGCTCTCTTCACATAGAAACAGAATGTGTTCTCTTGCTATAGATTAAGCACTATTGAGTCCTTGGCAAAGAAATAAAAACATTGATTGCCTTCAGGTAATATCACAGAATGACAGAGCAGTGTCTGGCAATGGGGCCCACTGGCATCAACACAACTGGTGGAACTCCAATTTGAGAGTCTCTGCAAACATTACTTAATCAAGGATGTTGTAACCGACAAGGCAAAGTTGCATATCATCAATAACTTTTCTGCTTTATTTTGAAAATTGTCAAAAAACATTTTTCCCAATAATTTCCTCATCTAGAAAATCAAATGTCTTATTGAATAATAACCTGAATCTGTATAAATAGCCAACATACTATTTATGAGAATAGCATTTTTCTTAGTAATAAAAAAGAATTGATTCACCATAAGAAATTACCTTTAAGAAAATATTTCTTTATAATCTGAGTGGATCAAGAATCTGCTATATATTTTTATTTCACTGCCCTCATATAATTTTATACACTTGGTGGAAGGTAGCAGATATTTATGTGATATTCATTGTTAGGATAAATCATTGTAGCAAACTTGCTAAATTGGAAGCAATAACTAAATAGAATATTCTTTTTTCTTTACCAAAGTTTAAGTAGAGTCCAGTGTTGTAATTGTGATTAAATTCCAAGTCTCTGCCATATTAATACTTTTCTGAAAAGTACAGTGATGTTTTTGTACTTATATAATTGTCTGTTTCAGGAATTTGTCCTTTTAAAGAATAAACTGGGAATGCAGTAATGAAAGGAAAAGGTTACAGAATAAAATAATTATCCAAGATAAAAATACTGTTTTTTTTCTACTTAAAGAGAAAAATAGGGCCAGGCATGGTAGCACATGCCTGCAATCACAGCACTTGAGAAACAGAGATAGAAGGAATGCAGAATCATGGCCATCTTCAGCAACTTAATGAGGATCTCTGTGACTTAATGAGAGCACATTTCAAATTAAAAAATAAAATATATATAAGGTTGAAGTTCAGAGGTAGAATGCTCCTGGTTAATCCTCAGTAACACAAAAAAATGAAAGAAAGAAAAAAGAAGAGAAATACATCTAGAGAAGATGTATTTTATCATCTTACATGTTATTTAAGCTATATTTTAATCAACTTGTATTATTGGTAAAAAATAAATTGTGTTATTAATTTAATATGTCATCTAATCTATGAACACAAATATAATCGCTTTTTAAAATAAATCAACATCAATAATTCCATTTAATTCTATTTTGTTATCATCAGTGTAAAATCTGAGGGACCAAACTTATAAAAAGTTATATTTGGCATTCAAAAAAAATATTTATTTCTAAGGAAATAAGATATCAAAGGGAAGAATTGAGGAAGAGACCTTGTTAAGTATTTTGGAGGTATTTATTTATATTGACACAATAAACTAAAATACATATGAGTTATATCATTATTTAGGTGATACACTGACATACATTTTAAATTATTCTTGAATAGTTGTTAAATTACATTTTACCTATTAGATAATATTATGTTAAACAATCTCTAGATATTTAAAGTTATTCTCTGACTATATTATCCAGTTTTTTTTCCCAAGGTATAGTTTTATACAAAAACAGGAGGAAAAAATTTGTAGAATACCCAGTTTTGAAGTATTATTTGTGGTGATTGAAAAGAAGAATTCCATAATTGCTCTACATTTTGTATTGTTGCACAGCTTCCTGATCTTTTTTTGTATGAGACAAGAATTAAATGTTGCCAAGATATCTTGCCTAGAAGCCATCCTCTTTATTTTTATGCTTATCTTAAAATGCCAATTGCCAGAAATCCCTGTGATAGACCCAAATGTCCTTATCGGATGCTGTGTTGGCCAAGGAAATGGTGGTGCTTCAGAAGAAAGAAGAGAAATACTTGAATGAAATGTTTGTAAATGCTAATGAAGAAAATCTGGGCATCATGATATGATTGTTATGAATGCCGTCAGTTCCCCACTGTGTGTGCTGACTTTGTGTAGGAATCCAGGAGTGGAGAACACAATCTCACATGTCAGAAAGCCCTGGCCTCTGACTGAGGTAAAACTCACAACACCAAATTTATTTTTCATGCTAAATAAGGAGTTAAAATCAGATCATTTATGAATACTTCAGCTCTGAGATGATGTGATTCAACATATTTCTGTTTTGTAATTTAATTATGCAACTCTTGCCCCACTTTCAAAAACTATTCAAGTGATAGTGAAAGAGCTTCTTTCAAAGGAACCTTAAGATATCAACATGAAATTTGAAAACTGGGACACAGGATGCTCATGCTTTTTATCATAATATGACTCTTTGAAGAGTCTTCTTTGTATGGAATAAAACTGCTGTTAGAGGTATTCTCTTTATGCTTACTTTATTCATTTTTTTTTCTGGAAACAAGTATGATTTTGAGTGACTGTGTTTGTGCACGTGCATCTCACCTTGTTACAGAAAATATTTAACGCAGTTGGGTAATATATAAAGCATCTCAAAGGAGAGACAGCAAGCTGTGAATAAAGTAGTTCAGATTTTATTTCAATTCAAATACATTAACTCTTTTACTTTTTTCTACCAGACAAAACTTAATGTCATTATCATCCATGTTGGGATACAGTATTGATTGTAAGCTTATTTTCTGCGGTGACTAGATTTAGAGATTTGCAAGCAATCAAGAGATTATTAAGCTTATTTTATTTTAGATAAGCAAAAGGGAGGTCAGCCACCTATAAGAATTCAGTGTCAACTTTCCATAATCTCAAAATTTATCTTGCTTTAACTTCAAATTTAGAAAAATATTTCTTTGAAAAAATAATTTACTATGTGGCAAACTGGCTAAAATAGCATGAATTATAACATGGTATATGTAGTGGCAAAATAATGAAACTTGTGTCCCCCAGAAATATCTGATTCAATTTATTTCAGAATCACATATTCTCTATCTATATATATATATCTATATAATAAGCATGTATATGAACTTTTTTCTCTTTCATCAGAAAAATTATGTAAGCTAAATATACCTGTACACATTCTTTATTGAGTTGTATCATATTTATTTTTATACCAAATCATAGCCTGTGCTATCAAAGTTTTATAAAGGCTATTTAGTGCAGAATACCTGGAAACCTCCTAAAATTACCTTTAAAGTATAGGTTAAAAGTTATAATAAGAGAGATTAAATAAAGAGAAAAAGGTAAAAAAAAAAAAGAAAAGATTTAGTATTCACCTTGAATGGTATTTTCTCTTTTCCAATTGCAAATTTTAAGCATAAACCCCGAACCTATGCTCTTTAATCATGAGGGAACTGCTTGCATTTATTAAATTCTACTACATCTTATTTTGGCTGTGCTGGATTAAGCAAGTAAAATTACTCGCATCCTTTTGAGCATTAACACCAGTAAAAAGCAATGGGCAAAAGAAAATTTGTTTTAGTCAGTTCAGGATTCTTTCACAATGTACCACTGACTGTGTAGTTTATTAACAGCAGACATTTATTTCTCACATTTTGGAGGCTAGAGTCTAAAATCAAATTGCTAGTATTTCCAAGTATTGCTGAAGACCTACGTCTGAGTTTCATAATGCCAACTACACATTGGTGAAAAGAGAGAAAAGGAGCTTGCTAGAATACCTTTTATAGAAATGATAAACTTATTTGCTCTTCTATAGGATCTCCTTTTTCACCCAAAGTTCCTCCTATGATCACATTCACCCCATTATTATGTATAAATACAATGCACCAATAAAAAAAATTAAATCTAAAAAAAAAGAAATGATAAACACATTTGTCCACTTTACACTCATGACCTCACAACATAAGTGCCTTGGCTCCTAATAACAGCACTGAAAATTAGGTTAAAACCTATGAACTTTGCAAGGACGCAAACATTCAATCAATAATAAGACTTAAAGATTAGCTTTGTTTTTAGTAATAACTCAGCCTAGATGTGATGACAGTTCCAAAACCAATAACACTTTCTGTCAAATTGGTAATAGAATGGTTGAAAATGTCCCATAGAAATATTCTCAAACTGCTTCCTCACCCTTTAATTGCATGGGGAGCAAGAGAAAATGCAAATATACTCCTAGATCTAGAATATTAAGACACTTATAGAATCTAGAATGCATAGTATACATTTAGGATCTGGTTATATGGCTACAGTGTATAGAAACCACCTGGGGAAATAAAATTATAGAATCTCCAAAGAGAGAGAATATCTTTGGAGTGAATACACAGAAAAAATAGTAGCTGAAAAGTGTGTAGACCGTTAGCATAAAATATAACATCAACACTTACAGATTATGCAAAATTTTCTAAAGTGTCATGAGAATGATTCAGTTTTAAATATTTGTCATCTTGAGACAGTACCAACAAAGCATATCTTTTTCTCACCCATTATTTCTTCCCCTTCACTCTGATTCTGGCGTGATCAGAACTACAGTTAGCATTCTGGAGATGGAAAGAAAGCAAAGGTGTATGAAAGAAAGGTCACTGAGAGCATCAGAACATTTGGAAAATGTTGTCATTGTGCTTCACTTAGTTTCAATTACTTGGGAAATGCTTCAAAACCAACAACAAAAAGTTAAAGTATATCACATTACAACATTTCTAATGCTATGTAGCTTATAAATAAGAGACTCTGCCTCATTAATTTATAGCCTTTTCTTCTACTATTATACCATGCCAACAACTTTGTATTTGAGATTTTTTTGCCTGCTGTTATGGTTTAAACATAAAGTGCCCTCTGTATGTCACATAAATAAGACAGCCATGTTGGAGGTCGGGCTTCCTGACTGAGGAGCGTTTCCTGAAGATATGATATTGGGGATTAAATGTGGTCCCTCCTCCCCTTGCTTGCTCTCATGTTTCCAGGCTCCTAAATGTGAGAATAGAGGACTTTCTCTGAGCTCTGCAGATCCCATCCAGCCTAAATGGAGTGAGTCCCTGAAATCTCCAGAACCATGAGCAAATAATTCTTCCTCTGTCTAAATTGTGTGGTCAGATTTTTTAGGAATCTCACAGAAGTGAAAATGCTGATCAAAAAACCTAGTGTAGCCGGGCGTGGTGGCGCACGCTTGTAATCCCCTGCTTGGGAAGCAGAGACAGGAGGATCGTGCAGGCTCAAAGCCAGCCGCGCGCTGGCTTAGGAGACCCTGTTTCCAAATAAAAATGTAAAAATAGGTCTGGGAGTGTAGCCCGGAGGTAGAAGGGCTTCCATGAACCCCAGTGCCACCAAAAAAAAAAAAAAAAGACAAACAAAAAACAACAAACAAACAAACAAACAAACAAAAAAACCTTGTGTATATTAGCATGTCATTTAAAAACAAGGGCTTAGGGAGAAATATCATTTTGCATTGAAGAAAATGCAGGAAAACCCCAAACAAGCAATTAAATATACTATTACAATAAATTTCAGTACTTAAATTTATTTCAACTATCAATTATTATTTGGAACATAGATAAGCTATTTTAGATAAACCATGTAAGTGAATAACTTTATCAGTTGTTCTACTGCAGAAAAGTAATTTGCATTTAATTAAAATAATAACTTAAAACTGGACATGGTGGTGAAGGATTATAATCTCAGAATTTGGAGGGCCGAGATAGGAGAATTTTCAGTTTGCGGCTAGCCTCAGCTACTTAGTGGGGCTCTGTTTCAAAATAAAAAATATAAAAAGTAAAAATCAGGCTGGGGATGTAACTCAGAGGTAGAATGCCCCTGGGTTCAATCCCTAGTACACCAAAATGTAAATAAATATATAACTTAGAGTAGAGTTTAATATCTGAACTTGTCCCTGACAAGATGTTTTTCTTTTTAGTATCATGATCTTTCCATCTTTATTTTTAATTAATATTTTAAACTTTTAAATTAAATAAATTAAATACATTTTAAAATTTATTTACATGTGATACTAGGAACTTAACGTGGGGCATTTTACCCCCAAGTTATAACTCCAGCCCTATTTTATTTTGCATTTCAAGATAAGGTCTCACTAAGTTGCTGGCAAGCCTCACTATGTTTCTGAGGCTGCCCTCAAACTTGCAATCCTCTTTTCTCAGGCTCCCAAGTACTGGGATTACAGGCATGTGCTGCCATTCTTTGCTGTATATTTATTATTTTTTAATTAAAATGTTCATTAGTGATAAACTGAGTGACTATAAAGAGAGTATATTTTTAGTGGGAGCTAGATGTTTAGTTAGACATTTTTAGTTCTTTACACCTTAGTGCTACATCAATAAACCAGGATGCAGCAGAAATTTTTGTTACCATTTTGTAGTTTATGGGCCACACAAGTAAGTTGATCTTGATCAGTCGCTTTCAATGCCTTTTTCAAAGATACATAATATTTCCTTCACTATTTATCTGACTGTTTAATTCTTTCTCAAATTTTATTTTTATTTTACTTAATGTTTTTATCCTTAGGACAATGGAGTATAGGAAAAAGTACAGAGGGACCAAAATAAATCACTTTGATAACTGTGGCTTGCAAACACCTTTTTTTCCTCCCTCTGGTAACCTCCTCATCTTATACTCTGAGGTCATATATAAAACTGCCATCTTCTCCCCTGTTTATCTGTCAGCTATAGAAACTATTGCCTTTGCTAGGAGCTTTGAAGTTTATCTTCTATAGTTATTTCTCTAATTAGAAGGGATGTATATCACCACAAAAACCATAGAGGCAAACTAATGACAAAAAGTACTGAAAGGAATTTTTTAGTGGTATTAGAAAAGAAAATTTATTAGAAAAAAAATGCTTTATAACATTTCCTCATTGAGATTGAGTAGCTCCAGTCTCCAATGCCCGCACAGCAAGGCTCAATTGCACCTTTGATTCTAGTGGTAGCTTTGCAAAGAAAACGTACTGCCACAAAAGCAAGGACACTTCACTTACATCAAGGATTTTCTGTTTTCAGATCTTTAAGTTTTCTTTTCACTATTTCATAGGTAACCACCCCCCAAAGTGATTATGATTGATACTGAATTTTACAATGAAAGTTTTATATAGAACCTTAATATATAAAAGTTATACAATATAAAATATATATTGTTGCCGGGCAGGGTGGCGCACGCTTGTAATCCCAGCATTCCAGAAGCTGAGACAGGAGGATCATGGTTCACGGACAGCCTCAGCTACTTAGTGAGACCCTCTGCAACTCAGTGAGACCCGGTTTCAAAATAAAGAATAAAAAATAGTGCAGGGGTATAGCTTGGAAGTAAAATGCCCCTGGGTTCCATCCCCAGACCTGCAAAAATAAATAAATAAATAAATATATATATATATATATATATATATATGTGTGTGTGTGTGTGTGTGTGTGTGTGTGTGTATGTATATATATACATATATATACACATACATATATATAGTATATATGCACATATTTATATAAATATACATATATACAAATATGCATATGTATATATGTATATGTATATTTGTGTGTGTGTGTGTGTGTGTGTGTGTGTGTGTGTGTGTGTGTGTTGCTGAGGATGGGACCCAGGGGAATTCTACTTCTGAGTTACACCCTTGGCCTGATTTTATATTCTTTATTTTGAAATAGGATCTCAGTAAGTTGCAAAGTTTCTCACTAAGTAGCTGAGGCTAGTCACAAATCTGGATCCTCCCATCTCAGCCTCCAAAGAACTGGGATCACAAGTGTGTGCCATCATGCCTGGCTTACGAACAATAATTTAAGACACATTTATTTCCGACATTAAAATTTTCATTTTTTTTTTCTCATGAAGTCAATGAATACAAAATTCTAAAACTGCTTAAATTGTTTTTGTTCTCAAAAATAGCCCCGGTTGTATTTGCTAGCATCTGTAGAGCTGACCATTACTTGTTGAATAGAGTAAGCAACAAGCTGATGTCTCCAAGCTTTATTTACTCTTTAAGGGAGCATTAGGTGAAAAATTTAATAAAGGACTTGCTGGCTAATTTTAAAGGTAATGAAATGCTCATATGGGAATTTAAAATAAATATAAAAAGATTAGGGCAGAACTACAACTTTGCTAATCAGTACCATATTATAAGACCTTTAGATATATTTATGGAGATGGCACAGGCTACTTATTTGAGCAGTGCACATAAGCAAATTAACCTTATGGCTTATGGTAACACATCATTGGTCTCCAATGTATTACGACTTGACAGCACACCAAAGTGTCTTCTTTAATTACTACACTATAAATGTGAATATTACCAACAGATATTTTGGAATCCTTGAATCATTTTCATGGGGCACATGGCCTCCAGAAGCAGGTTTGGAAACCACTGGGTACAGTGTGCTACGTTCCACCCCTACCACTGCCCTGAGTTACTGTGACTAGGAAAAAGAAGAAAGACCAGGCTGGACAGACACATGAGATAGGAGAGCCAAATAAAGACAACTAAATTTATCATCTGTGAATATTCATAATGTATTTTTCTGACAATTTTCAAGAATATTACTGTTCACAAAAGAGAATTTGATCAGAATATTCTGGGGAAACATAGTGTAGATAAAATTAGGTACCAGGAGAACTTTGGATAATCTTGCCTCAACAGGTCAAAGGGCCTTCTGGAATATTTATAAATTGTAAATCTTTCATACTCTGAACATATGATTCTACTTGTAAAAAGAGAATGTTTTGGTAAAGCGGAGGCTGTTCTATACTCATGTAAGGGAATAACTAATCAGGAAGTTTCTTTATATTTTATATGGCTCACTATGTCTTGGCAATTTTGTGATTTTTTTTCTACATTGCAATATTTCTGCTAGCAGGTAAATAAAGTCATACTCTACCTCCAAAGAGCGAAAAATATACAAAATATACAATTCATTATTTTAATTCTCATTATATATATATATATATATATATATATATATATATATATTGTCCAGATTGACGTTATATTCACGTGTATATACATAGTCACAGGTAGGTAACATTTTTATTAATAAACTTTTCAACTTTCCTCCTCCCCTACCTTTCCTTCCTGGATCTGTTGATGATCTCCTCCATTATCTGGAGTTCCCCTGATATCCCAAATACTCCCTAGCTCAAGCATATTAGAGAAAACATATGTGCCTTCTCTTTCTGTGCTTGGCTGATCTCACATAACATAATGTTCTTCAGGTCTTTCCATCTTCTTACACATGATATAATTTTGTTCTTCTGTATTGCTGAGCAGAATTCCATTGTGTGTATTTCCCATAATTTTGTAATCCATTCACCTGTTGATGGGCAATTATGCTGATCCCATAGTTTGACTATTGTGAATTGTGGTGCTATGAACATGGGTATGCATATGTTACTGTAGTTATCTGATCTCAGCCCCTTTGGAAAGATACCCAGGAGTGGTAAAGCCAGATCATATAGTGGATCCATTCCCAGTTTTCTAAGAAATCTCTACACTAATCTCCATAAAACCTGAACTAGTTTGCACTCCCACTAACAGTGCAGAATATTTCCCCACATCCTTGCCAACATTTATTGTTATTTGACTTCTTCATGCTTGCCATTCTGATTCACTGTCGTTTTGACTTCCATCTCCCTGATTCCTAGTGATGGTGAAAAGTTTTTCATGTATTTATTGGCAATTTGTATCTCTTCTTTTGTGAACTTTCTATTGAGTTGCCCATTTCTTGATTAGGTTATTTGTTCTGCTAGTGTTGAATCTTTCAAGTTCTTTGTATATTCTGAATATGCGTATTCTATGAGAGGAATAGATGGCAAAGATCTTCTGCTATTCTATAGGCTTTCTCTTTAAATTCTTGATTTCCTTTGATGAGCAAAACATTTTAGACTGATAACATACCTCTTGTAAACGTTTGCTTTAATTTCTGAGTTTTGGAGATCTTGTTAAGAAAGTTACTACCGGTGTCTATATGTTGGAATATTGAACTTAGGTCCTCCTCTAATAGCTTCACAGTCTGGTATGATTTCCAGGTTTTTTATCCTGGAAATCTTGAGTTGATTCCTGTGCACGATGAGAGGTAAAGATTTAGTTCCATCTTTCTACAAATGGATAGCCAGGGTGAGAGGTAAGAATTTAGTTCCATTTTTTTTTTTTTTTTTTTGCAAATGGTTACCCAGTTATTCTAGCACTATTTGTTGAAAAAGCTGTCTTTTCTCCAGCATATGTATTTGGTCCCTTTGTCAAATATCAATTGATTATAAGTGTGTGGGTTTGTTTCTGTATCTTCTATTTTGTTTCATTGGTCTGTGTGCCTTTCTGCCAATACTATACTGTTTAAATTATTATGATTCTATAGTCTAATTTGAAGTCAGGAATTGTGATGCTTCTTGTATGGTTCTTATTGCTGGGAATTGCTTTGAATGTTCTGGATCTTTTGTTCTTCAATATGAAATTCATCATTAATTTTTCTAGGTCTACAAAGAATATCATGGATATTTTGATAGTGGGTTGCACTGATTCTATAGATAACTTTTGGCAAAATGATCATTTTGATGATATTTATTTTGCCTATCCATGGGTAAGGGAGATCTTTCCACCTTCCAAGATCTTCAATTTCTTTTTTTAGTTTTTTTATAATTTTCAATGTAGAGGTCTTTTATATCCTTAGTTAGATTTATTCCTAGGGTTTCTACTGGTTTTGAGGTTATTGTAAATGAAATTGTTTTCTGTATTTCTTTATTTTTGGATTCATGATTGGCATATAGAAAAGCTACTGATTTCTTTAGATTGATTTTTTTTTATCCTGCTATTTTGCTGAATTGGTTAATTAGCTCCAGTAGTCTTCTTGTTTAATTTTTTTTGTCCCTTAGATTTTGGATCATGGTATCTACAAAGATAATTTTAATTCTGGATTCCTTTTTTCTTTCTTTGTCTTGTTCTATTGCTTTGGCAGGAGCATCGAGAACTATATTAGAAAGGACTGGTGGTAGTGGGCATCTTGTCTTGTTCCTGATTTTAGAGGAAATTAATTTAGTTTTTTTTTCCATTTAATATGATGTTGGCTTTGGGTTTACTGTATATTGCCTTAATGATGTTGAGAAACATTCCTTCTGTTCCATTTTTCTGCAGTATTTTTAACATTAATGAGTGTTGGATATTGTCAAATGCTTTTCAGCATCTATTGATGTGATTTGTGATTTTTATTCTCTATTCTATTTATGTGGTGAATAACTTACATTGATTTCCTTTTTTTTTTTTTTTGAAGACTTAAAGAAGTTTATTAGAAAGATAGAAATACAGAAAATAGAAATACAGTTCCATACCAGACTGGCATGGAGAGGTGACTTGAAATGAATACACCTTTGCATTGATTTTCTTTTCTTTTCTTTCTTTTTTTTTTTCCGCAGTACCAAAAATGGAACCCAGGGGAATTGTACCTCTGTGCTTCTTTTATTTTTGAAACAGGGTTTCACTGAGTTGTAAAGTGCCGCTCTAAGTAACTGAGGCTGTCTGTGAACCTCAATCTGTTCTCTGCTTCCAGAATGCTAGGATTATAAGCAAGCACCACCACATCCTGCTTTGCATTTGAACTAGCTTTGCATTCCTAAGATAACACCAACTTGGTGGTGGTGTACACTTTTCTTGATATGGTTTTGATTGTGTATGGCTAGTATTTTGTTTAGAATTATTGCATCTATGTTCATCAAAGATATTAGTCTGTATTTTTTTTCTTTGGGTATTTTTATTTGGTTTTGGTATAAATGTGATACTGGCCTCATAGATGAAGTTTACAAAAATTCCATCTCTAAAGATTTCCCAGAACAATTTGTGGAGTATTGGGATTAGTTCTTCCCTAAAAGTTTTGTAGAAGTCAATTGGAAACCTATCTGGACCTGGGCTTTTCTTTGACAGCAGAATATTTATTTCTATTTTTATTTCTTTGCTTGCTATTGTTAGGTTTAGATTTTCTATGTCCTCTTAGTTCAATTTATGTGGTTAGATGTACTTAGAAATTTGTTGATTTCTTCCATGTTTTTCAATCTATTGAAATATAAATTTTCAGAATAGTTTCTGATGATACTCTGAACTTTCTCACTGCCTGTGATGTATCCTTTTTCATTTCTGATTTTAATAATTTGTGTTGATTATTTTTTTGTTTAAATTAGCTAAGGTTTTGTCAATCTTATTAATATTTTCAAAGAAACCTATGTTTGTTTTGTTAATTATTTTTATAGTTTTTTAAATTTTCTACTTCATTTATTTTTGTTCTGATTTTAAGTATGTTATGCCTTCTCCTGGCTTTGAAATTAGACTGTTGCTCTTTACCTAGGTCCTTAATATTTGTCATTAGGTTATTTGGTGAGACTTTTTTTCTTCTTTTGTGGTCACTCAATGCTATAAAATTTTCTGTTAAAAACTGCCTTCAGTGTGTCCCATATATTTTGGTACATTTGTCTCTATTTTTGTTTAATTCCATAATATTTGTATTTCTTTTCTTATTTTCAGTCTGATCCACTCCTCATTGAAGAGTGTATCATTCAATCTCCATGATGTATTTATATCATTTCATTTGGTCTATCTGTTGTTGATTTATACTTTCATCCTGTTGTGATCAGAAAAGATGCAGAGAATTATATTACATCTTTTGAATTTGCTAATGTAATATAATTTGGAGAAAATTTCTTGGGCAACCGTGAAGAATGTGTATCAGCTGTTGCTGATTTAAATATTCTGTATATGTCTATTAGATCCAATTGGTTTATAGTTTTCTTTTTGAAATGTCTTTACTTAACTTTTGCCTTGAAGATCAATCTAGTGTTGTGATTGGTGTGTTGAAATCTCCCAATAGTATTGCATTTAGGTTTATTTGAGACCTTATGTTCTGAAGAGTTTGTTGTACAAATGTGGGTACATCCATATTTTGGGTGTAAATATTTACTATGGTTATTTTTCTTGTTGCTTTTTCTTTTATTAATAAGAAATGCTTTGTTTTTTCTCTTCTGATGTGTTTTAACTTAAAGTCCTGCATATTAACTATCCCCATTACTACACCTGCTCATTTTTGTTCACCATTGATATGGTATATTTTCCATTTTTTTGAACTTTTAGACTATGAATATCTTTGGCTGTAAGGTGAGTTTCTTGCAAGTAGCATATATTTGGATTATTTTTTTAACCCACACTGCCAGTTTATGTCTTTTAATTGATAAATTAAGTACTTTTCCATTCAATGTTATTATTAAGATATGATTTTTATTTTCTGTCATTTTGTGTTCTATATTCATTTTGATGTCGTGTTATTTCCTCTTTTTGTTTTTACACTTCCATGATTTCTTGTAATTCTTTGTCTGTGTAGACTTATACTTGCCGTAAAACTAAGAATAAATGCATTTTTTATTTTTAAGAAAAGCTTTTAAAAATTCTTTTCTGATTCACTTTAAGTTTTTCTTTTTTAATTTTTTATTGGTGCATTGTAGTCATACATCTTAATATCCTGCAAGATGGTAGGGGCATATTTGTACCTATCACTCATTAGCCCTTCCCCAAATCCCACCCAATTCCCTCCTCCCTTCCTCCTTCCCATGTTTGGCTTAGTGATTGACTTTCAAATGTGTGTGAATATCCATCATGCACATTTAGGAAATTTCTCTCTTTTATTCTTTCAGTTCCCTTAGTTAGTTTGCCTTATTAGCTTATCTCTGGTTTCTCTTTCTTCATCTAGAGTTCTTCCTATGGCATTATTCTCCCTAGTATAAATTCTGTTTAAAAATTCTTAGGGTACTCTGATTCAGTGAGATTAGGACACTATCCTAATATCTGCAAATTCCCACATATGGAAAATGAAATTGTAACTATCATGTTGCTGTAGATTAAACTGATTTATATTTCTGACAAGCTTAAATTCTGTATTCCCATGTAAATTACAAGGTTCAAGAGAGAATCCACATGGGAGCAATGTAGCCCATTTTATAAAAAACCAATCATCCTCTCCATCACATTATGGCTACCAGATATCCAAGTGTGTGCACAAATACACTAAAAATGGACACTAAAATCAGCCTTCTTGTAGTTATAGTCCCAAGATGTCTCTCTGCCATGCACCACTTTAGACTGTAGACATTGAGGCAGTGTATAGTATAATACTTTGCCATAGGTGTGTTAAAACAATCCTTAGGAATTCTCATTCCATTTCATCATGTCACGCTGCTTGGAATATAAACAAAGATTTATTTAGAAGCAAATTCACGTTTAAATGATGTTTTTTTTTTTTGGTAAAAGAAGCTGCTACTGCAAATATAATTAGAAATCTTGTTCAGGTTGTTATTAAAAATGTAGCAGGAATGTTTCCCAATAGATTGTTGTAAAATTTATTTCAGAGACAAAATAGTACAAGAGAGATTTTATAACAGGAAATACATCTCATCCCAAGTAGAAGACATACTGGGATCATTCATGTCTTCTAGACAGTAGTGAGTAGACTACAACTCCATAATAGATCATTTATTTATTCAGTTCTAGTGGTATTTTTATGATTTACTTTGCAAACACCAATTTTATCATGGTCCAGAAGCAAAAAAAAAAAAAAAAAAAATGAAAAAGGAGTGAGAGAATATAAATGAGAATAAATAAAGCCCATGATCATTGAGTTTGTAGGCATTGATAAAGGAACCTAATATTTATAAAATAATCCTGAGTTTTTATTTTGAAAATACAGAAAATAAGAGTAGGAATGCTTTTATTTTTAAATTGGCACAAAGGTATGGAAACATATCTAGATGAGAAAAAGTATAATTCTTTATTTAATTTAAAAATATAATTCTCTATTTAAATATATTCTCTATTTTATTTATATTATGACTTCTAAAAGCCAAAATATCATGCCATACATGGGATGCTGACTTGCAGTATTTTTAGTACTAAGAAAACTAAATAAGTATAAAACATATTTATGATTTCAAGTTTATACATATATATATATATATATATATATATATATATATATATATAACAAAATTCTAAATATTGTATGACATAGAAGTATCTTATAAGGAAGCTAATAAAAGAAATTAAGAGTTCAGAGATGCAGGGGCTAACAGAAGCCTCTCTGATCATTGGATTATAGGCTTGTGCTTCAATCCCTGCTTCATGAAAATGGTAATGGTTATATCTAGTTGCTTTATATTAATGGAAAATATAACTTGGAAACAAATAAGACAAAGTAAAGTTTGGTTAAATAGCCTAGTATCACATAACTTGCTTTTTATAATAGCAATGATAAAATAATTATATATATAGTTTAGCTCTCTATATAGATAAATATATAGTAAACTGTATTAAAAACCAAAATGAATTATACTTGATCAGTTTAACCCAAAGTGATTATAAGCAAAAGTAATTGTTCTAATATATTGTTAATTAGACATATAATTTTTAAAAGAAGTTTTCAAATATTAAATCCATTTAAATAATTACTGGTGATAGATAGATTTAATATTTTAACATTATTAGCTATTATGTTAAGAAATACTTTATATTGACAATTTTACTGCCATAATTAATTTTACAAAAAGTTTTACAAAGATAGTTTTACCTTTATTTAATTTTAACTTTTACTTTTTAAATATTTTTTCTAGTTAGTATTCTATATTTAAAACAGAAATTACACTCTATTTCATATTTAGAAATTCAGTTTAAGAAGGAAAAGAGAAAATGATCAATGGATAAGGTGAATTCATGAATCTCTGATTATTTTTTCTATTCAGCATCAATTATTCTATTTGATCATTTTATATATTGCTTTTGAGGACACATACAAGGTAGAGGTGATTGAACTGCAAACTGCACAGAGACACCTCCTGACCACCTCAAATACAGTGCAGAAATCATCCCTGTGGGTATTTTCATATATTTTGGCATTCAGAAATGCAAAAAAAAATACTGGGTATCCATTTATTTAATTTTATTACATGAATTATTATCTCTAGCTTGCCAATACCAATTAATAATTACTACTACTACTACTACTACTACTACTAATAATAATAATAATAATAAAATCAGGTACAGCCAATAACAGCAACCAATCTGCATTTTTCAACAAAAAAAATTTAAAGGAAGAAAGTGTTTTCATAAGTAATGAAAGTACTGAAAAGGTAAACATGTTTTGGTAAAAAATTGAAGAACCCCAGATACCTCTGTAGCTAGAGAATTAGCCCTCAAATTTGTAGGCATATTAAAATACCATCCATAGATTGTGTCACAAAAATTCTGGCATAATTATTCTCCATGTGGTCTAGGCATTGAAATTTTAAATTGAGACTACAGTGAATATTATCAGCAATGGGAGAGGCAAAATAGGGAGAAGTAGTTTTCCATGTCTCAGAAACCACTAATTTCAATTTCAAAGAGATTAAAATGAGAAAAAAATCTAAGAATAATTACAACTTGACAGCAATGGAACATTAAATGTATTAGTCAGTTTGTAGAATAGCTTAGTTAGTTATGGAAGGAAAGATAAAGAAATAATGGTCAAGTTTTTAAAAGTCTCATTTGAGAAAACAGTAGATATTTATTTAAAAAGGAGAGAGAATAGCTTTCTAAAGTTTTAGTTCATAGAAACTTGAGCCTCTTAATAGCAAGCAATGTATCAGTTTCTAAAAAACATTTCATTTTAATGTGATTATAAATTAAATGTATATCTTATAGGAATAAAATGTTAATACTAAAGTATTGAAAAAATAGTAAAACCACTAAATCAAACATGAAATTCATAAACTACAGCAATTTGACATCTCCAGGCTATATATCTTATTTTCAAGAAATATATACTAAACTTATGATTCAAAAATGTAATCTTAAACCGAGTTTGGTAGAACATGACTGTAATCTAAGAATTTGTGAGGCTAAGAAAGGATATTTGAGGTTTGAGGTCACCCTCATAAACGTAGCAAGGCCCTTAGCAAATTACTGAGAACTTTCTTCTTTAAAAATAAAAAAATAAGGACTTCTGGGAAGATGGCGATGGAGGAAAGTGGCACTTACAAGTCCCGCTAACAATCCAACTCTACTACCACAAAACCAGCGCCTTTCAGAGCCAGAAAACACCACCAGCAAAGAAATAAAAACGGTAAATACAAGGGACAGAGAAAAAGGGCTGGAAAAACAAGACACCCGAAAAAAACCAGCCCGAAGTGCCACGCCCGCGTGGCACAGAGTGGCCGGAGCAGCTGGAGCGGCCAGAGCTGCAGCGCGGATAGGGGGAGCCGCAGAGTGGGGCAGCCTGAGCAGCTGGAGCAGCCAGAGCCGCGTCGCAGAATGGCTGGAGTGGCTGGAGTAGCCAGACCCGCGGTGCAGAGCAGGCGGAGCCACAATTCAGAGCAGCCGAGCAGAGCAGACGGAGCAGCCAGAGCCGCAGTGCGGATTGGCTGGAGCAGTGGCGCAGAGTGGCCGGAGCCACGGAGCGGAGCGGCTGGAGCAGCCGGAGCAGAGCGGCCAGAACAGCTGAGCGCAATGGCCAGAGCAGCCGAGCAGAGCAGCCAGAGCAGCCGGAGCGGAGAGGCCAGAACAGCAGGAGCAGCCAGAGCCGCGTCGCGGAACGGCCGGAGCGGCCAGAGTGGCCAGACCCGCGGTGCAGAGCGGCTGGAGAAGCCGGAGCGGCCAGAGCCGTGGTGCGGAGCAGCCAGAGCCGCAGCACAGAGTGGCCAGAACGGTGTGGCCTACATCTCCCCTAGCAGCACCAGGCTCCAGAGAGGAGGGAGACTCAAAACAGAGCTCAAATCCAGAGAGGAGGTACTCTGGCCTCGCGGCCTAGGATGCAGAAGCAGCATCTTACTCCTGGCGGCAGCGGCGAGTTCACCTGATGGCTCTAGACCAACCCACTAAACGAGCCACCAGGTGCCTGAGAGGAGGGGTGGACAGAGAGCTGAGGTGAGCAGGTGCTGAACAGCCGGGCGGCAGTCAGCAGTTTTGTTAGTGCAGGGAATATCTAAAGCTCCCAAGGGCCGGGCACAGCACAACTGGCAAGGACTCAGAGCGGAGTTCAAAACCAGAGAAGAAATACGCTGCATCACGGCCGAGGGCATGGCAGTGGTGCCATATTGCCAGTGGCGGCAGCAGTGAATCCACCGAGTTCACTACAGCTCCATCAGTGCACTCAACAACCATGAGTCAAATTGCGGCCCCTAGGGGAGAAATCCCAGTACTGCACTCCCACGGACTTGCGCAGATAGTCTTCCTGGGTCGGAGATTTTAGCAGTGCAGCCCAGTGGGGGAGTGGCAGTGGCAGAGATATCATACCATAGTCACAACTCCCCACTGGAGAACGTCCAACTTGGCACCCCCTACGGTCTAAGCAGCCTTGATTGACTCCCTGGGTCTGAGACTTTGCGATACAACCCAGTAAAGGAGTAGTGGGGACTGAGATACCACAGACTCGAGATCCAGAGCATCTTAAGTGAACTCATAGTGACTCAGGGAAGAACACAGAGAAGGCACAAACTTCCAAAATCATGGGAAAGAGAAATAACAATGGAGCCGTGAATGTCAACAACCCCACAACATCAGAATCTGATAACACAGAAATCCAAAGACCTCTAGAAGATCAAATTAGGAAAATAACTTTCGAAATAATAGAGGACTTTCGAAAAGAATTTAGAGAGAGTCAAAAAGAGATAAAGGATGCAATTAATGAAGTAAAGGCCTCAATTCAAAGTATAAACAACAGATTAGACCACATGGAGAATAGAATCTCGCTTCTTGAAGATGATCATTCTAAAAATGAACGCATAGTTTCTAATTTAGAAAAAAAAAAAAAAAAAAAACCCGACAGCAGGAATCTGACATTGAAGAAATATGGGCCCATTTCAAGAGAGCTAACCTAAGAATAATTGGAATAGAGGAGGGAAAAGAAGATGAAACCAAAGGGATCAACAATCTCTTCAAGGAAGTAATAGCAAAATTTTCCAAACATAGAGCAAGAGGTCGATACACAGGTCCAGGAAACGTATAGAACTCCCTTTAGACAGGATCAGAGAAGAGGATTCCCCATGCCACATAATTGTCAAAATGACTAATGTGGAAGCCAAGGAGAGAATCTTAAAGGCAACAAAAACAAAAGGCCACGTGACATACAGAGGCAAACCAATTAGAATCACTCCAGACTTCCCAAACCAAGTTATGAAAGCCAGAAGGGCTTGGAGTAACATATTCCAAACTCTGAAAGAAAACAACTTCCAGCCAAAAATTTCCTACCCAGCAAAACTATCCATCAAATTAGATGGGGAAATAAGAAGCTTCCATGACAAACAGAAACTGAAGGAATTTATGTCTTCAAAACCAGCAGTAGAGAAAATACTCAAGGAGATTAACTGCAAAGAGGAAATGGGTAATACACGCCAGAACCAAAGAAACAAGAATTCCCATCCAGCAGACAACTAAGCAAAGAAGAATAAACAGTATCTCAAACAGAAATAAGATCTTAACATGTTGGGAATTAAAAATTATCTCTCTATAATCACACTGAATGTAAACGGCCTCAACTCCCCAATAAAAAGACAAAGTGGCAAAATGGATTAAAAGCCAGAATCCATCCATCTGCTGCTTACAAGAAACACACCTTACAAGTAAAAATAGGAACAAACTCAAGGTAAAGGGCTGGAGCAAGGTAATCCATGCTACTGGTACTCGAAGACAAGCAGGAGTAGCAACTATGATATCAGACAACTTAGACTTCAAACCCAAACTTATTAGAAGAGACAAAGAAGGTCACATTTTACTGGTAAAAGGAATAGTCCAGCAAGAGGAAATAACAATAATCAACATCTATGCCCCAAACATAGGGACAGCTACTTTCATAAATCAAACTCTTTGCGACATGAAGTCACACATAAATCCCAACACAATAGTACTGGGAGACTTCAACACACCTCTCACAATACTAGACTGATCTTCCAGACAAAGGGTCAGTAAAGATGTCTCAGAACTAAAGAACACCATTAACCAAATCGACCTGTTGGACACATATAGAATATTTCACCCAACTACAGCAGAGTTTACATTTTTCTCAGCTGCTCATGGAACCTTCTCCAAAATAGATCACATCCTGGGACACAAAATGAGCACTAGCATATTTAAAAAATGTTACATACTTCCCTGTGTCATTTCAGACCATAATGGAATGAAACTAGAAATCAACTATAAGAAGACCCAGAGAAACAACATAAACATGTGGAGACTGAACACCACACTTCTGAATGAAGAATGGGTCATAGAAGATGTAAGAGGTGAAATCAAGAAATTTCTAGAAACAAATGAAAATAAAGAAACAACAAATCAAAACCTCTGGGACACTTTGAAGGCAGTATTAAGAGGAAAATTTATAGCACTGAGTGCTCACATAAGAAAAACAGAAAATCTTCAAATAAATAGCCTTATGACACACCTCAAAGCCCTTGAAAAGCAGGAACAATTGAACCCCAAAGCCAGCAGAAGACGGGAAATAATTAAAATTAGAGCAGAAATTAACGAAATAGAGAATAAAAAAAAAATACAGAAAGTCAACAAAACCAAAAGCTGGTTTCTTGAAAAAATTAACAAGATTGATAAAACACTAGCCAACCTAACTTAAAAAAAAAGAGAGAATCAACCCAAATTATGAAGATAAGGGATGAAAAAGGAGATATTACTACTGACAGCGTAGGAATCCAGAGGATTATCAGAAACTTCTTTGAAAAACTATACTCCAACAAAATGGAAAATCTGGAGGAAATCGACAACTTCCTAGATAAATACAACCTTCCTAAACTGAGTCAAGAAGATATAGAACACTTAAACCAACCAATAATAATCAAAGAGATTGAAACAGCAATAAAGAGCTTACCATCAAAGAAAAGCCCAGGACCAGATGGTTTCCCAAGTGAATTCTATAAAACCTTTATAGAAGAACTAATCCTAATACTACTCAAACTATTTCGTGAAATAGAAAAAACCGGGACTGTCCCAAGTACATTCTATGAAGCCAACATCACACTAATACCCAAACTGAATAAAGACAGTTCAAGGAAGGAAAACTACAGGCCTATATCTCTGATGAACTTGGATGCAAAACTATTAAACAAAATACTAGCAACATGCATTCAAAACCACATCAAGAAAATCATTCACCATGACCAGGTAGGGTTCAATCCAGGGATGCAAGGCTGGTTCAATATACGAAAATCAATCCATGTAATTCATCATATAAACAGAATCAAAGACAAAAACACATGATCATCTCAATAGATGCTGAAAAGGCATTTGATAAAATTTAACATCCATTTATGATAAAAACACTGCAGAGAATTGGAATAGAAGGAACATAGCTCAACATTATTAAGGCAATCTACAATAAGCCCACTGCCAACATCATATTAAATGGGGAAAAACTTCAAGAATTCCCCCTAAAAACTGGAACGAGACAAGGATGTCCACTATCACCACTTCTCTTCAATATAGTACTAGAGACTCTAGCCAGAGCAATAAGGCAAGAAAAGGAAATCAAAGGAGTACAAATAGGAAAAGAAAAAATTAAGGTTTCACTATTTGCAGATGACATGATACTATATTTAGAAAACCCAACAAACTCAACCAAAAGGCTTAGAGAACTGATCAACAAATTCAGCAAGGTATCTGGATACAAAATCAATCTTAAAAAATCAGAAGCTCTCCTGTACACCAACCATAAATCCACTGAAAAAGAAATTCAGAAAACACTTCCACTCAGGATCTCCCACAAAAAAAATAAAATACCTAGGAATAAACGTGACCAAGGAGGTAAAAGATCTCTACAAAGAAAATTATAAAACACTGAAAAAAGAAATCGAAGAAGATCTTAGAAGATGGAAAGACCTTCCATGTTCAGGGATTGGCAGAATAAATATCATTAAAATGGCCATCCTCCCAAAACTGATCTATAGATTTAATGCAATGCCCATTAAACTACCAAGATCATTCCTCACAGACATAGAAAAATCAGTCCTTAAATTTATCTGGAATAACAAAAAGCCCAGAATAGCCAAGGTAGTTCTCAGCAACAAAAACCACGCAGCAGGAATCACAATACCTGACTTTAAACTATACTACAAAGCCATTGTAATAAAAACAGCATGGTACTGGCAAAAGAACAGATATATAGACCAATGGAGCAGAATAGAAGACCCAGAAACAAGTCCACACACTTTCAGCCAATTGATTTTTGACAAAGGGGCCAAAAACATACACTGGAAAAAAGATAGCCTCTTGAACAAATGGTGTTGGCAAAACTGGTTAACCATATGCAGAAAATTGGATGTGAATCCCACTTTTTCACCCTGTACAAAAGTCAACTCACGATGGATCAAAGACTTGGAAATTAAACCAGAGATCTTGAAGCTCCTTGAAGAGGGCATAGGTCCAACACTACAACACATAGGCACAGACAAACATTTCCTCAACAAGACCCCAAAGGCACAACAAATTAAAAGGAGAATCAATACATGGGATTGCATGAAACTGAAGAGCTTCTGTTCAGCAAAGGAAACTATCAAGAATCTCAATCGAGAGCCAACAGAATGGGAGATTTTTGCCACCTACACCACTGATAGAGGACTAATATCTAGAATATACAGAGAACTCAAGAAACTCAACACTAAGAAAACAAAGCATCCAATAACAAAATGGGCAAATGAACTAAATAGACACTTCACAAAAGAAGAAATTCAAATGGCCAATAAATGCATGAAAAAATGCTCAACACCACTGGCAATCAGAGAGATGCAAATCAAAACTACCGTGAGATTTCACCTAAGTCCAACTAGAATGGCCATCATTCAAAACACAAACAACAACAGATGCTGGCGAGGATGTGGAGAAGTGGGAACTCTAAGACATTGTTGGTGGGATTGCAAATTAGTGCAACCACTTTGGAAAACAGTATGGAGAATCCTCAGAAGAATGGGAACAAATCTATCATTTGATCCAGCAATACCACTGTTGGGTATCTACCCAAAAGAAAAGAAACCAAACTACCAAACTAATGCATGTGTATCTATGTTCATAGCTGCACAATTCACCGTAGCCAAACTATGGAACCAGCCAAGATGTCCATCAACAGATGAATGGATTACAAAACTGTGGGATATGTACACAATGGAATTTTACTCAGCCATCAAAAAAAAACTCAATTACATCCTTTTCAGGGAAATGGATGGAACTGGAGGACATTATGCTAAGTGAGATTAGTCAGGCACAAAAAATAAGAAATCGGATGCTTTCCCTAATATGTGAGAGTTAGGGAGAAAAGAGGAGCAAACAAGACAATCTAAAGAAGGAGAAATGAGGGGGGAAGAGGAAAATCTCTAAAGCTCACAATGTACTTAAACATATCGAAGTCAATCACTAAGCCAAGCAAGGGAGGGAGGGATGGGGAGGGAATGGGGTGGGATTTGAGTAGGCGTTAAATCAGCGATGAGTACATGTTTGTACACACAAGTTTTTTTTACCCCAATAAGTTGTATGAATATAATGCACCATTTAAAAAAAATTAAAAAATAAAATAAAAAAATAAAATAGGACTGGGAGAATAACTCATAAGTAGGATTCTATGGTTTCATTTTCCAGTACCTACACACCTCTCAATCATACACACTATAATCTTACACAGGGATCACATAATTTTACATGTTATTTATTTTATAATGTTAATTTTTAACTCCAAAACTTATATAGAAGTTCCTAAAGATTACAATTATGGCTTTTGAAAATGCTCGAGAGTTTGGCATAATGAATAGAAAATTGAAAAATATGTTTTACAAAACATGCATTTATTTAAAATATTTTATAAATGTGAAAGCTCATTTCTCCAGAAAATGAGCCATTTAATAATGTTGATAAATGTTGTTGTTATATGAAAGAAGATAATAATATACCTACTTATTATATAACATAAAACACAGTGCTGATGAATAAAAATTAAATATTAGATAAGGAGATTGCCTTTATAACATAAAGAAGAAGAAATCAAGAAAAAGATTTATAAGTTATCAAAACTAAAAAGATATATTGAAATGATTATTTTTAAATATTTCATTGCAAAATATGACATTAGATTTATGAAAATATTGTAAATAATATAAGAATATTAAAAAAATAAAGTGTAAAATTCTGTTAGAAATTCAATTAAGATTTTGACAAGATAACACACCTCAATTAAACTTAAAGTCATGCCAAGAATATAAAGATAAAATTCCCAGAAACTATAAAAAATCAAGAGACAGATGGAGACAGCGAGAGGAGCACCGTACTTAACTCACCACAGCTCTACTTTTCTTCATTGGCTGAAAATTAGTTATCACATTGGATCCATTCACATACATCTATATTATTTCTTCATATCAGAATGTAAAATCTCTTTTGTCATGTAAAATAACATATTCAGGGGCACCCTTAGGCGATCCCCTCCTACCTGGAAGGCCCCGGAGGTCCGGGCTACATGGCCCCAACCCTGGGCAGGTGGGCGGGCATGAGCGGGCTCCCTTAGGCCACCTCCCCACCCAGAAGGCCCCAGAGGTCCGGGCCACATGGCCCTGATCCTGGACGTGTGGGCAGGTGCAGGTGGGGCACCCTTAGGAGACCCCCATACCACCTGGAAAGAAAAAAAATTTACATCGCTACCGAGTGCCTGATCCCACATCCTCTCCAAACCACACATACTCTCTTTTCTTATTAAAAAAAAAAAAAGGGAAACAAGAAAAGAAAAATATTCAAGAGGGGTTAAGATGGCCCCGGTGGCAGCTAGAATATTGGAGATGCAGACCAAACATATCCATCTGAACTGAAACTTTTGGAAAAATTCCCCGCAAAGGAGGACTGCTGCTTCTCTACATTGTTAAGAATCCTGGACATCACCTGTAAGGAGAGATTCTAGTGGAGACCTAGGAGGAAGGCAGTGGCAGCAGCAGTGTCCGAGATGGCGGTGGAGACTTTGATTTGGGAGAGGCAGACATCTGATCCAACCCATCCTGATGCTCTGAAGAAATTACCCCAAAGGTCGAATGCTACTGTAGTGCATGCTTAGGAACACTGAACATTATGCGGTATGGGAAAAGAGCTTGGGAAAGATTTGAAATGGTGGAGGCAGTTGCATTGGCAGTGGCAAGTACTCAGGGGAGACAGAGATCTGACATAATACACCTGGAACTTTTGGAGAAATTACCTCAGAGGCAGAATACTACCACCACACACCCTTGGAAATGTGAGACAACCTGCTGGGTGAAGAGGGTGCTCGGATTGGAGCCTGCCAAGGGGTGAGGCTGGTGCTGGAGGCCAGCAAGTCTGGGATCGAAGCCTGCTGTGAGGCAAGGCCTCCACTCAGGCTTCCAAGGCTGGGATCAGAGCCTGCCATGAGGCAAGGATTCCGAGGCTGGGATTGGGGCCTGCTGAGGGGTTAGGCCAGTACCGGACCAACGAGGCCAGGATCGGAGCCTGCTGTGAGGCAAGGCTGGTGCTGGAGCCTCCGAGGCCAGAATTGGAGCCTGCCAAGGGGTTAGGCTGGTGCAGGGGTCAGCGAGACCGGATCGGAGCCATCCTTGAGGCAGGGCCAGTGTTGGGACCTCCGAGGTCAGGATCAGAGCCAGCTGATGTGTTAGGCCAGTGCCAGAACCAGCAAGGCCGGGATTGGAGCCTGCCATGAGGCAAGGCTAGTGCTGAGGCCTCCAAGGCCAGGATCGGAGCCTGCCGAGGAGTTAGCCCAATTCCAGGGCCATCAAGGCTGGGATTGAAGCCTGCCAAGGAGTTAGGCTGGTGCTGGGGCCAGCAAGGCCGGGATCGGAGCCTGCTGAGAGGTGAGGTCAGTGCCGGGGCCAACAAGGTCGGGATCGGAGCCTGCCATGAAGCAAGGCTGCTGCTGAGGCCTCCGAGGCAGGGAGGCAAGGACAGAGCTGGGACTTGCGAGGCTAGGCCAGTGCTGGGGCCTCTGAGGCTGGAAGAGGAGCCAGCTGAGAGGTTAGTTCAGTGCGGGGGGCCAGCGAGGCTAGGATCGGGGCCTCCCATAAAGCAAGGCTGGTGCTGGAGCCAGCAAGGTCAGGATCAGAGTCCTCTGGGTGACCAGGCCACTACTGATGCTGTCAAGAGTGGGATGGGAACTTGCAATGTAGCATGCACAGAGAAATAGCACAGAAAATAAAAACCAGATGCTTTCCCTAATTAGCAAGAACTAGGAGGAAAGCGGTAACAGGAGGAGGTTGAGTAGTAAAAAGGGCCCTATTGAGAAATAATTAAGGTGACCAATCAGAAGGAAGGGGATGGGGGAAGATGGAATCTCTTTAATACTCATGAGGTATGTAAACAATTATATCAAAGATAATCGCTAATTAAGCATGGGATCTAGGGACAGGGAGGGAATGAGATGGAGATTGGATGAGGGCTTATTGGATGATATGTGCTTCTTTTATTTATTTATTTATTTTTTAATTGGTGCATTGTAGTCATATATCAATCACATTGGAGTACATGATATGTGCTTCTATATCCTCTCAAGTGTTGTATTCCAAAGTGATGTATGATTACAAAAAAAATTAACAAAAAAAAAATTTTAGGGGAGGGAGTTAAAAAATTATATACAAAAAATAAAATAAATAAAATAACATATTCACAGCTTTCTGAGATTATGACAGTGATATATTTGATAAAACTGATATCACTTGATATCTTTATGCACAACAGTACTTAAGGAAATTTCTTCTACTTTAGAAAGTAAGGAACCAAACAGACCTGAATAATATGCCATTTTACTGTATACTTTCTATAGCACTCAGTAGGAAACAAATTAAGATATTTAAATATAATTATTATAATTTTGCCAGTGCAGTATTTTGTATCATTTTCTCTATGATTATTCTTATCTTTAAATTACCCTTTGTATGTCAATCTAATATTTAATATTTTGATGAAAATAAAAGTATCCCTGGTACCTAAATATAGTATTTCACTGTTTTCTTTCTTGGGCATAATAATCTGATCCTAATCTGATGCTCTTTATATTGGTAGGCTTTTTCTTTGAAAGGTTTTAGTTATTTTTTTAATTGGTGCACTGTAGTCATACATCTTAATGGAGTACAAGACGATAGAGGCAGAGACATACATGCACATTATCTCTCACTTAGCCCTTCCTCAATTCCCACCCCATTCTTTCTCCCTTCTCTCCTCTTCTTGTTTGGCTTAGGGATTGACCTTGACATGTTTGTAAATGTACATCATGTACATTAGGAAATTTTCCTCTTCTTTCCTCCCATCACCCCCAGGAAGGTTGCCTTATATGCTTATCTATGGTTTCTCCTTCTTCATCTAGTTTCTTCGATGACTCTTTTCTCTCTAGCTTTTACATACTAGGAAGAACATCCAATTTCTTATTTTTTCTTTTTTTTTTTGGTGGTACTGGGGTGGAACCCAGAGGCTTTCTACCTCCGGGCTATACTCCCAGACCTATTTTCTATTTTATTTGGAAACAGGGTCTCACTAAGTTGCTGAGAGCCTCACTAAGTAGCTGAGGCTGGCTTTGAACCTGTGCGATCCTCCTGTCTCAGCCTCCCAAGCGCGGGGATTACAAGCGTGTGCCACCATGCCCGGCTAAATTTCTTATTTTTTGTGACTGACTAATCTCACAGTTCCATCCATTTCCCTGCATATCACATAATTTTGTACTTCCTTATGGCTCAGTAAAATTTCATTGTTGACCTATCCCATAGTTTTGTAATCCATTCATCAGGTGATGGACATCTTGGATGGTTCCATAGTTTGGCAATTGTGAATTGTGCAGTTACGAACATGGATATACAAGCATTAGTTTGGTAGTTTGGTTTTCTTTCCTTTGGGTAGATGGCCAATTTGTTGATCAGTTCTATATTTCTTTTGGTTGAGTTTGTTGGGATTTCTAAGTATAGTATCATGTCATCCACTAATAGTGAAGGTTTGAGGTATTTTTTTTTTCTATTTGTACTTCTTTGATTTCCTTTTCTTATTTTGTTACTCTGGCCAAAGTCTTATATACTATATTAAAAAGAAGTGGTGATAATGAGAATCCTTGTCTTATTACTATTTTTAGGGGAAATACTTGCATTCCTTCCCCTATTAATATGATATTGCCTGTGTGCCTATTGTATATTGCTTTTATGATGCTGACTTATATTTCTTTTATTCCAATTCTTTGCAGTGATTTTAGCACAAATGGATGTCAGATTTTGTCAAATCCTTTTTTAATGTCTATTGAAATGTTCGTGATTTTTGTCTTTGGTTTGCTTTATGTGATGAAATACATGGATTGATTTTTGTTGATTGAACCTGCCTTGCATCCCTGGGATGAACCCTACTTCATCATGGTGTATGATTTTTTTTATGTGATTTTGAATATGTGCTGCTATTATTTTGATTAGCAGTTTTACATACAATTTTATCAATGATACAGCCCTGTAGTTTTCCTTCTTTGAGATGTCTTTGTTTGTTTTTGCTATTAATGTGATGTTGGCTTCATAGTCCTGTTTCTTTTTATTTCATGAAATAGATTGAGGAGTATTGGGATTAGCTCTCTCATAAAGGTTTTATAAAATTCACTTGGAAAACTAATCCTGGGCGTTTCGTTGATGATAGGCTTTTTTTTTTTTTTTTTTGGTACTGGGGTTCCTGGAAGCCCTTCTACCTCTGGGCTACACTCCCAGATCTATTTTTACATTTTTATTTAGAAACAGAGTCTCCTAAGCCAGCGCGCGCGGCTGGCTTCGAGCTTGCGTGATCCTCCTGTCTCTGCCTCCCAAGCGTGGGGATTACAAGCGTGCGCCACCATGCCCGGTGATGGTAGGCTTTTTATTGCTGCTTCAATCTCTTTTATTGCTATTGGTTGTTTAAATTTTCTATGTCTTCTTTAATCAGTTTAGAAAGGTTGTATTTATCTCAAAAGTTGTGGATTCCTTTCAGACTTTTTATTTTGTTTAAGTTTAATTTTTCAAAGTAGTTTTTGATAATCCTCTGGATTTCTAAACTGTTGGTGGGAATATATCTTTTCTATCTTTTATTTTCATGATTTTGATTGATTTTTTGTTTTGGTAAGGTTGGCTAGTGGTTTATCTATCTTGCTTATTTTTTTTTTTTTTGAGAAAATAGCTTTTGGTTTTGTTGATTTTCTGTATTGTTTTTTATTCTCTTCTTCATTGATTTTTGCTCTGATTTTAATAATTTTCTGTCTTTTACTGGCTTTGGTGTTAGACTATTTCTGTTTTTAAGTGCCTTGAGATATGTCATTAGGTTATTTATTTGATGATTTTTCTTTTCTTCTCATATGAGCATTCAGTGCTATAAATTTTTCTCTTAATAATGTCTTCAAGGTGTCCCAGAGATGTTGACATGTTGTATCTCTATTTTTGTTTGTTTCTAGGAATGTCTTAATTTTTATCTTTACTTCTTCTATGACTCATTCAGCAGTGTGGTGTTCAGTCTCCACATGTTTATGTGGTTTCTCTGTGTTTTCTTATAGTTGATTTCTAGTGTCATTCCATTGTGGTCTAAAAAAATACAGGGGAGTATGTCACAGTTTTTGAATTTGCTAGTGCTCACTTTGCATCCCAGGATGTGATCTATTTTGAAGAAGGCTCTGTGAGCAGCTGAGAAAAATGTGAACTCTGGTGTAGTTGGGTGGAATATTTTGTCTAGCATGAATTTCATGCTTTCTACTTTTACCTAAGTTGAAAAACAATGAATTAGTGAATGTGCATCATTCATCCTTAGTCTGTTAAATTCTCTGAGTCCTTTTAATTTTTTTGACTTTTAAATCTGAATACATATTTTTAATGTTTAGTAACCAACATGTATTATCTGCCTTAAATTCTTACTTAAAAATTCTATCTTCTAGTATTATTTCTAAGTTCTTCAGTGAATTTCTTACAGTATGTAACATTGGGTATTTATATAGAATTCATCACTATATTGTGTCTTATAATTTTTATCCATTGAAATGTTATGTGATAAATGACATTCTTTTTGTGTGTGTAGTACTGGGGATGGAACCCAGGGGTATTGTACCTCCTAGTTACACCCCAGCCCTATTATTTTTGTCTCTTTATTTTTGAAACATGGTCTCACTGAATTTCAAAGGGTCTTGCTAAGTAGCTGAGGCTGAGACCTGAGATCCTCAGGTCTCTACCTCATGAATGCTGGGATTACAAGTATGTGCCACCATGCCTGGCCTTACATTCTTTTATTCTAAAAATTTAACTTTGCTCTGAATTTAAATATTTTATTGCTATTATTATTATTTCTAATTTATGTCAGTTGATATTTGTGTCCTGGCCTCCCTTACTGCAAAAATAAAAAAAAGAATAAAAGAAGTTGAAATGTTCTTAATATCTAAGCTGGATGAATATATAAACATAAACATCAGGAGTTGAGCAATCAAGGAAGCTTAAGTTCCAAAAGCCTGGAAGAAAATCTTCTTTGGCATAAATATAGAAACTATTTGTTTTTAGTGACCTGTTTTATTCATAGTGTTCGTCAGACCTGATCAAAACCTGGTCACATTAAGATAATAATAAAAGATACATCTGGCTGGCAAAAAGCACAGAATCTGTTGCCTTTCTATTCATGATTGGTTTAGCACACTGAATAGCAAACATGGTGGGGATGCTTGTAATACCATTACTTAGGACACATAAAGCTTCCTGATGGGCCTGAGTCCTTTGTATCAGAAAAAAATATAGATGGACCAAGAAAATATTTTGGTTTTCTTCAATCATTCAGGTTTAACTGAATATGTTTCTACCCTCCTTATCAGATGTGCTTACAAAGATTAGAGCAATTACTTTATAAACTATAATGAAAGATAGATAAGAATTCTGGGTAGCTGACAAATAATATGCATTTGTTTCTTCATAAGTAGTTTCCACATCAATAGATTCATCTAACATCAGATTGAAAATACTAAAAAATATTTGTTTCTGAACATGTAAACTGTTTTCTTGCTATCTAAACAATAAAGTATGACATTTTCTAAACAATAAAGTATGACAATGATAAACATTATTTTTATACTACATGAAGTATTATAAGTAATTTGGAGATGGTTTAAAGTATATGAAAGGAAGTTTGTAAGTTTTATGCAAGCACTATGGCATTTTATCTAAGAGATGTGCATCTTTGGCTTTTGGTATCATGAGGGTTCTGGAACCATTTTCCCATAGATACCAAGCAATGACTATGTACAAAATGAAGCTGTTATAGAAAACAGAAGTGTTTAAAATAATTATAGAAAGAAAGTTTTAAAAAATCTTGTTTTAAAATATAAAAAGCACTTACATTAATATCTTCCAAGAACATTTATTTCTCAGTCAACTGTGTGCTTGTCACTGAAACCCATGCTCACCGTATTCTGTTTTTATTCTAGCATCTTTTGTCAGGCAAATATGATATGTCTTTAGAAAACACATAGCTGTCCTAGGAATCTTATTTTTAATGGCTAGAGATTTAAATAAAACAAATAATTTGTTTTAAGATAAGAATAACATTAAATTTCACTTTTATTTTATTTAGTTCAATATTCTGAAAATCTTTTCTAAGAATAGTCTTGTAAGAGATGATTTGTTTTATTAGAATATGTAGATGATAAGAGTACCAATAAAATTAAATTAAGGATTTACTTTGTGGTGAAACAAAAATTTTCCATGGAATATCTAAAGATGTGTTGGTTACTATCATAATTTCAAATACTTATTGATATGCTTTGAAGAGAAATTAAAATCGATATTGCTACAATGAGTGTTTTTATAATGCTGAGTCACTTGTATACAGAAGTTAACCAGGGAACAACCTTGAAATAATGTCTATCTTATTTTGGCTCCTGTGGAGTTTGTCTTCACACATTTGTTTTTCTTTACCAATGAGATGGAGGGCTGAACTTAAATACACTTACAATGCTAAACTCTGATGCCAGAAAAGACCTTTCCACATGTAAAACCCATTCATGTCACCTCATTTAAATTCTGGCTCCTTTAGACCTTAGAATGTTTATTATGGGGGTTTTCATTTTCTGTGCCTTACTTTTAATTGCCCAACAGTTTAACCTTATAGGCTTGGTAGAGTTTAGTGTGTAAGTAGTTTGCTTACTGAATGTTTCTGTTTCTACTAGGATTTTAAAATATTTTAGCTGTGCTTATATTTCTTAAATAATTATATTTTATTGCTGTTATTGTTATGAAATAATAAATTTTGATTATACTATTTGAAACCCATTTTCTCATTAACCTTGATATTTTAGACTCTAAATTTTTATAATTCAAAATTATTCAGAAATGCATATTTACTTGTGCAGATATGTTTTTGATAGACATAGAACTTATAAGGTGGAGTAATTGTTATTTTACTTTCTACCCTTGTATCCCTGCTTTGTAACTTTTGTAGAGCACCATTTTATATATAGTATATGAGCAGATCTGTGAGAAGCTTATCACAGATCAACCACTTAGGAATTATGGAGTCATTAATTTTTATCGTTTTTTTCTAAAATTGTTAATGTGGAAAACAATTCCATTACTTGGAGGCTTTTTAAGGTGTATTTACTCATTTCCTCCAAAATTATTTATTGAATTCCATTTTGTGCAAAGAAAAGTAGTAGTCTCAAAATATGAATATGGATAGAGACTAAATTAGGCCCACAGGGTGTTGTTCTGATTGTGTTTGGAGGAGAAGGAGGAGAAACAGACAGTAAACAAGTAAAATAGTTTCATAAGGTCATCTCAAACAGTGATGTGATGAATGCTATTAACTTAAAGATATATAGCCTGGCCCAGTGGTGTCCACTTGTAATTCCAGTACTTTGGAGACAAACAGAAGGATTGTAGGTTCAAGGCCAGCCTCAGAAATTTAGCCTGTTTCAAAATTTAAAAAGAAAAAAAGAAAGTATTGAGCATATAGTTCAGAGTCCCTGGATTCAATCCCAAGTAACTTCCCTCCAAAAAATAAGCTATGTGAGCATAGAAAGAATTACACATAACATGAAATTTTAAAAACACTTTTTTGATTTATTTTTATTTTAATTTTTAACTATTTAAATTTTCACATAGAAGTTACTTAAATATATGAGTTTATATAACTATTTTTGCATAGAGTATGCTCAGCTCATGCTTTTGAATACAGAGGCTATTTCTTATGGTGATAAGAGCAATATGTTGTCATCAGTATACCTAAACTCTCTCTTTTCCTCTAAGTATTTTATATTATTGATATTTTAATATTAGTTGTAGAACGCTATAGTCAAGTATTCACAAGTTTGGGAAAAACAAATATTTGCTGCCTAGAAACAAAACTAAGAGTTGTAGGAACAACTTTAATCTTGTCTTTACATGTATCTACAAGGACCTTTAGGGTGTTCTTGCATAGCAGAGTAGTTTTTAAAAAATATTATTATTAATGATCAGTGCATAAGACCTTGGGTTCAATTTTTATTAAAAAATGAATGATATATGTATTATTAATTACTCTCACAGCCTCTGGGAAGTATCCAAGAGTGGAGAAGAAGGCTATTTATATTTCCTCAAATGCTATAGTGAATCATTTTCAATAATAAATAAAGAGTTAACAATTAAAGTATTTTAATATAATAATATAACAACTTATTTTGTGTTTGGCAATTTTAATCAACAAAAAATAAGCACATAGGCTAATCTAATTATTTTATTGCTGTGTTATAAGTTTTTCAAATGAACTTGCATGAATTTTGTACAACATAGTGCTACGATATCTTGAGTAACATAGTCTCATATCGTTATGATTTTTTCATTGAGTTGAATTAATCTTCATTAGTCAATCACTTTCACTTTGTTTCAACCCTGAGATATCTGAAGTAAAATAAGAAAAAGAAAAAAGAAAAACCTTTTGTATGTTTTATACCCAAATGGCCAAGATTCCCATTTGAATCCTCTAGTTGTCAACTGAGCTGTGGGAAAACAGTTTTTAAATTGAGCCTTAAAGACTGCCTAATATTTTTTAAAATATTGCGTTTTAAAGTATCAGAGGAAAGGAAGTGGAACAAATTATCCAGTTAGCTGAAGATTTCAAGTTCATTTTAGGTTCAATCACCGAAGTCAATTGGATTTGGAATTTTTAGATGTAATTCTTTCTGCAAATTTCAGGTCCCAGGTGGTATCAAATACAGTATTATAGATCCAAAGCTTTTTGTTATAGAAGACTTGGAGCATTAATAGGATGACACTGTTTGGATAACCTCAATCACTCATAAGCCTTTTAAAATACCTTTTATCATTTCAGAGTCTAATAAACTAACAGAATTCAATTTTCATGTTACTTGAGTCTTTAAATCTCTTACCAGAATTCTGACATCCATTAGCCATTGTCTGAATTAGATGACTGCTGTGGTAAAGAATAAGCCATAACAAATTATCTCCTGACAAATATAATATATGCAACAGCTGGAGTTTGTCTGTCTCTTATTCTCATTCTGACTGACATAAACTGGTAACTGCAGTTACTTGTTTTGTGAATAAGATTTTTGGCAGGTTCAGAAAGCAATGCACTTTGCTAAAAGCTTTCTTATGATAAAAAGAATTAGTAATCAACAGCTTCTCTGGATTTTAGCAGTTTATATTTATTTCTCTCATTTTTCCCATGATAATCAATTCGCCCACTTATTTTAATGTTTTTCTGTGATACTTCAGTGCATTTGCTTATACTTCATTTATCTCTTAGAAAAATACTAAAGTAGTTTTATACTAAAATATATACATAAAAATACAAGTGTGTATGTATATATGTGTGCATATATATGCATATACATACATATATAAATACTTGAAAACTAGAGGAAAACTGAATTAAGTAATATTTGAATAATTGAGTGACCTAGAAATATCTTAAATGCAAACAATTAATTATTCACTTATTGAAAAAGAAAATATTTAAAACCCTGGACAAAGATGAGTGCATGTTTGGTTGTATCACTGTAGATATAACTATTTTTCATTTTTTAGTTGGTTACCTCAAACATTGAAACTGATACCAACATCAATCACTGCTTTAAGGACCTCTTCATATATGTTTTCTATCTAGAAAGAAAAAGTAACCAAGCAGAAGAGAACATGTGCAATCCACTAAAAAATGATCAAGTGTCCACTATTTATAATGAACAAAATTATACATTAAGTAGAGTGTCATTCCTCTCTCTCTCTTTATCTCTTTGTGATTCTGGTAACATGATGATCCATGCCTGAAGGGAATGTCTCACTGACTTAACTAAGAAACTAGATATATTCACTGCACAGAATACTTACTTTGTCATTCCAGCTTTTCTCTGTAATTGATCCCTCTATACACAATTTAGCCTCAGGAAGAAGCAGGACATAAACAAAGGCAAAATAAATCTGTAAGGATTATCAACTGTGTATATTAATGTTTGCTTTTCAAAATTTTCACTGATTATTATGAATAAAAAAAGCTTCCACATATGATAATACTAAGACCAATCTCAATATCATATATGGGGAAGGGAGGGGTGGGGAGGAAGCAGGGGGGAGCTGACCAAGTACTACGTCCATTATGTCACTATCACTATGAATTATCTTATGATATGACTATAATGCACCAATAAAGGTATAAAAATACCTTAAATGTGTTTTTGTAATTGTGCAATGACTGAAGAAAGAAATTAGGATGTAGTATGCATGAAATATTTGATGCCCCCAAACGCTCCACCCCAAAGGGGAACCTTAGAGACGTGGGGCCAGAGGGAAGTTTCTAGGTGATTGGAGTTGTGCTTTACAAGGGAAATTAATACCACAATCTTTTTCTCTTCTACTTTGATTATTAGAATAAAAGGTAAGATCTTTGCTCCACTATATACTTCTTCCATGATGTGCTTCCCTCCTCAGAGGCCCAAAAACATATGGCCACTTCATCTTGGACCAAAACCTCCAGAACCACAAACTAAAATAAACATTTTCCTTTAGAAACTAATTGCCTCAAGCATTTTATTATAGTAACTGAAAACTATCGATACAAGATTGAACACAATCAAACTGAATAACAAAAAGATTTGAAAACTAAACATCAACCTGTTCATTTAAAGGTTCTTTATCAATTATAATCTCTTCTTTTCAGAAGAATGTTAATGTGTGATATTTACACTATATTGTCTCTCACATTAATGTATATCATTCTCTCTGAATTGTTTTATTACATCTTTCTTTTTCACATCTATTGTTTCTAAAATTTTTCTGACATTCAAATGACACCTAAAAACATTTATGTGTGTTGATATGTAAATTTATGTTTATAGATATATAAATGATAGATTTTAGAAGCATTTTCATTTATAATTCAAATACACATGAATGTATGTCTCTATATATAGCATTATCGGAGGAGAAAGATGAAAGGGTAGACAAAAATACTAAAAGGAGATAAATTTTGTTCTTTACACTTACATACTCTAGAGAATGACACAGAATTTGCCTATTTTTGACATAATTATTATAGAACATAGCAGCTGTTAATCATATTTCTTAATCTCAAATGCCTGTTAGTTGTATATTGCATTATTTCCTGTGTTTGTTCATTCATAGAGCTAAGCACTGAGTCATAATTTAGTAACATATTAGTGAACAAAGTAATGTGACTTATTTTTTTGTGATAATGGAGATTGAATCCAGAGGCATTCTACCTTTGAGCTATACACCCCAGCCTAATTGTATTTCTTATTTGAAAACAGTGTTGCAAGTCTGATAAGAGTCTTAGTACTTGCTAATGTTAGTCTTGAGCCGGTGATCCTTTTGCCTCAGCCTCCAAAATACTGGAGTTACAAGTATATGCCACCACTCCGGTTTAAATTCTTATGATTTCTACCTTTCAATTGCATCAAATGAAGTTTTACATATTCTACTTCATATATTACAGAAAACAAACTCAGCTCTATGTGGGGTTTTTTTTTTTTCAGTACTGGGGATGGAACTCAGGGGCATTCTACCTCAGAGCTACACCCCTAGTCCTATTTTTTATTCTTTATTTTGAAACAGGGTCTCACTGAGTTGCAACGGGCTTCACTAAATAGCTGAGGTGTCCACAAACCATGATCCTCCTGTTTCAGCCTCCCAAATACTGGGATTACAAGTGTGAGCCACAATGCCCAACTAGCTCCATATCTTTTGACATATTTAATTTCTAAACTTGGTCCCTTGGAAGGATTGTATAATTTATTCTTTTATACAGGGAAAGAAACTATTTTGACTTTCTTATACTTTTATCACTACTTGTTGTCTTTTCTTTCTTTCATACTCTTGAAGAAAAGGTTAGCACCACATTTGTATGTTACAGCATATCACAAGCAATCTAACTATTACTCAAAATAAGGGTAATAGTTTTTTTAAGAAATTCAACAATTCTTTCACCCACAGTCAGTACTTATATTATGACTATTGGTAGCATACATCTTATATGTAGATAATAGATCTGGTATGACATGAACATGTTTAATATTACTTTTAAAATATTTGTGTAAAATCAAAATGATTGTAATTTTGTTATGGTTTTAATGTCTAACACCTCTCCAACATCCATGTGATCATGACTTGGTCCCCTTTGAAACAGTGCTAAGTTGCAGTAGTATTATCTTTTAGAAATGACTTGGATAATGAGGGCTCTGACCTCATCAGTATATTAATCATGAAGAGATTGGTAATTGGAATGGACTCTTGTGAGGTGGTAGAAAGTGTAAGAGATGGGACATAGTAAAAAGTACATTTGGGGTATGATTTCCTATGTCTTGCCATCACTGGCCCTTTCCTCTTCTCTCTGCTTCCTTACTACCCTGAGCTAAGCATCTCTTCTCCATTGTGACCTTACATCATGATGTTCTGCCTGACCTTTTTTTTCTCAAGTATTTGTCACATATTCTTTCTGTATTTTTAAAAGATAGAACTGGAATTCTTTCAATCTCTATGACTTCTAGTATACTTAAAACTCCATTTTTCTTATTAAACATATTCTGTGCTTTGCTAATTCATTCCTCCTCTTTTTTTTGGTACTGGAGGTTGAACTCAGGGTCATTATAACTCTAAAGTACAACCCAGTTCTATGTTTTAATTTTAAAACAGGGTCTCCCTAAATTGTTGAGCGCCTTACTCACTTGTTGAAGGCTTCACTAATTTTCCCAAGTATTGGTATTACAGGTGTGCATGACGATGCCTGGCTTATCTCTTCTACACTATATAATAACATGTGAGAATCTAGAGAAAATATCTCTGCAAATTATAAATTAATTAATATTTCTATGTTTGACTTAATCTATATTTCAGGGATAATGAAAATATTTGTCTTGTAGGATCATTATAAAATTAAATGAATAATTATGTAAGGCACCTAGAAATTATGTAACACACCCAGACACCTAGTATATAGTATGTCTTGGCAACAATTATTAGAAATATTGAAAATAATAAAGTATGTATTATCCTACCACTGCTACTATTTATTTCTGTATTTCTGAGAAATTGTTCCTAACACATCAGGGAAGTTAGTAGTCATTGTTCCTTCATCACTACCAACCTCAATAACATGTATGGGGTGGAAAAACTGGGAAAGGGATAGATAGGTAGGAAAACACACCCAGTTATATGTGCATGTGTGTGTGTATTACTTTGCACCTTATTATGATAATTACAGTTTGCCAATAAATGTATCAAAGAACTATTTTTTGCCTTATCACCTTATACCTTTTTCCTTAACATAGGATCTTTTGCCTTACCTAATTTCATCTGAATTATCTTAATATCATAACCTAACATTTCTTTATTTGGTGTTTTGAGTTAAAAAGTGTGATCCAAATTCTGACTTTGTGAAACCATTAACTTGCCACATCTTGATTACCTGTGTTAATCTCTTGTTAAATGAGAATGATGATAGTATATTTGCTAGAGTTTCTGAAATAAATTAATAAAGTCTTGCCTATATAAGACCAAGCATATTGTAGGCATACTATAAACTTCCATTCTTGCCATGATTTTATGTATCTGTTTTCCAATAAATATTGTTCTAAAAGAATTAAACTAAAAAGCATACATTCTAGTAGAATAGACAGGGACATAAAGAGCTACTAGATACTGCATAGTAAATACTGTATTTGAACTATTAAAATGCTGGTGAGAACATTCATGAGAGGGAAAAAAATCTTTCCTAGGAAAGAGAAAATTTTAAGAAGTTTATTGAAGGAGATAATTATACTTCACACTCTAAATAATTACTCATATCACAGTCATAAGGAAGAATACAGGCAAGCAGCCTCTTCTAGTCAGAGGCAGCAAAAAGAGATAACACATAATAGAGTGGGTGAGACTGAGGATCCTCAAGTTTTCCTGAGGGACTCCAGTATAAAGAATGGGTGGAGAGACACAGAAGAAGATGAAATTAAAGTTCTAGTGTGCTTATGTGTTGTTGATGGACTTACAGATGCAGACTTCTATTCCAGTGCAATGGAGTGTTGTCAAAAGACTCATAAAATTTTGTTAAGACATAATTTTATTATGCTTTGAACTTAACTTTTTAGTGTCATTTCAAAGTATATTAAATCCTTCATTCTTTGATATTTATTGAGTTTCTCAATGTCAGCACTAATGACATTTTACTCATATATACATATACATATATACATATATACATATATATATGTATATATGAGTAAAATATATATATATCCTGTACATTTTTTTCAGATGTTTAGCAGCATCTCTGGCCTCTACCTAGAAATACTAATAATCCTTCCCATCTCAATATAGAAAGAGAAATATCTCGAGACATTGTTGAAGGATAAAATAGTCCCCAGTTGAAAACCACTGTGTCTAAGAGAAAATATTGGGTTGAAACTGCTCATGAAAATATGGAGCCTAAAACTTAATGGAGTTTCAGTTAGACATATGGAAGAATAAATTACGTCATTTTCAGGAAAATGGATGGAAGTAGAAAATATTGAGTTAAGTGAATTTAGTTTAAAGAAGTTAAGGATTGTATGTTTTCTGTCATAAATGAAACTAGATAGAAAATAGAAAATAAAAGGGGCTTCATGATAATAAGTAATGAGACCAGTAGAAGAGTGAAAGGGCACTGGGGGACGGACAAAAGGAGGGAAAAAAGGAGGCTTGAAGAAGGAAACAAAACAAATATTCTTCCTATATGAAGGTGTCACTAACAACATTACAACATTACTAGTATTACAGGAAGGGATAAGAGTGGTAGTGAAATGAATTTATGGGGGAACCACATCGAAAGATGTGAACGTATATGAATGTATCTCCCTACAATATGTAATTATATTGCATCAATAAATTTTCTTTAAAAAGTGCTCTACACAAATAAAAAGAGAATAAAAAGTAAATATGAAGCCTATAATATATACATTTTGTCACTGGAAACATTTAAATCTGTGTATTTTTTTCATGTAACTTTGTTCACCTTTTCTTTCTAACTGTCATTGAGAGGGAAATTGTGATAAACACAGCTAGAATCATCTGCTTAAGAAGTGTTACTCCTATTATGTAATAAACCAAAATGATTTGCAAGAAAAAATAAATAAATGATTGGGTTTTTGTTTTACCTATCTGGGGAATTTAGGTGAATCCTACATCTGAACATCTCACAGATATTTCCTTCTTTTTATATTTTCCTTTTCTTTCTCTTTCCTCTTCCTTTTTCCTTACGTTCTTGCCTTTTTTCTTAACATAAAAATCTAGAAGGCTATGTAGCATATTATATCTTAAGAACAGATAACTTTATGAAAGATAGTTCTTAACCACAAATCATGTTTGATTTCACAATATAGAATATATTACATGCTATACTTTAATAAACAAATAAAATGTAATTTTTATACATTTATTGATGTACAGTGAGGTTCAAAGTAATACAGACCTACAGAAACATATCACTTGCTGTATTTCTCTTCATATACTGTGCCCTACTCCCTCTTCCTCCCTCCCTAGACATGTTAAGTGAAATTGATAGTGAAACCATCTAATATGTACTTATACTGATAATTTGAACTGTTTCCTTTTCTCAAGCCTCTTTTTTCCCTCCCCACCTTTGCCCCCCAATTCACTTTCACTATGCCTCTGGTTTCTCTTCTCATTTGACTGAAGTTCCCTTTGCTTCCTTTTCCTCTACATATTTTTTTATCCTTTGACATATGAGAGAAAATATGTGACCCTTGACTTCTGAGACTTGCTGAACTTACCTAGTATTATATTCTCTAATTTAATCTGTTTTGCTGCAAATAATGTAATTTTATTTTTTCTTATGGCAGAGACAAATTACATTGTGCATATAGACAACATTGTGTTATCTATTAATTTTTTTTTTGCTGGAAACCTTCATGGGTTTCAGTTAGATGTGTCAAACTTGAAGATTTTTTAAAATAAAATTAAATGTACATGGTTTATGTTCTCCCTAATATGTAGAATCTATGGAGAAAATGAACCATAAGAGGGACTCTAGACAAAGAAGGAGAAACTTTAGATGAGTAAAGAAGGTGACCTCAAGGAAGATGGAAGGGGGAAGAGAAAAGCACCCTAATGCACATGATGTATATTCATAAACATATCAAAGTCAGATAATAAACTCAGATACTAAACCAAACTCAAGAAAGAAGGAGGGGATAGAGACTGGAAAGGGCTAAATAAGTAGAGAATCAGAGAAGGGCTAAACGAGTGATGTCTGCATCATTCTGTACTGCATAATGATGTATGAAAACAATTCACAAATAATTACAATATATTTAATAAAATAAATTTATATCATATAAATATGTTTATCTTATATTTTTTACCATATACAAATCATTTTATGGTAAAAATAAGACATAAAATATTAGTTTTATTAAATAACTTGAGATTTTTCTTTTCACTTTTAGATTGTTTCCTTTTAATTCAAGGGGGAATGGGGAGGTGGAATGAGGTTTCATTTATTGTTGTTGTTTTTCTTAAATTATTTTACTGTTAGTATGTATTATTAAATTGTTAAATTATTTCTTTTTTATTTATTTCTTTTTTAAACTTTTTATTGGTGCATTATATTCATACATCATATTGGGGTGAAAAACTTGTGTGTACATACATGTACACATCACTGATTTAACCCCTACTCAATTCCCACCCCATTCCCTCCCCATCTCTCCTTCCCATGCTTGGCTTAGTGGTTGACTTCTATATGTTTAAGTACATTGTGTGTTTTAGAGAATTTCCTTCTTCTCTCTCTCATCCCCTCATTTAAGTTGTCTTGTTTGCTCCTCTTTAGGATTTCCCTTTACATCTAGAATTCCTCCTACGACCCATTTCTTCTTAGCTTTCACATATTAGGGAAAGCATCTGATTTCTTTTTGTGACTGAGTAATCTAACTTAGCATAATGTCCTCCAGTTTCATCCATTTCTCTGAAAACAATGTAATTGAGGTTTATTTAATGGATGAGTAAAATTCCATACATATCCCACAGTTTTGTAATTCATTCATCTGTTGATGGACATCTTGGATGGTTCCATAATTATTTCTTAAAATTATTTTACTCTTTGTATGTATGCAAAATCCATTCTGTACATCAAATATAGCCTGTAGGGAATATTCCTGCCCAATTTGTCAAATTTGAATATTTGTGTTGTTGAAAACCTTTGGAAAACAATAAACTTCTACTTTTGTACATAGCTCAACATTTCAAAAACTCCTAAATTCTTAAGAAATCATATGTGATTTCTGTTCCATCTTTCTATTTTCTGATCTGTATTACCCAGAATTTGTTTCTTGAAGTTATTTTGTATAAAATATTTCCAGGCATTTTTCTCATCTGAAGTTCCATCATTCATTTCAGTGCTCATTACATTTATAGTTTGATTTTTGGATTTATCATTAATTCTCTGTTCTCAAATATTTGTTTGATAAAGTTTCCTAATGGCCCAGGAGAGACTATATTATAAGGTTAGATCATGAGATGTCTGAGTCTTTTGTCAATGATGGTTTGAGGAGAGCTTATTGTATTTCTTAGAAGAGGAAACTGATATCACACTGCTCATCAGTAACTTTTTTTTCCTCCTCTCTGAGGGATTGGCAAATAGCCAGCGAGACACTCAGTATGGTTTTCTATTGATTGTCTTGGGGTTTGCACAACAGTAGACTTTTCTGTCTCTGAAATGATATAAGTCTATTTGGAAGAAGTTTGGAAGAGGTTTGAATTTCCTACAGACTAATAAAAATAAATATACATTTCTTCAGTCAGAAGTAAAATAATAATATGATTGTTTTAAAATCTTAGAAATAATCTAGTTCTGATTAGGATTAATATGAATAGTGTGGTTCTTTCTTCTTCATCACTTTATTAAAAGATGTGCTATTCTAGTTATTTATTTTTTATATTCATGATTACATAGTAATAATAGCAAACCAATGGAGTAGGTAGGTATATCAGACATGATACTCTACTATTTTTTATGTGGTACTGGGGACAGAACTGAGGTTCCTTCCACCTCCTGCTACACCCCCACACCTATTTTATATTTTTATTTGAAACAGGGTTTCACTAAGTTGTGGAAGGCCTCACTAAGCTGCTGAGGCTGGCTTCAAACCTGCAATACTCCTGTCTCAACCTTCCAAGTTCTGAGATGACAAGCATATGCCACTATTCCTGTCTTACAATACTATTTTAATATACTTTTTTGGTGCATTATAACTTTACATCATAATGAGGTTCAGAGTGATAGGAACATACATGCACAAAATACTTGGTATGTTTCTCTCTAGACCCTACCCCACTCTCACCCCCACACTCCCTGTACATGCATAGAGGTGGGCACTGATAATCATGCTTGTGAGCATAGCATTACTTGAACTATTTCCTTCATCAGATCTTACTTCTCACTTCTACCTTCCTCCCCTGAACCCTTTCCATTGCCCCACTGGAGTTTTTCGTCTTTCATCTGAAGTCCTCTTTGTTTACCAGCATCTCTATGGCTTCCACATATGAGAAAAAACATACAACCCTTTAATTTCTGAGACTGGAAATATTACTTAGCATAAAGTTCTGCAGTTTCGTTTATTTTCTTGTGAATGGCATAACTTTGTTCTTTATAACAGAGCAAAATCCCATTGTGTGTACATATTACAATTTTCTAATTCATCTCTTGATGAACATTTAGGCTGGTTTCATAATCTGACTATAATAAATTGTGCTGCTGTGAACATGGGTATATTTAAATAACTGTAATATTCTTATTTAATTTCCTCTGGAAAGATACCTATGAGCTGTACAATTGGGTCATATGATGATTCCAGGCCTAGTCCTCCGAAAAACCTCCACACTGATCTCTGTAGTGGTTTCAGTAATTTGAACTCCCACCAATATCATAGTAGGTCTCTTATTTAAAACTTTTACAAACATTTTGGCTCTTGAACATTCTTTCTTACTCCATGGGTTTTTTATCCTGTGGTTTTGAAATTATTAAAACTTACTCATCCTTCAAGAGCCACTTTCAAATTATAGGTGAGTACATTGTAAGGTAAAAAGTAACAAGAATGTGTTAATGTGTTCCACAAAAAATGATTTCCAGTAGTTATTTTAGTTTAAATTTTACAAAAAGGACTACTTATATTACAAAATAAAAGAAAATCTTTCATTGAATAATAAACTGTCAGATCAAAACAAAAAATTACTGGTTCTTTGCATAAGTTTAATGAAAAAAGTATATTTTTATGCACAGTTTAGAGAAAATTCAATAAGCATTAGAGTTATGTTCAAGAAACAAACAAGATAAAAAGAACATGAAATCTACCTTTCAAAATTACAATTTCAGTAATGATCCTGAAAATCTTTAGATGTAACATATGCACAGAATTCCAAAATATGGAGGAAGTTTGTGATGGAATCTTAACCTCTGCTGACATGTGAGATAGAACCAAACAAGGAAACCAAAAAGGAAGGATGTGTTTTGTATACATTTGTAAATTCAGAAAAAAATCTTGAGACTTGGAGCCCACAGAAGCTGCTTTTCCACTAGAGAAAGCCAGGGTGGTGCTAGGTTCATTTCACATCTTCATATGGCCAAATTTGTTCCCCTAATGAGTTGTCCCACTGCATGGGGAAACAGTGAAGAGGGAAGAGCCTGAGCTTCACTTCCCTGTGTAGATTTGTTTCTTGTTGGAGCAATTGTATGTCCGAAATTGTACAGGTGCGTGGAGCTGGCCCAATGAAAGCAATGCAATGGGAGAGGCATCACATCCTAAAGCACTGGTCCCTTGCCTCCTGGACTTTTAATTCTTTAGCAGTACCAATAGCATAAGAGCCAATCTCTCAGTTTATTATGAAAAAAAAATTTTCTGGATTACCTGTGAATGCTAAACAATAGAAAATAATCCTTAGTGTTATCTAATGATGTAACAATTGATGATTTGGAGTTTCTCTTAAAAATTAATGTGTGTGTATACACATGTATATCCTCTGAAATATTTGTTTATGTGACTTTGACCACAAAATGGGTTTGTGTGATGCACATGACATCGGAGGTGCATCCTTTCCGGTTACTGTCAATTTATAAATACTGTTTCCCTCTATTGTGGGAGTAAAGAAAAAGCATTAGCCTATGTTGCTATGTAAGGATGGAGAGCTTCACTAAATTTATTCCTTGGAAAGACACTACAGATGTTATATTTCACTTCTTTATTTTACAGATAAGAAAATTGAAACTCAAGGAAGTTATAACTATTGTGCTCAAAAGAAGCAAGTAACTAAAACAAGATATTTTGATCTCCTATAACTTACCTGAAAAATGCATCTCTCTTTTTTCTTTCTAAGGAAAAACAACCTACTCAATCTCTAGCTTTTTCCAGTATCACCCTTAAAGCGGAAATTCTATTTTTCAAGGAAATATGAGCTAGAATATATCATTTTGTTGAGAGCACATTACAATAAGGACATTAAGTGGCTTTCAGCTATTACAGTGAGTGCTGAAAAACACAAGTTTAAAACAGTTTTTACTATATGGCTTACATTTTTAATTTTGGTAATTTATTTAAAAAAGATGTGCTGTATTTGATGCTATCACATTTATTCAAATGATATATGGACATATAATTATAATAGCCAAAAATGAGCATGAAGGAATCCTGTGGTAATGAAGTGGTTTTTAAATTCAAGGCTCTGTTAGTGGAGACGCACACTGGTAGTGGGTACCGATTATAGCTCATATTCCACTTCTGTCTCCATTGTAACTTTCTCTTAGTCTTTAAAGAGCTCTTTTCTCTGTCTAGACATAATTAAAGAGGAGTTATAATTGCTCCAAGATCACCTTCATACTCCTCAAGTCCAAGAGAAATTATTTTGTGCATAACTGTATGAACTTTGGTCTCGGTGTTTATTTTTATTTTCCAACATTAAATTTTATATCTCTTTATATATCATTGACAGAATAAATTCAAATTCTCTTTTTTTGTGAGTGCTCTTTACTTTTCTCCTTCACGCCTACTTCTACTTCATCATAGCAATTTCGTAACAATTTTTAGGCTAGTATATTATTTTATCTCAGGAAATAAACTGAAAGGTTGCAAATAATGAGTTCCCTTTTATAAACCTATTCATAATGCAATAAACACAAATAACATCTGAATTTTTATACCTCCAAATTTCAATGAAATCACTTTATTACTTATTTTTTCTTCAAGCTCAGTATTCTGCTATACATGAATAAGTACATGAATAAGATGGCGACCGAGAAAAGCGGGGCTTAAGAGCCCCGCTAACAACCAATCTCCATTACCACAAAATCAGCGCCTTTCATAGCCAGAAAACACCATCACCAGAGAAACAAAAAAAATCACCAGGCTCCAGAGAGAAAGCAGACTGAGAACAGAGCTCAGAGCCACAGAGGAGATACATCGGCCTCACGCCCGAGGATGCGGCAGAAGCGCCATACTGCCAGTGGCAGCGGCGAGTTCACCGGAGGGCTACAGCAAGCCAAGGTGAGCCGCTGTGGAACAGCCAGGCGGGATTTTTCATCGCAGGGAGCATCTAAAGCTCCCAGTGGCTGAGCTCAGCACACGCTGCAGGGACTCAGAGTAGAACTCAAAACCAAGAAGAAATAAGCCATCCTCACGGCCGAGGGCATATCAGCGGCGCCATATTGCCACCGGCGGCAGCAGCAGCGAATTCACCTAGTCCAGTACAGCTACATCTGCGAACTCAAGAACAGTGAGTCAAATTGCGGGCCACAGAGAAGAAATCCCAGTACTGTACTCCCTGGGACTTGACCCAGTGGGGGAGTGGCAGTGGCAGAGATATCACACCATAGGAGAACGTGCAACCTGGCACCCCCCCCATAGTTTAAAGCAGCCTCTATCGACTCCCTGTGTCGGAGACTCTGTGATACAACCCAGTAAAGGAGTAGTGGGGTCTATGAGATGTTAAAGAAAATATATTATTGTAAATAGTCATAGGATATTATTAACTGCTTTTACAAATAACTTTCTTTGTGAAGTTTAAAAGAATTTATATTATTTTTATTGTATCTGATAACAAATGGTGTTTAAATTAATTATTCAGAACCAAATAAATGATAACTCTCCTAGTCAAGACCTGAACAATGAATTTATTTTTTTTCACATGGAATGTTCTATTGAACAACAATTATGAGATTTTTTATGAATCTATATGACAAAAATTTTTGTTTCATAATAATTCATGTCCCAAAGGCATGAATTTGGGGCCAAACTCTCAGTAAAATAGCATTATTTTAGTATAATTTCCTTATTTCTTCCAAAGTTACCTTAAAATTATGAAATGTACTTTGCTCTGTTATATATTAGTTAAGTATTTAATAATTTCTATAGTAATTTTTTACCCAGGGAGTTCAAGTTTATACTATCTGGAAAAGAAATATTGATCTTCCCATTTATTTCAAATCATAACTTCTATTTGTAGTTTTCTCCTCATTTTTTCCTAATCAACAATCTCATGAGGTGTATCTAAGTGACATTAATTACTATATGTTTTTAAATTTTTAATATTTTTTGGTAAAGTACAGTACTTCTGTATAATTACTAAATAATTACAATGGATTTTTGAAAATCAGTTTAACCAGTCTTCAAGATTTTTACTTTAGCCAGCACAGTAAAGACATAAAATGCATCTTCCTCACTGTGCCTCCTTGATTTACTTCGGAAATCATAGGGAATTGAAAGGAAAAAAGACAATAGCAGAAAAATACACACATTTCTGGTTTTAAAGATATGAAAAATATTGATACAATATTTATTATTTAGAAGCAAAGAATTTTAAGTATTTTTTATAATTAGCTATTTGTGGGACTTAAATAACTTAAATCATGATATAGTTGTTCACTTTAAACCACTATCAAGATGTATTTAATGTATGTTACAGCATTCTCCAAATACACAAGGTGGAATTCATGAAAGTAGTTTTATACTTAAATGTATGGAATATAAACATTCCTCTTGCAAGTGCAAAAATTTAAATTGCTCATATTTATCATTTTTTTTTTTATGGTACTGGAGGTGGAACCCAGAGGCTTTCTACCTCCAGGCTATACTTCCAGACCTTTTTTATATTTTATTTGGAAACAGGGTCTCACCAAGTCGCCGAGAGCCTCACTAAGTAGCTGAGGCTGGCTTTGTACCTGCGCGATCCTCCTGTCTCAGCCTCTCAAGCGCGGTGATTACAAGCGTACGCCACCATGCCTGGCTTTATTCATCAATTTGTAGTATAGCATCATCATTGGTCTTTATAAGATGCAACTTTTGCTTCACTATTTATATCACTCACTTCATACATATTCTTATTCATCTTTCTCACTTCATTGTGAATAAACTTTGAATCACAATGTACATACACTTATTTGTCTAAATTTTTAATATAGATTGAAATCATTAAATTCAAATGAATGTGCATGTATGGTTGTTTTATATGCATATATGCATGTGTGTATTTATGTGTGCTTGTAGAAGATTAAAAACAGTTTCATCGGACTTCCGGGAAGATGGCGACCAAGAAAAGCGGGGTTTAAGAGCCCCGCTAACAACAAATCTCCATTACCACAAAATCAGTGACTTTCAAAGCCAGAAAACAATATCACCAGAGAAACAAAAAAAATCACCAGGCTCCAGAGAGAAAGTGGACTGAGAACAGAGCCACAGAGGAGATCCTCATGCCCGAGGACATGGCTTCAGGCCCTAGGACGTGGCAGCAGCGCCATACTGCGGCACCGGCGAATTCACGGGATGGCCACAGCAAACCGAGGGGAGCTGCTGCGGAACAGCCAGGCGGGATTTCTCGGCGCAGAGGGCATCTAAAGCTTCCAGTGGCTGAGCTCAGCACACGCTGCAGGGATTCAGAGTGGAAATCAAAACCAAGAAAAAAAAACGCCAGCCCCATAGCTGAGGGCGTAGCAGCGGCACCATATTGCCACCGGCGGGAACAGCACCGAATTCACCAAATTGAGTAGAGCTACATCTGCGTACTCAAGAACAGTGAGTCAAATTGTGGGCCACAGCGGAGAAATCCCAGTACTGTACTCACTGGGACTTGACCCAGTGGGAGAGGGGCAGTGGCAGTGATATCACACCATAGGAGAACGTGCAACCTGGCACCCCCCACAGTCTAAAGCAGCCTCTATCGACTCTCTGGGTCAGAGACTCTGTGATACAACCCAGTAAAGGAGTAGTGGGGTCTGAGATACTACTGACTCGAGATCCAGAGCCCCTTAAGTGAAGTCATAGTGACCCAAGGGAAGAACCCAGAGAAGGCACAAACTTCCGAAATCATGGGAAAGAGGAATAATACTGGAGCAATGAATGCTCACAACACCACAACATCAGAACCCGATAAAACAGAAAATCAGAGATTTCTAGAAGATCAAATCAGGAAAATAACTGTAGAAATAATAGAGGTGCTTCGAAAAGAACTCAGAGAGAGCCAAAAAGAGATAAAGGATGCAATAAATGAAGTAAAGGCCTCAATTCAAAGCACAAACAACCGATTAGACCACATGCTCTTAGGTGATCATTCCAAAAATGAACGCATAGTTTCTAATCTAGAAAAAAATATCCAACAGCAGGAATCTGACATTGAAGAAATATGGGCCCATTTTAAGAGAGCTAACCTAAGAATAATTGGAATAGAGGAGGGAAAAGAAAGTGAAACCAAAGGGATCAACAATCTCTTCAAGGAAGTAATAGCAGAAAATTTTCCAAACATAGAGCAAGAGGTTGATACACAGATCCAGGAAACTTATAGAACTCCCTTTAGATAGGATCGGAGAAGAGGATCCCCATGCCACATAATTGTCAAAATGACCAATGTGGAAGCCAAGCAGAGAATCTTAAAGGCAACAAAAACAAAGGGCCAAGTGACATTCAGAGGCAAACCAATTAGAATCACTCCAGACTTCCCAAACCAAGTCATGAGAGCCAGAAGGGCTTGGAGTAACATATTCCCAATTCAGAAAGAAAACAACTTCCAGCCAAAAATTTCCTACCCAGCAAAACTTTCTATCAAATTAGATGGAAAAATAAGAAGCTTCCATGACAAACAGAAACTGAAGGAATTTATGTCTTCAAAACCAGCGCTAGAGAAAATACTCAAAGAGATTAACTACAAAGAAGAAATAGGTAATACACACCAGAACCAGAGAAACAAGATTTTCCATCCAACAGACAACTAAGATTGGTTATCTGTGGAGATTCATTATTTATTTTAGTCTTTTACCTATCTCTAAATTGTATTGTTTGCCTTTATTGTTGTTCATTTTTATGATTTCTAGTTGGAATATTAATATACCTTCAGATATAGCATTTGGAAATATTTTATCCAATTCTATTAGTAACTTTTAACTCTGTTTACATTGTCTTTTGATATACAATAATTTTTTATTTTTTAGGGAGTTTGTATACTCTTCTGTTGCCTGTGCCATTGAAATCATATCCAAGAAATCACTCCAAATTTCAATGTTGTGAGGTTTTATGACCCAGATTTTCTTCTAAAAGTTTATAGTCTTAACATTTATATTTAGGTCTTTTATCTATTTTGAGTTAATACTTGTATATGGGATTAGGTAAGGGTCCAATTTTATTCTTTTCCATGTAATTATTATTTTTCAAAAATATTTGACAAGGTTTCCACCAACAAATGTTCGTGGAAACCTTGTCAAAAGTAACTTGACAATATAGGGAAGAATTTAGCTCTAGGCTTGTATTTTACTCCAATGGTTTATATATCTGCCTTTAAAACAGTACTACACTGTTTCAATTATTGTAGCTTTATATGGTTTGAAATCAGAAAATATATATCTTCTAGCTTTGTTCTTTTTCAAGATCATTTTGTGATATTCCATATTAGGATAGATTTTTTTTCTGAAAAATAAATATATAAATATTGATAGTTTCACCTAAAAAATAGAAAAAAAATTCTCTGGTAAGAAAGAAAGCAAAAAGAAATATTGAAATGTTATCTTTAAGTCATCAAAAGCTTGGTATCAGACAAATGAAACTGTTATGTGAGATTATCATTTTTAATTTTGGATAAATTGCTATAATACTAGATGTCAACCACTAAGCCAAGCATGGGAAGGAGAGATGGGGAGAGAATGGGGTGGGGATCCGGTGGGGGCTGACTGGGTGATATGTGCATGTATGTCTACAAAAGTTTGTATCCCACTATGATGTATGAATACAGTGCACCAATAAAAAATTTTTAAAAAAAGGTATACAATTACAATGCACCAATAAAAGTTTATTTTTTAAGTAGAGGAAAACTTTTCAATTGTGTTATCTTGTGTAAATTCTTTTACTTTTCACAGGCTTTTGCACTTCTTAAAAATAGAAGGAACAAGTCTACATTGTCTTTAGTATATTTTTGCTCCTTGATTTATATTTGAAATTATATATTCTTGACAAGTTTTCAGCTATACAAGCAATAGTTTATCTCTTTTCATTCACTAATATCTGCCTTGCTGGATTTGTGATGTTTGACATTAACATATGCATAAGTATAGAATACCATTTTATACAAAATTAATTGTGATTTGAATAAGGCCTGATATAGAAATAAAATTAATAATAAAGTCACAGTAACTTAAATTAGTTTTACATAGGTATAAAATGCAAAATATCAATAATGATGATTTTAAATGATAGAAAAGATAATTAAAATTCAATATCACTTATAATCTAATGTCTCTAAAATAAAAATTGATAATATTCAAAATATATTTTCTTTCATTCTTCTACCATATATTCATGGAGCAAATAATTATTAAATACCCATTGATTTTTGTTTCATTTTTGTGGTACTGGGGATGGAATCCAGTGGCATTTTACCTCCAAGCAACACCCCAGCCCTATTTTTAATCTTTATTTTGAAACAGTGTCTCACTGAGTTATAAAGGGCCTCACTAAGTAGCTAAGGCTGTCCTTGGACCTCGATCCTTCTGTCTCAGTCTCCCAAATTCTGAGATTACAAGTGTGTGTCACCACAACCACACCTGGCTTTTTCTTTATCTCTCTCTCTCTCTCTCTCTCTCTCTCTCTATATATATATATATATATATATATATATATATATATATGATATTATATATATATGTATTATAAAATAGAACTTCTGAAGTTCTATTTTTTCTTATTTGATATTTTGTAATTATTGAAACTTTCCTAGATTATTTACTACTAAATTTTATAACATGCTAGTACTGACTTAATTTTATTTTTCTTCATATTTTTTATTAATATTTCCATACTAATTATTTCTATTGCTATGAAGTTTATTAGTCCCTTCTTTATTCACAAACTAAATAAAGACTCACATGTAAGTATTCAGTATGTATGTTTACTTATTTTGATTGTATTACTAATATATTTTTCAATTAGAGTTAAAAGTGTCTTAAAATAATACAAATCGAATTAGTTTATATTGTTCTCATCTCTTTAAGAAATTAATTTGGTCCTATATTGAATCTTCAAATATATTTAGGTCATGATTTGAGATACAGAAACATAACATTAAACTATTTATCCTTTGATCATCTTGTTTTCATTGTTACAACTATATAGCTTTTTGTGGCATTTTAAGTTCTTGTCCAAAACCTCATTGCCCTTCATTGAAGAATAAATTGAAATTTTTATATTGCTATATATTATTCATATTTTTAAAAAAACTTTAAGATTTTTCAATTTTTTGCAATTTACTTTCTGAGAAATTACGTTCAAAGTAAGATGAATTTTAGTAAATATGGTTTTAACAATGACATCATATTTTGGAAGGATGGAAATATATTCTTATTTGAAATAAATATAAAACACATTTTTAGAGGAATCCCTAAAGTTGATCAGCTACATAATACATAAAAAACATTTGGGTACTGAAAATAATTGCTTATAGTCCTCAAACGTCAGACAAAAACTACTTTAATGAAATTTTAATTTTTTCTAACTAATAAAATGCTGCATATTATTTTCTGCAATTTATATTTTATAATAATATGTTTTAATTTTTTCCCTAAAAATGTTAGCCACACTTCCCATAAAAAATTTCTAAGAAATGTTTCTGACAGAAATTAATGCTGCAAGGCCAAACGTAGTGGCTCACGCTTGTAATCTTTGGGAGGCTGAGACATGTTGATGCCGGTTCAAGGACAGCATCAGCTACTTAGTGAGGCTCTTTGCAATTCAGTGAGACTCTGTTTCAAAAAAAGAATAAATAATAGGGCTGGGAGTGTAGCTTTGATGTAGAATGCCTCTGGGTTCAATCCCCAGTACTGCCAGAAAAAAAAAAAAGAAATTAATGCTGCAATGAATTGGAGCATTAAAAACATGTTATAATTATGTATTTATTCTAAATAAAATATGTATACTTAATAAAATACTTTGCTTCCTAAAGTTTCCAAATAATACTTGATATGTATTATACATATGTTTTGTATATATTAAAATTTAAATATGATGTGCTTATACACATTTGAAAATATAACTTCTGGGTAGATTCTTGAGGACAATATTAAAAATATATACCAAATAATCTATTTAAAATAGAACTACTATTACATGCATTCATCAGGAAAATTACTGATTTTTAAGAATATTTGTTAATTAATTCTTACAGTTCTCTTTTATGAATACTATATATATTCTGATATTGGCCATGATTCCCTAAAGAATCACATATTCTCTAAAGGAAGAATTTCTGTGTTAGAGTTACTTAGTCTCTTTGGAGGTAGAAATAATCTGTAGTTCAAAAACATAAATGATCCAGCTGTTTAAAGAGCATGCCCAAAGTACTCCTAAGGAGTCCTATCTTTTATGAAATGGCTGGACTTCTCTGAAATAAAATATGGTGTTAGTTCAAGAACAGAGAAGCGGAAGTTTCTTTTAAAGATTCCCAAGCATGCTCCTCAAGAGGTTGAATTTTAAAGTCAGTGATGTATTTCTCCTCTACTCTCAGCATGACCTCAGAGACAGTCAGACTGCTTTAAAGTTTTAACTTTGTTAAAGAGACTTAGAAGTTTAAAATAGTCCAACAGGAGGCCTGAAAGTGGGAGGGCAAATGAAATATTTTCAGGGTTGGACTCACTTTGAAGCAAAACATGAATGGTATTAATAGTGTAATAAAATCTAATATCAAAGGCTCTGTGATCAGAAAAAAATTTAGTTAAACTTGAAAGATTTTGATTATTAGGGAAAGTAGTGCACTTACTTACAAGACTTTTATTATCACGCAAGTAATAATCAGCCACAATAATCTTATCAGTATAACTTGCACAAATGCAGTGCAGTTATCACAAGGACATAGATAATACTGGCAAATTTATACATAGTTTATGTATTCTGCTGAACACATTAAAATATGGCTAAATTTTTTATAATACTCTAAAAGTAGTATGCTTTTATAATCAAGTTGTTAATTAACTTAAAAGATATCTAGATAAAATAATGTTCATTCCAAGAAAATCATAGTATCGCTTTGCACAATTAAATGTGCTTTAGGCCTGTCTTTAAACTGGAACGAACATTTTTTTATTAACTTGTCAATTTAATCCAGTTGAACTGTCTCATGAAGACTTCAGGACTATGTAAACTGAGATGGAAAATTCAATAATGGGTAACAGGATCTTAAATTAATAACATAGAAAGATATGCATCCTGTTATATAAAAGGACAGTTAATTAATTTAATCTATTCATTTAGTATTTATTTTAAAAGTTTAATATTCTAGAACACTGTCAGCTTTCTGGGTTTTCAATCTACATCTACATTAATAAATCTAAGCCACAATTATAATTTGTGCCCTCTATTCTTATCTCTTAATTTTTAGTATTATATAATTTTTGCACATTTTTGTCTCATATCTTTCCTGTGAGTAAAAATAAAATTAAACTTTATTGTAAGTTTGTAAAAAAAATTGTTAAATGTTTTCATTATCTTCTTACACAATTCCTGTATAGACTTCAATGGTGAATTCTGGCATCAGTGTTAAATTCAGTGTTATTGTCTTAATTCAATTGTCAATTGTAAAATATTTTTTGTCTTTTATTATTTTATTAATATGCTTTTAATGATGCATTATAGTCTCGTCAAAATGTAAATTATAAGCCAGGTGTGGTGGTACATGCTTGTAATCCTAGCATTTGGGAGGCCAAGACAAGAGGATCGCAGGTCGAGGATAGTCTCAGCTACTTAGTGAGGCCCTTTGCAACTCAGTGAGACCCTATTTTAAAACAAAGAATAAAAAAATTAGGGCTGGGGTGTATCCTGGAGGTAGAATGTCCTGGTTTTCATCCTCAGTACTGAAATAAAAAAAGAAAAAGAAAAATTGTAAATCATGTTGACAATGACATACATGCCAATAGCACTTGGTGAACCCCCTCACCCTCGACTTCCTGTCTCTCTCCTTCCGTATACAGAGTACTGAGACTGATGTTGATATTTTCACATATGTACACATAATCAATGGTTAATAATTCTATTAATGAACTTTATTCTTCTCCCTTCACTTTCCTTAGATCATTTACTTGGCTCCATTGAGGTTTTTCTTCCATTATCTGGAGTCTCTTTGCCATCTCAATTACTCCCTAGCTTGTGCATATTAGAGAAACATATGATCTTTCACTTTATGTGACTGGCTAATCTCACTTTACATAATGTTCTCCAGGTCCTTCCATGTTATTACAAATGACATAATTTTGTTCTTCTTTATTGCTGAGTAAAATTCCATGTGTGTATTTCCCAAGATTTTAATTTAATTTAATTTTATATCCCATAAGTATAATCCATTCATCTATTGATGGATAACTAAGTTGGTTCCATAATTTGGCTATTGTGAATTGTGCTGCTATGAATATGGGTATTCATATTTTACTGTAGTTCTCTGATTTTGGCTCCTTTAGAAAAATATCCAGTAATGGTATAGCTGGATTATATGGTGGATCCATTTCTAGTTTTCTGAGGAATCTTCACAGTGATCTCCATAGCAGATAAATTAATTTGCAATCCCATCAACAGTGTAGAAGAGTTTCAAATTCCTCACATCCTTGCGAATATTTATTGTTTTTTGACTTCTTCATGACTGCCATTCTGAATGGAGTTATGACGAACAAATTTATAGTACATTTTTTATTATTATTTATAGTAGTAAAGTTACAAAGTAAGGCGAAATTAAATTATAAAATACTGAATCACTATACTCAAAGAAAGAAAAGAATTAGTTTATTTGTAGCTTCTGTTTTTCTGTTTCTGCTGAAAGAACTTTCAAAACACATAAACATTACAGATATATAAACTATATATATATATATATATATATATATATATATACATACATACATACATACACATACATCTATATGTTTCTGAGTAATATTAAACTCATATCTCACATTTAAAGGAAGATTATTTAACACAGGTATATTCTCTGTAAAACATACTACATTCTTCTGACAAATTAGTAAATATACAGAGAACTTCAGTGTTTCTCTTGGGGGACAAGCTAAAAAAGAAACCCACAAAGATTTGCAACTTATGGCATTAAGTAGACCCTGACGAGAATAATTGTTAGCAATGTGAGAAGTTAAACAGGAAGACAAAGCAAACCCCGACTTAGGACTTCAGATGGGAACATGTATATATAGTATCTCAATTCATTTTTCTCTGAACACGTGAATGTCCATTAATAATTGGCAAAGTATTACAAGTCATTTCAGAGTTAAAAATAACTTTAAGCAAGTAGGTAAATCCCAATACAAAATCTTTAGATAATGTGGTGAGGATTGACTGAACTTGGTAGGCATTCAGTTAGACAGACACAGTCAATTAAAACCCTGGTCTGTTTATTTTTTCTATTTTCTTAAAGACCTTTACTTTTTTTAGTTTAATATATGGGAAATCTGATGGAAGGTCATAAGTGTTTTGAATTGAAGTTCTTCACTCTTTCCATAAATATTTACTAAGTAGTGACTTTGCATTTATCATTTTTATATTTTCTGTGTGTATGACAAGGATCAAATAAAAATTTGCACTCCTTGGCGATCACAAAAATACTGTTGAAGAGTATGACCAAACACAAAGATTATTAGTACCAGGTGCAATGATGTATAGCTGTAATCCCAGTACCTGGAGGCTGAGATACAAGGATCACAAATTCAAGGCCAGTGGGCATTACCTTAGCCAGACCCTGTTTTAAAAAGAAAAAAAATAGAAAGGGATGGAAGTATATCTCAATGATAGAATGTCCTTGGGTTCAATCCCTATTATTATGGGGGAATAAATGAGTGGTAGCATAATAGTGCTTTAAACTGGAAAGTCCAGGATGCAATTGAAATACATAAAAGAGGCATCCAATGTATAACAGTCTTACAGGTGAATAATCATCAGTGAACATGCCCTAATATTGAAATTTAAAAAATGTAAATTTAAAAATTATCAAGTAGGAGCCAGTCATGGTAGGGCACACTTGTAATCCCAGCATTTGGGAGGCGGAGACTGGAGGATCTCGGTTTGCAGACAGCCTCAATTACTTAGCGAGGCCCTTTCACAACTCAGTGAGACTCTGTTTAAAAAAACAAACAAACAAACAAACAAACAACAAAAAAAAAAAACTAGAAATAGGGCTGGGGTGAAGCTCAGAAGTACAATTACCCTGGGTTCCATCCCGCAAACCAAATATAATCAAGTAGAAATCAAGTGATGTGTCATCCTTGGAGAAAAGGATAAAAATAAAACACTATGTCCCTGAAATGTCTCTTTTTGCTCTAAAAAAAATACCCAAAAATGTTAATAAATCTGGGCCACAATGTCCAGGTATATATCATCTCCAATGACCCTGGCTTTCTTTTATGTATGCTGGGACGTGGGCAAGTTATTTTTGTCTGTGGAAAGCTTCATTTTTGGATGTATACCAAGCTGCTTGGGATACTGGTCATAAAATGGCCCAAAGTTAGCTAAGCTAATGATGTCACTGCCTTTGTAGCCCAACTCATAAACTCCTTTCCCTTTGGTAGCCAGCACACAGCAGAGAACCAAAGGACAGTTGGCACCGGTCCAGCTGACAGCCTCTGGATGAAACATCACGATCCACGAAGGCACTGAATTCAGGTGAAGCACTCAGTCACAGTGAGTAGGGGCAGTGCACCTACCCATCCCACCACGGTTAGATCTTCCCAAAAAGCATTTTTCACGGAATATTGTGCTTCACTTTCCCTCTCCAGGTGTCTTCCCTGATCTCCTGACAACTATTCCACCTCTCTAGAACAACTATTGTGTAGACAATACAAACCAGCATGGTAAACAAAGACATATATTCACTGGTTTAGAGGTGAAGGAAATAAATTGAAAATAATTTAGCAGGTTTTGTAGGGAAGTGAAAGAAGAAATGTTTATGAACTATGAACAAATTGAAATAGGGCTGGGTATAAAGGAAATGGTGATATAAATTAATCTAGAAACATAAGCAGAAGCTAGATCCTTAGAAATATTATGTTTGGTTTGTTGAAGAAGTTGTAAATGTTTTCTGAGAGCCAGAAAAAATAAATATATAAGAAATATGAGTGGAATGTATGTTTATAATGATATTATAGTTCTAAATGTGAGATCTATTGGGGATGTGGTGTTTGGGAGTAAAACAGTCACCCAAAGTAAGGAGATTTGTTGAGGGGCTATTCCAGTAATCCTTTTTAAGATGATGTGAGTTGGCCTGAGGATAGTGACAATAAAGATCAAGAGAAATAAATGAATTTCACAACTAGTTGGGAGTTGGTATCCACCAAAATTGGTGATTGATTATATATGGGTGGTGGTTTTAGGATAGGCATTCCTCTTATGTCCTCATGATTGTTCATGGAGAAAGTCAATTTTTAAGTTGTAATAATATCTCCTTCCAGACAAAAGGCAGGGTTGCTTGCCACTCATAAAATATACAAACTCAGTGTCTACTGTTCTTACACAATCCATTTCATATGCAGGTATTTCAGTACTATTCTTCACTCTTCTGTAAACCTTAAGGTCATGAAGAATTGGTGGACACTTAAAGCCCTGTCTACTATCTTTTGTCTTAATTAAGAAAGTTCTTTGTCTTTGACTTAGGAGTAACCAGCCCTTTACCAATATTCATGAAGTAGTAAAAGACTAATTTGCTTGGTTGCAAGTACGGTAAATTCCAAGATTCCTCTGAGATACTAGCCATAATTAATACAGAAGATCAGAAAAATTATTGTATCTGTCTTTGGGCTGAAGATAACTAGAATGGGGGATTGAAGAATAGAGAATGAATATAAATTAGAAAGAAACAAAATCTGTTTTAGAATTGTTTAATTTAAAATCTTGAAAAATACTTAAACACAGAAACCCAAAAGAGAGTTACACATGAACATCTGTAGAAAAGATATTTTTCTTTCCTTTCCTTCCTTCCTTCCTTCTTTCCTTCCTTCCTTCCTTCCTCTCTTTCTTTCTTCTTTTTTCTTTTTTTCTTTCTTCCTTTTTTGTTTGTTTCATAATACTGGAGAATGAACTCAGAAGCATTCTACCTCTGAGCTACACCTCCAACTTGCTGCTATTATTACTATTATTATTATTATTATTATTATTATTATTACTTATTATTAGTTTGACTGGGTGTGGTACTGGAAATTCAACACAGGGACATTTTACCTCTGACTTACATAAGGTACACACCTAGTTCTATTTTATTTTTATTTGGAAACAGGGTCTCACTGAGTTGCAGAGGACCTCACCAAATTTTCAAGATTATCCTTGAGCCCACAATTTTTGTTTCAGCCCCCCCCGAATACTAGTATTATAGGCATTCACCAGCTTGCCTAACCTTTTTTTTTATTATTTTTAATTTGAAACAGGGTCCACTAAGTTGTAAGTTGCTATGGGCCTTGCTAAGTTGCTGAGGCTGGCTTCAAATTGGTGATCCTCCTGTCTCAGCCTCCCAAGTACTAGGATTACATGTATGTACCACCTGACTATAATTTCTTAAAAGCAGTTAATAGTACATTTGCAATGTCTTTTCTGTTCTATGTCTTCTAAGATCTTTATCAAATGTTTTCTTCTTTTTTTATGAAATTAAAATATCTTTTTAGAAAATTAAAAAAGAAAATGCAGAAAATATTTTATTGATAAAAATCTTACATTTGAAACTTGCAACAAAATTCTATACTGTAAAAGAGATTTAAGCTACCCACACCTCTGCCTCTGAGATTTAACTTACCTTTAATCTGTTATGTTTTATATCCATGCTTTATTGTCTTTGTAACTTATGGCAAGCCTTTAGAAAAGCAATTGTGTCCTTGAATATACATTTTTTACTATATAGAGACCACTCAGTAATCACAGTCATGCCATAATAATTTTTTTTTAAAAGTTTTCTTTCTGTCTTGCACATCTTTACTATGAAAATTTTGTAGTTAAAGTATTTATTAGTTGAGTTTCTCCCTCCAAATTCTCAATGTAATTGCATCTTTTGTCTTCCAAATAATTTAGTCAAAATTCAAATATAATTATTAATAAAGATAATAGCACAAATAATTAAAATAAATACATCTAAATATATGATATATTCATGGAAACTATCCTTTTTGTACTTTTAATAAGAAAAAAATTCTTCCTATCAGCTTTTTTATTAATATATGTGTGCTAGCAAAAGAAGAAATATTTAAATAAACTTCTGGATAAGTCACATAAAAATTGCTTATCAGAAGAACATAAATATTGATTCCTTATGAAGATTAATGTTCATATTTTTGTTGTTAGCAAAAACCTACAATGAGCAATATAAAATGAAATTTAAACAGTGTATACAATGTACTTTGAGAATATTGTATTTTTATTACTCAATTAAATAGAAAATCTATATAGTTGAAATAACTATGCATGTAATTTTTGAGTACATTGCCTCTAATCTTAAGAAAAAATTATGCCTCACAACTCCAGTATTTCTAAAGAAAACTATTTAAATTGGTAAAATTCACTTGTTTTTGGTTACTTTTCTATATTAATTTCTTAAAATAGCCAGAACTCTGGAATTTCTTGCCTTTTGTTTTATTGTACTTCATCACTGAGCAGCTTAATTAAAGAGTTGATGGCAATAAAATGAACACAGACTAGAAGGCAAATAGAAGGGAAAGGTATATATATATATATATATATACCTTTCTCTCTCTCCTATATATATATATATATATATATATATATATATATATATATATAGGAGAGAGAGAAGAGAGAGAGAGAGAGAGAGAGAGAGAGAGAGAGAGAGAGAGAGATTTTCCCTTTACAGAAGAGACAGTCTATAGTCAATCTAAGTGACTTAATAGATTCATCTTAAAATGCCTATCCCATACTACTGATTGGGGTAAAGCCTTTCAAATTAAGGTAATACAGATTTTTTTAAATGATGTGTTACATATATGTATTTTTTTTTGTATGGACATTGTAAAGATTCTGAAAAGCTATGGAAAAATAAAGAGGTATCCCTAGATAGAAAACAGTAAACTAGAGAAAAATGTTGATTCTTGGAGATAAAAAAACAATAAGTTTGGTTTAATAACCATAGAACAATGACTATTGATCATTGACATAATTTCTCAGTGATGCTAATTATTTAGAAGTTTAATACAGTTTACTCAATAAAAGAATACCATAGTACAGGACATTGAGAAAGCACACAATAAGCACATTTTATCTTTCTTTTACCTGAAAATGAAAGAATATATCCTGGATTACAATGCATCTTAAGACTAATCAAGAAGAAAAATCTAGTCCCATTGTGTGTGTGTATATATATATATATCTATATATATATATCTATATATATATATAATATATGCTTTAAGCATAAGTTTGGGTATGTTATTAGTATTGTCTAAATAGTTGTTTGGATTATATCTCAAGAAAAATTTAATAAATTTGCAAAAGTAGCCCTAATTTTTATAAAATAATTAAACGCCAAATATTATGGCGATACATGCATATTCATGTTATAGTAGCACAATTCATAATAGTCTAATTATGAAATCAACTTAGGTCTTCATCAACAGATGAATACATAAAGAAAATTTGTGTTCATACACAATAAAATTTTTCTCAGCCATAAAAAAGAACAAAATTACACAATTTGCAGGAAAATGAACAGTAGAGAATATTATGCTAAGTGAGTTTAGCCAGTCTCAGAAAATAAAGGGTTTTATTTTTTCTCATATGTAAAAGCTAGAAAAAAATAGCAGAAAGAGACTTCACTTAAATAAGAAGAAAGATCAGCAGAATTGTGGTAGGCGATTGGGGAGCAAGATGGAGGAAGATAAACAAAATCTGAGAAAGAAAACAATTTAAATATTGTTATCTCTATATATGATAGTTTCACTACCAATCTCACCAACATGTATCTGGAGAGAGAAAAGGGGAATGGTATGCAGAGAAGTACATAACGTGTTATATGTGCATGAACCATTTTATGTTGCATTATGATGTTTAATTACAATGGACCAATCAGATTAATCTGCCAAGACATCCTGCTGCCTCGGCATCTATGTGTTGAGACCCCACTCCACATAGTTAATCGGCAAAAAAGCCCCGAGAAGGAGGTATCGTCTCTGGCCAAAGTACCCCCCACTTTTAGATACCCTTCACTATTATTCCTTTTAACTTTCTACACGAATTGCTCCAGTGATGTGAAATCAGGACTATAAAAAAAAAACTGAGTCCGTGGAAATAAACTCTCTAATAATTTGTCTAAACGTCCTTGGCTCTGCTCAACAATAATGAGAAACTGGCCAGAATTCAGGTACTGTGATAAGCACCCCAGCTGCAGCAATCACAAATGGCCTCCGACCTTCATCACTATCCATTAACTCCGACAAAGTAGCTCAGTTCAAAGTAACTGTTTACCCTTGAAATTCTGCCTAGAGACAGAGAAAAACCTTATGTGTGACCTTAAAGCAATTTAGTTGATAAACAACTTAGCTGCCCAAATACAATAGACCCAAAGAAAAAGACTGTTGACTGACCGCATAGTTAGAAATAAATATGACAAAATAAAGGACAGACGTTCTAAATATATATGTATGAAGGAAAGGAAATACCGTAAGAGTAAGAAAAGCATTTTTGCATGAAGAAGAGCTTATCATAAAAAAGTGCCAACTGGGAAAGAAAGGAATTAGAAAGTTAGAAGCAGGCTGCAGAGAGTTTGTGATAGAGAAATGGATTATTAAAGATGAGTAGGCTTTTAATAGGCTTGTTGTCTAAAGAAGAGTGCTCAGCAGTTAAGGAAATACATCTGACAATTAGAACTAAGAACCTTGTGGTGTTGTTTGTGGTATTTTGTCTGCCAAACTGTGTTGTGAGTATGCTTAAGCTTTCAGATTTAGAAGATAAGATGTCAACACCTGAAGAAACTCCATCACATCCACCTGAATCACCACATTTCCCCACACTTGCTATATGAACTGAGCCCAAAAAGATGGAAAAGTTCCAGGAAAAGTTAAAGAAGATTCCCCGAGAAGCTCCCAATCCTTGACTATTCTGGGAGGCTGCCACCTGGAACTGCTTATCTACAAGATCTTGGAGAGAAACAGGAGTTAATTCTTCAAAGGCCAACAGCCAGCTGAAAGATACCCATCCCCCCTTTTCTCTTAACTTTACTGGGGAAGGGTATAAATTTCTTGGGGTTTTCGTAATAAAGTGTCATTGGCTCAAAAAGCCTTTGTCCACCTCAGATTCTTTCCAAAGCGTCGTCATTTAGGGACCTAAAGAAAATTCAGTCCCTAAAGGAGAAAGAATCGCTGCAGACAAGAGGCTGCAGAACTCCACCTGCCTTTTGCCCCATCTTTCTGAGGATTTGACCGGGAACGGACAATAACGACCCGACTGAGATTAGTCTGTGACATTAATCCAAGGATGTTTGTAAGTTAGAGGAATAATGAGGACTCAGATGATATTTTAGAAAAATACAGACTTTATATTTGATTTCAAATACCAAGTACACATAAAATACAATATAGAAGACTTTCATTAACCCATAATTAATACTATTGGGAATTGACTCAAAATTCTTCTTCATGAGTCTACATATACCATTATAGATTAAAAATAATACATATATGAAATACTATTATAGATCAAATAAAGCAAAGTCTCTCTCTCTCTCTCTCTCTCTCTCTCTATATATATATATATATATATATATATATATATATATATATATATATTCCAGTATCTAAAAAGCTTTAGTGAAGTGTCAAGAACATGCTTGGTAAAGGTCCAGTTATACTTTGTTCATTAGCCAATATCTGGAAATCTCTTACCCTTTGGGTATCCCTCTTTAAAAGATTTCTTGACATTTGATATGAATCTAAAGAAAGTTTAGCCAAAACATTTTGATAACTAGAAACGATGTTATATAAAGAATAAGTTAGTGAAACATTTATATCACACACAAAAATATACTGGAAGCCATGAACATTGGTAAATACTCCAGATGTATTAGAGGAAGGGAATAAAAATTAAGTAAATTATTTAATTAAAATAAATTAAAGAGAAGATTTTATTGCCTCTCAGAAACAGATTTTCTAAAGTTTAACATTATAAAATAATGGGATTAATAATTTTGTGGGGTGTCATTTTCCTTTAAATAGAAAGTCAGTATAAAATTTTCTAGAATATTGAAAGAGAGAATTTCAATACGGCCAGGAGATAAAGTTGATCACTACATTTTCATCCAAGTCTCAACTCATTAAATCTTTGAGAGAAATTTTGTGTGTCATATATTCTTTGTGAAAAATATGCTATATTCTAATATTTTTAAAATTATATATAATTGTAATCTACTATATGGAGTACTTATTGACCAATTCATATACTTAGACATGTTAACCCATACTTATCTTACAGTTACAATATAGACCAATTCCAGTTTTAATATATTTAGAACTTTCCAATGCAGAATTACTTGTAATATTTTTCTATTTAAGTTGGGAGTTTATATTTCATATTACTTGCACATCTCACAAATACATCATGAAAAACAATGCAGGTATATATACAGCTTTTTATGATTACTTTTCTATTTTCAGCAGAGATGTAAAGAATAGAAATATAGCTTCTTATTTTATTTGTAAGGGTTTACCATCTTGACCCTGATGTCTACAAGCTACTCATATCATTAGTAAGCTCAAATACTGCATGTATACTTGGTAAACATTTGTTCTCTGCCCAAAACAGTTGAAAAAGTGCAAGAATATGATATATAAATCAAGTTGTAAGATGAGGGGAAACACATGACCCTTTAATTTCTATGACTGGCTAATATCTATATAATGTTCTCTAAGTCCATCCATTTTTTCTGCAAATGACAAAATTATTTTCTTATTTATTGTTGAGTAGAACATTGTGTATATATATCCCACTGAGATTATGTATAACCCCGGTCAAAATGGCAATCATCAAGCAGTCCAACAATAAATGATGGTGAAAATGGAAAATAGGAATTCTTCTACACTGTGGGTGGATTAGCAAATTAGTCCAGCAACTATGGAGATTGTAGAGACTACTCAAAATATTTGAAGTGAATTCACTCTGTGAACCAACTATACTACTTCTGAATATCCTTCCAAAGGGACATGAAATAATTAAAAAAAACTACTTTGAGAGAATGATGAAGTATAGCGGCTACTACCAATAATATAATAGGAACTGGATGACCCAAATTCACAAACTTATCAGGCTTTCAGAAGAAATAATATCTAGCATGAAAGCTGAGCAGTTGTATCAATGACAAGCATAATAGAAAGGTGCTTTCCAGATAGCAGAAAAATGGTAAGTGTAACAACCTGACCATATAAAAGTAATATATAAGGAACTTAAATTTGTTCAGAAAGTTTGCAGCATTGGCTGTAAAAAGGGTGATATGAATCTGAAAAAATAAGGCAGAACAAAATAATAGAAAGCAATATTATTAATAATAAACTAAAGTAAAATTGAGAACTTCATTCTGTCAATGACTAAGTTTCTTTGAACATATCTTTTTTATTGAAGAGGGAATAATCAATATAATTTTACATGCTTGTAATCCCAGTGCTTGGGTGGCAGAGGCAGGAGGATCATACAGATTCGAAACCAGCCTCTCTGGCTTAAGAGCCCCTGTTTCCAAATAAAAATATGAAAAAATAGGTCTGAGAGTGTAGCCCGGAGGTGTGTAGCCCGGAGGTAGAAGGGTTTCCAGGAACCCCAGTACCACCAAAATGTGTGTGTGTGTGTGTGATATATATATATATATATATATATATATATATATATATATATTTTTTTTTTTTTTTTTTTTTTTTTACATAGAGGAAGATCAATCCTTCTACATGTTCCTAGGTAGAGGTATATAGTATATGAAATAGACATAGAAATCGATGGTTACAATCTTTTTATATATATTTTTTATATTGGTGGATTGTACTCATACATCTTAAATAGATACAGAATGGTAGAGGCATGCATGCACACATCATTCATTTAGCAATTCTCTAATTCCCACCACATTCCCTCCTGCTCCCTGTTTTTCATGTTCTACTTATAGTAATTGACATTAACATACTTGTGAATATATAACATGTTCATTAGGGAATTTTCCTCTTTTTCCATATCCTTCAGTTAAGTCACTTTCTTTACTCGTCTAAGGTTTGACCCTTTTTGTCTAGAGTCCCTCGAATTGTCCATTTTTTCCCTAGCTTCTGCATATTGAGGAGAGCATCCAATTCTTTACTTTTTCTGAACTAATCTCACTTAGCATAATGTTCTTTAGGTCCATCCATTTTCCTGCAAATAACATAATTTTGTTTTTTTTATGGCTGGTAAAATTTCATTATATGTGTACACACACACACACACACATATGTATATATATGTATACACTATATATAAAACATTGTATACATATTCCATATTTTTGTAATTCAATCATTTGTTGATGGACATTCTGGTTAGTTCCATAGTTTGGAAATTGTGAATTGCATGGCTATAAAGATAGTTATGTATATATTAGTCTGAAATAAACCTAACCAAGTAGATAAAACACCTCTATGAGTAAAATTATAAAACATTGAAAAAGAAATAGAAGAAGACCTTAGAAGATGGAAAGACTATCCATATTCTTGGATAGAAAGAATAAATATTATTAAAATGACCACTTTCACTATTTGCAGATGACATGATATTATACTTAGAAGACTCAACAAACTCAACTAAAAGACTAATAGAACTAATCAACAAATTCAAAAATGTTTGGGTAAAAAATCAATCTTAAAAAAGTTCGGAAGTGATGGGTCCAGCCCATCAGCGGTGGGGCTGACCAAGAAGGTTGAGTGCTGACTGTCCAAACAGAACCACATGGGCCAGGAGACGTGTCAAGCACAATCTCATTTATTTCTCTCAGGCAATCCAATTTAAAGCAAAAAAAACTGCAAGGGGGATTTCCAACAGGAAACTATTCTAACCTATCAAGCTAAAGGTCACTCTTGCATGTGCAAAGCACATAACTTGCAGCCAATCATTGTCCAATGCACGAGGGGTTCACGAGCACGGAAGCATTATATGAGCCAATAAGGCTTAACATTACCAAATTGGACTAGGGGGGGCAAGGAGAGTAGTTACGCCCTCCTTATCTGCTCGGTGCTACATGTTGCTGATTCATCAGAAGTTCTGTCAGGCGGTTAAGCAGACCCCAACACAGAAGCTTTTCTTTATACCAACCATAAATCCACTGAAAAAGAAATCCAGAAAACACTTCCACTCAGGATATCCCACACAAAAAGAAAATACTTAGGAATAAATTTAACCAAGCCACTTACGTGGCTGAAACAGGATAGCAGGATTTTTAAATAAAAATAATTTTTTTTTCAGCTCTAGGTTAGAACCTAGGGATTCTAACTCCAAGCTATATCCCCAGCCCTTTTTTTTTTTTTTTAAACAGGATCTCACTGACTTACAAAGGGCCTCACTAAGTAGCTGAGGCTGTCCTCAAACTGTGATTCTCTTGCTCAGCTTCCCAGATGCTGGGATTACAAGAATACACAACCATGCCCTGCTGAAGCCAGCCTCAGAAACAAATCAAGACCCTCAGCAAATTAGTGAAAATTTGTTTCAAAATAAAAAAAATAAAATAAAAATAGATCACCTTATTTGCTCATCAATAATTTCTAAATGAGGAGAATGGGGAGGGGAATTCCCTAATGCACATGATATACATTCACAAACATATCAAAGTCAATCATTTAGCCAAATATGAGAAGGAGGGAGGGAAAGAGATGGGGTGGGAATTGAGCAAAGGCTAAATGAGTAAAGTGTGCATGTATGCCTCTATCATCTGTTCCCCACTAAGATGTATGACTACAATTCACAGATAAAAAAAATTTAAAAAATAAACAAAAATAGGACTGGAGATGTAGTTCAGAGATAGAATTGCCCTGGGTTCAATCCCTAGTACCCCCAAACAAACAAGAAAACAATAAAACAAAAATAAATAAAAATAATTTAGAAAAAATTAAAAAATCTAATTTAAAAAATTCTTTTCTAAAAGACTAATCCTGTATACTCAAAAGTTCTTAACCTGATAAATGTGTACTTTTCTATAATAAACATTTTAAAAAGCACATGAGAAATATTGATATCATTAAATCAAGTTAACAATATTATACTATTTTTAATTTTTAAGAATAAGGAAATATTAAAAACTAATAAATATTTTAAATTATGTGATAAATAACATCAAGGTCTTACCAAATTTCAAGCCTGTTCTGAGAACTTTTGTATATGTTTGAACATGTCACTTCATATTCATAATTAAAAATTACAGCCATTATTATATTTACCCTTCTGATGAAGTGATAGAGAACACACTGGAGTCATTTGCCCCAAATCTCAAAGTGAAGAAGTTACAAAATATAGAGGCTAACTCTAGAATTTCTATTCTTAATCCTCTAGAATTTCTATTCTTAATCCTGGGGCCACATGGCTCATGTGGTGATAACTTCTTTCTGTCAAGCATTTACTCTATGTTAGATGCACTTGTCATGTATCATCACATTAATTCAGCAAAAGACTAGCTTAGTAGCAATAGCAAGTGTTATATAATATATTATGCAATTCTATGAGCATTAAATAACACTGAGCAGTCACACTATTAGCCCAGCTTCTGCTATATAGTAAATATAAGATGTATATTAATATTAATACTATTTCTATGTGCATAATATCAAAATGATTTATGCCAAAGGTTTTATTGATTGTACTATAGTAACAGAAAATAAATCAGAAAACTGTACTATTCAAATCTTATGAATATTAAATCATTTTGAAACCTCTCTTTGTTCTTAGTTTATCTCTATACTTTTTATACTTCACAGTTTCCTTTTTATACAATAATATTGATAATTTTTAGTGTAGATCTCATGAGTATAATAACTGTCAACTTAACTTAGACATTTTATTTTTATTTTTATTTTTTATTTTATTGGCAGGTCTGGGGGTGGAACTCAGGGGCATTCGACCTCCGAGCTACACGTCCTGCCCTATTTTTTATTCTTTATTTTGAAACCGGGTCTCACTGAGTTGCAGAGGGCCTCACTATGTAGTTGAGGTTGTCCGCGAACCGCAATCTTCTGGTCTCAGCCTCCCGAATGCTGGGATTACAAGTGTGTGCCACCACGCCCGGCTTAACTTAAACATTCTAATGCCTCACAACAAGTTGGTAGGGAAGGTTAAGTAACAAAGTTAAAATTCTATTCATACTGTGTATATAGGCAATGTATGCCATATTTAAATTTATGGAATTTTAAGTAGGATTGAAATACTGTATAAGAAGAACGGTTACCTGTATTCATTTCAATACTATATTGTTACAAAGATAAGAGGTTTGTCTTATGTAGTGCACAACCAACTTTCAAGTCATTGATAACAAAAAAGTCCAGAGTGCTAGGATATCATCAAGGTGAATCATGATTTATGTGCCTCCTTTAGGTATAAAAGGGGGCTGCAGGGAAGTAGCTGCATTGTAATGAGATAGCTTTTTTTGTTTGGTAGTAAAACTATTAGACCCATGCTCTCTCAAAATATAATCAAGAGAGTCAAATTTAAATAAGAACTGAAATAACAATCATATTAAGTAAAGAAGTCGAACCAATAATATCTGTGTGTTTTCTTTCAAAAACAGGTTTCTAGTTCCCACATTAAAAATTATATGACTTATACAATGAATAGATTTACAAGCTTAACCTTTAAAAATCTATGTAACTACAACTCTAAGGAAAACATCACTACTTACACATATTATTTCAAGTCTAAATCTTATCCAGCATTATTCCTTGAAATCAGGTCATACCGACCTTTGACTGACCTTCATCTAGCCTATGATAGACTGCTATTTGTTATGGTATGCAATCTTTAAATTTCTTGATTTTTTCTAGAACAGTTATCTTGACTTGTTCACACAAAACATTTTAATAGTCTTGAGATGATGAACTTGGTTGCTTTTGTTCTTTTCACAAAGCGTGAAGAATTCAAGTATCTTGTCTAGAGAAATAGTTTGGTACAAGAAAAGCTTGACATTCATCCTAAGCTGTCAGATGACAATGTCTGTGTTCTTATCTCAACACTACTTAGCAGTTGAGAGAATAAAAATGTAAGTACAACTAATGATTCTTGAATTTTAAAATACTCCTGGGCAACTTTTCTATTTATGCTATCCTAGATTCATTAAGCATGGGTATATGTGCTTCTGATTTGTTATGATGTTGTATACTATTATCTATAATTTTTTCTCTGTACATGACTTGGAAGGTTTTCTATATTGTAAAATGTCAGGACATAAAATTAAAATTCCTTAACATGTTATTTTAAAATAATCAGGTTTGAGATGACATGATCTTGTAAATATTGCAGAAAAGTTATAGTATCTCTAATTACTAATTCACAGTCATATTTTGGTTCTAATGCTGCTTCTTCCATGGAGCCTTCCGTAATCATTCTCCTCTGCACTGCTTATTATAATATCCTCTTCATTTCTTTCAGAAAATATCCCAGTGACTAAAATAATCTTATTCATTTGTGTCCATTTCTCATACATTATATATTTTTATTGGTGCATTGCAGTCATACATCTTTATGGGGTATACGATGATAGAGGTATACACGCACACACCATTCATTTAGCCCTTCTCCAGTTCCCACCCCATTATATAAAATGTGCTTTTCACACATGAGCAAGATCTTGTTACTGTTTTTTAATATTGCATCTTCATCTAGGAAAGGGATGTTTTATGAATATAGCTAAGAATGAAAAAATGAACCAATGAGCATTCTTATTCACAGCATTTATTTTGTATTTTCTCATTTTTTTATTAAAATTACACAACTAGAAAAAATATAGTGAACATTGATTTTACAACTTCATCTCTACTTGTGTTTCATTGCTCAAACATGATTAAATTTTTAGGCAAAAGTTCTAAAAAGCAACATTATTTTTTAAGTATAGTTTGTATAGCTAAAAATCATTTAAAGCATGGATTGTTAAAGATACATAATTGTAAAACCTACTTAAAATATTTTCTGTATAAGTCCCAGTCGCATATTTTTATATATGTATGATTGATGAGATCAAACAGCTTTGTTTTTATTTAGATAGATATTTTGCATCCCATTAAGCTGTATAAATACAATGCACCAATAAAATAATTTTAAGAATGAGGAAATAGGGAAAGTGTGCTGCTCAGGTTTTCTTTTAAAAAACTAATTATAGCTATCTATTTAGCATTATCAAAGAGCAAAGGCACTGTGCTAAAGTGTTGAAAGGGATTAAAAATGACATGGAATTTCCTCTCATAAAAAATAAATAAAAACTAAAAAATAGTAATGCTGTAAGCAGACTGTTTAGCTGCTAGGGTATAGTTAATATATTTTGTACATGAACAAAATTAAAAAGTGTGCAGTCAATAAAACAATATTTAAAATGAAAAATATGTGAAATGAATACCAAAAAAGGAACAGTGATACTTTGATATAATAGCTTTATTCAAGAAATTATTTATTATGCAGACTTTCTGCATAACAGATAAATGTTAAAAGTTTGCATTTGTTGGGAATTCTTTTAAAAGGCAAAATAATATATTAATAATTTTTATATATGTAATCCTGGAAACAATAATCAAATGTGGTATTATTATATCCAGTTGTCAAGGTTTATTCATGAGTAGGTCTTATGAGGAGTCAGAGCAGGCAGTTGAATTCATCATATGATTTGAAAATTTTTGAGAAATTATTTTTACTTAAAATATCTCCCTCATTACCTTTCTCTGTGCCTGAACATTTTATCTTTAGAAATCTCTCTTGGGTTTTAACTTTAGTTCCCACTTAGTCCTTGGAAGTGTGACTCTTCTCTATTTTACAAATGATTTTTGGGAGTTTGTTTGGAGACTCAGTGTGGATATTGTCTCCTAGATTCACCCTCCCCAAACCAAAACCAAATAAATAATAATCCACAGCTTTCCAATGACAGGGAAGTCTTTATTTCATGAAGTTCTTATACCTACAAGAGCAAAAGTCATCTTTTTTTTTTTTTTTTTTTTTCTGGAAAGATCAGCCAATCATCCCTGAAGTAGCTAGCCCTTAATTTGCCCTTGAAGGGCATCTGCTGAGCAGAATCAGAAGTCAGGGGAAAGGTCATGAGTAGGAATAGAAACAAGACATTAAAATCTTCTAACTTTAAGGTAAGATAATTTTCAATCTAACCCTTCAGCTTACTAAAGAAACTGAGTATTGAAAATATTGTAGTTTACTCAGAAAAAAAGTTCTAAATAGAAAAATTGCTCCCACATTTCCTAACAACTATTTATTTTTTACTGGTGTTCATAATTGCCTCTTTCTCAATTTAGGAAGAACAAACACATCTCATGCTTAATTGTTCATTGATCTGAGCTTATTTCTATTTTGTATGTTTTGTTATTTTGTTGGTGGTGGTGTCCAAAAGGTTACTGTTATGAATTAAGCTACATATGCAGTTTTTAAGCCAATAAAGGTAAAGATTCAAAGAAAACTTCAATCCATTATTTAAATATTATTTTTATACTTCTAAGTTTCAATTTATGAGTAATACACATAAAATATTTAGTCCCTAATCTTTTCTATTCCTATTTTCTCTTTTAATTTAGACTATTACTTTTTAATGCACCATATGCCTTGCTTATCTACTGTCCATTTCCTTCACCAGAATTAAACTTCATGAGGCCACAGATTTTTATTGATTTTTGTTTATTGCTATATTCCAGTATCTCCAAATGATTGGATATATCCTGCCACTAGTAAGATTTTCTGAACGAATGGATGAAATTTGAGGGAAGATAAGCACAATCTTTATTACAAAAAATGCTAACAGTAATACTACTACCACTAGTATGATTTCTAATCCCAGGTATAATAAATATACAAGGCCAGTGAACATGTTTTAAAAAGGCAATGATGGATGAATCATGGGAACCCTGCAGAACACAGTAATATGAGAACAACAAATAACATTGTTAAGTGGTCTGTTTCTTTGCAGCTTGGATGCCCTTCTTAAGCCAGTACTGTTTTCCAGCTTCTCAGGCTGCACTACAAATCACTGCAAGGTTTATAGAATTTTTTTTCACTTCTTCCTCCTTCTCATTTCAAAATCCCCTAATGAATAAAGACAAAAATATAAAGAAATTCACTTCAGTCAATCTTCATGTTTTATTCAGTTTTCTCCTGTGTATATGTAGTATCTAGATACTCTTTAATTAGCTTCCTTGGGCAGAAAAGTCTGGTTTGGAATGTTAAAAAATAATAGGATCCAGAGGACAATTCAAGATAAATATAATGTTGGTTTGTCTGATAAAGGGTGAAAATTGCTTGATATTGTTCTAGTTTAAGTAGTATATACTATTTGATTATAAGATAAAAAAAGCTGTCAGAAAACCTGTACACACACACACACACACACACACACACACACACACACATAATTAAAAATGTATTTTCTCTCATCTGTAATCCTAGTATTTGGGAGGCTGAGATAGGAAGATCTAAGGTTCAAATCCACCTTTAGTAGCTTAGAGAGACTCTGTTTCAAAATAAATAATCAAAAGGTACAAGGGGTATATCTCAATGGTGAAACACTGCTGGGTGCAATCTCCAGCAAAAATCTCTCTCTGTCTCTCTCTGTCTCTCTCCATCTCTCTCCGTCTCTCTCTGTCTCTCTTGCTCTCTCTCTCTCTCTCTCTCTCTCTCTCTCTCTCTCACACACACACACACACACACACACACACACACGCACACTTCTGTTCTTCATATCTCTCAAAGATATAAGAATATTAAAAATTTTTTGATTTTTAAATATAAGATGTAATCCCTAAGATTGTCATCAATATTTTAGCAAGTTATAAATGAGAAATTCAATGTATCTTTTAGGGATAACTAACAATGGTGTCCAGTTTCCATACAAACTATAGAAATGCCCATGTACTCATGTCTGTTTTGATTTTGATTGACTACTTAACATGTTAGCTTGGCTTCAACCAAAAGCTTTTTCTTTTCTTTTTTTCTTTCTTTTTTTTTTTTTTTTGGTGGTACTGGGGTTCCTGGAAGCCCTTCTACCTCTGGGCTACATTCCTAGCCCTATTTTATTTTTGGAAACAGGGTCTTTTAAGCCAGCGTGGCTGGCTTCGAACCTACACGATACTCCTGTCTCCGCCTCCCAAGCACGGGGATTACAAGCGTGCACCACCACGTCCGGCCAAAAGCTTTTTCTGATCCATTGAGTATATATGATAGATGTGATTTAAGCTTTTTATGTTATGTAAAGAACATAACTTAAAATGTCATTATTGAGCTGGGCATGGTGGTGCACGCTTGTAGTCCCAGCATTCGGGAGGCTGAGACTACAGGATCGCGGTTTGTTGATAGCCTCAGCTACTTAGTGAGGCCCTCTGCAACTTAGTGAGACCCAGTTTCAAAATAAAGAATAAAAAGTAGGGCAGGGGTGTAGTTCAGAGGTCGAATGCCCTTGGGTTCCATCCCCAAACCCACAAAAAAAATGTAATTATTACATTTTACTGCATTAGGGAAATTCATTATAAAATTCATTAGAAAATGTAATATTACATTATTACATTAAGGAAATTTCTAATGTACATGATGTACATTCACAAATATATCATAGTCATTCACTAAGCCAAACATGAGAAGGAAGTAAGGGTGAAGAAATGGAGTGGAAATCGGGGAAGAGCTAAATGAGTGTGCATGTATGCCTCTACCATCTTGTACCCCATTAAGGTAAAAAATTTAATTATTTTTTTACTTTTTTTATTTTTATTCATACATTATAGTTTCACATCATACTATGTATAACATTGACAATGGCATATATTCACACAGTACTTGGTGTCCCACTCTTCCTCCCCATTTTTCTTCCTCCTAATATAAAAAATCCAGATTGACCATGGTATACTCACATGCATACATCTAGTCCCAAGTAGTGTTTTCATTAGTGAACCTCAGTCTTTCTCCTCCACTACCCTTTATTTCTTGCTATACTGAGGATCTTCTCCATTATCTGGAGTCCCTCTCTTTTCAGAAATATGTCCTTGCTTGAGCATATTAGAGAAAACATGTCCCTTCTCCTTCTGTGCTTGGATAATCTCACTTAGCATAATATTCTCCAGGTCTTTCCATCTTCTTACAAATAACATAATTTTGTTCTTCTTTATTGCTGAGTAGAATTCCATTGTGTGTATTTTCCATAATTTTGTAATGTGTTCATCTGTGGATTGACAACTAGGTTGGTTGCATAGTTTGGCTATTGTGAATTGTGCTGTTATGAACACAGGTAGGCATATATTACTGTAGTTCCCTGGATTCAGCTCCTTTGGAAAGCTACAGGATGAGTATAACTGGATAGTATGGTGGATCCATTCCAAGTTTTCTAAGGAATCTCTACACTGATCTCCATAGTGGCTGAACTAGTTTGCACTCCCACCAACAGTATAGAAAAGTTTCTACTTCCCCAACTCCTCACCAACATTTATTGTTATTTGACTTCTTTATGTTTGCCATTCTGACCCATCGGGGTTATTGGATATATTTTAACACATCTTATAAATTAAAAGGGAAATATTGAGGTAGTTCAGTCTAACACATGTATTCATTGTTTTACATGAGTTAGACACAACACTAATATCCTAACACAAAACAGCACATATCCTAAATCCTCAGTTTTAGATATGCAGTCTTGATAGCAATACTGAAAAATCAACAAAAAAATCCTAATAAGAGAAAAATAATTACAGGAATAAGCTAATTTTATATAGCATATAAAAATAAAAATTCAGAAAGCAGTTGTAGAAGAAAGTGGTCAGGTTATCATCTAGAAGAATGGGACCATTTATTGTGAGAATAAATGAGTTATGTAGCTACAAAAGCTGTGTAATTAAAGAACCAATTATGCCAGGCCGCAGGGCCCTGGGCCCCCTGGGCAGGGATTAAGCAGGCATGCCTGCTCCCAGGAATGTCCAGGCCAGGCCAGATCAGGCCGCAGGGCCCTGGACCCCCAGGCAGGGGTCGAGCAGGGCAAGCCTGCCGCCCGGAAGGTCCTGAGGTCCCAGCTGCAAGGCCCTGGGCCCACTGGCAGCGGTCAAGCAGGGCAGACCTGTCCCCGGGGAAGGTCCTGAGGTCCCAGCTGCAAGGCCCTGGACCCCCAGGCAGGGGTCGAGCGGGGCACGCCTGCCCCCCGGAAGGACTGGGGCCTGGTTGCAGGGCAATTGGACGGGGGGTCGGGCAGGGCATGCCTGCCCCCCAAAAGGTATGGAGGTCCTGGCTGTAAGGCCCTGGGCCCCCCGGGCAGGGGTTGAGCGGGACATGCCTGCACCCCAGAAGGACCAGGGCCAGGCTACAAGGCCCTGGGCCCCTGGCCAGGTTGAGTGGGGCACGCCTGCCCCTGGAAGGTTCAGAGGTCCGGGCTGCAAGGGTGTGGGCCCCCAGGCGGGGGTCGAGCGAGGCACACCTGCGCCCGAGAAGGACTGGGGTGGGCCACAAGGCCCTGGGCCTATGGGTGGGGTCGAGCAGGGTCAGTGAGGCTGGGATTAGAGCTAGCTGTGAGGCAAGGCCAGTGCTGGGGCCTCCAAGGCCAGGATAGGAGCCTGCCGAGGGGTTAGGCTGGTGCCGGGGCCAGTGAGGCAAGGATCAGAGCCTGCCATGAGGCAAGGCCAGTGCTGGGGGCCTGAATTGGAGCCTGCCGAGGGGTAAGGCCAGTGCTGGGGCCAGCGAGGCCTGGATTGGAGCCTGCCATGAGGCAAGGCCAGTGCTGGGGGCCTGAATTGGAGCCTGCCGAGGGGTGAGGCCAGTGCTGGGGCCAGCGAGGCCTGGATTGGAGCCTGCCATGAGGCAAGGCCACTACTGAGGCCTCTGAAGCCGGGATCGAAGACTGCTGAGGGGTTATGCCAGTTCCAGGGCCAACGAGGCCGGGATCGGAACCTGCTGTGAGGCAAGGCAGGTGCTGGGGCCTCCGAGGCCGGAATAGGAGCCTGCCGAGGGGTAAGGACGGTGCCGGGGCCAGCGAGGCTAGAATCAGAGCCAGCCGTGAGCAAGGCGGGTGCTGGGTCCTCCAAGGCTGGAATTGGAGCCTGCTGAGGGCTTAGGCTGGTACTGGGTCCAGTGAGGTCAGGATCGGAGCCTGCCATGAGGAAAGGCCGGTACTGGGGCCTCTGAGGCCTGGATTGGAGCCTGCCAATGGGTTAGGCCAGTTCTGGGGCCAATGAGGCTGGGATCGGAGCCTGCCACGAGCCAAGGCCAGCGCTGGGGTCTCCGAGGCTGGGATCAAAGCCTACAGAGGGGAATGGCTGGCTTCAGGGCCAAGGAGCCTGGGATTGGAGCCTGCCGTGAGGCAAGGCCAGTACTGGGGTCTCCGAGGCCAGAATAGAAGCCTGCTGAGGGCTTAGGCCGATGCCAGAGTCAGCGAGGTGGGGATCGGAGCCTGCCATGAGGCAAGGCCACTACTGAGGCCTCCGAGGCCAGGATTAGAGCCTGCCAAGGGGTTAGGCCAGTGCCGTGGTCAGCGAGGTTGAGATCGGAGCCTGCCATGAGGCAAGGCTGGTACTGGGGCCTCCGAGCCCGGGATCACAGCCTACTGAGGGGAATGGCCGATGCCGGGGCCATCAAGCCCAGGATTGGAGCCTGCCGTGAGGCAAGGCTGGTACTGCGGCCTCCGAGGCCAGCATAGGAGCCTGCCGAGGATTTAGGACAGTGCCAGAGTCAGCGAGGCCAGGATGAAAGCCTGACATGATGCAAGGCCACTACTGAGGCCTCCAAGGCCAGGATCGGAGCCTGCTGAGGGGTTAGGCTGGTGCTGGGGTCTTCGAGGTCTGGATTGGAGCCTGACGATGGGTTAGGCCAGTTCTGGGGCCATCGAGACCGGGATCGGAGCCTGCCATGAGGCAAGGCCGGTGATGGGGCCTCCAAGGCCAGGATTTGAGCCTGCTGAGGGGTAAGGCCACTGCCGGGGTCAGCGAGGCCGGGATTGGAGCCTGCCATGAGGCAAGGAAAGTGCTGGGGCCTCTGAGGCCGGAATCGGAGCCTGCCAAGGAGTAAGTACGGTGCTGGGGCCAGCAAGGCTGGGATCGGAGCCAGCTGTGAGGCAAGGCTGGTGCTTGGGCCTCCATGGCTGGCATTGGAGCCTGCCAAGGGGTTAGGCCGGTGCCAGGCCAGCGAGACTGGGATTGGAGCCTGCCGTGAGGCAAGGCTGGTGCTGGGTCCTCCGAGGCCAGGATAGGAGCCTGCCGAGGGGTTAAGCCGGTACCAGGGTCAGCAAGGCCAGGATTGGAGCCTGCTGTGAGGCAAGGCCGGTGCTGGAGCCAGCGAGGTCGGGATCAGAGTCCTCCGGGTGGCCAGGCCTGTACTGGGGACGTCAAGAGTGGGATTGGAACTTGGATGCGGCATGCACAGAGAAATATCTCAGAATGTAAAAACCAGATGCTTCCCCTAACTAGCAAAATCTAGGAGGAAAGGGGTAACAGGAGGAGGTTGAGTTGCAGAAGGGGCCCTATAGAAAATAAATTAAGTTGACTATTCAGAGGGGATGGGATGGGGGAGGATGGAATCTCTTTAAAACTCAGGAGGTATGTAAATAAATGTATCAAAGATAATCGCCAATCAAGCATGGGATCAAGGAATGGGGAGGGAATGGGATGGGGATTGGATGAGGGCTAATTGGATGATGTACGCTTCTTTATCCTCTGAGGTTTTGTATTCCAATGTGATATATGATTACAATGCACCAATAAAAAAGTAAAATTAAAAAATAACCAATTATTTTCCTTTCTCTTTTGTCTCTTTCTGTATTCCTACCTCGACTCTTTTTTTTCTTATCAAAGACCCAAACAAAACTTATTTCACAAAATCTATACACCAAAATTCTGCTTGATACTAATACTGCAAATTAAAACAAGGCAAAAATCTTAGACCTCAAACAGCTTATAGTGGAGAAATTAAAAAAAAAAAAAACTTGTCATTCTTTGTTTAAAACAAAAATACATTTATAGGATTCTTCCTATTTTAAAAATGTTGCATGTATATGTGTCAGTATCACATTGAACTTCACTTTAATTTAAAATTACAATGCACTTATAAAACTATATTTAAAAATAAAAAATGCTAAGTTGTATAACTCTAAGTCTTTTTTTCTGTATTAAAAATACTTTAGTTTTTGGTATATTAAAGTTCCTCAAAATAATTTTATTGAATTACTATTCATTGTATGTATTATAATATACTTAGTAGGCCTTTTCTTCACTAATACATTCTTTTTTAATAATTTTTTTGGTGCACTGTTGTCATATGTCTTAATGGAGCATAAGATAGTGTTAATCTACAACTACTTCCTGAAGTTTTATTTTTATATGCTATATAAAATTAGATGATTCCTGTAATTACTTATCTCTTATTAGGATTTTTTTGTGTTTTCAGTACTGCTATCAAAATTGCATATCTAAAGACTGAGGATTTAGGATATGTGCTGTTTTGTGTTAACTAATGTCTTTTGATATTTAAAAATTCATGTAATTTGTATATTATGAAGTGATCAAACATTTTCTCTCTCTCCTACAGTACATACATATATATATATATATATATATATATATATATATATGTATATATATATTATATAGTGGCATAATCACAGTTCATAGACATATAAGAAAAGGAAAGAATAACTATCTGATATAGCTAGCTAGTATCAAAATATGAAGCATTTAAGGATGATAAAGTAGCAGTTTATCACAGGGCTTCAAAAGCGTAAAATTTTCCTCCTGAAAAAGTGGTTCCTAGACGGAGCACAAACCAACTGACAGACAGTGGCATGCTATTTTCTCTTCTTCACTAGACTCTAGGCTCTGTGTAAATAAGGATTGGTCCATCTAATTCATTGCTTTATTTTCAGCATATGGTACAATCCCTAGTGCAGATCACATTCTCAGTAAATATGTCTTTTATAAGTGAATAAATTTCTGAAGTTTCAAAGTCCTAAGACCTTGTAAAAAGCAAATAATGTTTTTTGCAGCTTGTTTTAGAGCTGGTCTCAGAGCAGCTTTACTGCAAAACCTAGAGTAGATTCAGCCCCTTGGTAAGAACCATAACACCCCACAAGTGTCTTACATAGCATTTACCACTTTACCACATTTTGTAATTATTAAGTAATGTCTATTGCTTTACTTTTTGCTTTCTGTAAACTTTAAGGTCCATGAGGACAGAATATATCTATTTTGTTGTGACTTTTTCTTACTAAATAAAATATATTCTGAAAAATATTAATATTCAGGAATTATTTTTGGAATTACTATGTTTTGGCCCACTGTAGGTTATTAAAGCCATGATCATTTTATTATGTCTCTTTAAACTGAGCTATACATAGAAGGATGAAATTGTAGGTTGTATGTAATGCTTCTTCCTCTTCACAATCTGAAATTCATAAAGACCACCAATCTATAATAAACTTAGGCCAACTAATTCTAATTTGAAATCTATTTGATTACCAGCCCTTTAAATTTTTCCTCAAACTAAATTGATTGTTTAAAAATAGTTATTTGCTATTAAAGGTGATACAATCATTTTACTTCACTGAGTCAAGAAATCACATAGTTAAGGATAAAGTAACAACTCTAAATTAGTTTTCAATAAAGCTTTAAACTCATTGTCCTTTCAGACTAGAATTATATTGCATTTCAACAGCAAAAAATATGAAGAACAAGGTAACCTTTGAGAAAAGAAAAGAGAAATGTCATCTTTATTGCCAAGAGGGCACAAAAACATGACAGAATTTTTTATTCGTTATATTCAAGAAACTGATAACAATGGTGTCCTGTCAGTGAATGATAATTGCTGGATTTCTAGGAGTGTTTTGGAGTTTCACTATGTTATGTGAGGTGAGAGAAGGGTACCTTTTTCTCTCTTAACTTTTCATTACAAATTCTCTCTTTAACACATGGTGGCCATGTGCTTCCAGTTCATTCCAGAGTCTTCTTCCCTTTTTTACAGCTCTCACCTCATTGCCACACAGAGTTGTTCACTCCACTTTCTTATCATCCCAGTTATTTCAAGTCTCAGCCAGTGCTCCATTTTCTAGCTTACCAACTATTGTCATTAAGCAAAGTAGTATGATCAATTAAGCCACATAAAAACAATAGTGCATTTAATTATCTGTTGTAATTGTATTTTCATTTTAAAAGTAGATGTGTGAATAGAACACTTAAAATCTGTTCTCTTAACCATTTTCAAAAATACTATATAACTAATTATGCTATTAAGTATAGTGACCATTTATACATTAGATCTCTTCAATTTAATCCTCCTACATAACTAAAATTTTATGCCTTTTAACTAACAGCTCCACAAACTCTACCCTACTCCTTCCCTTCTCATTCCCTGGTAACCATAACTCTACTCCTCTTTTTTTTTTAGAAAAAAAAATGAGATCTCACTTGCTGCATGTAAGTAAGATCAGGCAGTATTTGTCTGTACCTGACATTTGTACTCAGAATGATATCCTCCAGATGCATCCATGCCACAGCATTACAAAGAATGAGAACTCTGGGAGGTGATACATATTAATTAGCATTGTTTATCTCTTCCATAATGCATTTGCACTTCAAAATAACATATTGTGTATGATAAATGTATACAATTTTGTGTCCATTTTGAAATAAAGATAAATTAAAAAGTAAACATGTGGACATGATGCTATCCTAACTCAAATTCACACAGGAATAATCAGGCATATACATAGACTTTTTGTAAGTAGGTAGATTTAAGTATATTAACAGAGCTGAATTCTTGTTGACTTTCAAATTTGAAGTCTAGATGCCTATGTATCTTATGTGATACTTTCTTTGGATTTATCAGAAAAATAAAAGTCAGTAGCTCAACCCATTCATTCTTTTGTTCAAAAAGTACTATCTTTAAATAATCTTCTGAAATACTTCTAGAAATAGAAGGAATTATTTTTGTGTTAATATTGTTAATGCAAGACATAGTGTATACATATTTCAATGATAGTTCCAAGCTTGTCAGAGCATTGTGAAGATGTGAAGCTGCCACCATGCTACAAAAAAACAAAAACAAACAAAGAATGTTCCAGGTTATTCTGAGAATGTCTTAGAAGGGCACTCAGGAATTATTTCTTAGTATGTACATGTGAATCATTATTGCTTTTAGCACTGGAACACAATTGAGGCCTCCTGGCAAAGGAGTTTTAACGGTGTTAATTTTTGAAAGAAAACTACTAAACTCCCCCTGCTGGCAGAAAATGACAGCAAAAAATACCTATTGTACATAATATTTTTCCTCCGGCATCTGAAGAGAGAGAGGAAAAAATGCTAAGAATCAATCAGTATTCCCACGGAAATATAATAATCAGAAACCAATCAGCAAGTTAACTGCTCTGGGGCGGTGAGTGACTTTCTAATGGCTGATATGTAATGATACATCGTCAGAAAAACAGGCTTAAAGGTAAGTAACCTTCATTTTTCCAAAGGCAATACACACCATCTATTATACTGTCATGATTCCATAGCTGGAGGCTTAGAGAGCTCTTAACTTGTAAATAGATTTTGGATAATGGTTAACTCCAAATGACTTCATTCTTGAGGCAGATTACAAATAGCAATTTTTTAGGAAGGTGTGATGGTGAGACTAGCTAGTTCCCTTGTAATTTTCCACTGTGTAACATTTTGACCCTTAGAAAAATGTTGAAATAGTACTGTTCGACCTTTCTCTTTTTATGCCAGATTTTTGTTGGTATTATTCGTGTAGCAGCATTTTCTCAGATGCATAAAGTTTTCATGGGCCATCTAGTGATTTTCAGTATTAACATAGCGTATGCATAATTAGTAAACTGGGTCCCCTCTCTTAAGTTATGATTTTTTGGCTACATTTTCAGCCCACATAATGATATTTAACAGGAATCCAAATTTTAACCAATGGCTCTAGAGTAAATACTAACTAGACTAGTTTATATTTAAAGAGATGGCATTATTTAGGAATTTATTTCCTAGAGATAAATTATTATAAACATTTTACTATGTTGAATTGATAGAGCTACACCAGTAGAGCTGCAAGTTATGATTTCTACATACATGGCACTTCCCTTTAAAAAGTTCCAGAAACTGTTAATAATACTCTTGGATTTCCCAAAGTACATAAACATATCATATTGAGTTTAAATTATCTCTTTGTTTGGTACAGCTTTTACCATGCATATATGACTCTGGAACATTTTTGGTGTTAACTCCTGTAACATTGTATAAAAGAGTTTATGAGAAACAATGATCTAAAAAAGAAGGACATTATATATAAGCTTGTTTTTGCTTATATATAAACCCAACTATTTTCTAAGGAATGAGCACATGGTTAGATACACAAACATTTTTTTAATTAATATTGCTTAATAGTAGATATAAAATTCTCATCTTAATCTATGTAACATTATTTTAGATATTCACAATAGCATTTTCCATATTTACATTCCTACCACAAATATTTGGTGGTGCATGGAGCTCATGGAGAGCCCTATGATAGTAACAAGCCAGTTTTTCAGCACCTTAAATAGTATGATGATAAATCATAGTAGAGAAAGAATTCTAGATTAATAGCTTGCTCAGGTGCTCGCAGGCCAAAAAGAACATTACAATTTCAGAGAATCAAGGATAACTCTCCATCAATCTACACTACCACATGATGGTATAGTGTGTAGTAAAAAAGGGGGATGGAGATTTAAAGAAAGGTAGAATAAGGGTAAAAATTGTTTTGTATATTCTTTTGGTTTGGCTATGAAATGTCCTCTGATGACTCATGTGTTAATAGTTTGGTCCCCAAAGGTGGGAATTTGGGGAAATCTTTGGATCATGAGGTTTCTTACTTTAACCAGTGAATTAATCCACTGAAGATTCATATTTGATGGCACTTTGGGGAGGTGGTTGAAACTGTAGGCAACGGGGCCTAGTCAGAGGAATTTATTAGGAGTGTGCCCACCATGGACCGAATCTCTGTGCATCAAAGTAAAACTTTCCTTGTCTAAATTGTTTTATTCAGGTATTTTGTTAAAGTAAAGGAAAAGCTGCCTAACATACATGTAAATACAAAGACTTTGGACCTGGCCCTTTGTTTCACAAGGCCACTTCATTCTTGAAGAGAAGGGAATTATGGAGGGGAGATAACTAATGAAACAAAACATATTGTTGAATTCCATGAATAATGGATATTCTTATAACTTGATAATCTACTTTATCGAATAGAGTAATATTACTGAGAAATTGGCACTGTTCCTTAATAAAAATATTAATATCTAGAAATATGTTTAAATGAACAGCACAGAAGCCGCCTTATGTTTCACTCCTGTCATTTGTGATTTGCCTTTTAGAATTTACCAAGCAGATTGATATGAACTACCTCACTGCATACTCACTTTTCAAAGAACAATTTACATCATTATTTCAAGTGGTTTGTCTCAAACTATAACAGAGCTACAGATTTAAACTGTTTTGCATCAAGGCACCATTTTCTGAGCACTTGTTGAGTGTTCTGTGTTGTTCATTCACTCCTAGCTGGGTATGGTGGTACACCCCCGAAATCCCAATACTAGGAGCCTAAGACAGGGAAATTACAGGTTTGAGGCCAGCCTCAGCAACTAGTGAGACTTCAGCAAATTAGTGAAATCTTGTTTCTAAATAAAAAATTATGTAGGGGTGGAAGTATAGCTCAGAGGTAGAATGCCCCTAGATTAAACTCCTAGTACAAAACAAACAAAAGGAACAACAACATCAAATTTTCATTATTCAGATGAATAAAACATTGCTCTGCAATGCCAGAACCTTTTGTGTTTGCAGATATTCTCAGCCTACTTGGTCTATCCCATCTGAAGCATTGTTACCACTCACCCATGACCTCTTATTTGGACCAGATGCTAGGGAACTTTTGTGGTCATCAGATTATTCCCAGTGTATTTGAGACAAGTCCTAGTAGGGCCACAATCCTGCTTCCTTCACAGGCTGAACATTTTTAAAATTCCTTTTATGAAAGCCTTCCTTCTCTGTCTGTGGGCCATGGTGGTTGTAGGAAACTCACCCATGCCCATTGCTACTCTTTGACAAAAAAAAGTTAATAACCTGCATTATTTTGTCATGATTCAAAATACTGCAAAAGTTTGAATATTAACATGCATACTATTTTAATCCACTGGATATGGAGAAAATATGGAAGAAGCAGGAAGGTCTTTTTTGATCATATTCTTCTTTCTTTCCTGGAAAATTCTTTTGTGATCAGTTCTCCGCCCTATAGTAGGAAGAAAATATTTCATAGGGAGTCCAAAAAGAACCATCAGGTCTTGGTAAATTTCCTCCAATTTATTATCATTACACCAAACCCCTTTTCTATTGTTCATAAAAATATAGGTGCTCTAACTTCTGGCTCTTAATTACTGATTGCTCATATGTTGTATAAAATTTATATAAATTCATTATGTTTCTCTCTCATACCCCCCTTTTTTCTAGTACTAGGGACTGAGCTAAGGAGCACTCTAACACTGAGCTAAACCCCAGAACTTTTCATTTTATTTTTAGTTTTATAAAATGTTAAACTATTTAACATGAAATGCATTAACTCGAATAATTGAGTTTCTTTATTTTTACTATAAATTCACTGAGTAAATTAAAAAAAAATCTTCCTAATTTACCCAAGCTGCCTTGAATTTGTGCTACTCCTTAAGTTTCCTGAATAGCTGGAATTATAAGTGTGAGCCACTACACTTGGCTCATACTTTTCTCTTTTAAATCTGTATGTCTTTATTGGGACCTTGGCCATGAAACTAGCAAATGGTAAGAAAAATACATTAATTTTCCCCCTACAATTTTAAGCTAAAGTCTCTATATGCTACTGTTTAGCACTGAGCAGCTCATCTCTACTTAGACTGAAAAGGAGCTGAAGAACACTTTATACTTATTCAAATAAAATTCACTAGTTAACTAAAACATAGCAATGATTTTCCACTCTGAAAGAATAAATACCTGTATAAATACTTGTATAAAAGATACAATTGCATCTCTTTCTCCCAGTGTCATACGTCCAACCGGAAAGTCTGATTCTATTAACTTCTCAACAGGTTCACCAGGACCACTTCTATAAAACATTTAAACACCTTAGTGTAAAAAGAGATACAAAGACTTTCAATAATATTCTCTTCTCTATCTTGGCTAAAGCTAATAATATGTCAAATGAGAGAGAGTTGGATCTCAAGAGAGGTCAGTGAGCCTCCTTCAGTCTGAAGTGTACAGGTATAATGTAGAACAAGGAGGAAGTACCTTCCAATTAAGACTGGAGTTGGAAAGGCATTTATTGATTTCTTACAAAAGGAGACAAAAATTTATCTTTCTCATTACTCTCACAGTGTGACATCACTTTAGTGGCATCAAACTGAGCTCACTGCTTATCAAGACCTGGGAAGTGAAATTTGAGTGGGCTCAGGGTCATGCAAGAATCAGGCCCATACGCAAATGTGCAAGACTGAAGGGCCAATTATTTTTTTCACTACATACACTCATCTGACACCCTTTCATAACCTATAGGACCAAGAACACAAGTATATAGCTCAAGAAATTATATGATCCAGCAATTATTGACCTAATATAGCATAAGTCCTTCCTATGTTTCTGTTATCTTTCTACATTTTCAGTGCATTGAATTGGTTATGATTATTTCATATGCAGTAAGCTGTTGATACCTCAATTTCTTTTCATACAGTTTCCTTCATGTGAGTAATTATTTATTAACAATGTGTGTTTAACAGGTATTTATATTGCATGGGCTTTTGGCTAAAATGGGAAATAAAATGATAAAACCAAAACTAGTATTACAACATTTGTTCAGTCAATAAATATGTCTTTCTGATTGGATGAATCAGTGGTAAAGTATTGGAGGACATTTGAGGGGGAGTTGATCCCTGAGATCTGTGGAACATGCTGAATTGTTTTCTTAGTTTCAGTTTGTTTTTTTCTCTGTGATTAGCCCATCTGTTTGCTAACTGGTACTTATGAAATGTAGGCTTCTGCACTCCCCTTACAGAGGCTGGGAAATAGGAGCTTTATTTTTCCTGATGATACATTTCAAAGGGATGGCTCCCAGGTTTTCCAGAAAGACATTCCTGAATTGTAAAACAAGGCAAGAAGCTTTGAACAAAGGGTTATATATATCTCAATGGAGCAAAGTAATAATTTACAAGTTTTGTCAAGAAAAGGCTCTAAGAAAAGGATCTAGAATCAGAAAGAAGTCTGTTTAAAGCTCAAACTGAATGAAACAAGATTATGTTGACCGAAAGAAACCACCTAAGGGAAGGCAATAGGGGAAAGCTTGTTTTAAGTGATTTAAGGAAGGTGACTTAAGAAGTTCTGCTAGGACACTGATAAATAACTGAGAATTCTGGGGAACCAAATGTTCTGGATAGAGAGAAAAGAATAAGTACTCTTTCATAATAATCTCTTTTTCACTCCTTTAGTCAATGCTGTCATAAAACAGAAAAAAAAAAGTTTGCTTCTCTATTCTTTTTATTTGCTTATTTTTAACATCCTGGCATGAGAGAGCAGTTCTGACCATAAGTACCTCTCTTTCAGGGTCCAACCTTTCAGGTGCTATATAATGGTTTTATAGTAAAATTCGCTAAAATATGGGCTATAGAGAGAAAAGGCTAAAGTATTAATTTCTTGTAGCAAGCATGTTCCTACATGTGTTTTATAGATGTGTTGTCTAGTTGTGACCTGTTATAGAAAAATATGACTTTGAACACAGTTATTACTACTATTCAGCCTATAGTCACTTTAATTTCATTAAGAATATTTATGAAAAATATTAAAACCAAATCCCATATTGCCATATATTTGATCACCTTTATACATTTCCAGTAACTGACAACAACTCTATTTGTAATAGAATAGTAAACTAAAAACTCCAAATTAGAACTTTGGTCATCCTGTCTAATTTAAAATTCAAACTGAATCATGGAATTTTTAGTAACAATACAGTATCATGTATATTATATTCATTATATTCATCTATTCCAAACAATTCTAACAAAGTCTTACCACATGATGGGGTCCTCTAGGTCCTTCTTTAATAACTAGATAAGAGTAATTGCTTCTTTGCACATTAATAAGAATGAAGTGTTTGAATTTGAGTATTCTCTCATGTATGCTAACTATCTAATTCAATTCTATGTACTTATTATTAAAATGGTTTCTTTTTGGTATACAAAATTGATGAAAAAAAGTAGACTCTACTCACATAATTACAAAGTAATTTTATGATGCCCCTACTCTTCTCTCATAAACAGTGAAATGAATTTTCAGTAAGTAGATTTTCTACTATCTGGATTGAAAAAGCTGAATGTTTTCTAAATAAGCTAGATAGAAGTGAAAAATTCCAAGGGGAGAATACAAAATGAGTTTGTACTAAAGTCATATAGAATTATCACTCATTTTGTATAGTAATGATTTTATTTATATATTTATTTATGTATTTATGTATTTATGTATTTATGTATTTATGTATGTATTTATTTATTTATTTATTTATTTATTTATTTGAAGTACTGAGAATGGAACCCAGGAGCATTCCACCTCCGAGCTATACCCAAGCCCTATTTTTTATTCTTTATTTTGAAACAAGGTTTTCAGGGCCTCACTAAGTAGCTGAGGCTGTACTAGTACCAAGATTCTCCTGCCTCAGCCTCCCAAATGCTAGGATTACAAGCATGTGCTACCATGCCCAGCTTATAGTAATAGTTTTAAATTTAAAATAATGGAACAAAAGAAAGCATATCTGCCTCTCATGGCCCTAAGCTATTACAATGAATATACACATATGTTGGGGCTCCAGAATCAAATACCCCAAAGAATAGTACTTTGCCTTAGAAGCCCTCCATTCTGCTCCTGTGCTCCTATCTCTCACCCTCAGTCCACCCTTAAGTGTGTTGGAAAAACAAGAATTTCTTTTTTCCCAAGGCATATCATAGACTCTAGAGCCCCATATTCTGAAAAGAGGATATAGATCCTAAAATTAAGGGGTGAAGGCTTAGGATATACCTCATTGAAATGGATAGATAAAAAAACAAACAATTATGTACCTGGGAGAGCAAGAGTGTCCAAGCAAAATGTGGTATCATGAACACCTTACAATATTTTTCCTCTCACAGGTGCCCAACTGCTTGTTAGTCTAAAGGAGTCTCACCCCAAAAAGAAAAGCACACCCATGCCAGTGTGCCTATGGCCAGGAAGAAGCACATCTTTGGAAGAAACTCTGTACCTCCAGCTGGCAGCAAACTAAAAATTTAAGAAAAATGCTTTTATTGGTTTGTTGAGATTTATGTTTTTATTGATTTACTGAGATTATAATCTGCATTGTAATCTCACATCATAATGTAAATAATGTAGACAATGACATGCACACTTTTAATCCTCAAGACCCACACCTTTAATCCATCTCCCCATGTAAAAGTTTTGAGATGTTTGGTAAAGAAAAGATACGTAAGAAATATCTGACACTTGGACAAACCCAAACTTCACCCACCGATGTAATGATGCCCAGGGGCAGAGGAGTCTCCTAAAAAATAGGTGTAAAGACCCTAAGAGGCCTCTTTAAATGTTGAGATGGCCTGTGATCTCCTTTAAATCTGTATAACATACTTTCCTAAATAAAACTCCATCTTTGCCTCTGACTGGCTCCTGCTAAAATTCTTTTCTACCACGGAAGCCAAGGATCACCCCAGTCCTGAAGAGAGTTTCCCTTTCCCAAGCCTGGGAGCACCTCAAGACTTCAGAGAATTATCATGATTCCTGTGAAAATAGAACATAAAAAATTAATGAAACCTATTACATAGTTTAATATATCGCTCTTTAAATTATTGGTACTTGTATGAGAACAGAAAATAATTCTATTAGAAAACTTTTTTATTTAAAAATACCTTAAATTATAATGTAATTAAATACATATGAATAGTTTCACATCAAAAAGAATTTGTTCTTCATTAAAAAATGAAGTATAAAATTAATTAACTTTTGCTAACAAATTGTTAAATTACTGAGAATGATTTTTTGCATGTTAATAATTTGTTAATTTTAGTTGACGTTTTCAAGTAATTGGATGCACTAGCAATTTATTAGAAACAATTGTTTTTATTAAGAAGTAATGCATTATCAAACTATTATGCAGGATTTTTCTTTGTCATGCAAATACTGAGTTGAGATGGCCAGAAAATACTATGGAGTTTTCATTATGAGAGGATTTGCCCAGCTCCATCTTGTCAAGGTGAAAAATCCCCAATTGTGAGCATTATCACCTGTGTAGGGTACAAAATGAAGACACTGTGTAGCATGGAGGAAGCGGTCAATATCTCATTAGTCCTGCTAAACAAGATTTATATTGCAACACATCCTCCAGTTTTAGTCTATAAATTATATAGAACCTGGATCCCCAACTCAGAGGCTTATTAGCAACTACTATTCGAAGGGTATGCGAAGAAATACTTTTATGTGTTAACTTAACCAGAGGTCTTGGCTAATAAAAAAACAAATTTAGTATAAATATTTGAAAGGCATAGGAATGGATGAATGTCCTTGCTTATAAAATCATATTCTCTAATGGTGGATATATGATATATTTGTAATTATCTTTAAAGTGTGTATAATGAATGCATGAACAGAGATGTTTATGAGATTAGCAATTATTTTATTTTAGAGAAAGGATCAATAAGATTTGTTTATTTTTAGTAGTTTTGATTACTTTGGATTTAGAAAGATTCCCCTTGGTGTCCAGTGTTGTGAATTATTGGTTAGCAATGTATCCAGGCCCTAAGTTTTCATCAGTTTTTTCCTATCCTAGAATATTTCCCCTAGAAAAAAATTGTAAGGCTACATGAACTTCATTCTTTGAAAATATTAAACAGTTTTAAGAGTAATAATATTTCTAGAATAAGTATTTGAATATATTCTATATGTTTTTAATTTATACAAATAAGGAATGGCTTTATAAACATCATTTCGACTAAAAATTTAGACCCACTTAAATTTGACTTTAGGTGCTGATACTGTTTAAAAATAAGATAGGTGAAGGTGGGCACATTATTTGTAAAGCTTTCTGATGCCCATCTGACCAAACCATCTGACAAAAAGAGTGTAATGATGATTTCTAATAATTGTTAACTAATATCTTATGTAAAACCATTAATAAGGTATTTGCATTACCGTTCCTCAGCTAAGATATGCCTGTAAATACACAGGCTGTTGCTGTTTCATTTTCTCTGCTTCTTTATACCATGCTAGATATAATACGTGGTTTTATCATTCATTACTCATGTGTAATGGCACAATAGTATTCTATAAGACATTATATACTTAATTACTTAGGACCTCATTTTAATCACCCACCCATCCTCTTCAGGAACTGTATCTTGATTGATGCCTTTAATCAGATGTGATTTTACTGTTATTTAACCTTCTTATTCCAAAATTATGTTTTTATGCTTTTTCCATTTACTCTTTACTAATTCTCTTTTCTAAACATACTTCTGAAAAAGTATGTGACTATCTATATTCCATTCTGAATTCTCTTTTACCTACTATTCTGACCTATAAAATTTTTTTCTTTTCTAAGATCTAGACAAATAATGAATGTATATTTTTTTCTGACTGTCATTTTTCTTCTCCAGTTTCCAGTAGCTATGTAGCACATATTACAGACTATTTTATGTTGCAATTGATATACATTATCTTTTGCTAAATTATGAATAATATTAAATATATGATGCTCTTATGTATCTATGATTTTAACTCTAATATATTACATGTGTATTTATATATACACATATCTTTTTTCTGAGAGGAGCACTGTATTAGTAAGCCTACCTGAAACATATGTGGTTCACATAAGTAAATCTTTTCCCAAAAAAGCCTTTAATTTGATCTTTGTTTTGGTGTTAAACCTAAATTTGAATATTAAATATATATTTCCCTGTGTAATAGTAGTAGTAACATACTTTCTGACTGTACAGAAAGAAGTGTAAGAAAACGATTGATAACTTTGGCATGAAATTTTTAAACTTTCCTTTCATATTTACAAAAGATAAAAACAACTCTATGTATATGAAGCACAGATTTATTGAAAGAACTCTAGAAATCAAGGTTCGTATAAGCTTTATAAGCTTTATTATGAGATAATTCTAACCTAACTTGCAGTTAACAAATGTTTGCTTCAAAGTACTTAAAAAAGATATACATGCAAAAGGATTATTAATTTTCAGGGAGCCAATGTCATTAAAATCTTGTAAGAAAAGAGGGTATTCTTATGACTAATACATTGTTTAACAGGAATTTTGGATAAAAATGAGAAAGGAATATAAAAATATATTTAGACTTATATCTTTTGCAATATGAATTTGACAGCAACATTCTCCACCAACTAGAATTTAATGAAGCTTCTTTTTGGTTCAGAAGCCAGTAAGAAACTGCAGTAATCTAACCTTGAAATAACAAAATCATGAATGACCATTTCAATATATAAATAAAATATACATGATTACAACCTAATTGGGAGTCTTTTATATGAAAAGATGGTAGATAATATTTTTCAAGAAATTAAATATTTTATTTTAATTGATAATGTTAATTATGTATTTATGGACTTTAATGTGATGTTTTGATATATTTGAAAATTTTAAAATGACTTTAACATTAGTTAATTAAGAAATATAACACTTCTTTTATTTAAAATTTTTTGTGTGATGAGAACATTTGAAATCTATTTTTTAGTTATTCTAAATTATGCAACATCTTATTAGTAGTATTATTAATTATAGTCCTCATGCTGTGGATTAGATCTCAAGAACATATGCAAGAAAATATAGGAGGCAATAATATTTATGATTATTTATTTTTAGCAATAAATAAAGCATTTACTACAGTCAAAAACAATTACAAAAGTAACAATTAGTAAAAACAATAATGAGAGAGAAAAGAATATTGCAGGTTCAATAATTCCTGTGAATACCCTTTCACAGACAATCATGAATATATAGCATATTACTTTATTACAGATAATCTTGCTTATTAAATTACAGAAATTACAGAAAAAATACTGCTATTTACCATTAATTTATGAGTGAAATTTCTCCAGAAGAAATACTTAAAAAGTTCAAAACCAATGTTGAATTGATTAAAGTTTTAATGAATTTTACTTGTAATAAAAATTTTAAATTACATTTAAAAACCCAATATTATAACACCAGACTATAAAAGAGAATAAAAGACATTTCTATTTTGTCAATAGAAAGAGTAAAAAAATAACTACTGGTATGTGATTAAAACGGAACATTGTGATTTATGATATAATTAATATGATTATACATGTTCTACTCTACAAACACTATAAAATGTCAAATTAAGCTAAAATATCAAAGATAACCTGTAAAATAATTGTGTTTTATATTGCTATGGGCAAAGTTGATATCTAAATATTAACATAAATTTATAATTACAACATTTTCAGATTTTGAATTTGTGTTCAACTGAGGCTCTCAAATTATTTTAGCCAACATGATTCATTCAAATCAGCTTATTTTGTTTCTCTTTTCTCTATATTCCTAATGAAACATACAAGAATAACACACACAGTCAGACAATAGGTGAGTTTATTGCAAATTTGTTTTAAAATAATCACAATAATTTATAGTGTAGAATATCCCCAATTATAAATGATTAAAAAGTTTAAATAAAATCTGTCACTATTAAGAAACTCTAAAACACATCTTTTTTTTTTTTCTTTTTTGTTTGTGTGGTACTAGGGAATGGGACCCAGGGACATCTGCCTTTTAGGTACAACCCAGTTCTATTTTTTATTCTTTATTTTATTTTATTTTATTTTATTTTTTTGTGGGTCTGGGGATGGAACCCAAGGGCAAAGTTACACCCCCTGCCCTATTTTTTATTCTTTATTTTAAAACCAGGTCTCACTGAGTTGCAAAGGGTCTCACTAAGTAGTTGAGGCTGTCTGCGAACCACGGTCCTCTGGTCTCAGCCTCCCAAAATCTGGGATTACAAGTGTGTGCCACCACATCCGGCTCCTATTCTTTATTTTAAAACAGAGTCTTGTCTCAGCCTCCTAAAAGCTGAGATTGCAAGCATTAGCCACCATGGCTATGACCAACTTTAAAACACATCTTTCTCTTTAGTAAGTAATTAATTGGGAAATAAAAATTATGAAACAATGAAAACTAGTAAAAACTTGTACATACTTGAACCCTTTAGGTCAAAGAAATTTTAACAATTCACAAATAAACTGCTCTGTGTTTCCCTCTGTGAATTTTATGGGGGAAATTTTGAGGACCAGCATATGGAATACTTTAATCTATCTTATAGCTGCTTAAATTTGAACTAAAATGCAAAAGAAAAATGATCATAAAATAGCCCTTTCTGAAGAAGGATGGAGAGAAAGCTGAAGAATAGGAGGGAGAAAAAAATGACATGAGCAAAGGTCAATCAGGTCAGTTCAGGAAGACAAGAGGGGATCATTAGAGCTAAGCAGTCAAAGTGGTACCCCTGGATTACTGTAAGGACTAGATAAAAATTAACTATGTCTAGTGAAAAAAATGTGTCTTTGACCTTCAGGTCAAGGCCTCAGGGGTGGAGGTGATTATATTTTTAAAGCAAGAGCAAGAGACCATCAGGACACAACCAAAACAGCTAAAATCTTTGGTGGTGTCAAAAGGAGAGTTGTATTGCCTTATTTATTCACATTATCAAAGTCTAGATTTCCTGACCCTAAGGACAATCTCTTTCCCAGATGAACTCAGGCCTTTCTATATTACCTTTTGTTTTTGATTTTTTTAACCTAGATGTAGACCTTCAGATTTGGCATCAGAAAAACATTTTAAACAAGCATACCCTTCTAGTCTTGAAACACTTGCTTTTGAGAAATCAGAAAGTAATGGGAGCACAATAAATTGTGCACAGCGATCTGGCTTGCCGTCAGCATCTAGAATGGTGTTGATTTGGAGAAGCTTTCCTGGGAATGTTTACAAACCTCAGCTCTGTCATCTGTCCACACATCTGCCCTTCAGGTCAGAGAAGAATAATAGGGTTTCTTTTATTTTATTTCTTCTACTTGTTTGTCATCCATATATGATGTGAGTACATTATTTGATTAAATGCAAAATCGAATTTTGGTGACATCATTATCCACAAACATAAGTCTAGTTTCTCACTGCTCAGAAAATAATCAGGAGCTCAAGGATGGTAGCTTTATATTGGAAATATGATTATTATGTATCAGAAAAATAAAATCATTAACATTTTAATAAAAGTTTGATGCTGTATGGGTGAAGGAGAGAAACATCCAGACATTTTTTTTTCATCTTTCAGAATTTATTTGCCATTGTCTGGAGAGGAAGATATTTGGGAGAAGAAGGATACCCAGGTAAATTTGTAAGTCCTATCAAGCTGATTGAGGGGCTCCTGCAGAATATGTTCCTTGATGTAAATATTTTCCAAAGTTTGACCATTACCTTTTTCTTTTCTTTTCTTTCTTTCTTTCTTTTTTTTTTTTTTTTTTTTTTTTTTTTTTTTTTTTGTGTGTGTGTGTGTGTGTGTGTGTGTGTGTGATACTGGGGATGGAACCCAAGGACATTCTACCTCTGAGCTACATCCCCAGCCCTATTTTTTCTTCTTTTACTTTTGAAACAGGGTCTTATTTATTTGCAAAGGACCTTACTAAGTAGCTGAAGCTGGCCAACTGGCAGATAACCAGGGTCCTCCTGTCTCAGCCTCCCTAATGCTGGGATTACAAGTGTGAACTGCCATGCCTAGTCAATCTGATGGAGAGTAAGCACATTCATGTCTAATAAACTGGTTTTCGAAAGCACCTATGGAAAATAATAACCAGTTATATGTATTGATGTGGGGTTTTTTTGGTGGTACTGGGGTTCTTGGAAACCCTTTTACCTCTGGGCTACACTCCCAGACCTGTTTTATACTTTTTTACTTGGAAACAAGGTCTCTTAAACCAGAGTGGCTGGCTTTGAACCTGTGCTATCCTCCTGTCTCCGCCTCCCAAACGCGGGGATTACAAGTGTGTGCCACCACATCCGGCTTTATTGAGGTTTAAAAACAAATAATATTTTAATTATATTACCACCAAAAGATTTGCTAAGAATAAAAAAAAAAAAAAATAAAGCAGTAGCCGGGTGTGTTGGCACACACTTGTAATCCTAGCATTCGAGCATCCGGGAGGTTGAGACAGGAGGATCATCATTCGTGGACAGCCTCAGCTACTTAGTGAGGCCCTCTGCCACTTAGTGATACCCTGTTTCAAAATAAAGAATAAAAAGTTGTACAGGGGGTGTAAGTCTGAGATCAAATACCCCTAGGTTCCATTCCCAGACCTGCAAAAAAAAAAAAATATTAAGCAGTAAAATTTGTAACTAAAATCAACTTTAAAGAGCAACCATTTTAAGAATTTTACTATAAAAATTAGGGAACCAAGACTCAGAGAAGTTAAATGTCTGTATTACAGATAGGATGCATGCACACACTAAAATTTATCTTCCTATTGCTAAGATTCTGCTCTCTTAATGACACTATCTTATACTAACTTTAGGTTGTGTAGAACAAAGGTTTATTTTTACCTATTTAGTATTCATTTCTCAACATTCAGTAATGACCTCTGTACTGATTTGGAAATGGTCATGCATTCATTGAATGTGTTCCCTTTAAACTATGAATCAACACATCAGATAATTCTCTCTTCCTAATTATATGCATCTAACAAAGCTAGACTAAGTGAATGTTCTATTCCTTAAATGAAATCAGTAATAAGTTATGAAGTACTGGAAAAATGACCATTTTGCAGTGGTGTCCTGAACAGATCATAGATTAGATTTTATTACATAGCCCATTTCCTATTTAAGAAGGATTCATTTTCTCCTTAGATTCTGTGATAGAATTCATGTAATTCCAAAATCTTCCTTTATGCTGGGAGTTTATATTTTAATTGTTACTACTTCTGATCAGTCTGAAGACTGTAGAAGTTGTCACCAGAGACTGGATGCTGAGAAATGATGGTCAGGCTATTACAGATTATCTGGTATTTCAATGTATAGGGGATATTCCAGACAGCCACTATTTCTGAAGCCTGGAGCCAGGCCCAGCTGAGGGAATCCACAAGCTGAATTCATGAAAATGTTGTTTATCTGCAGATCTGTGACTTGAAGTAGAATCATAACATCTGACCAAGAGGGATAAGTAGGAGAGCATAAAAGAGGATGAAAACTTGTTATTAGATGTCAATGAGTTTTGAGAAAGAGAGATATTAATAAATATATTGAACAATATTTAACTAACATGATCACTCTTTAAACAGGCATTTTGAGCACAGCGTTTTTAAATTAATTGAAAAATGATTTTCCAGAATTAATTACTATATATATATATATATATATATATATATTTATATAAATTGCTTACTTCAGCTTGAATTTAGTTATATATTATTTTAAAAATTGAGACTTAATAGGTGGATATGGTGATGCAAATCTAGTCCCAGTACTTGGGAGGCTGAGACAGGAGGATCACAGATTTAAGACTAAACTTAGCAATTTTTTATGACTATCAGTACATAGTTAGACCCTGTTTCAAAAATAAAAATGGTAAAAATGACTGTGTGTATAGTTCAGAAGTAGAATGCCCCTGAGTTCAAACCACAATATCACACATATACCACAAAATAAAAACATATTGCAATTTATTTATTTTATTTTTTTCTTTGTTGTTGATGATTTGTTTTGTTTGTTTTGCTTTGTTTTTTTTATTGAGTCAGTTCCAAAATTCAGAACTACTGTTACTAGATTCCATTAGTACAAAGAATCTTATAGTCATCTCTCTAGGACAATGTAAAGAAATAGATCATGTATGTAATTGATGACAAAAATGTCATACTCAAAAATTCCCAACTCTGTTACAATGTTCCTACTGTCCTGACTTATGAGATAGAACAGAACCATACCTGACAACACATTTCCACTTTCTTTCTCTATAGTCACCAGGCTTATTACTCTGCCATGAAAGGCAATAATCTACTCTTTTATTATTTAGCATTATTTTTATTTTTTTCACACTGAAAGTAATAAATCTAGAATAATAAATGTTTTTCTCCAATTATAATATTCTATATTGCTTTCTTAAAGCTACTGTAACTAACAAATGATCATAAGCTGAGTGGCTTAAACAAAGAAAATTTATTCTTACACAATTCTGGAGACTATGGGTCTAAAATCAAGGTGACCTCATGACCATACTCACTCTGAATGCTCTGAAGAAGAATCATTCCTTTCCTCTCTCTAGTTTCGGGTGGCTCCAAGCAATTCTTAGCACTCCTTAGCCTATGGCAGCCCTCCAAGGTTTGCCTTCATCTTTATGGTGTTCTCTGTATTTAACTGTGTGTCCTCTACTCTTTTTATAAGGACATCTATAATTGGATTTAAAGCTGACTCTAATCGACTATGACCTCATCTTAATAAATTACATCTTCAAAACTCTATTTCTAAATAAGGTCAAATTCTGAGATTCCAGGAAGACAAGATTTTTGGAGAGCATTATTCCACCCACTATAGTCGGACCTCTGGTCCTCAAAAATGCACATCCATTTTACATACAAAATATATTTACCTCATCTCAACTTTCCCTGAAGTCTTAACGTATTCCAGCATTAACTCCAAAGTGAAATCTCCCCTATTACCCTATTATAAACTCAAAATATTATAGATTGCCTATTCTAAGTCAGATATAGAAGAGAGTATAGGTATAGTTATGTTGGGAATTTTTTTTTTCCATTTGTAGAACTGTAAAAGTAAAAAAAAAAAAAAAGTTACCTGCTTCCAAAATACATTGGTGTGACTAACATAGGTAGTCATTTCCACTTAGAAGGGGAAGAAATGAAAGGGATGAAGGGATCACTGCTCTTAAGCAAGTTCACAAGCAAGCAGAGCAGTTCTATCAGATTTCAAGTCCAGGATGATTTTAGTAATTTTGATGGTGTATTTCTTGCGTCCATGGTGGAAGCTCTGGCCCCAATCTCTACATAATAATCACATTTTTATGTCCTAAGCAACAACTTATTATTATACCTGGGGGTTGTGTGGATTGACTGGACAGCCAATTACTTGTTTGCATCTCTCATGCAGTTATAAATACATCCCATCTGAAGCTGGAGTCTCCTGAATGCTGACAGGTCTGGACATGCCAAACACCCTGCTGAAAACAGTAGCAATTGATAATGCCCAATTATTAAAACATTATACCTCTCTGCCCTCTCTTCCTTCAACTTCTTTCCAATTACACTTTGCTTTTTTGTGCTGATTTTTACTATGTTTTTCATATTGCATTTAAGATATTATTTGTGATATATCTCAGAAGGCTGGGATAAAGACAGTAACTTTGAGAGAATATTTGGATATGCTTCTGGTAGGCTCACACCAGTTCAGAATTAATTCATAATTTACAACTGGGAGTATATTGATGCAAATTTGGATTATAAATCCCTATAAATGACCAAAAAAAATTCCCATTTATCTGAGGAACTTGTTTCTTCCTGCCTTGTACAACAATAAAAAAAATCTAAGCATCATGGGGAGGTATTTACTATTAGCTAAATAATCTGTAAAGAATTATGTTTAGAGAAGAAGTTTTCTTTATGTTGTTCAGTTTAATAATGTTTTAATTTTTATATCTAAAGTTCTTATTTTACTAAGCAATTAAAACTTTCTTTAATATTGCCTATTTCTCTTAGTGAAAATGTCATTTTCTGTAGTTCCCTTAATTGTGAATTACTTTCTCTTAATTTTTCTTCATGATTTTATACCTCATTACAAACCATCTATTTTTTTTTTTAAAAATGGGAGCTTCAAGTTTAGATACTGGAGTTGATAATATTCTTATAAACTGACATTTTAAATAACATATCTTACTGTTCATGTATAAGAAATAAATAAAACAGTGTCAATAAATAAATAAATTTCTGGGCAATGCTAATTATTCTGCCAGATGTTAGGTAACCTGTCTGTAGCAAAATAGATGGCTAGTATCAAGACATAATTACCAAAATTTAGACTATTCATAGACTGGGTATGTTTATCAAGAGATCTACATTACAGAATAAATTCTTTAAAATGTGCCATAGAAGGTGACTATTCTAATATTAATGAACTTATGAACAAGATAAGAATGCATCAAAAATCTTGGCTCCCAGTAAGTCTAACAACCAAGGCTCTTCTTGCTATAGATGGCCTGGTGTTGCTTAAAAAGCTACTGCACAATTCTCTACTGGAAATTACTAACACTTGGCTCCCAAACATGTTAGAGTGGTTAGCAACTGATTATCATTTGATAAGCAATCACACTGTATATTATCTCCTTGAGTTGGCTGTATTTTATTCTGACAGGGCTCTCACTCTATAACCTGAAAATTCTTTAAAAATTTAAGATCTCTCATACATCATTGCTTTCATCTCAGATATCACTGCTAATACCACAAAATACACTTTCTCCTCACATTTACCCTATCAGTAAAATTAACTTGATTTTTTTACAGAATGGTGGTATGTCTTTTAAAAATCAAGGTACAACATAAGCAGTGTGGAAATATATTCAGATGTAATGCCTTTCATCAGAACACTGAATAATCTCCACCTTAGTAACTTACATCTGACTTTTTTCTGTATCAGGAGTACATGTTTCTGTAAACCAGGGTATGGGGATGGGTGAAGAGTATGCTATAATTATTCATAAATATATTTCCTAAATATTTGTTTACTTACCATAAAACAACTCACTATATTGGTCTATATGTTCTAGTATTATGCAAAGAATAATTGTTTACCAAAAAGTGATTTGTATATACTAACTCTGACATTCTCAGCTCTGTCACAAAGATTAACAAGAATCAAAAGTGGAACATAATTTGATTATAGAAATGACTGTCTCAAATATTTGAGTAGCCATAGAGTGGTATGCTACAGTTAAACAAGCATAAGGAGGAGGGTTGAAAAACTGTCATGGCCCATGGGTCACTTTATTATGTTGTAATGTGAGTGAGAATGAGCTTGGTGACCTGAGGTGGCAGAGTTAATGCTGGGGGATCTATTTCCAATAAAGCTTTCTCATTGGTGTAGCTTGTACTTTAGTGTGGGGGGAGTAGATGGCTTGACTCAGCTGGTTCTGATATTCAGAGAAGTAAACAGATCCGGCCTCACATGACAGTCTTGGAGTCAGTAGTCAGGAGGCGATATGGCTCAGTTTTATAGTAATTAAAGTGAAAACTACATGGCACTTTCTGACCAAGCTTCAAAAGTCATATAGCATCACTACATCTGTACTCTGTCAAAGCAGGCATGCAAGCTCCCTGATTCAAAGCAGAGCAACAAAGACATTACCTCTCAGTGGAAAATGTGTTACAAAATGTGTAGTCCCTTTCTTAAAGCTCTCAAACACCAGTCTGATTAAATATTATTTATATTCTTCCTACATATTATGCAAAATCCCTCCCCAAAGTCCAATCCTTTTAGAACATCAGGCTGAGGCTTAAGTCTAGAATTCTTTATCTAAGTCAGATTCAAATGCATGAGAGTCTCTAAACTTAGTTTTTTGGTACAATTTACATCAACCTCAAGTGAAATGAACTAAAGAAACACATTATCTGGCTTTTCCTGATCAACATAAATGGAAACAAAGATACTATAGGACAGAAAGAGTCACCAGTATTCCAAATAGAAAAAAAAAAAAAAAACAAAGTATATGTAAGTCACTTGTCCTAGAAAATATGAAGGAAGTTTCTAGATTAGACTTTAGTGCTGCTTTCTGAGAACAACTGTGAGGTTTTATTCCATTTCCTTAGTCATTCATTCTTTCCCATAATAAATAAAACCATGTCTATGGCTAAATAATTTTCTCAGCCTCCTTTTGCCCAGAGAATTTTAGGAGTCCAACGTTTTTGTACTCCCTCTGTGTCTATAGTCAAGATTCTATCCTTAAAAAAAGAACAAGTTTCCCATGAACCTCCTTATACTTCAATTAGCTGAATAAAATCATACACATTTTCTTAAAATTAAATTTTCTTTAGCTTCTTCTACACTTGTTTTGAGTAAATAACTAAAATATTTTGAAATTTCTATTATTTAAGAGAGAGGGACCATGAAGCAAGTTCTGAAGAAAAAAAATTCTATCTGAAAAGTTTTTATGAAGCTTAAGCTTAAATCTATTTTTGATCTTCCCGAAGGGATTTATAGTCACACTCTTGGCTAAATCATTGCCCTCAGACCACATTTCTGTTATAGTGTTCTGCATTTGATCTTGAGATTCTCTTATTTGGAGAATCTTCTCCCAGGAGATATGTCACATAAGAAATGGTTCTGGTTTTAATCTAGCATTATTAATTACTTTTATAATTTTCTCAAAATTCTTCTTGAAGAGGGAATAATTTTATTGTTGCCTCTATGTAAATTTTAAATCTTTACTTTTATATTTATTTCACATAATGTTCAGGTAAAAAAGCAGTTCTTTCAATAAAACTTTCACTTTTGTCACCCTAATGGATCAATAGATATATTTTCTACTTTGTACTTTATTGCAGGTGAATTTTGCTACATCTAATAGAGAACAAAACAAAGATCTCCTTTCCTTCAATTTCCAATAACAGCTTTCTACTTAAGGCCCTCATATTAACCTTCTGAGGGCCTATTAGGCTTCGATCAACAGTGTCTTCAAAACTTAACCAGATTTTAACTGCCAGGTTGTCTAACACCCAATATCATGATGCTTTAGGTTTTTGTTATGGCAGCATCTTACTCCTCAGTACCACATTTAGTTCAAGTTACTACTGCTGAACAAGAAGCAACTCCAATGTCATTGGTCTAAACTAAAAACTCTAGCCAGGTGTGGTGGCACACGCTGTAATTCCCGGGCTTGGGAGGCAGAGACAGGAGGATTGCGCAGGTTCGAAGCCAGCCTTGCTGTCTTAAGAGACCCTGTTTCTAAATAAAAATATAAAATAGGTCTTGGAGTGTAGACCAGAGGAATAAGGGTTTCCAGGAACCCCAGTGCCACTGATAATGATAATAATAATAATAATAATAATAATAATAATAATAATATAAAATAAAAACTCTTTTGTTATCATCAGTGATTATGTAAATAATGAATTCAGGTTGGGCCCAGAGCTACTGGCTTAATTATGCTTTATAACATTTTACCTAAGATGGAAAGACTCATGTGGAGTAAGCGGGAACTTGATTTTCCTGGGACTTATTAAAATGGTGCTAGAGTCTCTACTTCCAAGGAGATTCATCTGTTATGCTTGGTACCTTCTTGAGTTGTATAGAAGCCTGGGTGTAGCTGAAAGCAGCATACATAGGAATATAAGGTGGATAATAGGCTCTACATACTGTTATTAAAGTAACTGCTTCTAACATTTGAAAAGAATTAGTTATGCTATAAAACAGTAAAACAAGCTTGAGGAGGAGATTCAATAAAACTAAGAGACTTCCAGGAAGATGATGACCGAAGGTAGTAGACCACATCAGTCCTGCTGACACCCAATATCCATTGCCTTAAAAACAGCTTTCTACAAAGCAAGAAAACACCATAACTATATAAAAAATATGATAAGTAAAAGACAGCAGGAAAAAGCTAGAAAACCAACTAGAGGGCAGAAAAGAAGCCCTTCCACCATCAACAGCTATGGTGTGGGTACCACAGTGGCGCCATCTTGCTCACTGCACCTGACTTCAGACACTCTCCGGGCTTACCACACCTTCCAGAGATCCTGAGCACTCAACAATACCAGAAATAAACCTGCTGTCCCCATACAACAATGCCCATGGAGGGCCCCCACGGACTCATGCAGATACAATAAACTCCCTGGGTCTGAGATTTTGTAGTTAACCCAATAAAGGTGGGTTTAGAGTCTGTTGTTGTACATAGCAGAGGCTCAGATAGACTTAGGTTCTGCATCAGTAGAAAGCATTGAGGGAGATCTACACTTAACACTGGATGCAACTAGTAGGATCTCTGGGATCACCATAGACCACTCAATCATGGGGGATGGGAAGAAGTCAGAATAGTCCAGCCCTAGCTATGAAGAACAGAGACTCTTTGGTCCCAGAGGCATCTGCCACTTAAGCAGGCAGGGAGAGACACAAGCTCCACATTCATGGAAAGCGTGGAGGTCACCTACACTTAATACTCCTTATCTGCATAGACTGAGAAAGACTCAAAGAACCAGGATTGCAGCAGAAAAGGTGCCAGTGGCACTCAGTGTCTGCACAGAAATAGCCTGCAAAGGCCTAGTCTGCTAAATATTTATATATTTGTAGGGTTGCATTATTTTGTTGTTGTTTTGTTTTTTGTTTCTTTTTTTTTTGAGTGGTTATGCTTTTTTTGTTTTTTCTATTTCCAACCTCTTTTCCAAGTTTAATTCTTTGTACATATTGACTCTCTTCTCTCTATCCTCTTTTTCTTATTTTCTCTTCTTTTTCTTATATTAAATTCTTTTCATATCATTATACTAAATACTCTACATTGTTTACTAGAATACTTCCACATATTCACTAACTCTAATTTCTACTATATACTACCTTAAACAAACTCATACTCTCATTATATTGGATCCTATCTGTGGCTTTACCTTATCTTGCATTAAAACTTCACTTTCCCCTCACTCAACCTTCACTGTTGAACACAACTCAACTTGGTTTTGGATATCAGCTGACTCCTAGAGCCTGAGAGAAACCTATCAAAAGCAACAAATACAAACTTCTTAAATTATGAAAAGAAAGGATAACAAAGAGGCAATGAGCTTCCAAAACACTGCAGTAACAGAACCTAACCACACAGAATTGCAGAGATCACCAAAAGTACAAATCAAGAATGTAATTGTAGAAATAATACATGATCTCTGAAAAAAATTTATAGAGCATCTGAAAGAAATAAAGAATAAAATCATTGAAGTGAAGACATAAATAAAAACTATAAAAATAGATTAGACAATGTGGAGAATAGAATCATGCTCTTAGAAGATGCTACTCCAAAAATGAACATATAATACATAATTTAAAAAAACCAATTTAACAGCATTGCATTGGATATCTAAGCGATATAGGCCCATCTTAAAAGAGCTTACCTAAAAATAATAGGCATAGAAGAGAGAATAGAAGGTGAAACCAAAGGGATCAACAGTATTTTCAAAGAAGTAATACCAGAAAATTTTCCAAACAAAAGGTTGATTCAAAGGTACAGGAAACTTATAGAACCCCTAGAGACAAAATCAGAGAAAAGATTCACTGCAACATATAAGTCAGACTGACAAACTTAGAAGCCAAAGAGATAATATTAAAGGCAACAAAAACAAAAGACCAAGTGACATTCAGAGGCAAACCAATTAAAATCACTCCAGACTTCCCAATCCAAGGTATGAAAGCCAAAAGGGCCTAAAGTAACATATTACAAACTCAGAAAGAAAACAATTTGCAGCTCAAAATTTACTACCCAGCAAAACTATATCTCAAATTAGAAGAAAAATAATAATCTTCATGATAAGCAGAAGCTGAAAGAATTTATGTCTTACAACCAGAACTAGAGAAAATACTCAAAGAGATTAACTGCAAGGAAGAAATGAGTAATACATGCCAAAAGCAGAGAAATAGATATTTCCAACAAGCAAATAAGTAAGCAAAGAATAACAAACACTAACTCAAATAGAAGTTAAAACACAAAATGTTAGAAATTAAAAGCTACCTCTCAATAATTACACTGTACATAAATGGCCTCAACCACCCAATTAAAAGATATAATGTGGCAAAATGGATTAAAAAACAGAATCCATCTATCTGCTGCCTGCTAAAAAAACATACCTTACAAGTAAAGATGGTAACAAACTAAAGATAAAGAGCTGGAACAAGGTAATTCATGCCAATGGAACTCGAAGACAAGCAAGAGTAACAACTATGATATCAGAGAAGTTAGACCTCAAGCCCAAGCATATTAGAGGAGACAAAACAGGTCATTTCTTTCTTTCTTTTTTTTTTTATTGGTAGAAGGAGCACTCCAACAAGAGAAAATAACAATAATCAACATTAATGTCCCAAACATGGCTGCATTTACTTTCATAGAACAAACTTTTTGTGACATTAAGTCACAGATAAGTTTCAGTACTATAATACTGTGAGACTTCAATACTCCTTTTACACCTTTAGACTGATCTTCTAGCCAAATGTCAGTAAATATAATTCAGACCTAAAGAATATCATGAACCAAATGGACTTATTAGACACATATAGAATATTCCACCCAACTACAGCAGAGTTCACATTTTTCTCACTTGCTTAAAAAACCTTCTCTAAAGTAGATCACATCCTGGGCCACAGAGTGAACACTAGCAAATTCAAGAAATCTGACATACTTTCCTGTGTCTTCTTAGATCATACTAGAATGAAACTAGAAATCAACTATAAAAAGACCCAGAGAAACCACATAAACATGTAGAGACTGAACAACACACTGCTGAATATAAAATGGGTCACACAAGAACTAAGGAATGAAATCAAGAAATTTTTAGAAACAAACAAAAAGAGAGATACAACATATCAAAACCTCTAGGACACTTTGAAGACAGTATTAAAAGGAAAATCCATTGCACTGAGTGCCTATCTGAGAAGAACAGAAAATCACTGAATAAATAACCTAATACACAACCCAAAGCTAGTAGATGACAGAAAATTATTAACATCAAAACAGAAATCAACAAGGCACAGAATTAAAAATCAATGCATAAAATCAACAAAACAAAAGGCTGGTTTCTCAAAATATTAACAAGATAAATAAACCACTAACCACCTTAACCAAAAAAAGAGAGAATCAACCCAAATTATGAAGAAATGAAAAGGAGATATTACCACCAACAGTAGAAATCCAGAGGATTATCAGACCACTTAAAAAAAACTATACTCCAACAAAATGGAAAAACTGTAAGAAATTGACAACTTTTTAGATAAATATAACCTCCCTATATTGAGTCAAAAAGATATAGAAAATTTATACCAAACAATAGCAATCAAAGAGATTGAAGCAGCAATTAAGAGCCTATTATCAATGAAAAACTCAGAACCAGATGGTTTCCCAAGTGAATTTTATAAGGCATTTATAGAAGAGATAATTCTGATACTCAACAATCTATTTCATGAAATATAAAGAGAAATAGAAATAGGCCTATTCCAAATACATTCTATAAAGCCAATATCACATTATTACCAAAACTAAATAAGGACAGATCAAGGAAGGAAACCAACAAGCCTAGATAGTAGATGAACATAGATACAAAATTGCTAAAAAAAATGCTAGCAAACATTCATTCAAAACCACATCAAGAAAATCATATACCATGATCAAGTGGGGTTCGTCCCAGAGATGCAAGGGTGCTTCAACATACAATAATCAATCCATGTAATTCATCACATAAGCAGAATCAAACACAAAAATCATCTAAACACTTCAATGGATGCTGAAGAAGCATTTGACACACTCTAATATCCATTTATGGCAAAAAGCACTGCAGAGAATCAAAATAGAAAAAAAAAACATAGCTCAACATTATAAAGGCAATCTATAATAGGCTTACAGTCAACATCATATTAAATGAACAAAAAAACTGAAAATTTCTCCTGAAAATAGAAACAAAACAAAGATACCAATAATCACCATTTCTTTTAAAAATAGTACTTGAGACTCTAGCCAGGGCAATAAGGCAAGAAAAAAAAAGGCGGGGGGGTTCAAATAGGAAAAGAAGTACTCAAATTTTCACTATTTCCATATTACATGATACTATACTTAGAAGATCCAACAAAACTCAACCAAAATGATTTTAGAACTGAACAACAAATTCAGCAATGTGTCTCTATACAAAACCAATCTTAAAAAATTAGAAAATTTTCTGTATATCAACCATGAATCTACTAAGAAAGAAATCCAGAAAACACGTCCACTCAGGATATCTCACACAAAAATAAAATACTTAGAAATTAAATTAATAAGCGGTAAAAGACCTCTACAAAGAAAATTATAAAACATTGATAAAATAAATAAAACAAAACCTTAGAATCTGAAAAGATCTTCTATGTTCATAGATAGGCAGTACCCATTAAATTACCAAGATCATTCATTACAGACATAAAACTATCAGTTCTTAAATTCATTTAGAACAACAAAAAACCTAGAATAACCAAAGCAGTTCTCAGCAACAAAAGTCATGCAGGAGGAATCATAATTCCTGACTTTATACTAAAAGCCATAGTGATAAATCAGCATAGTACTGACACTAAAACAGATACATAGACCAATGGAGCAGAATAGAAGACTCAGAAACAAATTCAAACACTTACAGCCAATTGATTTCTGACAAAGGAGCCAAGAACATACCCTGGCAAAATGATAGTCTATTAAAATTATGGTGTTGGCAAAACTGGTTAACCATATGCACAAAATGGATATAAAACCCACTTTCTCACCGTGCACAAAGTCAATTCAAGATAGATCAAAGTCTTGGAAATTAGACTAGAAACTTTAAGGTTCCTTGAAGAGGGCACAGTTCCAACACTTTGACACCTAGGCACAGTTTAAAAACTTTCTCACAAGACCCCAATGGCACAGAAAACTAAAAGGCAGATCAATATGTGGGATTTCATTCTTCTGTACAGCAAAGGAAACTATTAAGGACCTCAACTGCGAGCCAACAAAATGGGAGATTTTTGCCACCTACTACTCTGATAAGAAAACTATCGATTCCAAAAATGGGCAAGTGATCTAAATAAACACTTCATGAAGGAAGAAATTTAAACGGCCAATAAATGCATAAAAAATGTTGAACATCATTAGAAATCAGAGAGATTCAAATCGAAACTACCCTGAGATTTCACCTAGGTCCAACTAGAATGACATTTATTCAAAACACAACAACAAATGCTAGCAAGAATGTGGAGAAGTGGGAAAGCTAATACATTGTTGATGAGACTGCAAATTAGTGCAACCACTTTGAAAAACTATATTGAAGATCCTCAAAAGAATGGAAACAAACTTACCATATGATTCAGTAATACCACTTCTGGGTGTCTGTCCAAAAGAATGGAAACTGAACTATCAAACTAATGCATGAGCTGGGCGTGGTGGCACACGCTTGTAATCCCCACGCTTGGGAGGCAGAGACAAGAGGATTACGCAGGTTCGAAGCCAACCGCACTGGCTTAAGAGACCATGTTTCCAAATAAAAATATAAAATAGGTCTGGGAGTGTAGCCCGGAGGTAGAAGGGCTTCCAGGAACCCCAGTACCACCAAAACAAAACAAACAAACAAACAAACAAACAAAAAACTAATGCATAAGTATATATTTTTATAGCTAGTTAAGTCACCATTGCCAAACTATGGAATCATTCAAGATGTCCATCAACAGATGAATGAATTACAAAACTGGTATTTGTACATGATAGAATTTTATTGAGCTATAAAGTAAAACAATTACATCATTTATAAGGAAATGGATAAAACTGGGAAACATTCTGCTAAGTGAGATTAGTTAGCTCTCCCAATATGTGAAAGTTATGAGAAAATGGGTCATGAAAGAACTCTAGATGAAGGAGATACTATAGAAGAGCAAATAAGGCAACCTGACTGATGAGGATGGAAGGGGGAGAGGAAAATTTTCTAATGTATATGATGTACATCCATATTAAAGTCAATCACTAAGTCAAATATAAGAAGGAGAGAGGATTGAGGGAATGGGACAGAAATTGGGTAAGAGCTAATTGGGCTATGTGTACATGTGTGCCTATACCATATTGTACTTCACTAAGATGTATGACTACAATACACTAATTAAAAAATAAAAAAAATAAAACTGAGAAGGCCCATGGGTCACCTTCTTATGTTGTTATGTGGGTCAAAATGTCCTTGGTGATGTTAGGAGGACAGCCTCAGAGTAGCTGAACTTCTAATATACTAGTTCAATACAATGGCAGAAAGCATAGATTCCACATGACATTTCTGACTTGTAAGATATTTCTCTACCTGTACCTGTTTTCAAGCAATCTTAATCCCATTTTTATTGAAGAAACTAAAAAATTTTAAGGTGAAGAAATCATTGTACTGGAAAATTTTTATATATGAAATACAAAAGCAAATAAAATTACACACACACACACACACACACACACATTATCACATTATGAGACATAGAGAGAAGTTATGTTTATGTATCCCAGAGACAAAGAAACAAAAAGAAATATTTCCTCTTTCTTTTCTAAGATATGTGTGCAAATATACATGCACACAAATCATTATATATACATATATAAATGTATACATACATTTATAAAATACATTATAAATTATTATATACACATATGTAAATGTATATATATTTATAAAATACATTATAAATCATTATATATATATACACACATATATACATTTACAAACAACACACACACATATACACACAGTAGAGGCATGTCAGAAAGAAAGATAATAAAAGAAAATTCTCTCTCTTTATGATCCCATTTTCCTGCAGTTTTAAATATGAGGTGATAGTGCTGGTCATGATTATACACTGTATTTATGTAGATACCAAGATCATTTTTAATGGTCTAGTTAAACAGTAACTTCCAGATATTAGTTAATAAAATAAAGCACTATAGTTATATGATCCTTAAAGCTTAAATACTATTGTCTTGTGATATCTGAGGTGATTTTACACTCTTTCTGTGAGACATAGTGAATGTACTTGATTATTTTCTTTAAAATCTATGGAATGAATGTAAGGACCATAAAGTTAGCTGATTTCCTCTGGATAACTGCAAATAAGTACCAGAGCCAGGAAATGATGGTACATATTTTTCTTTTTATTTCTTCGTTATTTCAGAGGATAGTGAAGGAAAAGAATGGGTTATGGCTAAAATCAGTTTGTTTCCCCATATGTCGGGATTCATTATAAAAATGGGTAGTCAAAATATAGAAACAAAACCCAAAGACTTCTATCCATTATGTTGTTTCTAAATGTTTTCTTGAACATATCTTGAGAAATTTCTCCTTGGTGTATTTGATTATATTTATTTTGGTGAGTCTCTACTCTACATATGAATTCTGCTCTAAAAATAATTTTTTCAATTCTAAAGACCAGGTAACTGATTCATTTACATCAGTCTTCAACAGCTCCCACAATAGATTCATAAGTTTTGTTATTTACACTTAGATAATTATGTAAAATTTAGATTATTTGGAAAAAAATTTACTTGTTTTCTTATTCTTCTGTGTTTATGTGTTAACATATAATTTTTACCATACATAAATGAAAGATGTTGCATTTATTTTAATGATCAAAATAACATATTTATTAAAATTTGTGCATAAACAGCAAGTAAAGTTTCTTAGCTAATACCATTATTAATTTTTTTTGCATGTGATACTGGGGTTCCCGGAAACCCTTCTACCACTGGGGTATACTCCCAGATCTATTTTATACTTTTTTATATTTGGAAACAGGGTCTCTTAAGCCAGCACAGCTGGCTTTGAACCTGCACAATCCTCCTGTCTCTGCCTCCCAACCGTGGGGATTACAAGCATGCACCATCATGCCTGGCCCATTATTTAATTTTTATACTCTCATAATCAGAAGAAAATATATTGGCTAGTCAATATTCTGAAGACTTTGGATTTTGCTAAAATAATCATAGAATAAATTCTTACTAATATAGAATTATCTTGAATCACAATATGGTCTTCAGTAATGTTTAACTTTTATATAAATTTATTTTAGTGGAGAAGTTATAGAGTAGGAATTTTTACAACACAGTCTTCCAGACTTATTTATTGAGTAAAATAATTGAATTGGGTGAAGTTCCACTAAAGTGTGTGGAAAACAATGCTCCTTTCAGCAATATACAGTTTGCCTCAGTTAACACAACCCAGAGAATGTGATATGCAACAACAGATGGTGGTATAAAAGCAAAGTAGTGTTTCCCTTTTGGTGCTTTTATATTTATGTGACTATTTATTGGGGCAGAAAATAGCTAATCTGCTAATTTTTAAAAGGGAAAGGGAGTTGTAAGAGAGCATTTCTAAAGAAAGTATTGCCAGTCTCCCTGTTAATACTGATGCTACTACCAAAAGCAAAGAAATAAAACTTGTCAAGTCATACTGTCTGTTGTGAAAAGCAATGGTAGAAATGACAAGGACATTTGTAAAATTTTATGTGTGCAAAACCATGCTTGAAAAACACACTTATTCAGTCTTTCCACTAATGCTTGATCTGCGATGAATTAACTGACCTGACTTGATTTTTAGCACTGAACAATATCATGGTAAATTAACTTCATGTGAGTTTGTGTGTGTGCGCATGTTTGTATAAAAGTGGCTTTGTGACCCTGAAATAAATGAACTCAGATACATAAATAGTCACTGATTTCCCAACATGTATACAAAACTAAAACATACACACACATAAGCACTTACATACACACACAGACACACACACACACACACACACACACACACATGTAAAACATTGCATTTTATATTAAGAAAATTTAACTTCAAAAAGTAATTAATCTAATTTTTCAGAATAAATGTATCCTCAACCAGGGAGTATGCTTCATTCTAAATGTTCAAAACTATGTAAAAAATACTGGAGAAAATTAGTTTAGAGAGAGCAAATTAGCCAAGAATGAGCACAGGCAAGTTTGTTATGATGTTAATAATAGTTTTAACTTTAGAATTGCTTTACATTCATACATAAAACATTCTAAATGGGGCACAGTTTTTTTGATGGTCCACCAAATTTTAGTTATATTGCATTTAAGAACACCAGCTTTCAAGTTCACTATGCAATTATAGGGAAATATAAACATCAACTGTGCTTTATTTTGCCTTGTCATTTGAATAATCTTTGCCTATTTAATAAATAAAACATTGGAGTGACAAATATGCATCCTCCCCCTCAGAATAACACACTAGTTATCTTTTTAAAGTGGCTCTCAAACTTTAGCTGAAAAAAATATATTCAGAACTCTGACCATGAGGATGAGAGATATGGCTGAAAAAAATCATATGCAATTCTTTATTTTACTTTTAGTATTTGGTACTTAGTTATGGCCAACAAACACCTGCTTACTGATTGTCAATGAAATGCCCCCCTTTTGACAGATAAAATCAACTTTGGCAAGATGAAAAGCTTAATCTACTGAGTGCTTTAGGAATAAACAAAGAGCATGCTTTATTCCCAACAATGTGCCTTAGAAAGAAGTGAGAGATTTTTTGAAATACTGCATGAATGATCAAAATATGATGAGTTTTTTTAGGTAAGAGCTTATAAAATGCCCTGCTTATCTACATGCATAAATTAAATAAAATTCACTCTATAGATCCTTATTAAAAATAAGAAAAATGAGATCAACAGATTCTGTTATAACTTGTAGATGTGATTATTAAGCCAAATTACAAGATATTATATTATATTTTGTGAAAATTTCTACAAATATATATATTTGGATTTCCTATATAGATTTTACTCTATCATACAGTATACTGAGATATAAATATTTTTCTTATACTTTTTGTTTAGCAATGTAATATTTTCTGTAGACAGACATACACAAACATGCCCAAATACACACACACAGACACAGACAGACGCATACATACTTTTCTTATTATTGGCACTAGGATCTTATATATTTGGGTCACTGATATCTTTCTTATTATTTTTATGAGATTTCAGCATTATTGGAGTTACATTAAAATATGATTACATTTATAAATTCAATTCAAAAACAGTATTTTTGAAGTAAAAACTGTTCACATGTATTATTATTTTAAAAGTCATAGTTTGTAAAAAATTCAGAGAAGGAGAACAATAATGGAAAAAATGCTATGAGGGTGGAGGAGGCAGCTGAATTAGAGCTCTGAAAGAAAACTTAATAAGTACAAAAAATGATTCTCATATTTTAAGAATGCAAAACAGATTGGATAATGTTATTATGGGTGAAACAAACAATAGTGTTTGAGGCCAAAATTATATTCTAAATATGTTAAAACAACAAAAAGAACGGTGAGTGGCAAAGTATAGTAATTTTTATAGCAATCTTTTAAATTATATTACTAGACACATTGTAGCAGATGTCACTTAATGATGTCAATCTCTGATTAATAAGGTAAAGTAAAAAGGATTGGTAAAAGGATACAAAGGCTTCTGTGAGATGACCCTTTTACAAGCCTTTTACAAGCCTTTTACTTTTACAATATCCTTAGACTCAACACCTGAGCAAACCATATTGCATGCTCTTTCTAATTCCTGTGATTTGAATGAGATGTTTAAATTATAGAAAATTATTCAATAATCCCAAACTGTCTTGCTCATTTCTGATACGTTTCCAGTAATACAGTTGTGGGGATCCACCAGCATCCTCCTTAATGAGGTAAATACTTATCTCTCTCTGTCCTGTTGCAAGTCCTTTCTTTCCTCCTTTTGTATTTGGTACTGGAGATCAAACCCAGGTACATTCTACCTTTGAGCTATACTCCCAGCTCTTTTTATTTTGTCTTTATCTTGAAACATGGTTTTCCATGTTGCTGAGGGAATCACTAAGATCCCCAGCTTAGCCTCAAGCTGAGCCTACAAACCTGCTGTCTTGGTATGTACCACCTAACTAGACACAGGCTTTTTATTTCTCTCTTTCACATATATAACACAAAAAGAGAAAAAAAGAACCTATTTTTGCCTAACAATGTCAAAAATTCTTTCTTCCAGGTTTTCTTAATATAATGTGCTTTTATTGGTACACTATAGTCTTGCATCAATATATAAATCAGGTTAACAAAAAGTATGAAACACTCTGATTGGGGTTAAATGGAATCTCAGCATAGTTTTTACTTGCATCTCCTTGATGACTAATGATGTTGATCATCTTTTCATGTATCTAGAAGCCATTTGTATCTCTTCTTTAGGGAAGTGTCTATTCAATTCAGTTGCCCATTTCTTGATTAGGTTATTTGTTTTGCTGGGTAGCCTTTTGAGCTCTTTGTATACACTGGATAAAAGCCCTCTATCAGAGTGGTGGCTGGTTAAGATCTTCTCCCATTCTGTAGGCTTTCTCTTTAGGTTTTTGATGGTTTCATTTGAAGAGAAGAAACATTTTAGTTTGATGCTAATTCTACTTTTTAATTTCTGCTTTAATTTTCTGTGCTTTTTGGGTCTTGTTGAGAAAGTTACTGCCTGTACCCATATGTTGGAGTGTTGAGCCTATGCCCTCCTCTAATAATGTCATAGTCTCTAGTAAATTTCTGTCTTTGATCCATTTCTAGTTGATTCCCGTGCATGGTGAGAAGTAAAGATTTAGTTCCATCTTTCTACAAATGGATAGCCAGTTCTCCCAGCACCATTTGCTGAAAAGGCTGTCTTTTCTCCATCATAAGATTTTGGCCCCTTTGTCAAAAATCAATTGACTCTAGGTGTGTGGTTTTGTTTCTATATCTTCTATTCTGTTCCACTGGTGTATGCCTGTTGTTGTGCCAATACCATGCTGTTTTTACTACTATTGCTCTATAGTATAATTTGAACTCTGGTATTGTGAGCCCCCTGCATGGTTCTTATTGCTGAGTATTGCTTTGGCTATTCGGGATTTTTTCTTTCTCATATAAAATTCATGACTGATTTTTCTAGGTCTATGAAGAATGTCGGTATTTTAATGGGAATTGCATTGAATATATAGATCAGTTTTTGCAGAATGGCCATTTTGATGATATTTATTCAGCCTTATCATGAACAAGAGAGATATTTCCATCTTCCAAGGTCTTCATCAATTTTTTTCTTTAATGTTTTATAGTTTTCATTGTAGAGGTCTTTTACATCTTTGGTTAGGTTTATTCCTAAGTATTTTATTGGTTTTGAGGTTATAATGAATGGAATTTTTTATTTCTTTTATAGTGGATTCATTGTTGGCATATAGAAAAGCAACTGATTTCTTTAGATTGATTTTGTATCCTGCAACTTAATCAGCTCCAGTAGTCTTTTGGTTGAGTTCTTTGGGTATTCAGGATAAAGGATCATGTCATCTGCAAATAATGATAGTTTTAACTTCTCTCTTCCTATTTGAATTCCTTTGATTTTCTTATCTTGTCTTATTGCTGTGAAAAGAGTCTCAAGGGCTATATTGAAAAAGAGTGGTGATAGTGGACATCCTTGCCTTGTTCCTGATCTTAGAGAAAATTCTTGCAGGTTTTCCCTATTCAATATGATGTTGGCTTTGGCTTTATTTTATATTGCCTTAATGATGTTGAAGTACATTCCTTCTATTCCAATTTTCTGCAGTGTTTAGTGAGATTCCATCTAACTCCAATCAGAGTAGCAAGCATAAAGAAATCAAATAAAAAATGCTGTGTGGATGTGGGGAAAGAGGAACTCTTTTACATTGTTGTTTGGAGTACAGAGTAGTTCAGCTGCTATAGAGATCAGTGTGGGATTCCTTAGAAAATTGGAAATGGATCCACCATATGATCTGGCTATACCACTGTTGGGTATCTTTCCAAAGAGGTTGAAATCAGAGGACTACAGTTAACATATACATATCCATATTCATAGCAGCACAATTTGTAATACCCAAAATATGGAATCAACCTAGGTCTTCATCAACAGAATGAATGGATTGTGAAATTATGAAAAATACACACAATGGAATTCTACTCAGATATAAAGGAGAACAAAATCATGTCATTTGGAAGAAGATGGCAATACCTGGAGAACATTATGTTAAGTGAGACAGTCAAAAAAAGAAAGAGAAGAGATGTATGTTTTCTCTAATATGCCCAAACTAGGGAGTATTAGGAATACCAGTGGGACTCCAGAAAATGAAGGGGAAGCCTCAGCAAAACTAGAATGAAAGGGTAGGAGAGGAAGAATGCTGAGGTTGATTCATGGAGTTGCTACATTAGAATATGTGTAAAAGTATAAATGCATGGTCAACCCAGACACTCATTGTTGGGAGGGATGAAGGGGAAGTGTGTTGGTGGAGGACACCAAGCACAGTCAGAATGTATGCCGTTTTCCATATGATCCACACAGTAATAAATAAATAAAATATATAAAATAAAATTTTGTATCCTGACCTAAAAAAAGTATGAAACACTTTTAAAAAAATTATGTCTCTCTTGTACAGATATCATGCTAATTTCTCTGTACCATTTTAATTTTAGTATATGTGCTACCAAAGTGAGCAATCCATGGTCCTTTTTTAGGACCCATCTTTTTCCAAGATGAATATATTTTCTTGCAGGGAAATTACACCTTCTCATGTAATCTGTTGCCACAGCAGAGGATATTAACTATAAACAATTAGTCAAAAATAACTAAATTTCAGCTTTTCTTTATTGACTTAGAAAAAATTAAGTGATAAGAAAAAAAGTCATGCAAATTAAAAATATTTTAGATTCAGAAGTTGAATCCATACTTTCTAGCCTATCATGTGCTAGAAATTAACCACAAATTAACTAAATAAGTTAGATATAAATTACTCATGCTTTAGAGCACATTTGGGCATGGTGGCATATGTTTGTAATGGAAGCATTTGGGAAACTGAGACAGGAGGACTGTGGTTAGTGGACAGCCTCAGCTACTTAGTGAGGCCCTTTGAAACTCAGTAAGACCTTATTTCAAAATAAATAATACAAAATATGGATGGGGGTGTAACTTGGAGTTAGAATGCCCCTGGGTTCCATCACAAGTAATGCAAATAAATAAATAAATAAATAATAAATAAATAAATAAGCTTTAAAATATAATGTCTATATTGAGTTTATTTTCACTTTTATCTTATTAATTATTTTACCGAACTTTGTACAAATATATTTAATGTTAATCATTCTTTTTCAAGAATTACTTAGTTGGTTTACATTTTAACTGTTCATAGAGAAGCATATTCCTAGATAAATTTGCTAAAAGTATTAAATGATTTGGATTTGATCAAGTTATATAGAAGAGATGATGTAGTAAATTAAGCAAAAAAAAAAAAAGAAGTGGCTTAGGAAAGCAGATTTTGGATTCAAACAGATTTTTGTTCAACACTTATTTTTTTAATTTTGTATTGATGTATCATAGTCATTTACCTTAATGAAGTACAAGATGGTAAAGGCATACATGCACATATAACTCAATTAGCCCTTACCCAATTTCCTCCCCATTCCCTTCCCCCTCCCTCCCTCCTTCTTATGTTCGGCTTAATGATTGACTTTGATATGTTTGTTTATGTACATCATAAACATTAGAGAATTCCCCTCTTCCCCTCACTCATCCCCAGTTAGCTCACCTTATTTTCTCATCTATAGTATTTTCTTCTTTGTCTAGAGTTTCTCCTATGGCCCATTTTTTCCCCTAGCTTTTGCATATTAGGAAGAACATCCTATTTCTTATTTTTTGTGACTGACTAGACTTATCATAATGTTCTCCAGTTCCATTCATTTTTCTATAAATGACATAATGGTGTTTTCTTTATGGCTGAGTAAAATTCCATTGTGTATGTATTCCATAGTTTTGTAATCCATTCATCTATTGATGGACCTCTTGACTGGTCCTATAGTTTGGCAATGAATTGTGCCACATGAACATAGATACAAATGAATTAGTTTGTTGATTGGTTTTTGTTTCTTTTGGGTAGATACCTAAAAAGTCATATTGCTGGATCATATGGTAGGTTCATTTCCATTCTTCTGATGATCCTACATACAGTTTTTCAAGGTGGCTGTACTAATTTGCAATCCGAACCTCAATGTATTAGAGTTTCTACTTCTTCACATTCTTACCAGCATTTGTTGTTACAGAATAAGACTGGCACAAAAACAGATACATAGACCAATGGAGCAGAATAGAAGATTCAAGAACAAATCCATCCATTTACAGCCAATTGATTTTTTACAGAGAGGTGGAAAAAAAAATACATCGGAAACAAGATAGTCTATTTAACAAATAGTGTTGGCAAAATTGGTTAAGTATATGCAGAAAAAAAAGGATATTAACCCCATTTTCTCAATCTACACATGAGTCAATTCAAGGTGGATCAAAGGCTTAGAAATTAAATTAGAAAACTTGAGGTTCCTTGTAGAGGGCATAGATCCAACACTTCAACACATAGGCACAGATCAAAAGTTTCTCAATAAGACCTCAAAGGCACAAGAAACTAGAAGGCAGATCAATACATTGGATTGCATTAAACTGAAAAGCAAAGCAAACTGTAAAGCAAAGCAAAAACAAAAAGAAGCAATGACAACAACAACAAAAAAAACTATCAAGAACCTCAACCTAGAGCCAATTAAAGACAATTTTTGCCACTTACTCCTCTGATAGAGGACAAATATCTAGACTATATAAAAAACTCAAGAAACTCAGAACTAAGGAAACAACCTAATCGAAAAATGGGCAAGTTAACTTAATAGACACTTCACAAAAGAAGAAATTTAAATGGCCAATAAATGCATGAAAAAAATGTTCAACCAAACCAAAACTGCCTTGAGATTTCACCTAACTCCAAATAGAAATGAAATTATTTTGAACACAAACACTTATTCTTTATATTAATTATCTTTTATGTTTGGGCTAGTTCATACAAAATTTTTCCATTTATACAAATGTAATAATTGTAGTTCTTACATAGGGTTCTTAGATGGATTGAATGAAATAAATAAAGTAACATCAGTTTCCTAAGAAATTTATTAAGATGATAGTTAATTCCTATAATGACAAAGTAACTGGATTGAAAGAAAAATTTGTCTATAGACAGCATTAAGAAAAAATTTAACTCAATGTTATACTCATAATGCAACTGTAATTTCATTGGCAATAAGTTTTCAATAAGTTTGTAGCAATGTAAACATTTATGTATGAATATGGGTCTATTTTTAATGGCAGAAGAAAATGTTTCAGCTCAAGGCAGTCCAAGCCATTTCTTAATTATTTATGACTTTCATCATTGAAAAATATAAGATAATTCAGATTATTTTAGTTTTAATTGATCCAAAAACATTCATTCATAAAAGCAATCAATATAAATATTTGGTTTAATACTATGAAGACTTTGATCTCAGATAATTATGTCTTGTGTTTTGAGAAAACACTGATACCCTTTAATTCTAAAAGTGACATGAAAGATATACCTCATAACAAGATATTAGAAGACATTTAAGGAAAAATAACATAAGTTAAACAAGTATTTTAAACTAGAAAATTGTTAGCAGACAAGAAGCAAGTAGACATATCCAGGTACAAAGTCTAAATGAATTTTAACTTCAAAAAATGAAGAAGAAAGAAGAAGTATTATATAGATTTTTAGAATATTGTTCTTTGAACTGATTTTAGAATTATAGAAAAAAATTAACAAAGAGTGAAAGAACTACTTTTATTTTGCTTACTCTATTAGCAAGTCGATAAAAGCTTTGAAAATATACAATATTTATACAATCTCAGTATTGCCCCTAAGATATATACCAACATCACAGAGAGAAAGTTTCTTTACAATAAAGAAACATGACAAGCACTAACTAATCCAAATTATAAAGATTAATATATTTTTGATCTTTTTATCATTAGTTCCTTAAAAAGTAATCTTGTTTTTAACAAAAAAATCTGTCATCAAATTTTCCATGGCATACCTTTTAGGTATTATGTAATAATAATCTCAATTATTGTTTAATAATAAGTTAGACGTCAGAAGATCTCCCAAATTGTATTGACCAGATCTAACACTTAAAAAATGTATGTATGTTGTGGGAAAGTTGGCTTAGTAAAATAAAAAAATGAATTCATGTATGTTGAAATTGTAAGGAAAATAAAGATTATAAATGGCTTTTATTATAAAAAGGAACAATATACAAGCAAACCTAACTCCAGTGGAACATGTTGGATTTTAATCTGGACAAGGTTAAACAAGTAGATTTTAAAGTTGCTGTCAGCTAGGCTCCATCTGGCCATGATTTTGCTGTTCTGAGAGTATATACTTATTCAACTCAAGGTCAAAGTCAATGTAGTCTTAAAACATCAACAAGAGTAAATTTGATTGTAGAGGAGCCTAGGGCTATTGCTTATGTTTTTTCTGGTTCTGTGTCTATATGTGTTCCCAAATGCCCATTCAAATAATCATTTACATCATATATTAATAATAAAACTTGCAAGGTTATACACAAAGTTTTCAACAAAAACTCCTTAACAAAGAGTTTTTATTTACCTTGCAATATTTGAGGTCTAATAATATTGAAAGGTAGATTGTCAATTGAAGTGAGAATGATTAAGATCTGGTTTAACAGAAAGGCAAGGCCGGTGCAGGGGCCTTTGAGGCCAGGATCGGAGCCTGTCGAGGGGTTAGGCAGGTGCTGGGGGCCAGCAAGGCCGGGACCAGGGCCTGCTGTGAGGCATGGGCAGTGCTGAGGCCTCCGAGGCCAGGATTGGAGCCTGCTGAGGGGTGAGGCTGGAGCTGGGGTCAGTGGGGCAAGGATCAGGGCCTACCGTGAGGCAAGGCAAGTGTAGGGGCCTCCAAGGCCAGGAACGGAGCCAGCCGAGGGGTGAGGCAGATCCCAGGGCCAGCGAGTTCAGGATCAGAGCCTGCTGTGAGGCAAGGCCGGTGCTGGGTCCTCTGAAGAAGGGATCAGAGCCTCCCGAGTGGTGAGGCTGGAGTCAGGGTCAGCAGAGCAGGGATCGGGCCTGCCATGAGGCAAGGCCATTGCTGGAGCCAGTGAGGCTGGGATCAGAGTCTGCCAGGGGGCAAGGCTGGTGCCGGGGCCTTCAGGAGAGGGAACAGAACTTGCAATGTGGCATACACAGAGAAACATCACAGAAAATAGAAAATCAGATGCTTTTCCTAATATGCAAAAACTAGGAAGAAATGGGTAATGGGAGGAGAGCTAGTTGAAGAAAGGGCCCCATGGAAGAGAAGTTAAGGTGACCAATCAAAGGGGATGGGATGGGGGAAGATGGAATCTCTTTAAAACGCATGATGTATGTAAACAAATGTATCAAAGTTAATCATCAAATCAAGCTTGGGATCGAGGGAGGGAGAGGGAATGGGATGGGGACAGGATAAGGGCTAATTGGATGATATATGCTTGTATACCCTCAGAAGTCTTGTATTCCACTGTGATGTTTGACTACAATGCATCAATAAATATTTATTACAAAAAAGAAAGATAAAGGCATTTTTAATGATGGAATTAATGTGGTAGTATATAACAAGAGAGCTAAAAATATCGCTTATTTAAGTTTCTTAACAAAATCATGTTCCTCTTTACTTAAAAAAGGTAAAGTCCATATAATAAACTATTATGGAAATCATTGATGGGATTATTTTTACTTGTATTAAAATGTTTAAACTAAAAGAAAACCATGGAATGAGAATAATTTATACTCTTTGCTTCTGGACTCCTGGTATAAGATAAAAAACTGGATACTTTTCAGTAAAAGATATATTTTTATATTAACAAATTGGATATTGTTTGACATGTCCAGTCTAAACCTATCCCAGTTTCTAAAACTTAATTAAAATTTAGCCAGGCGTGGTGGCGCATGTTTGTAATACCCGTGCTTGGGAGGCGGAGACAGGAGGATCGTGCAAGTTCAAAGCCAGCCTTGCTGGCTTAAGAGACCCTGTTTCCAAATTAAAAATAATAGATAAAAATAGGTCTTGGAGTGTAGCCCAGAGGTTTCTAGAAACCCCAGTACCACCAAAAAAAAAAAAAATTAACTTTTATTCGTTTGGAAAAATAGTAACCCAGATGTCCATCAATAGATGAATGGATAAAGAAAATGTGATAAGCCAGGTGTGGTGGTCTAATTCTGCAATACCAGTACTTGGGAGGCTGATATAGAAGTATTACAAGTTTGAGGCCAATCTCAGCAATTAAGTGAGGCTCTCAAGAACTTAGTGAAATCTTGTTTTCAAGATAAAAATAAAATAGGGCTAGAGATATAGCTTAGAAGTAGAATGCCTCTAGTTTCAATTTCTGGTACAAAAAAAAGTGGTACATATACAGAATTCTCAGCCATAAAGAACAAAATTATGTCATCTACAAGAAAATGATTGGAACCAGAGAATATTATGATAAGTGGGATCAGCCAGTCTCAGTAAGTCAAGGACTGTGTGTTTTCTTTCATATGTAGAAATGAGAGAGAAAACAGTAAACAAAAAAGACTGAGTTAATGTGGGAGAACCCATTAGCATGGCAAGACATGAAGGTCTTACTATGGGTTTTACTCAAATGTATGAGGGGGGAGAGGCAGGAGCAGGGAAGAATTCAGGAGATACACCAAGAGCCACGCTCATGTATGTGTGTATTACATTGAACCTTATGATGATGTTCAACTGCAATTTAATAATCATTTAAAAATAAAGAATGAGACGGGAGTGGTGGTGCACACATGTAATCCCAACATTTGGGATGCTGAGACCAGAGGATCGTGGTTCGCAGACAGCCTCAGCTACTTAGTGAGGCTCTCTGCAACTTAGTTGAGACCCTGTTTCAAAGTAAAGAATAAAAAACAGGGCAGAGGGTGTACCTCAGAGGTTGAATGCCCCTGGTTCTATCCCCAGACCCACCAAAAATAAATAAATAAATAAATACATAAATACATAAATAAATAAATAAATAAAAGGCCAAGTTGACATATAAGAAAAATAAAAGGTGACTATAAAATTTAGAGGTAGTTATGCATAAATTGTCAGATATGGGGAGAATGCATGTGGTTTTTTAACCTTGGTACCAAATTCTCGTGTTGTTTTAAAACATTGATCCAAAATAATTCAGTTTCCTTCCAATAAGAAATGCAGTGTACAGTCATTCCCTCGAATCCAGGCTGTCTTATAACTGTTTTGATAGAGTATAAAAGATATGACACTATATAATAGCCAAGTCCACCTCCTTTCCTCAGGATGCTATCTCTCCACAAGGTGCCACATGAAAACAGAGACACCATTCTGGGAGAAGCCAAAGTCAATGAAAAATTTGTGCCTTCACTCTTGGGCTACATTCCCAAGCTGAACTCATTCTACCACCACTTCACTCATGTCTCAAAAATAGAAATGGCACCAGTATCTTGGAAATGGACACTCCAGCCTTAGCTCTTCTCTGGTGGGGTCAGATGCTGGAGCGATTGGGGCCTGAGTAACTCTCTAAGGGTGAGAGTTAAGTTTGGGAGCAAAAAGATTCTTGGAAACAGAATGGAACTGTGCATACTATTTGAGTCTTTCTAGTTGTGGTGGAAATTTTTTAAAAATGGCACTGCTTTACACACTGAGGTTAGTACTCAGTGTTATACAGTAACCAAAAGAACATGTTTGTTTCCCCAGCCATTTAGGTCTTCCCACTTCAGGCCCTAGGCATGGTTGAACATATGGTATCCATATATATTCTGCCCTTAAAAAGATTAGCAAATAAGGGGACCTGAGAAGGATGGGAGAGAGAAAGAGAGAAATTTCCTAATGTATATGATGTACATTCACAAACATATCAATCACTAAGTCAAACATGAGGAGAGAGTGAGGAGGGATTGGGGTGAGATTTGGGCAAGGGCTAATAAGGGGCGTGTGCATGTATTCCTCTACCATCTTGTACGCCATTAAGATGTATGATATCAAAGCACCAATAAAATAAATAAATATCCTTGATATACAGAATCCACAAATATTGTAAAACATTTTTATGTTGCTATGTTTGTATGGTCATTTTTCCAGCAATAACTAAAGCATTTACTCTCTAAGATAATCATTATTACTATTAGTTTAATATTACATATAAAAAACCCTGACACTCAAAGAGAATTAGTAACTTTTCCAGATGTGTGTGGTTAGTTCATTATAAAGAGAGTGTATAAACACAATCTATCTTAAAGCTCTGTATTCTTAACCCCTCTAATACTGTGGTTTTTAGCTAAATATAGACAAGATAAGTACTTAAACTAAGATTAAACACTTGATTACAGATTTTGCTTAAACAATTCAAGTTGCCTAACTCCAATTCTGTGCTTCTTCATTCAGTCTGACTCCACAAATGACTCTAATTAATAATTCTTCTACTTTTCTATGTGAATTGAACAGTAATTAAGTTAATTAAGATGTGTTTTGCTAAAAATATAGGGCTGAAAAATCTACCCAGGAAATACATACACTGGGCATAGCAGGACACCAACGAGGGGTCATTAAATAAAACTAAGTTAATTAAGGACATTAAACTCTTTCTAGGCATGGTGATTCAACCTAAAAACACCCAACCTGTTCCTGCTCTATTAAATTTGAATTGTGCCCTTGTAGTTCTCTTTCCTTTTGAAAAAGCTAAAAGATATGTGGAAGTAGAAAATTGGAACATCAGGGGATATTTACAATCTCATAGGAATGTCTTATTGAACTTGCTTGAAATAGTTTTTCTTATGGATGTTTTAGCAAGATAGAAGTGTTTTTCATGAAGTAAGAGTGGCTTATATCCCCCTAATATTGATATTTCTTCAACTGGAAGCATATAAGTGAAGTTGGAGAAATACAGAAAGGAAAGCACTCTAGCAACTCATCAACTGACTCACCTTCTGTGTAGAGGAGCAGTTGTTTCTCTTAATCACCCCCCATGTCCTGTTCCAGTATACCACATTGTAAAAACAGGTATATTTTTACCTCATAATTCCTTTAGTGTCTTGGACACTTGATATCTCTTTAATATTTGTAATCCTGATCATTTTAATCAGGATTAAAAGTCAAAAAATGACTTAACTCTTCTCTATTTTAATGTCCTTTATTGCCACTCTTCTACTCACTTTTGTTTTGTGATTTAAAAAAAAAAAAACAGCCTGTATTTGGACATGATGTCACACCCCTCTAATCCTAGTATTTGGGACCCTAAAATAGGAAAATTACAAGTTCAAGGACAGCCTTAGCAAGGTAGTAAGACTCTCAGTAATCTAGTGAGATCTTGTTTCAAAATAAAAATTAAAAAAGGGCTGGAGGTGTTGCTCAAAGATAGATTGTCCTGAGATAAATCTCTAGTTCCGCAAAATAAAAAGGACTTCAATGTGATTATTACTAATTTTCACACTTAAACTTTGAAATTGTATCTAAAAATCAATTTATTAATATTATCTCTTTGTAACATCATTATCCTATAAATTTGATTCAAAATGAGCAATTTATTGCCTTCATTATTCTAGGAACTGATTAAATAACTGATTACTGATTGTTTCCTCAATTGTTCCATAAGTATAGAAGCATACTTTCTTTTTGGTCAACCCATACATAAGTCATGCACAGGAATTGTTATCAGGGCAGCTACTCAAAATTTAATTTCTAAAAAGTTTCTAAGCTTTTCTAGTAACTTTTTAATTTTCTGAAAAAGATTTATATGTATATTTCATGCTATACAGCTTAAATATATATTTCTGTCATTTATAATATAAATACTATATAGCACATATAATGCACACATATTATACTATTTTTTATTTTTATTGGTGCATTTTAGTCATACATCTTAATGAGATAAAAGATATTGGAGACATACATTCACACATCACCAAATTAGCCCTAGGATACTTGCTTTAATTTCTATCTATGCTAGATATGTACCCAATATGCAATACCCATTGTGATCCTTGAAAAGGTATCTTTTAAGTTTGACACATTTCTTCTTATGATCAAAACCACATGATTCATAGGCATAATAAGGCTCTACTTTGTAATCTTATTTTATAAATTATTTTGTAATAACATTTTTCAACCATCTATCTATCCCTAGATTATGCCAAAATCATTTACTATTTATACAATTGTAATAATGAACTACCTGTAACATATAAAATATTCACATTTATACTACCACCAGAGAATTACAATTATTGGCATTAAAGTTTTGGATTGTGTTTTTTATTGTTTGTATTTTTGTGTGCATTTTTAGAGTTATTTTCTCAATAAAGGACCATATAATTTTTTTGAAAAATTTAAAAAACAGCTTGGTTCTTCTATAATATATATATATATATATATATATATATATATATATATATATATAAATTTTATAAACAGCTTGTCTTTCTAACTATTATGTACTTGGAATCCTTTTATCTATTTCTTTTATATGTATGCTTCATCTTAAACATGGGCCATTTACTCACTGATCTGAATTTTACTTAGTTTCATAGTTTTGTGATATTTATCTTGTAGCATAATCATTCATAAGATTATTTGAACTGATAAAATGTCAGATCTTTGACAAAGTTTTGTTAAAGTTTATTGTTCTAGAATTACTAGGGTTCCCACAAGATTCATATAGTTATTATTTTAACATAGTACTAAGGATAGAACCTAGGGGCATTCTGCCTTCGAGCTACTCCCACCCTATTTTGATGCTTTATTTTGAAAGAGGGTCTCATTAAGTTGCAAAGGGCCTCGTTAAGTAGTTAAGGCTGTTCTCTAATGTCAATCCTTCGGTTCAGCCTCGCAAGTTGATTTTTTTTTTTTTTCAAGAAAAAATTATTCAAAAGTACAGAAAAAAAAAAAAAACCAGGCTTGGTGGCACACACTTGTAATTCTAGCATTTGGGAGGCTGAAATAGGATGATCACGATTCGCAGGCCAGCCTTAGATACTTTTTGAGACCCTTTGCAACTAACTCAGTGAGACTCTGTTTCAAAATAAAGAATAAAAAATAGGGCAGAAGGTGTAGCTCTGAGATAGAATGCCCCTGGGTTCTATCCCTATTAACATACACACACACACACACACACACACACACACACACACACACACGCTTTAAAACCCTTGTCAATAAAGCAAGTATTGTCAATTTCACTTAACAGAGTTAATGAAGATCCTGTAGCAATAAGTCACCTGCAAAATTCTTGATAAAAATGCTGTATTTTATGGGGAGAACAATTTATAATTTTAAAGTAAGTATTAAAATACTTCATTATAAAGTCGGGTGTGATGACACACACTTGTAATCCCAGAATTTGGGAGACAGGAGGATCACAGTTTGAAGACAGCCACAGCTACTACTTAGTGAGGCCCTTTGCAATTCATTGAGACCCTGTTTCAAAATAAAGAATAAAAAATATGGCTGGAGGTTTAACTCAGAAGTAGAATGCCCCTGGGTTCCATCTCCAGAACCACACACACTCACAAAAAAAACAAAAACAAACAAAAAAACCCCTCATTATAGGTCAGTACCCAGAAATAAAATGCAAGTTAAAAAAATTGTGAAAAATGATTGTCGACAAGATGACTTTATATAGGCCCAATTACCATTACATTCTAATATAATTTCTATGAAATCAATATACTGACTGTATATTAGAATATACTGATGGTATATTAGAATCAACTCAATGCAATCAATATACTGTATATACTGACTGTATATTAGAATCAGCTCAATGCAGTAAGAAATAGTAATGATTCCTCTTGGGATGGATAGTTCATAGTTCAAACATTAACTTTGGAACTTGAAAGTCTCATCCTCTGGAAATTTCTTCTCCAATTCCAGATTTAATTGTATCTTGTTCATTCCAAAAAACCATTTGCTATAAAGAAGCTCCTCAGTTTAATGCAATCCCATGTATTGATTGGACTTTTACTTGTTTGTGACTGTGGGGTATTGTTGAGAAAGATTTTACGTGTGTCTACTTGTTGAAATATTAGATCTATTCCCTCTTCAAGGAACTGCAAGGTCTCTGGTCTGATTTCCAGGTCTTTGATTCACATTAAATTGTACAGGGTTAGAAAGTGGTAATTATGTTGATTTTTCTGCATATGGTTAACCAGCTTTGTCAACATCCAGTGTATGTTTTTGGACCTTTTGTCAAAAATTAATTGACAGTAAATGTGCAGATTTGTTTCTGAGTCTTGTATTCTGCTCCATTGGCCCATATGTCTGTTTTTGTTCCAGTATGTTGCTGGTTTTATTAATATAGCTTTTTAGTATATTTGAAGTCATATATTGTCATGCCACCTGAATGGTACTATTTTGTCTATTCTGGGTTTTTGTTGTTGTTGTTGTATTTCAAATTAATCAAGAACCTCAAAGGAGAGCCAATATAATGGGAGAAAATTTTTGCCAATTATTCCTCTAATAGATGACTAATATTTTAAATATACAGAGAACTCAGTAAACTCACTACTAAGAAAACAAATAATTCCTTCAAAAATGGGTAAGTGAACTAATAGGCACTTCACAAAGGAAAATATTCAAATACCAATAAATTTATGGGAAAATGTTCAACATCTTTAGCAATCAGATAGACACAAATAAAACTATTCTGAGATTTCACCTAACTCTAATTAGAATAGCAATCATTAAAAATACAAAACAACAACAACAACAACAACAACAACAACAACAAATGCTGCTGAGGATATGAAGAAGTGGTAACTTTAATGCATTGATGGTGGTATTACAAATTGGTGTAACCACTTGAAAAACACTACAGAGGATCCTCAGAAGAATGGGAATAAATATAAAAATATGATCTAGCAATAGTACTTCTGGGTATCTACCCAAAAAAATGAAAACCAAACTACCAAACTAATGCATGTGTATCTGTGTTTATAGCCACACAATTCACAATTGCCAAACGATGAAACCAGCCAAGATTTCCATCAACAGATGAATGGATTACAAAACTATGGGATATGTACACAATAGAATTTTACTCATCCATAAAGAAGAACAAAATTACATCGTTTGCAGAAAAATTGATGCAAATGGAGATAATTGTTCTAAGTGAGATTAATCAGTGACAAAAAGTAAGAAATCAGATCCTCTTCCTAATATGCAAAAGCTAGGGAGAAAAAGAATCATAGAAGGAACTCTACACAAAGAAGGAGAAACCACTGATGAGCAAATAAGGTGATCTAACTGAGGGGAAAACTCCCTAATGTACATGATGTACAGTCACAAACATATCAAAGTCAATCACTAAGCCAAACATGACAAAGAGGGAGAGAGAGAAAAAAGAGAAATTGGGGAAGGGCTAAATGAGTGATGTGTTATGTATGCCTCTACCATCTTGTACTGTATTTAGATGTATGATGACAATGCACCAATAAATAATTACAGCAAAAATAAAAGAGAAGGCATTTGCAAAGATTGATGAGGAGATCTAAATGAAGGTCATGTCATGATGCATCTGGGTACCAGTTTGGGAAAAATACATAATTTTTTAACCAGTAAGTATTCTTTCCTTACTCACTTTTGTTAATGCTCCCTACTTTCTTTTGCTTTATAACCACTATAATTTCTTAACTACCATATAGTTTATTAATACTTGGCAATAAAAGATGTAACAGAGGGCATGTGTATGTGTATGCATGATAGAATAGTTTTGTAGGTTTTACATAAATCACACTAGTTGAGCTAAGAATATTTATTATTATTATTATTATTATTATTATTATTATTATTACTGGTCTGGGAATGGAACCCAGGGCATTCGACATCCGAGCCACACCACCTGCCCTATTTTTTATTCTTTATTTTGAAACCGGGTCTCACTAAGTTGAAGAGGGCCTCACTAAATAGCTGAGGCTGCCCGTGAACCGCAATCCTCCAGTCTCAGCCTCCTGCATGCTGGGATTACAAGCGTGCGCCACCACGCCTGGCACTTTATATTATTTTTGTAATCATCACTTTAAAATATCAAATGCTTTGTAAGTTTTATAGAAATATCAGAAATTTACAATATGTACCTTATAAACAAGGAAAACTATTTTATTTTTGCTTGATCTGGGTAACAGAAACAGAAAAGATTTACCAGTAGAAAGATTAAATGCAGGGTTTTACAGAGAAAATACTTCAAGTTGTTTTTTATAATTTTGAGATTGTATGTGACTCTCAAGGCTCCATTCTTTTCTCCTTAATCACCAGATTCTGCTTTCATTTAGCCTAAAGAGACTGTCTGAAATCCTTTCCAAACTCCCTTTCTTAAGCAGAGTCCCATCGGCATCTCCAACTCACATTGCTTTAAGTCCTATGAAACAGCAAATGGAGAAATAATTGAAAATGTATACAAGTAAAAGCACTGCTATTTTATGTGAGACAATGTAAAACCGAATTAGAAAAGAAAAAGTACTAAAATATATTTAGGATTTATACGTGTACTCAATTTCTTCACTGAGAAACAATTACATACCAAACACTGTGTTAGGCAGTAAGCATAGATGAAAGAACAAGCAAGCCATGGTAGTCCATGTCTGGAGTCCCAATACTTGGGAGGCTTAAAAATTTGAGGCAAACAAGTTTATACAAAACTTAAACTTAAAAGCACCAGAAACTTTAAAATTAGCAGAATTGATTCCCTGTCCAAATAATCAAGACTGTGCTGGTTGTCTGTATTCTGTATTTATTTATCACTTGAAACCATTAGCCAAGTGGCTTAGAGAATATAACAGAAGTCTTATCTTTGATAATGAAATAGCTTTCAAAAACAAGATGTCTGTGTGTGTGTGTGTGTGTAATGGGAATTAAGCTTAAGGGCATTCTACCTCTGAGCCCCTACCCCTCACCTCTAACAGCCCCAATGCCCATCAAGCTAGTTTGTTTTGTTTTGAAACAGAGTGTTGATAAGTTGCTGAGAGTCTCACTATATTGGTGAGGCTCCATGAATCTGAGATCCTCCTCTCTCAGCCTCTCAAGTACTGGAATTACAGGTATTTAGCATCACACCTAACACAATATGTCTTAATACATAGTTATTATTTAAAAAATAGCTTGATATTAACTATACTATAATCATTTTTCTTTTTTAATACACTGTTTTGCCTATCAGAACATGGAGTTATTACTTAATCCTCCTTTGATTGGATTGGATTAATGTATAATCAGTTTATTTAGTGGGATATTTAGTTGCCATGTCAATTTAGAATATTTTCACTGGCAAATCACAACAAAGTATAATCTCTTAGACTTAAAAAGGAAATAATCATATATTGGTATTTAACCCACTTATATAATTTACCACTCTTCATAGTTAGTGACATTGGTAGGAATAGTCACTTTGTGTAAAAATGTAAATCAATCACTAGAATGACCATATCTTTAGGGAGTAATAGCACTAATAAGTCCAAAGTACCGTAACAGTTACCTAATCCAGTGTTTTTCTCACTGGAATTGTGAAAATTAAGTTTTTCCAGAAAGACTGCCTTGGGAAAATTGGACTAATGACCAGACTTTTGTCTCTATTCTCAGCTAAAACACATTGACCTTTTTTTCTGCTCAACAAAATTCAGTAAAAACCAGGGTAAGATTTACTCAAAAAACTTAAATTACTGACAATCAAATCACTTATACACATAAATTTTCTTCAGGATAAAAAATTCACAATTTATGCATAAAATATAAAAGTAGTAGAGAAGGAAATATTACGCAACATATTTATTAGCTGTTTTGATCTATATAACAAAGCTTATTATTTTGCTACAAAAGTTTTCAACATGTCTTGTCTATAATGATGCCATTTAAAAAATTCTTAATATATTTTTTCATCTTTTTTGTTAAAATGCACACACTAAAAATGATGTATGACTACAGTGCACCAATAAAAAATTTTTAAAAATGTACCGACTATTTTTTAACATTTTATTGGTGCATTGTAGTCATATATCTTAAGGAGTACAAAATGGTGAGGGCATACATGAACACATCACCCATATAGTCCTTACCCAATTCCTGCCCCATTCCTTCCTCCTCCCTCCTTTTCATGTTTGGCTTAGTGATCGACTTTGATTTGTTTGTAATGTACATTATGAACATTAGAGAGATTTCCTCTTCCCCTCTCCAATCCCCTATTTGGTTGCCTTATTCTCTCATTTATAGTAGCCTCTTCTTCATCTAGAGTTTCTCCTATGACTCATTTTCTCCCTAGCTTTTTCATATTAGGGAGAGCATCTGATTTCTTATTTTTGGGAACTGACTAATCTCACTTAGCATGATGTTCTCCAGTTCCATTCCTTTCCCTATAACTGTGTCATTCTTTATGGCTGAGTAAAATTTCATTGTGTACATATCTCATAGTTATGTAATTTATTCATCTGTTGAGGGACATCTTGGCTGGTTCCATAGTTTGGAAATTGTGAATTGTGCACCTATGAACATAGATACACAGGTATTACTTTGGTATTTTGGTTTCCATTCTTTTGGGTAAATATCCAGAAGTAGTATTGCTGTATTTTATGGTAGGTTCATTCTCATTCTTCTGAGGAGCCTCCATACAGTTTTTCAAAGTGGTTGAACTAATTTGCAATCCCACCAACAATGTATTAGAGTTCCCACTTGTCCACATCCTCATCAGCATTTTTTGTTGTGTTTTGAATGATTGCCATTCTAGTTAAAGTTAGGTGAAATCTCAGGGTAGTTTAGATTTTCATCTCTCTGATTGCTAAAGATGTTGAGCATTTTTTCAAGCATTTATTGGCTATTTGAATTTCTTCTTTCATGAAGTATCTATTTAATTCCCTTGACCATTTTTGATTGGGCCATTTGTTTTTTTACTACTGAGTTTCTTGCCATCTAAACTATTTTTAAGTGTGTAATTAAGTGACATTCATTACTTTCATAATATATTACATCTGTAATCCTCTCCATCTTCATTATGGTTTCTTAACTTGTAAAATGTAAGACTATATTCTCATTAAAAAATAGGTCTCCATTTCCTTCTTTCACAGCTCCTGGCAGCCACCATTCTTCTATGGTTTTTATTTTGTTTTTATAACTGGCTTCTCTCAGTTAATTAAATGTCCTAAGTTTTAGCCATGTTGTAGCATGGGTCAAATTTGTTTTTCCTTGATGGCTGAATAGTATTCTACGTGTGTGTGTGTGTGTGTGTGTGTGTGTGTGTGTGTGTCTGTGTGTGTGTGCATGTGTGTGTGTTTATATAGAGAAATACTTTGTTTGTGTCACTGGTCAATGAACACTTTGGTTTTTTCTGTGATGTAGCTATTGTAAATAATGATGTTAAGGACAAAGATATACAAATATCTCCTTGAGATCATGTTTCCCATTCTCTTGGGTTTAATCTGCAAATCATTATACCAATTGCTAGATTATATAATAAATATATTTAAAAAATTTTAAGGAACAAATTTAAAGACTATACTTTTTTCCATAGTGATTCTATCTTTTCAACATCTCCAACAATATTGTACTAAGGTCCTAATTTTTCATCTTTTCTAACCTCTGTTTTTTTTGGCCCAATAATTTTATAGTCATCATAATATGTTTTATGTAGTATCTTCCTTGTATTCAATTGCATAATACCTTTGATAAGTAAATTAGAATACCTTTTTATGTATCTATTGGTCGTTAGACTATTTTGTTTGGAAAAATGTTTATTCATATCATTTACACATTTTTTAATTCAATTAGTTTTTGTTAATACAATTTAGTTATCTATACATTATAGATATATCCACTTATCAGGTATATGATGATTTGCAATTACTTTTTCCATTTCTTTATGTAATTTTTCTTCTGATTTCTATGCACAAATTTAAAAAGATTTAATGAAGTCAATTTGTCTAATTTTTCTTTTGTTCCCTATGTCCTTGGTGGCACAAGTAATGAATCACTTTTTAATAAAAACTTGTGAGCTTCTACCTCATGATTTCTTCAAAGATATGTGTAGTTTTAAAATGTATACTTAGGTAATTTAAACATTTTTAGGTAATTTTGTATTATGTAAAGTAGGGCTTCAATTTTGTTATTTGATATGTGGATATGAAACTCCTATAATCAATTTTTTGAAGAGCTACTCCATTCCTTATAGACTTAAAACTCTTGACTACAAAAATCATTTGTAAATATATACAAGTATTATCCCTGGTACCACTATTCTTTTGGTCAAAATGTCCATCTTCAAGCCAGTATCTTATTTTTTAAAATTGTTAATAAATAACAACTTTTGATATCATAAATTGTGAGTCCTCAAGATTGTTTTTTCTTCTTAAAATTGTAAAGGTTACTTGGGCCCCTTTAAGACTCAATATAAATTATAGAGCAAGTTTTTATCTTACTGCAAAAAAATTTTTGATTTTATAAAGTTTATATTTAATCTGAACATTGCTTTTGGTGGTGTTGACATTTTAACAATATTAACTAATTTTGTTCATGAACAAAAAATGTGTCCCATTTACTTATTCATTTTTAGTTTTATTACAGTGTTTAGTAGTTCTCATTATACAAATTTTTCTCCTTTATTGTAATTTCCTATGTAATTTATGTTTTTAATTTTTTAATTTTTTTGGTGGTACTGGGGTTCCTGGAAACCCATCTGCCTCCGGGCTACACTCCCAGACCTATTTTTTTAATATTTTTATTTGGATAAACAGGGTCCCTTAAACCAGTGAGGCTGACTTTGACCTGCATGAGTCTCCTGTCTCCACCTCCCAAAAGTGGGATTTACAAGCGTGGCCACCGCGCCTGGATGTAATTTATTTTTTGATGGTAATAAAAATTTAAATATTTTTAATATATTTTCAGATTGTTCACTGTAAATGTAAAAAAAATGGAACTGATATTTTGTCTTAACTATCTTATTTCTTGAACCTACTTAAGTATAAGTTATTTTTTGAAAACTCTAGAAATTTACACATATAATATTATGTGACCCAGAAACATTTTTTCTTTTCTCTTTGAATGCATTTTACTTAAATATCTTAGAAAATTATCTGAATCAAACTTTCAGTATTGTGGTAAATAGAAATGACAAAAACAAGCATTTTTGTCTTTTTTTTCTGATGTTAGAAAAAAGTTCACTCTTTTACCACTGAGTATGGGTTCACTGAAAATTTTTTACATAGATTTATTATGCCAAAATAGTTTATTTTTATTTCTAATTTGTTAAGGGTTTTATCATGAACAAAATTTTAATGTTATCCATTTTTGATAAATTGGAATAATCTCATGGATTTTTAAAATTAGGTTAATGTTGTTTTTTACATTGATTGACAATATTATGTGCAGAACAATTAACCGGGTGTTCTTGAATAAATTGTCAAGTCAATTCACCGTTGTCTTAAAAATAGATTTTTCATGTCGGTACATACTAGTCTCTTTAAATTCATCTTACTTAATGTTCACTTAACTTTTTGAGTTGCCTCTCATCATTTCAGCAATTATTTCTTTGAATATCCTCCTTGCATCTCCTTCACTCTTGTGTAAATTCTATGATACATATTTTGGTCTACTTACAGTGTCCCACATTTCCCATAGGCTCTATTCCCTTTATTTATTTTATTTATTTTTTTTAGTGGTACTGGGCTTCCTGGAAACCCTTCTACCTCTGGGCTACACTCCCAAACACACACACACACACACACACACACACACACACACACATACACACATGTATTTTTGTTGTTGTTGTTTTTGTTTTTAAACAGGGTCTTTTAAGCCAGTGTGGCTCTCTTCCAACCTGGGCGATCCTTCGGTCTTGCCTCCCAAACGCGGAGATTAAAAGCGTGCCCCCCACCATGCCGGGCTCCGTTCCCTTTTTTAAATCTGTTTCCTTTCTAGGCCAAAGACAAAAAGCCTGAGATATGATTTCTAAAGTCTCAAAACTGAAGGGCATGAGATACTGATGTTAATCAGAAGGAAAAGAATGAAATCCTGGCCCTGGAAGGGAAAAAAAAATGTCCTTTCTCGGCCCTTCTTCTCCTTCTGAGCCTACAGCTAATCTGATGGTTCTGACTGAGATTCAGGGTAGATCATCCACACTCAGTTCATTCACTCATATGCTAACCTTTAGAATCACTTTCTTAGACATTGAAAAAATTATGCTTTACCAGATAGCGCCATAGGTCTTCATCCACCACTTTTTTCACCTAAATTGATCATCGTAGGTCTTTTTAATGATTGTTTATCTATATCAGGATTGTATTTTGTAAGTCCAGAATTTGTTTGCTTTCTTCTTCGTTTTTTAAATTATTGTTTTCACTTTAAATATGTATTATTCCTTCACTTTATCCACAGCTTTGGTTCTTTGAATATTCTTAAAAAAGCTATTTTAGTACCTTCCCCTAGTAGATCCGCCATTTTTTTCTGTTTCTGGAATATTTTCTCTTTTTTATAATGATATACTTTTTATTTCTTTGTAGTTCCTATAATTTTATTGTTTAATACTAGATATTTGAATGTAATAGTATAACTCTGATAATCAGATTCTCCCTATACTCTATGATTTTCTGATTTTTCCTGTTTGTTTATTTTTATTTCTGTAGGCTGTCTCTGTAAAAGAGAGCTGGCTAGTAAAATTTTGTTAAAACTTGTGAAAACACTGCTCTGGGAGTTTTTGGATATAACACTACAAGCTTTAAAATTAAGATAAGTTAATAAATCTTTTTCTTAAGATTCCCTGTCTCTAAAATCTTTATAGATATAAGATCCTGTAATAGAATTTTATCATGCCTTAAGTTTTAATTAATTATTTTTGAAAAGGTTAAAATGTGATGGCAATAAACATCCATCTTTATCATAATCAATAAAAATTAATTTTTAAAATAAATTTTTATCTTTACTTTCCCCCACTATTTTCCATAAACTCAAAAAAATAAGAAAATACATTTTTACTTTGTTGGGTTCAAGCATGTTTTAAGACTTCTCTAATAGTAGAAGCAATATTTTAAAACCAGAGACATTCTTTTATGTGAAATAAGTTGGACCCAGATGTCAATAGGTAGGTGTTTTCTCTCATAGGTGGAAGTTATAGAGAAAAATGAGAAACAAATAGAATTTTATGAAAATGAAAGGGAGACTATTAAAGAAGAGGATGCAGGTCTGGTTGAGGGAGTAGAAGAGGGAAATAGGAGGTCCTAGAGAGTGAAAAGTGACCAAATTCTGTTTTGTACATGTATTAATATGTAATAATAAATTGCATCATTCTGAATAATTATAACAAACAAAGTAAAAATATAATGATAAAAATGTAAAACAAAAAATAGAGTATTTGATGAAAAAATTTTGTATCTTCAGTTTAGTTTTGTATGTAAAGATGTTATAATTACTTTTAAGGATAATATAATTTTTATGCCTCTCTCATATTGTCTAACCAAACAAGATTTGTCTCAATCAATTTTGATAAAATTTTCAAAGCTAATGTAAATATACCAAACATATCATGAATGAAAATATCATTATTGAACTACAATTTTGTCCAATACAATATTTTTAAATTAAACTATAATGCACGCCGGCCGTAGTGGCACACGCTTGTAATCCCAGCATTCGGGAGGCTGAGACCTGGAGGATCATGGTTCACAGACAGCCTCAGCTACTTAGTGAGGCCCTCTGCAACTCAGTGAGACCGGTTTCAAAATGAAGAAAGAAAATAAGGCTGGGGTGTAGCTGAGAGGCCAAATACCCCTGAGTTCCATCCCCAGACCTGCAAAATAAATAAATAAATAAATAAATAAATAAATAAATAAATAAATAAACCATAATACACAAAATGCTTATCCATATATAATATAAATCATATACATAATACTATGCAACTTTGCTACAGCATAGTTGCATAGTATTTAAATTTTTATATATGTACAGACATGTATATGTTTCTAAGTTATTTATTTACATATCTTTTCAAATTTTAGGTAATATAAACCTCTTGTATTTATAATGAAATAAATGTACAAAGATAAAGAAAATACACTTCTCTCAAATAATATTTTGGAATAAACATGTTACAAATATGCTGGATTATGGCATTCTAATTAAAGTTTTTCCAAGTTATGAAATTTAACACAAACTGCTAGTTGAGTTTGTTAACAACAGACATAAAAAGCTTCAAAGATGTGTTAACTCTTTAGTTTTACATAATTTACAAGGCTTCTTTTAATGGCTGTATAGGTAGAACACTGAAAAGAATAAAAATTACCAATATATAGGAAAACATGAAAATGTAGAAAATTCTGGCACAGTCTGGAGATGGAATACTTTGGGGAGCTGTGTTTGTGTGCATGCATATTTGTGTATGTGTGTTGTGTGTGTGTGTGTGTGTGTGTGTGTGTGTGTGTGTGTGTGTTACTTGGTATTGAACCCAGGGGCTTTCTACTTCTTTTTTTATTCTCTTGAAGCAGGGTCTGAGATCTTCCTGTCCTAGCTTTCTAAGTACTGGGATTACATGTGTGTGGCACCACACCTGGCTTAGAGATGGAATAATTGAATATGAATAAAGCCAGTTATATGAGGAAGGAGTGATGGAGGCTGACTGAGGAGAGGACAGGCCTACACCAGAATGGGAGGTACTCATTGTACATAAAAGAAGCTGAAGGCCACCTCTTTGTGGCATTGAGGGCCCTAAGAGTCTCCACACTAGTTGAATGAAGACAATTTTTCACATTTTAGAAAATTCATTTAGAGGCAGAAAATATTGGTCCTCTAGAACAAGTGAATTAACAGGATGTGTTAAAAATATTGAAATGATCAAGGTTGGAGAAAATGAGAAACTCAATAAATGCGGTGGCCAACTCAACAAGAAGAAATTCATATTTTAAAATATCTTTAAACTCAATTTACGCTTATTTGGCGATTATAGAAAATGAGGGTTTACACATTTTTTTTAGGTCAGATGACTCATGAGTTTCAGCAAAATCTACTGCCTTAAAACTTCACACTGACATAGAAGGAAAAAGGATTTCTAAGAAAAGTAATGATCCATTTCCAAAATTTCTTTGGTAGCTGTACTTGAAGTACATACTAGACATATTAGCCTTGATTCTTTTTTATATCATTATATTACATATATTGAGAATTTGAGAATAAATATGAAGGTCTGAAATGCATATGACTAGAGAGAACAATGCAAAATGAATGTCATTGTGTAATGTTGGTTATTTGCGATTTGAGTTGGGAATTTGAGTATGTAAACTGGAAAAAAAGTTCTATCAGTTTTTTTTACCATCTTAATATTTTTATTAAGGATTTTCTTTTTACTTTCAGTAAGTTAAACTATAATAATTAGTCTATGATTCATCTTGTTTGCTTCTCAACACAATTTTTAGTTCTACCAAGAACTGAATTACCAGGAAAGAAAAATAAGCAGAAATTGGCATACTTTTTTATTCTCCTGGAAATGAAACCCAGACTTGAAAGTATAGTTTTCTGGAAATGGCTTTTTAAGAAACTCATAGACAATCTTTACAGAAATTAGCTAATAGTCATAACTTTTGTCCTTAAAACACCAATTCTTATGACCCTTTCTTTGTGGTTCTGTTTAACTCAATGTGTAAATTTGTTTGTGAGGTTCAAGTGCTGCTAAAGCACATTTCAAAATACTGAATATTTTATAAAGAACAGAACAATCATTGTTTCACAGTTCCAGAGGCTGGAAGGGCTAAGATTGACAAACTGTCATTGGTCTAGGGCATTCTTGCTATGCAGTTCCAATATGAAAGGGCAAAGAGTGAGTGAGAGAAAAAGGGTGCCAACACTGTCCTTTTTATAAGGAACCTATCTTTACAATATGGTATTAATCCATTCATAAAGGTAGGGTCATAAATGACTTAGAAAACCTCCTTAAAGATCATATTGCAGGGTGTAGTGGTGCATGCTTGTAATCCCTACACTTGGAAGGCTGAGACAGGAGGATCACATAGGTTTGAAGACAGCCTCAGCTATGTAGTGAGGCTCTTAATAACTTGGTGAGACCCTGTTTCCAGATAAAATGTAAAATAGGTTTGGAAGTATAGCCCAAAGGTAGAAAGCCCCTGGGTTCCACCCCTAGTACCATACACACACAAAAAAAATCTTATCTACCAACACCATACCATACACACACACAAAAAGATCTTATCTACCAACACCATTGCACTGAGCATCAGGTTTCCAACCCATCAGCTCTGGGGAACATCATCAAACTATAGCACTCAAAACATTATAAATACAAGTAATCCTATTTCCTAATTAGACTACTAATGATTAATAACATATACATTATAAATATATGTGATCAGTTTATATGAAGTAGAACATGAAAACAATTTTTTTCTGTGAATATATCATATCCAACTGTAGTTAATAATAACTGGTAGTTGTTTTCTGTGATATAGAAATCACTGATGATACCAAGAAGAGTAGCTATTTCTCCTATGATGTGGAGATTTATTTCTGAATATAATTATTTTTATTACATGACAAAATACATGCATATTATGTACATATATCTGACTATATATATATGATAAGTATGCATATATGTCATATATATTATATGTAATAAATATGTATATAAAATATACACATACACATGCACATGAATAGTGCTTAAGCATTAATGTTAATTAAAAAACTAAAAGTGAAAGTACAGAAAAATGTTTTTTTTAAAAAACTCGTAAAATCATCTAGGAAGGTAAGATTGAAACAACTAAGTGGTTATTTAAGTGTAGAATTAGGAAAAAAAATTTGAGGAAACTTTTTTATTTTAATGCCAAGGAGTAGAAGAATAATTCCCATAAAAGGTATTAGATGGGAGAGAAAGTTTAGATCATGCTGTTACAGACCTTCTAGAAAGGCAAATTTCAGTCAAAACATTAGAGGTCTTTTTCAAAAATACCAAAACAAAGTAGAACAAGTAAGTACATAAGATATTATTTCATGTTAGTGATTAAGAGTCCTATAGAAACTTAATTTCGATAAATCAACCTTCTCATTTATACATTGCAAAGACCTCTATAATATTTATTTTTCAATGAATCTTTTCCCAGTATCTTTGAACTGACCCAGGAGAAGGGATGGCTATACAACACACACACACACACACACACACACACACACACACACACACACTGAATAAAACCTCCCAAACAGGACTGTAGTTTTCATTTTGCTTCTACATATTTTTACCTGTTAAAATATAAAAAGTTTATTAAATTAAACTTAATTTGTCTTTTTAATTACTTTTCACATCATGTATTCTCCTTTGGCCATTCCTGGTTTGAATTCTTCTTAAATTTTATTTTTAAAACCTATCCTTTCAACGGGCATGGTGGCACATGTTTGTAATCCCCGCACTTGGGAGGCGGAGACAGGAGGATCGCGCAGGTTCAAAGAGACCCTGTTTCCAAATAAAGAGTATAAAATAGGTCTGGAAGTGTAGACTAGAGGTAGAAGGGTTTCCAGGAACCCCAGTACCATCCCCAAAATAATAATAATAAAGCCTATCCTTTCTTTATTATCTTTTTGAATGTGAATAATTTCAGCTTCTATATTCATCTGTTGTCACTAATTTTCTAAATTTGAAGAATATACAATTTTGTTCAACTTTATCATAAGTAGCAAATAACCATTTTATGATACGTGTTTTAGGAACTGGTGGCATTTTATCTCGACATAGAAAAGCTAAATTAGATTGAAAGTTCTATCAGTGAATTTTGTTTGTCTTTTAATTACCCTGAAGCCAAGACTAAATTACTGAAGAAGGTCTAAAGAGACGTTCTGGGTATACTCACAAAATTTTGTTTTATAAAAACTCATATACGTCTTTAAAAATGGCTTAATTATATTTTTAGTAAGCCAGCTGAAAATGCAGAGAAGTGTGTTAAGACAGACATGAAACTAAAGTTCTTTTAGATCAATATGAAAAAGGCATGGTTGAAATGTGACAGGCTTTTAGAAACTCCCACACTATCTGAAGTGCATAATCACTAGAGTATAGCAACTATATTTTGAGGCCAGGAATGGATCTAGTAATGGGCAGTATCTTCTCTCTCCTACCTCATAATATGATTGAAATAAATCAGCAGCTACCACCCACTCTTAGTGAAGTTTTGACAATTCTCTTGAAATCATCTTTTCATAGAAATGTAATAAATAGCCTCCCTAAAGTCTCAGTGCATGCATAAAGGTGGAGGTAATATTCCTATCATGAATATACATTTGAGCCATTGTCCTTGCTGTGACAATATTGTACATCAAAACTAATTTCAATGATTGCACAGGCATAGTTGTTCATATTAGATTAACATGTGAGAAAAGCAACTAGAATAATATTATGTGAGGCTTTATAGCAGATGACCACTTTTTTTTTTTTTAAACAGTGTCTCTTAAGCCAGAGAGGCTGAATTTGAACCTGTGTGATCCTCCTGTTTCTGCCTCCCAAGCAGGGGGATTACAAGCATGTTCCACCATGCCCAGCAGATGACCACTTTTATTTTTTTTTCTTTGTAATACAGATGTGCTTCTTAACACTACATCACCCATGGATCCGGATTAGGATGCAAAGGAATATTCAAAGATATCTCTCAATTTTCATAAAAACCATGTGGTTTATAAGATTAACTTAATTCCTGTAGCATCTTTGACAAAGAACCAGTGCAAAGGACACAGTCTTCTACTGACCCCTAAGTGGCTCCATGGTTCTGAATCATTTCCTACCATCAGATGATATTGCAACCTGTTTTATTTAATATTTCTTCAGACTCAATATCCTCTTAGATGATGATGTAATTTTTATAAAAAATGACTTTTGATGATTCTTGTTAAAAATTAAGATACAATTTGTATGACTTGATTTGCATTGAAATGTATAATTACTCAACAAGTATATATATGCACATATACATAAATATATATTTAGATATATATTTAAGAATTCAGAATTTGAGGATAAATCAAATGGTAAAGAAAAACTATCTTAAAAATACATCAACATGAACAAATCAGATACCAAAATTGAAAAAAAAAGGCTATTTTAAGTATCGTATCATGTTATATGCAAATAGGGATAGTTTTAGTTATTTTTTTATTCATATTCTTTTGATTTCCTTCTCTTGCCTTATTGTTTTCATGAGTCTCAAGTGCTATATTGAAAAGAAGTGTTGATAAAGGACATTCCTTTCTTGTTCTTGTTCATAGGGGGATTTCTTGAAGTTTTTCCTTATTTAATATGATGAGGGCTATGGGGCTATTCTATATTGCCTTTATAATGTTAAAGTATGTCCCTTATATACAGATTATTTGCAGTGGTTTTAGTGTTGAATTATGTCAAATGCTTTTTCAGTGTCAACAAAATGATCATGTATTTTTCATCATTGCTTCTGTTTATGTAATAAATTACATGGATTGTTATTTTTTTATGTTAAACCAGCCTTACATCCCCCAAACCTCAGACAAATAGCTTATACAATTGAAGAACATATTCAGCAAAATGTCTGGATACAAAATTAATCTTAAAAAATTAAAAGCCTTCTGCCAGGCATGTTGGCGCACGCTTATAATCCCTGTGCTTGGGAGGTGGAGACAGAAGGATTGCACAGGTTCAAAGCCAGCTGTGCTGGTTTAAGAGACCCTGTTTCCAAATACAAATATAAAAATAGATCTGGGAGTGTAGCCCGGAGGTAGAAGGGCTTCCAGGAACCCCAGTATCACACACACACAAAAAAAAAAATTAAAGGCTTTCCTGTATGCCAACCATAAATCCACTAAAAAAAAAAAAAATCTAGAAAAAAAACATCTATTCAGGAATAAACCTAACCAAAGAGATAAAAGACCTCCACAAAAAATTATAAAACATTAAAAAAAGAAATCAAAGAAGACCTTAAGAGATGAAAAGATCTTCCATGTTCTTGTATGGGCAGAATAAATATCATCAAAATGGCCATTCTTCTAAAAGTGATCTACAGATTTATTCCTCACAGAGAGAGAAAACCAGTCCTTTAATTAATCTGGAACAACAAAAATCCCAGAATAGACAAAGTAGTTCTCAGCAACAAGAACCATGTAGGTGGCATATCTGACTTCAAACTATATTGCAAAACCATAGAAATAAAAACATCATGTTAGTGGCACAAACACACACACACACACACAGGCAAATGAAGCAGAATACAAGACTCAGAAACAAATCTGCACACTTACAACCAATTGATTTTTGACAAAGTTTCCAAAAACATACACTGGAAAAACCCTCTTCAACAAATGTTGGCAAAACTGGTTAACTAAATGCAGAAAACTGGAAATAAACCTTACTTTCACACCCTAAACAAGAGTCAATTCAAAATAAAAGACTTGAAAATCAGAACAGAGACGTAGCTCCTTGAAAAGAACATGGGTCCAATACTTCACACATAGGCACAGGTAAAAACTTTCTTAACAAGGCTCCAATAGTACAAGAAATTTAAAAGAGGTTAAATACATGGAATTTCATTAAACTGAAAATCTTCTGTACAACAAAGAAAATTATCAAGGAACTCAACAGAGAGATGATAAAATGGGAGAAAACATTTACTATTTCTCTAATAGAGGACTAATACCTAGAATATATATATAGATAACTCAAGAAAAGCACCACTAAAAAAAAATAACAAATACAAAATGGGCAATTGAACTAAATAGACACCTCAAAAAAGATGAAATTTAAATGGCTAATAAATATATTAAAAATATTCAATATCACTAGCAATCAGATGAAAATCAAAACTGCAATGAGATTTCACTTAATTCCAATTAGAATGGCAATCATTAAAAATGCAAACAACAACAAATGCTCATGACTCTAATACATTGTTGGTGGGATTGCAAATTAGTGCAGTCACGTTGAAAAACAGTATGAACTATCCTCAGAAGAATGGGAATGAACATACCATATGAACCCACAATACAAAAGAATGAAAACTAGACTACCAAACTAATACATGCATATTTATGTTCATAGCCACACAATTCACAATTGCCAAACCATGGTCCCAGCCAAGATTTTCATCAATAGATGAATGAATTACCAAACTATGGACACAGTGGAATTCTACTCAGTTGTAAAGAAATTTGCACATAATTTGCAAGAAATGGATGAAAGTTGAGAACATTATGCTGAGTGAAGTTAGTCATTCACAAAAAGTAAAACATCTGATGCTCTCCTTAATATTTGGAAGCGAGGGAGAAAAAGTGGCATGGGAAGAACTCTAGACAAAGAAGGAGAAACCATACTTGGGCAAATAAGACAATCATACTTAGAGGGATGAGAGGGAGGAAGAGAAAAATTCTTTAAAGTAGATAATGTACATTCACAAACATATCAATCACTAAACCAAATATGAGAAGAAGGGAGAGGGAAGAATTGGGGTGGGAATTGGGGAAGGGCTAAAAGAGTGATGTGTTCATGGATGCCTTTACTGTCTTGTACTTCACTGAGATGTATGACTACAATGCACCAATAAAAAAAGAAATACAATGTTTATAAAATATAAATGAAAAATTAGAAAAAATTTAAGAGAAATAGCTCTTATGAATAAAAATTCATTCTACATACCTAATAAGATCTATTTTTATTTTAAATCATTTAGGAACAAAATTAAACAACAGCTATTTGATAAAACGATGTTTCATCAATTTGTGAATAATAAGCATCAAGTATATTTAAGAATACTTAATATAAATTTAAGTTTTATCTTAGAAGACAATTATTTTGATAGAGAGTTATAAAATACTCTTGCAAATAATTATTATAGATATCTCTAATGATAGCTGAATATTTCCCTTTCTGTTTTTTTTTTTTTTTTTTTGTGTGTGTGTGTGTGTGTGCGTGGTACTAGGGATGGAACTCATAAGCATTCCACCTCCGAGCTGCACCTCAGCCCTATTTTTTATTCTTTATTTTGAAACAGGGTCTCACTGAGTTTCAAAGGGCTTCACTAAGTAGTAGCTGAGGCTGTCCTCGAACCACGATCCTCCCAAATGCTGGGATTACATGCGTGGGCCACCACACCCAGCTCCATTTCTATGTTATTATATAATTATTTTGTTTAATACTTTGCATCATCGTATTAGAAAATTTTGACTATTGAAATATTACTCCACAAAATGTACTGTGTATAACTGTCCTAATTACTTCATTAAAATGGAAGCTGTCTCTGAAAAACACCTCACAAATATTTAAGAGAGAAGAAATGATATCTAACCTAGTTTATGATATATTTGTAAAAATTTTATATCTACAAGCTCAACTTTTAGGAAGGCACACACAGAATAAGAAAAAACTTTGAATATTGCTATGAAACAAAGATATTGCTGAACAGTTACTTGCAGATCATGTGTCATTCATCATCACTTGAAGGATATTTTGACATGAGATTTAATTTGAGACATCAGTTACCATCTTCAAAAAAATCCCACAGTGCTTGTTTTCTACCATTTCTTTTTATCATTTGTCAAAAATGAGACTAATCCAAAGTGATTTTACAACCTGTAATTTCAAAAATAATGCTTATCCACCCATCTCAAATATGCACATGGATCTCTCTGACGTGCTAAGAAAGAATTTTTGTTATTAAATTAAAAGCTAGGCCAACGTTTCTCTTTCTGTGAATACAGAATAAATACAATAGCCCGTAGCTATTTCAGACAACGTGGAAAATGTGGCAGATGCTAGTTTCTAGGGAGTGACTGAAAATGGAAAATGGCAGTACCTCATATCCAATATCGTATTTAAATAAATTGAGGACAAGACACAAGTTTCGCCTTTGAAAATGCAAAATGAGTTTTGATTTTAATAAAGAAACATATTAAAAAACAAATGGGAATTCAGAAAATGAATATGCATAAGGAATGAATGTGTCAAGAAAACACACATAGATTGTTGCTAAGATCCAGATATTTGGAGTTCTAATTAACAGAGGATTCTGTTTATCAAACAATACACAGTTATTTCAAGAGGAGGCTCCTATAAGCTAATTTTGCAAGGAGAAAAGCAGATATAAATTCATACTGAAAAATCTCAGATGCATTGCTTTTCTCTAAGAGGATAAATAATATTTAAACACTACAGTATAATTTTATTCTAAAAAAACACTTAAAATAAGTGAAAGTACTGTTTTTTTTACATTCTCTACTGAGACTTTTTCAATAATATAAAAACTCATACATTCATTAAATTATTTCATATAATAATATTCAACTACATTTACCTTATTTATGTTAATAGAAGTGATTAATTGCTACTATGCTGTGATAATAAATATAATTCTTTTCAAATTTCTAATGTGATGCCAAATTTCTTGAACATGTTAGTATAACCCAATAAGCGGAAAATATCCAGAGGCAGCAAAAATTTATAATTTGTATGCAAAATGTTCTTAAGTTCCAGTAGTGAAATACAGATAGTCAGAACAAATTGGAAATGATAGGAAACATTGTTTATCATTTTTTCATCACCACAAGCATTAGTAGATGCTTATTTACACATATGAAAATAAAATGTTGAACTTCTGTTTCTTTTTTTTTTTTTTTTTGGCACTAAAGATTGAAACCAGTAGCATTCTACTTCTGAGCTACACTCAGAGGTTTTTTTTTTTTTTTTCTTATTTTGAAATAGGATCTCATTAATTTGCAGAGTGCCACCCTATATTGCTGAGGCTGGCTTTGAAACTGTGATCTTCCTGAGTCTTAGCCTCCCAAGTTCTGGGATTATAAGCATGTGCCACCATTCCTGGCTGAATTTCTATTTCTTGACATAACAATAGTAACATGAGAGAAAACTGAAAAATTAGTTTGATCATAAAATGTAAGACTCAAAATTTAGTAATGCTTCCACCAAGCAGAGCAATAGTTTTGGGAAAAAAAAATATTTAATCTCTTTGGAGAAACTGTACATCTATTAGCTTATTTTAAGAAACTTTTTTTTATTACTTGGTATATTTCTGATTTTTTTGTGGTACTGAAGATTGAACTGAGCATTCTACCTCTTAGATACACCCCAGCCCATTTTATCTTTTATTTTGAAACATAAGTTTCTGAGAGACTTGCTAAATTGCTCAGGCTGACTTTGAACCTGAGATTCTCCTGTCTCAGTACTAAATACAGACTTGTGCCATCATGCTAGGTTTAGACTCCTGATTCTTTTACCAGATAATTTTATTATATGTACATAACAATAAATAATCATCCAACAAAAATTTCAGAATTTGAATTATTACATCAAGCTGAATGGAGTGAAGTTATCTAGTTTTACTCAGTTTCAAAATAAAAAAAAATCATATTTAAAACACTAGTTGTAGCTTTCCTTCTTATTATTTCTGTCTTAAATATGTGGTGTGTGCTGGGCATGGTGGTGCACGCTTGTAATCCCCACGCTTGGGAGGCTGAGATAGGAGGATTGTGCAGGTTCCAAGCCAGCCTCAGCTGGCTTAAGAGAACTTGTTTCCAAATAAAATATAAAATATAAAATAGGTCTGGGAGTATAGCCAAGAGGTAGAAAAATCCCTGGGTTACATCCCCAGTAATAGATAGATAGATAGATAGATAGATAGATAGATAGATAGATAGATATAGTTGTGTGGATAGAGAGGCATTAAAAAGACAACATACTATTGGCATAAATAGCCTGAACATATGGGCTGAAGCAATATTTGAATACTAGTTCCACATATTAAGTCTATTATCAGGAAACGTTATTTAACCTCTATTTTTAGAGTTTTCACATAAGTAAAATGAAAATAATAAGAATACTTAATTTATATTTTTTGTTGTAAATAGAAAATAATAGAGCTCTTTGTAGTTAGCAGTGTCTGTTGGCTCTATTTTATGGATTTCCCAAAAATAATTTTATCACATTTTAGAATTTGTTTCATTGTGCTTTAATTTGTAGAACAAACTAATACTTTAATACAGCTGCATACTCAAAAATAATTTATCATCACCATATTTATGTTGTTTTAAAATGAAAGGTATTCATCACATTTTATTTTTAAGAGTTTTTTAAAATGATGTTTTCATCTTAATTATGCATTTGAAGGCAATTTTCAATGTGCTTTTATAGTAAAGTAATGAATATTTAGTTTTTTTGCTTTTTATTTTAGAAAACCTGAAATATAGCCAGGAGTGGTGGCACATGCTTGTAACCCAGTGCTTGGGAGACTGAGACAGGAGGATCCCACACATTTGAAGCCAGCTTTAGATACTTAGTGAGGCTGTCAGCAACCTAGTGAGACACTGATTCCAAACAAAATATAACATAAGTCTGAGAATATAGCCTGGAGGTTAAAAACAAAACAAAACAAAACAAAAAAACCTGAGGTTCCACACCCAGTATCACCAAAAAAAAAAAAAAAAGAAGAAGAAGAAAGAAAACCTAAAATATAAAGTTGTATACATCAGCTTTACTCTGTCTAATTTTTTCCGTGTTTTGCCTATTTTTGCTTCTTTTTTGCTCTTTAAGAACAACATGTTAACAGCAATTACATGGTGAATACATATTTTTATTGTATTATACTGGTTTTAGTTAAATTAATTTTACATAAAATAGTTGAGGATCAGACATATGTTTTGATGGAACAATAAGGGGTACTAAAATTGTCTCTTAGCTATAGAAATCTGATAGTAGGGAATAGTGTTTTCTAATAATTACCTCATATACCTACCTTGCCTTGACAAACCAGGCAGCAGAGGCAAAACCCTGTTTATTTTCAAATAATCGATGAAAAAAATTAAGTTGTTACTGATGCCCATCTTTTTTGTGTGTTAATGGAAATGCAATTCAAATTTTTGAATATATTTTTCTGGTAAGAGATGAACTAGAAATAACTTATTTTATATCATAGGTTAACTGTCTTGTGGCAATTCTCTTTTTGCTATCTGTATAAGGGGTAAACTGAATAAGCATTTGGCTCTTAAAACATATTAAAAAAAAAAAAAAAAAAAAAAAAAAAACCTTGCTGGGCGTGGTGGCACACGCTTCTAATCCCTGCGCTTGGGAGGCAGAGACAGGATGGATCGCGCTGGTTCAAAGCCAGCTGTGCTGGCTTAAGAGACCCTGTTTCCAAATAAAAATATAAAAATAGGTCTGAGAGTGTAGCCCGGACGTAGAAGGGCTTCCAGGAAACCCAATACCGCCAAAAAATAAAATTAAAAATAAAAAAACAAAAATAAAGCCTTACCCGCTTTACGGAGGTCTCTTATTTCCTCTGCTCTTTTTAAGAATACCAAATATACTGAGCCACAGTCTTTGATCAAGTGTTTATTTATCTTTATATATGTTTTAAACTAAAAAGATGTTTTAGTACCTAATATTTCATAAATCATGATAGTAGAGAAACAAATATGTATAGAAATAAAAATGTCAAATATTGAATTATCCCCATTAGATCCCCTAGTCTGTAGCTGAAGATTGGATTCAACTTCAGTAATTATCATTTGAAATGTGGATTCCCTAAGATAGTCAAGCTTGGTATATAAAGAGCATGCCCAAACTGATTTCACATGTTATCCATATTCAATGCCAATTTGAATATATTTAGCTGTGACTTAATTGCTGAAGACATGGTCTAGTCTGAGAAGATGATAGTGATAAAGGAGAACGGACTCACTCTCTCTTTAGAATCTCACTAAACACTTTTATTTTAAGAGTAATCATTTCCTTGATCATCCATTTCCTGGGAGAGTTCTTCAAATGAGAACATGTGAGATTATTTTAGGTTGACAGCTCTCCAGTGGCAGCTTACTTAAACCAGTAATAAGCTCATTAAATCTAAAGATTTCATAGAAACGGTGATAAGAGACACAATCAACTTAAGGGCTTTTCAGGGAAAAAAATCATAAAAGTATACTTTAAAACAACTGAGTAAGTGCTATTTGATTGCCACCTTTCCAAGTAACAGCAAGTCACTCTGATATTGATGGATAATGAATACCAGAAATTCACAAGGCTCAATGCTCATTTCAACAGAATATATACACCTTGCTTGGAATGTTTTTCATTCCTTTCATTTATCAAAAGCCTGTCCACGTATCAAGGCAACTTAGTATTTCTTTTTCATAAAAATCTTTCCGACTCTGACAACCTTTAATAATTTTCTCCTTTGCAGAAGTTGAATGACAATTTTAGTTTCCAGGATTTTGTTTAACATTTCATATCAGTGTTTTGTTTTTAACTTCTATTCTTATTGGTATAATTTTGTTTTTACAAAATTATTAAATAAATACTTTTATTTGGCAGTACATATGAATTCTTGGATCTCTAGAAATCTGAAAACTTTTTAATATTTTGTCTGTTAAAATCCCTGGAAACAAATGGTGATGGAGTATTCTGTAGGGTATTTAGTAAGGAGCTCTCTATCTTGGGACAGCATTTATGGGCAGGGTGTAGGAGTAAAAAGGATTGAGTAAAAAAAAGAAGCTGGGCTGCAATTTAGATTTACAGTCATTTCAAATTACCCAAAAGGGAGCCTTGAAATTGGGATGGCTCTTCAGAAGTGTCCAACATTGGAACAAGAAAAGCAGGACTTCACATTCTCTTACTGAACACTTGTTAGGAGTAAACTGTCCAGGGAAGGCAGATGAGGCAGCTCTCTCTAGTTATGACAATTTATTAAAAAATATTGAAACCTGAAGGTTGACTCTTCACAGTCACAACATCCGGGAAATACATCCTTTTAGTTTTTTAGTAGAGACTTAGATGGCACATCACAGTATCTAGTACATATCCTAAATAAAAACTGGTAAGGAATTTGACTTATGATCTAATTGGGGGATGTGTGCATGAATGCCTCCACCATCTTAAACCTCGTTGAGATGTATGATTACAATACACCAATACAAATTTTTTTTAATTCTTTTATGGAACATAAATAGTATACATTTAAATTGTATTTGGTGCCCTTCGCCCCCTGCCCCGCCCCTGCTTTCCCTTCTCCCCTCCTACCAATGATTGTCCAGGGTAACCATGCCATATTCATAATTTTACACATATCCGGATGTAGACCCTCATTAATCAAGTTCAGTCTTTCTCCTTCCCTATCTTTTCATTCCAGCTGGAGTACCACTGGTGTCCTCTATGTTCCCTAGTTTGGGCATATTAGAGGGAACATATGTACCTTCTCCTTCTGTGCTTGGCTGGTCTCACTTAAAATAATGCTCTCCAGGACTTTCCATCTTCTTGCAAATGGTATTATTTTGTTCTTCTTTATGGCCGAGTACAATACCATTGTGTGTATTCCCCAGAGTTTTGCAAACCATTCATCTGTTGACGAAGATCTGGGTTGGTTCCGTTTTGTCTATTACAAATTGTGCTGCTATGAACATAGGTATGCATATGTTGCTAAAGTTCTCTGGATTCAACCCTTTTGGAAAAATACCCAGGAGTGGTAGAGCTGGATCGTATGGTGGATCTATTCCTAGCTTTCTTAAGAATCTCCACAAATTTTTTAAAAGAATTTTACTTAAATAAATCTGCCTACATAAATAAAGATTACAATGGGTGCTATGAAAAAGTATATTCAAATAAAAATTATAAAAAGCATTTATATGTGTGTCTCTGTATAAAACAAATTGATGCTGCATGAACATTTTGTCTTGAGAGATCTCAAGCCATCGTATGAGTCCTTTATCAAGACTTTCCTGAAACTCTACTCTTTTATCTGTACAGGTCTCTTCCTTGGTTTCTGAAGATCAAAATTTCTAAGAAATTTCTGTTTGATAATCTGCAATTTAATGTTTCATTTAACAACATATAAATGGTTTCCTGGTCCTGGTAAATGAAAATATGGTTTGTTGTTTCTTTTGAACTCTCTGGATTACTTCAGGATTTAAAAAAATAGTTCCAAATTAGCAAAAAAAAATGTAACCAAGTATTATCACATACTATAGTATATTAATTCTATATTTATCAGGAAAATAAAATTTGGAATGTAAAGCATTTCCTTAATTCAGTGTCAACTTCTGTGGGTGGGACTTCTGAAGACTACAACCACACGGTAACTGCTTGCAGAACATGAACTAACTGATCAATATAACTTTAATGAAATGTGAAGGAATTATTTAGAGGCTGCAGTTAAGAGCTCAAGTGAAGATCTGAGATTATGAGTTGGCAAAAAGTAGCAATAATCATAAATTGAGTGAGGTGGGAATGGTAGGTCTAATGAATGACAATAAAACAGTTTTCATGTTATCAGATATCAGAGGAATATAGGAGAAAGAAACATGCAAAGGAGAATTTAGACAGTGAAGATGACATAGTTTTGAGAATCACTTCACCACTGAAAATCACATAAAATGTATAATGGAATTGAGAACATTTGGAAAATTGGTTTTGAGGAAACATCCACATTAAAAATAAAAATTGCCAATACAGGTGATACCATCATATTTACAGTTTGTTTGTGTATACACTATGAAGTATGGTAAGCTAATAAAATGTGTTAAGAAACAATGTTAATACTAAATATATGGCAAGTGTGCACTATTAATAAGAATAATAAGTAAGAAGAATAATACATAGATACTAGGTATCCAACAAAACTATCACTAATTCAAACTTATTATCTACTATGAGCCTGTAGGTATTGTTGAAGCTGAAATTACTGAATGAATAAAGAATAAAATAAGCAAATATTCCTACTTTTATAGCATTTATCTTTTAGTGGATTAGTAATCATATTCTTAGGGACCTTTTCAACCATTTTTAAGTTATTTTTTACATGCTATTGTGGCTAAAATATTAACTATTGCATAGCAGATTGACTAGTGCTAAGATTCAAGGTGAAAACTATGGCATACCTGTTCAATAAACTCTAATGAGATTTGAAATTGGAAGTAAAGTGAGGGCCATCTTCTGCTCTAATTTCTTCTTGCATACTGAGTTTTCCTAGAGAGTTTTAATTTGAACATGAATACCAAGAAGCAATTCTTGCAGAAGAAGAATGAATGATTCTTGATTGCAGCTTTTTTTTCAATTTTTTATTGATGCATTGTAGTCATACATCATAATGGGCATATCACCCAATTAGCTCTTACCCAATCCCCACTTATTCCCTCCCCATCCCTCCTTCCCATGCTTGGCTTAATGACTGACTTTGATATGTTTGTTTAAGTACATCATGTGCTTTAGAGAGTTTCCTTTTTTCCCTCTCAGTTAGGTCACCTTATTTGCTCCTTTATAGGATCTATTTCTTCATCTAGAGATTCTCCTACTACCCATTTCTCCCTAGCTTTCACATATTAGGGAAATAATTTGATTTCTTATTTTTTGTGACTGACTAATTTTACTTAGAATAATGTCCTCCAGTTCCATTAATTTCCCTGTAAATGATGTAATTGTGCTTTTCTTTATGGCTGAGTAAAATTCCATTGTGTACATATCTCATAGTTTTATAATCCATTCATTTGTTGATGGGCATCTTGAGTGGTTCTATAGTTTGGCAATGGTGAATTGTGCAGCTCACAGGTACACATGCATTAGTTTGGTAGTTTTTTTTTTTTTTTGGGGGGGGTGGTAGATACCCAGAAGTGGTATTGCTGGATCAAGTGGTAAGTTCCTTTCCATTCTTCTGGTGATCCTCCATACTGTTTTCCATAATGGTTGCACTAATTTTCATCCCATTAACAATGTTTCAGAGTTTCCATTTATCCACATCCTTGCATTTGTTGTTGTTTGTGTTTTAATGATTGCCATTCTAATTGAAGTAAGGTAAAATCTCATGGTACTTTTGATTTGCATTTCTCTGATTGTCAATGATGTTGAGCATTTTTTTCAAGCACTGGCCATTTGAATTTCTTCTTTCATGAAGTATCTATTTAGTTCACTTGCCCATTTTTTGATTGGGATATTTGTTTTCTTAATGCTGAGTTTTTTGAGTTCTCTGTATATTCTAGATTTAGTCCTCTATCGGGGATGTAGGTGGCAAAAATCTTCTCCCATTCTGTTGGCTCTTGATTGAGGTTCTTGAAAGTTTCCTTTGCTATACAGAAGCTCTTTTGTTTCATGCAATCCCACATATTGATTTGCCTTTTAGTTTCTTGTGCTTTTGGAGTCTTGTAGAGAAAGATTTTATCTGTGCCTATGTGTTGCAGTGTTGGAAATATGCCCTCTTCAAGGAGCTTCAAGGTCTCTGGTCTAATTTCCAAGTCTTTGATTTTGAATTGACTCTTGTGCAGGGTGAGAAAGTGGGTTTTATTTCCACTTTGCTGCATTTGTTTAACCAGTTTTGCCAACACTATTTGTTGAACAGGGTATCTTTTTTCAATGTATATTTTTGGCCCCTTTGTCACAAATTTTTTGGCTGTAAGTGTGTGGATTTGTTTCTGAGTTTTCTATTCTGCTCCATTGGTCTATATATCTGTTTTTGTGCCAATACCATGCTGTTTTTCTTACAGTGGCTTTGTAGTATAGTTTAAAGTCAGGTATTGTGATTCCTCTTGGATGGTTTTTGTTGCTGAGAACTACTTTAGCTATTCTGGGTTTTTTGTTGATCAAAATAAACTTAATAACTGGTTATTCTATGTCTCTGAGGAATGATCTTTATAATTTAATGGCATTGCATTGAATCTATAGATCACTTTTGGAAGTATGGCCAGTCTAAGTTATAATCTGTGTGTTCCTTTCTGGAGTGATCATCTTCTAGGAGTGAGATTTTATTCTCCATGTGGTCTAATCGATTGTTTATAGTTTGAATTGATGCCTTTACTTCAATTATTGCATTCTTTATTTCTTTCAGACTCTAAATTCTTTTTGAAAATACTGTGTTATTTCTACATTTACATTCCTGATTTGATCTTCTGAAGACCTCTGCATTTCTGTGTTATCAGGTTCTGTTATTGTAGGGTTTTGAGAGCTCATTGCTCCATTGTTGTTCCTCCTTCCCATGATTTCAGAAGTTTGTACCTCTTTCATTTGATAGATTTCTCTCAGTCTCTTGGTGTCAGCTGGTATATTCAAGGGAAAATTGTATTGTGTTCAATAGTGAAGGTTGAGTAAGGAGAGAAGTGAAGGAGTAAATGGAAGAATAGGGTAAATTCTCAGCTAGGGTTGAATAGAATGAGAGTATGAGTTTGGTAAGGTAGTATATAATAGAGATTAGAGATAGTAAAAAGCATTCTAGTAACAAATGTGAGTTTCTGGTACAGTAATATGAAGTAGATTTAATACAAGACAAGAGATAAAAAGAAGAATAAAGATAGGAAAGGGATAGATAGAAGAGAGTAGGTATGTGCAAGGGAAGAATCATGGGAGAGGGTTTGTGAAAAGGGTTAAAAAAAAACTAGGCATACACAATCACACACACACACACACACACACACACACATACACACACACACACACACACAGAACAAAAAAACAAAACAACCACAACAACAAATCAATGCAACTCTACAAATAAATGACTATTCAGCAGATAGATCAAGTGCCACAGACTCCTTTTTCTCTGTGATTCTCATTCTCTGAGTATTTTTCAGTCTATGTAGATGGTTGGTATCAGTGGAGCTGGATTTAGTATTAAGAGCAAGTCACTCTCCATACTTTCCACAGATTTTGAGTCTTGGTCTCTCCCTGCTTCCATTGATGACATATGCCTCTGAGTCCAAATTCAATGTAAAAGTCTCTCTCCACAGCTAGGGCTAGGCTAGTCTGACTTCTTCCCATTCACCATGATTGGGAAGTCTGTGGTGATCCTGAAGATCCTACTAGTTGGGTCTAGTGTTAAGTGTAGTTCTTCTCCTACACTTTTCACTGATCAGAGCCTGAGTCTGTCTGAGCCTCTGCTATGTCCAACCTGAGACCCCACCCCCACCTTATCCAGGTTGTAACACAAAGTCTCAGACCCAGGGAGTTTATCATGATTGTGTGAGTCCCTGGGGTACAGTTCTGGGAGTTCTCTTAAGGGGACCACAGTCTCACTTATGATTTTGGTGCATGATGGTCTAGCTCTCTGGTGGGCATGGTGAGCTTGGCTGTCACTGGCAAGATGGCACCCCAGGGCCCTTGGCCGTGAAGCTGGCAGGTTTCTTTTCTGTTGTTGAGCTCTAATCTGGATCTGTGGAGGGCATGTTGAGCTCAACTGCTGGAAGTTGTAACTAGTCTTTGCACAGAAAACACTGATGAATTACACCCTGCAGCTGTTCACTTCAGGTTCTTGTTTTCCATTTTTTCTCTGAAGTCTGGTGCTGTCAGGCAAGATGGTGCAAGTGTGGTGCCTGCTGCCTCAAGGTGGGCAGGTTTCTTTTCTGCTCTCTGGTTGGTCTTCTAGTCTTTTTTTTTTCTGTCCCTTGTAATTATCATTTTTATTTCACTACTGATAGTATTTTCTGGCTTTGTAGAGCACTGGCACCATGGTGGCAGTCTCAGTGGGCTGGCCTTGATTGCAGCTTTGTGGGTAGAGTTGAAGGGTATGTTCATGAACTCAAGGCTTATTTTGAAGTTTCATACATAGTAGATTATCACTAAGAACCTTGTTATAATTTTTTGTTATTTATTCTAGATACAATTTTGGCTGTTCTTATTGACATTTAAACAATTTTCCAAGTCTCTATCTAAAAGCCATTCTTATTAAAAAAAAACTTATTGGTTTATTTTTTCCATCTCTCAACTTTTTAGTGCATGTAAACATTATCCTATCATCCAAAATGTTTATAGTATTGGTAACTAGGTTAGCATTTACTTGATTAATTAGGCTGAATTAAAACTGATGCTTCTCTCCAGGGCATTTGCATATGAAATATTAAGAATGACACCTACAAAGACAACAGAAAGATGAGTAGGGATCCTATTGTAATGAGAACAGGGAAAGGGAAAAACATCTTTGTGGTAAGTGAGGAATCTGATGTCTAGTAGCTGCCTCCTGGATGCTAATTGAGAATAGCCTATGGCAAACTGCTTTTTTCCAAAATCCACACAATCTTGGGGAAAAGATATTAGGTTTCCACAGGGGACTCAGCAGATACCTTCTAGTCACTAGTCACTTAGGGAGAGTTGCCTGAGCCAAACACCTTCAATTACTCACCACTTTCTCTCAGGCCAATACAATCTGCAAGAGAGAGGAAAACTCCCAGAAGAGAAGAGTTCCTGAGTAGGAAAATTGACTAGTTTGGCAGATCTAGAGGTTTATTTAATTTTGAATCTCCTTTTCCAGTTGGAGTCTCAGAGATAGTTTTCTGGGATTTGCATAATGTATTTACATAGCATCATTCTTTAAGTTTCTTTGTCTTCTTTGGAATTCCAGATCTGCTTCCCCTAGTCTCCTGGGATTGCTTATCAGCAAGGACAATGAGAGTTTTGTGAAGTTCTGGTCATCATCACTTGACTTAGGTCTGGTCTTTGCAGGAGTTTTGGAAGTTAGCATCTATTGGCTACAGGAAAAAAAGTTTTCCCACTGGGGCTCTCTGCCCTATTTTTCTACTTCTCTCTACCTCCTCAAAATCAATCTATAGAAGAGTAATATTTACCAAAAAAATAGAAATGTTATCATGACTTGCTTTGCTGGATAGATTAAAAAAAACATCTTTTTTAGTTACAAGTAAATTAATTATATTTAATTATAATTTTAAAAAATGACTAAACCATCTTTCCACTGATTAGCAGTGAACTTTATTTTCCAATTCAATGGTATAATGTAACTTTCCCCAAATTTCTTGTTGTGACATCTGTTTTTTACTACTTGATATTGTTGAAATTCATCTTTATGAATAACATTCACAAACAAGATAAAAACTCCGTTTCTACTACATTAATCATTTAAGAGTATATTATTTTATTAACCATATCTTTTTTCTGATTCAAAATAAGTTTTCTTACTTTCAGACCAAATTTCATCTGCGTAAGTAGTTTCTCTTAGTTTTCATGGAGATTTGTAAATAAGTGGTATCAGTTAAGCCATAAAAATGTTAATAGTTTTCCATGCCCCAGGATTTATATTGAATTTAGATATAGTGTTTAGAAGTATTTCTGCCTCAGTATTCTTTTTTAAAGCATTGGTACTTTATTTTTTATTTATTTATTTTTATTTTTATGTGGATCATATTGAAATGGTATACATTCAGACTGTGCTTGCTTCCCTTTTCCCAACTACTTACCCTTTCCCTATTTCCAACAATGAGTGTCCAGGTTAACCATGCTACGTTCATACTTTTACACATATTTGGATGTAGCTCCTCCGTTAATCCCACTGAACCTTTCACATCTCTTCTTGAGTGATATTAGGGTAGAGATCTTCTTTACCCTTCTCAAATATGTTTATATCAAAGAATAAAGAACTATTTATATCTTTCTCTTGGAGGAGTAGTAGATTTGACAGATGCCCTAGATCCATTCTGTGTCTCTTAATTTCAGAAGTGTGTGTGTGTGTGTGTGTGTGTGTGTGTGTGTGTGTGTGTGTTGTAAACTTCACTAAACATTAAGGAACATCTGGCCTATATCATATCTTCCTATGGAGGATTGCTGTATGAGGAATAAGTAATCCTAAAACAATCTCTGAGTAAATAAAATAACTCTCCTTTGATCTAGATATCTTAATGTTTCCTGTCAGATGAAATTAATTAATAGAGGCAGAAAAACTTAACAAGGTCATATTTTCATGACAGCTTAAAATATTGTTCTTCTCTTTCAACTTATTTAGACACTCAGTTGCCCTCCAGAGATACAACTATTTTATGTTATAATATTTTAAAATGCTTCAAAAATTAATCTCAAATTTAACTGATATATTCACAGAAGGGCATAATGTTGATTGACTTTTTAAGTATGCATAGCTCTATAATTATGCTCAAAATTTTAACTGTTTAGTGGTATGATATGATAAGCACATAAACAAGCCACATTTTCTTCTTATGACAAAACTCCACATTGACATATATCTTTCTGGAAATTGTAATACTTGCATGTATTTTTATTTAATACTATTGTTTCTTTTATGTCTTTTTTTGCAATTTATAATTTGTTTTTCACTGGGATTCCCTTTTGATTTCCTGTCACCATCTCCATCTCCTTGATGATCATATTCACACATACAGATAAATTATCTGTATTCTGATCATTTGAAATAAAACTATCATTTATATATGACTAAATGAATAAATAATCTCATTCTTCCTACTTGTCCTCTAAGTAAAAAATGTTATTACAGTTTTTAATATGCTTAAGGGCATGTTTTGATTAAGTTGCTCATGCACAGACCATCAAAAGTTTGTGTGTGTGTGTTTATATATCAATTATATAAAATATTTAATTATATAAACTTGTTAAAATGTTGAAAAAATAAAAGGGGTTTCTAGTAAACAATGACATAATTAAAGAATATGTCTGTCCAAAAGAGAACTTAGGAGTTTAACAATTTTTTTATATCCTCTGCTACAAACACTTCCTGGTAATTATAACTCTTCATTCTGCAGTAAAATCCTGGCTGACACTGTGACAAGGTAAGATAAGAAGTAAAATAAATGGATCAATGTTCTTATTAGTCTATTGATGGCTCTATTGTCTTTTTTTCCAGTCATGTAGGAAATGTGCATTTCTGAGGTCCATCTGTGATGCCTGCTTTAACCTTCGAGTTGGAGATCTCCAGTTTCAACCGTCTAAAGGTGTGTGAAGACTGAATGTGAGCTTTTGAAATAATATACTTTCCTTAAAAAAAATAATTCATTTTTGTTCTATTGGCTGTTGTTCTCTTAATCACTGTGAATAACATTGACTAGATCTTGGTTTTGAGTGCCTAAACTTTGTATGTTACCATATTTTACTTAATGCAACACAGTCTACCTTTGATCTAAATGTAAATATTGGTTTTACTGGAACTTTATATTCTTATGCCTGCATCTGCTAGCAATCTCTTAATATTTTGTGTGGCAGTATTTTAGTACCTGCTAAAGTTGCTGCTTCAAAGCTAGTTCTGATAAATAATTTGTTGAGAAAATTAGAAATCATTAGATTTTTGAAGTTTTCAAGTCTCAAAATTCAAAGCAATAAAATAGAGAAAATGGTAAAAGGATGGAATTTTCTTACACATTTTAAGAAAATTTTCAGAAAAGTCTATTTCTGCTTTTATTCTGTTAACTCACATTTAGGCACATTGTCAGATCTAACTTCTGGAGAGACTAGAAAATGCTGTTCTTACCCTGAGTAGTTCTATGTATAGGTAAACATTTCCTTGCTAATACAGAAGAGGAAAATGCATATTAGTAGACATTTATAATACCTATTGTAGGTAGAAAAGAGACTATTCTAATATTATAAAACTCTCCTATAATCTATTTTATTGTTATCATAAACATTTAAAATCAATATATATGAATAATATAAAAATAAATATGCATAAGTATCAAATGCTTAAATACAAAAGTGCCAAATAAAATATTTAACACACATATATAAAATTAATAATAAGAGTCAATATTATGTTATTATTTAAAAGATACAAGAAAGCATAACTTCTTAAGGTGAGACTGAATTAATTTGAATACTCTAATTTTTTTCCAGAAAATTGTGGTCAAACATAAGTGAAATTGCAAATTTCAGACTGGAACAATTTATTTTTACCAAATGTTACAATCAAACTACAAACCCAAAAGTCATAGAGTTCAAGATATTAATGAACCAAGAAAATTAATTAAGTAACACAACAACAACAACAACAACAACAACAACAACAAATGGACCTACCAAGTCCTATGTGCATGTATGTCACTTTCAACATGATTTACATTGTGATGTGGGACCATAATACACCAATAAAACCTTATTAAAAAAAGAAAAAGTTTAATCCCTTAAATAATTAGGATAATATAAATAAAATTATCTTAACTAATCATACCATATATTTTAGATAAATAATATTTAAAATATGTAATGAATCTAAGTATTTAATATATATATTAAGGGGTGGAGATTAAAATTTGTACAAATTTATTGGAAAGGAAGCTGAAAGTGGAAAATACCAGAAGAGAATGACCCAACATATCCACTACTGAACAAGGGCCCAAGAGAAATTCTCACTTGGCTCTCAAAACAACAATTACACATTATTGGAGAAATGTTATGACAACAAAAGTTGTACATATTTTATTACTACAAAAGAAGTGATAAAGTATGTATGTTAAAATAAATTGTAAATAAAATTGCAACATATTCAAAATATTCAGAATGGATAAATATTAAAATTATAACTGAAAATTTAAGAATATGATTAGAAAAATTATACTCTTCAATAATAAGTATTCTGTAAACTACAGTGTCTACATTTTTAAAAAGATTCATATGTAGACATAGTATGATTATATGAAAGTAAATGCTAATTATCCAATTCACTATCATGGTTAGATGGAAGAATAGGGAGGAGGATAATGTTTAATTGCTTTTATTATCTTGTACTATAAAAAACACTAGAAAACAAAATATTGAATACCATGGTTATTTTTTTCTCCCTTTGAAGGTTATCATAATGAAGATGATTTCAGCAGAAAACAATAATTACAGTTTTAAGAAAGCCAATTAGTTACTTTGCATTTGCTGTGATGTAAAGGTCTCTGAATGCAATAAACACTTGCTTCCAGTTAATTTTAAAGACCTTTGGTTCATCATTACTATTTAATTTCCAAAGTAATTTCCATGCTAATTAAAACCTTTAGTACCTTCACCGAAGGATCCTATCAAAAGCAACTTAATTTTTTATGAATCTAGAAAATAAATCTAGCCTTAAAAAATCTGAAGTTACCAAAAATGATACTGAGAAACCTTCAGATTACAGGAACAAGAGTGCTTTTTTTTATGTCACTTCTTTTTTTTAACCTTTCCCACTGGTAAAATTAACAATCAAGAATTTATTAAACAATATGAATTTAGAAGAACAAATGTTTGGAAACAAGTTTTTATTCTCTTTTCTTATTTTCCAAGTAATCTCAAGCCCATTTCAAAGGATATAATTATGATTTGCTACAAACTCTCATATTAATGAGCTTATGTGTTTGTATTTAAAATATATTTGTTAGTTTTGAATATATTATAGATGTCTGCATATTGCTAAAATTTGAGACTATAAAATGGTGAAGATACGTAGTCTCTTCATTGAGGACTCACATGTTTAACTTGCTTAATTGATGGACTTAGAATAAGCATGGAAACTTCTGCAGTGGAAAAAATGTATTCTATAACTTCTATATAAAAAATATTACCAATGTGTGTATTTATGCCTCTACCATCTCTCTTTCTTTCTTTCTTTCTTTCTTTCTTTCTTTCTTTCTTTCTTTCTTTCTTTCTTTCTTTCTTTCTTTCTTTCTTTCTTTCCTTTCTTTTTGATACTGGGAATAGAACCCAAGAGCATTCTACCTCTGAGCTACACCCCCCAGACCTATATTTTTTTTTATCCTTTATTGTGAAACAGTGTCTCACTAAGTTGCAAAGGACCTCACTAAGTAGCTGAGGCTGGCTGCAAACTGTGATCCTCCCATTTCAGCCTCCCAAATGCTGGAATTACAAGCATGCATCATTACGCCTGGCTCTGCCTCTACCATCTTGTACCCAATTAAGATGTATGATTACAATGACCCCCCAAATATATAAAACAACACCAAATATAGCCTCATGTAACATTAAAATTATTAGTATTAAACTCTGCCAAATATACTAGCTATGCAACCTTAAAAGTTATATAACTTCTTTAAGACATTTTTATTGATGAAATAAAATCAATATTTTATAGAATTAATGTCAGAGTGAAATTATATTAATGTATGTAGAAAAAGGGCTTGAAATAATAGTGATACTGTTGTTATAAGATTCTCAATTTAAAATTTTATTATGTCAACAAAATTATTTAATGAACATGATTTTTATGCAATATATTATAGATTAAATGTTTAGATAACACTCAGGGCTGAGGATGTAGACTGGTGGCACAACACTTGACTACCATGCACAACAGTCCCCCTCACACACACACATAAAGCTAAATTTAGCAACTGATCATTTAAGTTACTTATGGAAAAAGTTCAAGAAATACTCTTGGCCAACAAATTAATGAATGTGATACATGCTAGCTTGATTAAATTTGGAGAAAAAACTATCCAACACTACAAAATTAAATTAGTTATTACTCAGAATTATTTAATGGAAGAAAATAGAATAATAAATCTTAGTTTCTGTACTGGTTAAAACATAAAGATTTGAAAAATTGCATAGAAAAATATACATATTAGATCAAATAGTTTGTTTATATTTTTGTCTATTTCAAAAAAATCTACAGGGAACATTTGTGTACAAGTTTATGTTGAAATTTTTTATTTCTCCTGGGTGTATAAATAGACTTTCTGGGTAATATGATAATAATGATAATTATACTTAATATTTTGAAAAATGCCTAGTTGTTCTTCAAAATATCTACATTATTTTATATCCTCATCAGCAATGTATTAGGGTTTCAGTTTCTTTATGTTCTCACCAACACCTGTCTATTTTATTAGAGATATTCTAATGGATATAAACAAGTATATAATTTTAGTGGTGATTTTAATTTCCCAAGTGTACATCAACTTACAAATGGGTAAACAAAATGTAATATATCCATAATTGGGAATTTATTCAGTAATAATAAAATAATTGAGCAGTAGATAATCCTACAACTTGTATGAACTATAAAAGAATTATACCAACCAACAGACATCAGTCACAGAAGAACCAAATATATAAATGCCCAGAGTAAGCCAGGAGTGGTGGATGAAGTTATATTCCAGAAATAATGTGCATTTATTATTAGTTCTGCTCAGCAACTACTAAAGTCTATAATAACAGTATTTTTCTATGGGAACTTTGCACTGGAAGTGGCATTTAATTTAAATGTTTTCATTACTGTAGCAGACTGACAATCAATCCAAAAAAAAAGTATGATTAGTATGAAACAAAATATGTGAATTTTGGAGAAGTAAAGAAGGAGGAAGATAGGAGTAATGAGACTCTATTCATAAAGTTTCTGCTACTAATAAGTTTTATAATATGTCCAAGGCAGTGAAGGTTTCCAGGGGCTAATAGTCTTCTACTAATGAATCCTTAACTGGCTGCAGAGTTCACCTTCCTTTTAATAAAACTACATAAATACCAAGTATATACCCATCTTGGGAATTTCTACCTATTTGCTTTAACTAGCAATAGCTTCTAATATTAAGTGAATTTGTCTTGGGAAAGATTAAAATTTATTATTAACATTTGGCCTTAAGAACTAAATAGTAGGCTACCATGTAAAGATGAGGTACATATTTTATTCTTTTTAGTATTTGTGATTGATGGTGTATGATTTTGAAAGCATTAGGCAACTTTTTAATTTACAATACTATAGTGAATCATATATTATAGATAGATATAAAGGATTTTAACATAAAATGCATTAAATATTTTGTAAATATCAGAATTAATCATGTTAGTTTTAGTATAAATATGTGATCTATAAATGACTTCAGTGTATCAAGCATTGTAAAAATATAATATTTTTACCCTTCTTGCAAAATAATATGTTAGATTGGCACATTTTTCTTCATCTTTGCTAAAGGCACGAGATTGCCAGTCCAAGACCAGGGGCTTTATTATTGCTGGCACAGAAAGCAACATAAATATTAGCATATTTACATTAGTTCTCTTTGTCTCCAAGTCTTGCAAAGACAATACGGTGGACACTACTGAAATCCAGCATATATACTGGATTTTAATAGAGAAAGGAAAACTAAGCTTAGGAGACCTGGATCATTTAATGGGTTTTTAAGCACATTTATTCTTTGAAGGAGCATATCATCTTTGTAGTATTAGGGAGTAAGTATGCCTATCATTTGTGTTCGTGTATGAAAGGAGACAATATATATTATAAGGGTGTGCCCTATGCAAACATTTTTGAAAAGATGTTTAGAAAAGAAACAGTGCCTGGTTCATAAGAAGTCTCTCAACAATTTCTACACTTCATTTCTGTACTGTCTTTCTTGATTCTTGTGCCATACCAGCATGCTGCTTGATCACTCATACTAATTAAACTGTATATAGAGATCAGAACCATATTTGTTATAGAACATTTAATTAAGGCCACTGTCAACAGGTCATCAAGCAACAGGATGAGGTTAACCTGAGTATTGAGTTTAACCATCCTTTCAATGACTTGGCCACAATCACCTACATAAATCCCATGGACCACTGGGATCTACCTTAGTAATTCATGTGTCTTTTTCAATAAATTTCTTTACTAATTTCCAGCTTTTATAGGTATTCATCTAAAATGAAAAGAACACACTAATAGTTACCCAGGTTATACTTGGTTCTACAGAAAAAATCTAGGTTAATTCCATATTTTTTTTCATACTGGGAATGGAACCCAGGGGCATTCTACCTGTGAGCTACACCCCCAGCCTTATTCTTTATTCTTTTTATTTTTGAAACAGGGTCTCACTGAGTTGCAAAGAACCTCACTAAGTAGCTGAGGCTGTCCACAAGCCATGATCCTCCTGTCTCAGACTCCCAAGTGCTGGGATTAAAAGTGTGTGCCACCATATCAGGTTTCATCATTCTTAAGAATCCTGATAGATTTTTGGGAAGATGGTGATTGAGGGAAGGAGCACATACCAGTCCTGTGAACATCCGATCTCCATTGCCTTTAAAATAGTGTTCTTCAAAGCCAGAAAACACCATAACTTTTTAAAAATAGCATAATAAGTAAAAGGTAAAGAGAAAAGAAATGAAATCAGTGAACAGAAAAGAAACCTCCCCACCTCACAGCCACAGGCACCACAGCAGGGCCATCTTACCTCACTGCACCTGACTCCAGAGACTAACAGGAAAATAACCAAGGACCTGAAGTAAGCAGTCGCAGCTTATCAGAACTGAAAGCCATCAGTTCCTCTTAGTTAGACGTCAAACCCAAGCTTATTAGAAGAAAAAAAAGGTCAATTTTTATTGGTTAAAGAAAGTATGCAGCAAAAGGAAATATTTATGCCCCCAAAATAGGTGAAGTTACTTTCAGGAAACAAACTCTTTGTGACAATAAGTGTACATAAGTCCCAATAAAATAATACTGGGGCACTTCAATGCCCCTCTCACATCTTTAAACTGATCTTCTAGACAAAAGGTCCATACAGATACCTCAAACCTAAAAAAAATCATAAACCAAATGAACCTATTAAATACATATAGAATATTCCACCCAAATACAGCAGAGTTCACATTTTTCTCAGCTGCCCACAAAATCTGCAAAATAGATCATATCTTGAGCCAAAAAGTGAGCACTAGCAAATTAATGAAATGTGATATACTTTCCTGTGTCTTTTCAGAGTATTAAAGAAAAGCCCATGATTAGATAGTTCCCCAAGTGAATTTTATGTAATCTTTATAGCAGAGCTAATCCTGATAATTCTCAGTTTCATGAAATATAAAGAAAAAGGACTATCCCAAATATATTCTATGAAGCCAATATCACATTAATACCAAAACCAAATAAAGACAGCTGAAAGAAGGAAAACTACAGGCCTATATCATTGATAAACTTGGATGCAAAAACTGCTAAAAAATGACTACAATACATATTCAAAACAACATCAAGAATATTATACACAGTCACCAAGTAGGGTTAATATGAAGGACCCAAGGATGTGAAATTTTATTCAACATAAAAATCAATCCATGTAATTCATCACATAAGCAGATTCAAAGAAAAAAAATCACATGATCATCTCAATAGATGCTGAAAAAGCATTTGACAAAATCCAACACACATTTATGCTAAAAGCACTGCAGAGAGTCAGAATAGAAGGAACATATCTCAAAATCATAAAGTCAACCTAAAATAAACCACAGCCAACATCATATTAAATGGGGAAAATCTTCAAGAATTCCCCTAAAAACAGGAACAAGACATAGATGTCCATTATCACCACTTCTTTTAATATGATACTTGGGACTCTAGCCAAAGCCATAAGACAAGATAAGGAAATCAAAGGAATACAAATAGAAAATAAACTCAAAATTTTACTATTTGCAGATTACATGATACAATACTTAGAAGATCCAACAGACTCAACCAAAAGGTTTATAAAACTGATCAACAAATTCATCATGGTGTCTGGATACTAAAGTAATCTTAAAAATTTGAATCTTTTCTGTATACCAACCATAAACCCCCTGAGAAAAAAATCCATAAAATACTTTCACACAAAATATCCCACAAAAAATTACATACATAGGAATAAAATTAACCAGGGAGATAAAAGACTTCTACAAAAATTGATAAAACATTGAAAACGACCTTAGAAGATGGAAAAATCTTCCATGTTCAAGAATAGGCAGAATAAATATCATCAAAATGGCTATATTAAAAGTGGTATACAAGCCAGGCGTGGTGGTGCACGGTTGTAATCCCTGCGCTTGGGAGGTGGAGACAGGAGGATTGCGCTAGTTCTGAGCCAGCCTCGCTAGCTTAAGAGACCCTGTTTCCAAATAAAAAGTATAAAATAGGTCTGGGAGTGTAGCCTGGAGGTAGAAGGGCTTCCAGCAACCCCAGTACCACCACACACAAAAAAAAGTGGTGTACAAGTCCAATGCAATACCCATTAAATTACCAAGGTGATTCCTTACAAACATAAACTCATTTGGAACAACAATAGCAACAACAACAGCAACAACAACAAAAACAGAATGGCCAAAGAAATTCTCAGTAACAAAAGTGATGCAGAAGGAACCACAATATCTGACTTTAAAGTATTACACAAAGCCATCATAATAAAAACATCATAGTACGGGCACAAAAAGAGATACATAAACCAATGGAGCTGAATAGAAGACTCAGAAACAAAACCATCCACTTAAAGCCAATTTATTTTTTACAAAGGGGCCAAAAACGTACACTGGAAAAAAATAGCCTCTTCAACAAATGGTATTGGCAAAACTGGTTACCCACATGCAGATAAATGAAAATAAACTCTATTTTCTCACCATGCACACGAGTCAATTCAAGATGGATTAATAAATCTGAAGACAGACCAGAGACCTTGAGGCTTCTTAAAGAAGGAATAGGTCTAACATTGCAAAATACAGGCACAGGTTAAAACTTTCTCTACAAGACTACAAAGGCACAAGAAACTAAAAGGTGGATCAAAATGTGGGATTGCATTAAAATGAAAAGCTTCTGTACAACAAAGGAAACAGTCAAGAACCTCAACCAAGAGCCAACCGAATGGGAGAAGATTTTTGCCACCTCTCCTCTGATAGAGGACTAATATCTAGACTATACAGATAGCTCAAGAAACTCATAACTAAGAAAATAAATAACCTAATCATAAAGTGGGCAAGCTAACTAAATAGACATCTCATGAAGGAAGAAATTCAAATGGCAAATAAATGCATGAAAAATATTCAGCATCATGATCAAATAGAGAGATGCAAATCAAAACTACCCTGAGATTTCACCTAACTCCAACTATAATAGTAAACATTAAAAACACAAACAACAATAAATGCTGGCAAGGATGTAGAGAAGTGGGCACTCCAATACATTTTTGTTGGGACTGCAAATTAGTGTAACCACTCTGGAAAATTGTATGGAGGATCTTCAGAAAAATGAGAATGAACCTACCATATGATGTAGCAATACCACTCCTGAGTATCTACCCAAAAGAATGAAAAGCAAACTACCAAATTAATGTACGTGTATCTATGTTCAAACTGCACAAATTACAATTGCAAAACTATGGAACCAACCAACATGTCCATCAACAGATGAATGTATTACAAAACTATGGGATATGTACACAATGGAATTTTACTCAGCCATAAAGAAAAAGACAATCGCATCATTTACAGCGAAATAGATAAAACTAGAGAACATTATGCCAAGTGAAATTACTCAGTCACAAAAGTAAGAAATCGGATGCTGCCCCTAATATGCTATAGTTATGGAGAAAATGTGTCATATGTGGAACTCTAGATGAAGAAGTGGACACTATAAGTGAGCAAATAGGTGACCTAACTAAAAGGAAAGAGGAAAATTCTCTAATGTCCATAATGCACATTAACAAATATATCAAAGTCAATCATTAAGTTAAACATTAGGAGAGTGGGAAGGGAATGGAGTGGGAATTGGGTAAGGGTTAACTAGTTGATATGTACATGTATACCTCCAGCATTTTGTAACCCATTAAGACAGACAATTAAAATACACCAATAAAAAAACAACAAAAAAATGTCCTGACCAATAAATTAAAACCTGACCTTAATGCCTTTCAGTGCCAAAGGAACCGATAAAATTTTAAGAGAAAGTCATGGACCAATTTCATTCTAGCTTTTTACATTAGATAACTTTCACTGTAAGGATAATAGATCACAGATTTTACATAATGATATGCTAGCTTTCTTTCTACTTTACCCAGATTGTTAAAAAGTGTCTCATCTTGAGATGTTCAAAGTCATCTAAGAGATATAGTATCTAAGTATAGTATCTATAGTGTCTACAGTCACATGAACAAGTTGAGTATCTCTACTACCATAAGTAAGATGTGAATCATAATGTTTCCACCACCAGGAGACCAGGTCAATAGCAATTCTTCCCCTCTAACTACAATCCTGGGAGGCATACGATGAACTTACAACGGGAGTCACATTTTCAATTATTGGAGTTTATCAAATGTGACTTTTATCAACAGGAGGCACAGCACAACAAGACCTCTAAGGAGTGTATAAACACACCACACACAAACACACACACTGCCCATTAACTATTTATTTTACAAATATGACAATGTATCATCTCTTTCTGTGAATTGAAATATTATCTAAAATTAATTGGTAATAATGTCTGCATCATGTTTTAAATTTTAGTTATAAAGCATGAGGAAAATTTTACTTTGGGGAAAGTAGTAGGATTATGCAATAAAAATTTTTCATTTTTTTATTTGTTTTAGTCAAATAATCCAATGATTCTAAAATAAACTTGGTATAATATTTTCCTTTTTTATATTTACTTAATTGAAAAAATGTTCAGGCCAGGCATGGTGGCACACGCTTGTAATCCCTGTGGTTTGGAGGATGGGACCCTGTTTCCAAATAAAAGATATAAAATAGGTCTGGGAGTGTAGCCTGGATGTAGAAGGGCTTCCAGGAACCCCAGTACCACACACACAAAAAAAAAGTAAAAAGAAAAAAAATGTTCAGGAGTTTATTTTAAAACTAAACATTATTTATTAAAAAGCATCACAACATTTATCCTATGAAGAGACTGTGTGTTATACCAAAAAACACTTTAAGCCAGATTCTATATCTTTTAAAAATTTCTAATTAAATTTCTATATATGCAAACACAAAATCATACAAAGTTTGGCTGAGTTTGAATTTATGAGTCTGTAATAAATATATATTAATTATAAATTATTGGAGAATTGTTTATTAAAGTTATTTGGATAGAAATCCATAAATATTTTTTCCTATACTGTATATTACCATTATTCCTGTTTATTTCCTGGTTCCCTCTACTAATTGGAACACAAAATATAACATTTTTGATAAGCCAATTAATAAATATATTTCTACTCTTCTACTCAAGTGCTTAATAAATACACAAAAAGGTAGAGATATTGTACCCAAATCTATCTCTCTAGAAAAATAGTTGTAGTATTGGTAGTAAATATATATCTGCTTTCCCTCACCATATGATTTTTCTTAGCTATATTCTGGTCTTTAAAAATAATCTTTTTATTAAAATGTTGCTAACTACCCATGGAACATGTTATTTATTTTCTCCCTGGCTCTGACTGATACAGTTAGCTTAGGGTAATTACCACTGCTTAATAGTAGAAAAATCTTACCACAAAATTATGTGGCTTGGCTAGTATCCTGTGGTTCAAAAATCAAGAACCATAATCAAGGTATTTTCATTCTAGTCTCCATCTAGTTAACCATACTGGGGTTTTTTCTTCCATTTTCTTGACTTAAACTTTTATGTCTAAAAATTTGAACTTGAGAATATTGAAGTAAATACTACTGAGGATGCTCCCTCTTAAAAATTCAGTGATGGAATAATTGCTAATCAGTGTGATATTTGGAACTATGGATCTGCAAAAGGATTCTGACATTTTCCATATCCCAGAAGTGTCTGCATATATCACTGGGCAATTCTTGTAGATTCTTGTGCATAATTATAAGTAATTTAAATTGTTTCTATGTGAAATAGTCATCCATTGAAGAAGGTATGTTTTCCCCATATAGAATTTAAATTTTTTAAAAGTTGGCAGCTATTTATTTCCTCTTTTTTAAACCCTTGAATTTCAATCTGATAATGCCAAAATACGTTGGCTTTTAACTTGTGATTTCTGCTACTGAAATGTATTTTATTTTCTCATCGTTTCATAATTATGCCTGCATTTATAATAATTTCTTGTCCTGCATTTAAAATATTCTCCCTCAACATCTTAGTGTGAATTGTCACATAGCCTATTTCTGTATTTCATTTAATTTAGACAATTCCATAAGTGTTCTCACTTTGCCCTATCTAATTTTCCGTCCTGCCATTTCAGGAATCCTTGGCCAATCTTCAGTTTTTGTGTAACTTTGCCTTTTGATTAGACTGCTAACAACTGGAATTTACCATTTACCTTGCTCATGTGTGGTGTAAGCTGAGAGAAACCTGCCCCCCAATATCTAATCAACCAGAGTGTCCTGTCAGATGGAGCATCTTCTCCTGATGTGTCTTGGTCTTCTGATTCTTTTCATTATAAATGTTGACTCTTCAATCAACTTCTCACAGGCTTGGAAGTCTTTGGTGAAAAAAAAAATTAATCCATCTTTTTTTTTTTTTTATTACAAACCTTCGCTGCTCCAAAGCTGGCTTACTGGAATATTTTTAAACAAAGAGTAATAAAGGCAGCTTGGATTCCTTCCTTGTTGGTAGCAATGCTGTATTCCTTCTTCCATTTACAGAATTTTGCCTGAGGAAAATGGAATAGCTACACATAGAGATGGAAATTTTTGTAAGTAATGAGATTTTAGAATTTAAATGATAGAGACATTTAAGCACTCTTGCTTCTAAAATTTTAAGTTAAATGGTCAAAATAGTCATCATTTATATAGCTCTTCTGAAAGCAATCGATTCGCCCCTGGCCATTAGAGACAGAGTTTGGGTTTTTAAATTTTGACTAATTTTGAATTTTTTCTACTGATGAATACATCATTGTAAATTAATATGAATAAAAGACTACTCTATAATTTTTTAAAAAAAGATTTAATTATTTTGTAAATAGGTAATATTCTGAGTATAAATAATAGTGTATTCCACCTTTGTGAAAAACAATTTAAAATCTATAGTCTAAAGTAAATTCTTCCTCAAAATAAAACAGTATGTTTTTCTCTAAAGGTTATATCACATAGTAAACAAATGGCAGATTAATGTGCAAAACATGAATTAAAGATTACATAATGATTTATAGTCCCAGTACTTGGAAGGCTGAGACAGAACTGCAATTCAGGGATAGCCTCAGCTACTTAATGAGGTCCTCTGCAATTTAGTGAGACCTTGTTTTAAAATAAAGAATAAATCTTGACATGGTGGCTCACACTTGTAATCCCTGTGCTTGGGAGGCTGAGACAGGAGGAAAACACAAGTTCTAAGCCAGCCTCAGCTACTGAGTGAGGCTCTCAGCAACTTAGTGAGACCCTGTTTCCAAATAAAATATAAAATAGGTCTGAGAGTATAGCCTGAAGGTATAAAGCCTCTAGGTTCCACCCCCAGTACCACACACACACAAAAAAAAAAAAAAAAAGAAAAAAAAAAAGAATAAAAAATAAGGCTGGGGATGTATTTCAGAAGTATAATGCTCCTGGGTTTCATCTCTAGTACCGAAAAATAAAACATAATTAATAATTGTTAGAGAAATTTCAGTTGTAAACAAATAGAAATCTATGTTAGAATCTTTAAATGAATTCCATGAAAAGCCCTTTTAAATATGTGTTTCTGAATATAATTTTCCATAAAAAAACCACATGTTCTGAAATCTTTTACTTTGTAATCATTTTTATGGAAGTTCAAAAAGGATTTAAAATAATAACAATAAAGAAGAATACTTACTAGGTGTGGTGGTGGTATGGTGGCTTGTAATCCCGGCATTTGGGAGGCGGAGACAGGAGGACCTTGCAGGTTTGAAGCCAGCCTTACTGGCTTAAAAGACCCTGTTTCCAAATAAAATATAAAAGAGGTCTGGGAGTGTAGCCTGGAGGTAGAAGGGTTCCATCCCCAGAGTCACTTAAAAAAAAAAAAAGGAGAATACTAAAATGCATTTACCAGGTTTTATAGGAGGGTACAGAAATTTATATATATATATATATATATATATATATATATATATATATATTATACTTTTATTGGTCCATTATAGTCTAACATAATAATTCAGATCATATTGATAATGTCACACATATACAAAACTCTTGGTGCATTTTCTCCACATTTTTGCCCCCCAGGATACTGAGATTGCATTGGAATTTTTACATATGTACATAATGTCTGTGGAAGTACTTCCTCTATTGATTTCTCCCTACCTTCCCCTAGACCACCTCCCTGGATGCAGTGGAATTTTTCTCCCGTATCTAAAGTTTCTCTGTTATCCCAATTACTTCTTTGTTTCTGCATATTATCAGTATAACTGCTATGGAGATCAGTGTGGTAATTCTTCAGAAAATTTGGAATGGATCCACCATATGATGCAGCTATACTACTTCTGGGTAAATTTCCAAAGGGAATAAAAATAGAATATTAGAATAATCTATGCATATCTATCATTATAGCAGCACAATTCACCATAGCCAAATTATGAAACCAACCTAGGCATCCAAAAATAAATGAATAGATCACAAAATTATGGGTTATACACACAAATAATTATACTCAGCAATAAAATTGATGTAATTTGCAGAAAAATGGATGGACCTGAAGAACATTATATTGAGATTAGTCAGTCACAAAATAAAAATAGATATTCTGAAATGCTTTTAGAATTTGTTGCTCTTTGTGTTTATACACACATACTTACAGGTTTACATTTGTAAGACAAGATGCTTATTCTAATCCCTTCTGTCACTTTAAGTAAAACCACAATATTTGAGGTTTTGCAGCCTTCCAAAATCTGATGAATGGCACATGCCTATAATCTCAGGATCTGGGAGACTGTGATAGGAGGATTGAAGTTTTGAATCTATTCTCAGAAATTTAGGGAGACCCTTAGCCATTTATTAAGACCCTGTTTAAAAGAAATGCCAGTCATGGTGGTACATGTTTGTAATCCCACGATTTAGGAGGCTGAGACAGGAAGATCACGGTTTGCAATCAGCCTCAGCTACTTAGTGAGATCCTCTCCAATTCAGTGAGAAGCTATTTAAAACATAAAGAATAAAAAATAGGGCTCAGAGGTAGAATGTCCTTAGGTTCCATCCCCAGTACCGCAAAAAAAAAAAAAAAATAATAATAATAAAAATAAAGAGGGTGGGCATGTAGCTCCGAGGTAGAATGTCTGTGGGTCCAATCCTCATTATCAAAAAGAAAATAAAAATAACAAATAATATTATATAACTTTTTACCAGGAGACATTATTTTCCAAAGAAAATAATCTGATAGAATCATTATAGGTGTCTCAATAACAAGCACTGTTTTCTTTTAGATTTTGTATTACTCTTTCATTCTCATCTTAAACATCAGATTTGCTCTTAACAGAAAAAAAAATAATTTGGTAAAAAAAAAGTTTGAAAACTTAATATAATCCAAAAATGTATTTTTGTGTTTTTATGTATCATTCATCTATTTAGTAAAAAATGGATTCATGTTATACTAAATAACATTCAATTTGCAAATATATTCTAAACGAAATAAGAATTTAATATACCTGGACTTTTAAAAGGTTTGAGCATAAAATAATTCACTTGTGATTTACTGATGCTGTTAAAACTATACACACATAACTTTAGTCAAATTTAACTTCTTAGTCAGGCCTAGTGGTGCATGTCTATAATTCCACCTACTCTGGAGGCTCAGACAAGAGAATTGTGAGTTAGAGACTGACATGGGCAACTTAGCAACACCCCAGCTCAAAACAAAATAAGGGCTGAGGGTGTAGTTCAGTGGTAAAGTGCTTCCCTAACATGTTCAGTGCCTTGGGTTCAACCCACAATACAACCAACAACAACCAAAAGCAAAATCAAAAAAAAAAAAAAAAAAAAGCAAAAACAAAAACAAAAGCTAACCATTTAGTTAAAGATTTTACAAATTTGTTCAGAGGATGTAATTCTTCAGTGATAGAGTTCTTGTCTAGCATTTGTGAGGCTCTGGATTAAAAAAAATAGATTTTTCAAATTTACCAAAATGTCTCTAAATATATGATTGCACTGATTGTGTTATAATAGATTCATCTTCTTTTCCATGTATAGCAATGAGGATTAAACCTTGGGGTATTCTACCATTAATCTATATCCACGGCCCTTATTTTAAGACAAGGTCTTGCTATTTTGCCCAGGGCTGGCTTTGATTCTGTGATTCTCTTCCTTCAGCTTCAAGTAGCTGAAGAAACTGAGCCAGGCTACACATTCACCTTGTAAAGTTTCAGCTTGTTTGGAACACTTTAATGGATGCCAAACATTTTAAGACATGTTTCTTTTATTTATTTATTTTTGTGGTACTGGGATAGAGCCCAGGGGCACTCTACTGCTGAGGTACAACCCCAGCCTATATTTGATTCCGTATTTTGAAATAGGGTCTCGCTGAGATACAAGGGACCTCACTTAAGTAGCTGAGGTTGTCCGCGAATCTTCTTGTCTCAGCCTCCCGAATGCTGTGATTAAAACCTTGCACCACCACGCCCGGCTAAGACATGTTTCTTAACTTCAAAACAATATTAAGTGAACACTAAGAAATGCATTTTCTGCCAATAACATTCAGTTGCTTTAAATGTATAATTTATAAAATTGTCATAATGAAATTAGGAGTCAGTAATTTGTATTTAAACTTTTCAGATAAGAAGACTAAAGCCTAGAGTTGTTAAGTGATTTTTTTGTAGGCCATGAGACTATGAAGGGCAAGATTCTGGCTACATCTTAAATTCTGCCTAATCTCTAAGCCAACTTAACCGATTTTATCTTTTTCTTTAGTAAGGTCATGCTATATTTTATTTTAAACACTGAAGTTTTAGTTTGATGTTAAAATTAAATGAATGATGAGTCTATATTTTCACACCAATTTAAAAGTAGCAGTTTCATATGTTGTTAGTAAAATTAAAAACAACACACAATACATTTTTGCAAGATTTGAAATACTAATACTTCATATGAAATTGCTAGTTCATTTAATCTATAATAAACTATGTCTTAAAAATACATTTCATCCTCGGCTAAAGTGAGACTACAAAAAAGGTGTTTCTGTACATTTAAGACTTGTTGAGAGAATGTAACTATAAATTCTGATCTAGAATTAAAAATATATGTATATATTTAAAATCAAGTTTAGCTGGATGTGACGGTGCATGCCTTAATAATGTTTCGAGGTTACTCTCAGACTCTTACCTATTGAAATATAAAGAAAATATGTCTATAAATTTTTAAAATTTGTATCATAGAATGAATAAATCAAGGAGCTGTAAACGAGAGCTGAAGAGACCACACATCATCTGATGAATCTGGAAAGCAGTGTGTTACCTAATTCTACAGAAATATGGGACTTGGGAAATGAGAGTTAAAGTTGTCTTACATTTCATATACACCAAGGGACTGTTTCATATTTTATAGATGCGTAGTATCCAAGGTTCCAGGTTGGATTATGCATATTGTGTGTAGAATAAAACCCTAAGATTAACATTTTGGATTTCTCTTAAGAAAACTTTCCAGAGAAGCATGTGTTAATTTTTTGTCTACCAAAACTAAATTCTTACACACAGAAATATTCCATAATAATTTCCCCTGAAACTGTATCACTATAGATTAATTGGCCAACTTCTTCTTTTTCTCTAAATTGAGCCAAATGCCTCTTAAAATACTAAATCTCTAAAAGAAAAATACCAACAGATGTTTATATCCGGAAGGCCAATGAAAAGTATCATTATTTTATTTCTTCCCCTTATTTGGTTTAAATTTCTATATTCTAAAATATTGTAATTTCAGATTTATCTAACTTTGCAGAGCTCTCTTATTCCAGATGTTTTACTTAGTCCATGTTGCATAAAAGCATGTCATCATCAGGTGCGAGGTTCTGAGAGATTCACCCTCATCTGAATGGTAGGACACTTTCACATCAGGAGCTGAAAATAGGCCCTGTGAGCCCACTGCATACTCTGGCAGTTTTCAGGATTTTGTGTTTCTGAAAGGGTTAAGAATCTTTTGTGTCAGGGGCACATATTTTACACTGACAAGACTGAACCACTTATAGTTCTCTAGGCCAAAAATTAATGCTAATCTTAAATCCATTTGTCCAGTTACTACTACTGCTGACAGAGCCTAAGTTAAAAATAGCATGGATAAACCAATAAATTATATCCACATAGAAAAATTGTACCAGTACACATAGTGCCCCTCTGCTCAAGGCAAGGTCCATCTGGGACACAGTCCTTAGGACCTCGCCTGGAGGGATGACTACTCCATTGGGATTCCTATTCTTGTTTGCTAGATGCTTAATTATCGTTACCAGACTGCTTATAAATCCCGGTACAAAGAAGCTTCATGATAAAACTAAAAAATAAATACAACTGCAATACTTTGTCCTCTTTAATAAAGGTAAATGAACATAATTTTTCTGCAGAATCATAAATGGAAAGCCGGGCATGGTGGCGCACGCTTGTAATCCCAGCATTTGGGAGGCTGAGACCGGAGGATCGCCATTCAAGGACAGCCTCAGCTACTCAGTGAGGCACTCCGCAACTCAGCGAGACCCTGTTTCAAAAGAAAGAATAAAAAATTGGGCAGCGGCTGTAGCTTGGAGGTCAAATGCCTCCGGATTCCATCCCCAGACCCGAAAAAAAAAAAAAAAAAAAAAAAAAGAATGATAAATGGAAATGATTTTGGCTTATTAATCTAATAGTATTGCTAGTAGAAATTTAGTCCTTCCCCTTTTTTATTTTTGGTGCTGGGGTTTGAACCCAGTGTCATTCTCATTCTACCTCCAAGCCACACCCTTACCCCCTAGCCCTATTTTATATTTAGTTGGAAACAGGGCCTTGTTAAGCTACTGAGAGCTTCACAAAGATGCTCAGGCTGGTTTTGCACCTGCAAGCCTCTTGTCTTCAGTTTCCCTAGTATGGGGATTACAAGCATGTACCACCATACCTGGCCCTTTATTTTATTATTATTTCATATTTTGTACTGGGAATCAAGTGCAGGAAGATCCTACCTCCAATCTACACCTCCAACCATTTTATTTTTTATTTTGAAACAGGGTCTCACTAAGTTCTCAAGGCTGCCCTCAAACCTGTGAAACTTCCTTGTCTCAGCCTCTGAATTTGAATTACAGGCATGATCTGGCCTTTTAAACTAAGCTCAGATAGTATCTATTTTAAAAGAAATATTCATTCATTTTGTAAAATAGTTTTTATTACTAAAATATGTATCATAGAATGGAAATAAAATTATGTAACATTTAATGTTTAAGCACTTTTGCAATGCTGAAAATGTGTCATTATTTAGTGTAGTATTATAAGAACTGCCAAGTGTTCCTTTTCTACAATATTTAGATCTGCATATCAGAAACATCAAAGTATACAAGAAAATACTGTTAAAAGCAGTGTACCTACTTAGATAAGAGCTTCCGCACCTGGGCTACCTAGCAGTCCTTCAGATTTGAAAAGAAAAGCATCATATTTACAGGGTCTTCTATCCTTGCTGCTTCTCCTCATAGCAGCATTTATCTAAAGAATTTAAGACCTAGACTGTAGCCTGTGGCCGGTTTACAATAATTTCTCCAAGTTATCAGCAGTATGTCTGATTATATTCCACAGCTCCCCTTGGGATCTTTCAGTAACTGGAAAACCCTATTCAGATGCTGATTATTCAATAGACTTTATTCTGGCTGCATCATATCACATCCAGGTCAGATAAAATGTTTTTTTTTTTTTCTCTACTGAGTGATTATGGAAAAGAAACATATGTGAACGCATGCTTACATGTGCTCACACGCGCGCTCACACACACACACACAACACACACACACACACACACACACAAACAGAAGGAGGGTAAAGAGGTTGGTGGTAAGAGAACAAAAGAAAAGAAAAGAAAAGAAAATATTGTTTGCGCTGTAGCTGAACAGGGTGAAGTTTTTTTTTTCCCCAAATACTCAGCTGTCTATCAGAGTTGGTCAATATTTTCAGTGGAAAGTGGAAAGTTGAGTATTGATTTAATTAAGAAAAGTTGAAATAAAGTTCAGTTATGCAGAAGTAGGAAAAAAAAAACACAGTAGAAATTCATGTAGAGTGAAAATGTGTGTCAGAGAGACCACAAAAAGAAAACTGAAAAAAAAGTAGATGGGAGACTGTTTAAAATTAGAGGCTGATGGATTAACAAGAAAGAATCCATATTCATTGCACAGCTGGCTAAAATTTTAATTGGTCTATAATGTGAGTGAAAAAAAAACTTTTAGTAAGTATCATGAATGATTTTTTTCTTCATTGGTAGTGTTTGCTACTTTTTATATTGGACTCTTTAAAAATAAATGCTATTCTAATTTAGTTTTCTTCTTCAAGGACATAGAGACCATGACTACTGCATTATGGGGTTATAAAATATAAATGTCATATTATACCATAAACTTATAGAGTGGAACAACTATGTTCTCTTAATACAAAGTAAATCAAAAAGCTCTGCATTTTTTGCTGGGGAAACTTAAAACAGTTATTCACTATTGGAAAGCCACATTTAAAAAAAAAAACTTGAATTGGAAAAGATGATTTGATAAGAAAAAAATAATGTAGTTGGAGCTGGGCTTGGTGGTACAAGACTGTAGTCCCAGTACTAGGAAGGCTGACTTAGATATGAGGAGAGTAGGTTCAAAATCAGTCTGGACAGCCTGGCGTGGTGGCGCACACTTGTAATCCCGGGGATTACAAGCGTGTAATCCCAAGTCCCAAGTGGAATCCACTTGGGAGGCAGAGACAGGAGGATCGCACAGGTTCGAAGCCAGCCACGTGCGCTGGCTTAGGAAACCCTGTTTCCCAAAAAAAAAAAAAAAAAGAAAAGTTAAAAATAGGTCTGGGAGTATATTCCGGGGGTAGAAGGGCTTCCAGGAACCCCAGTACCACCACCACCACCACCAACAACAACAAAAAAATCAGTCTGCACAACTTAAGGAGATTCTGTTTCAAAATAAATAATAATAATAATAATAATAATAATAATAACAACAATAATAATAATAATGCTGAGTGTGTCTCAAAGGTCAAATGGCCCTTGGTTAAATTCCTCCCCACTCCCCAAAACAGTGCTATTTCTTATTTGGAATTAAGTGCAAATTACTCCAACTACATGGTTAAATTTATCATAAAAAGAATACTAATAGAACATGTTTTGAAACAGGGTCTCACTAAGTTGCAGAGGACCTCACTAGGTAGCTGAGGCTGTCCATGAACCATGATCCTCCTGTCTCAGCCTCCCAAATGCTAGAATTACAAGCATGTGCCACTATGCCCAGCACCTGACATTTTTATCTCTAGTTTTCATCTCACCCTTAAACTATATTCTTAACTGAAAATCTTTGTATATTTCACTGTCTTTCAACACATCTACTTGGGTATACAAAACACAATTCAAATAATATATCTATAACATTACATTTCCATTCCTTCCTAATCTGCTTCCTTCTTTTTCTCATATTAAAGGATAGTCTCACCACTGCTACACAATTCTGACACCAAAAATCCAACAGTGATCTTTGATCTTTCCCTTTTATGCAGTATCTTACTCAAAATCTATTACAAATCCTCTTTAACTTTGGTCCAACTCTGATCATTTATTACTATTTCAACAGCAAAACTAGACCAAGCCTCTTATTGTGTGGATTCATAAAACTTTCTAACCAGTGTCTTTGTTTCCAGTGCTTTACAACTACATTTTTTCCTCCATACAGAATCCACAGAATTTTTTCAAATGTTCACCTGATTGTTGCTTGTCTGTTTTAACACTTCCGTTAGTTTCCAATTTCATTTACATCAACTTCCTAAACATTCATTTGGACAATGACAAGTCTTCATCTACTGTCTGCCTTCCTCCACTCCACCATCTGCCAGCATTCAATCCTTGAGAACTGTGTTCTCATCATGGTAGCCTTCTACAACTCCCATTTCCCGCATGTAACTTTTAAAATATTTTTCCAAGTTATAATATTTAATATTTGTTTTATTCTAAATGAATTCCAGACTCTAAATATTTCACATAATTTAATTAATTTAATCCTCATAAGAACCCAGTAAGGTAGATACCATTTTAGCTCTATTTTATGTGAAATGAAATTGAAGCATGGAGAAACTAATAAGTTATCCAAAGTTACTAAGTGATGAATACTGAATTAAAATTCTGGGTATTAGCCAGGCTTTGTGGCACACTCCTGTAATTCCAGGACTTGAGAAACAGAGACAGGAGGGTCATAGGTTTGAGGCCAGCCTCAGTAGCTTAAAGAGAATCTCAGCAACTAAGCAAGAGCATGTTTCAGCATAAGGAATGATAAGGCCTGGTAGTGTAGCCTGGAGAGAGAATGACCCTGGGTTCAACTCCAACTACCACTACAACCAACAGTAATAACAATAAAAAAACACAAACCCGGGGCATTAGTTTTCAGAACCTACATTTAATTTCACTTCTACCTTATGCCATATTCAATTCTGTATTTATATTTTGATCCTTGCAATTCTTTGGTTCTCCATTTTTGTACTTTGTAGTGTCTGTATTTGTAGGTAAATTGTTATCTCATGGATTTCCATCTATATGATCATTATGGTTTGGATCTTAAATATCCCCCCAAAAACCAATATGTTAATGACTTGGTCACCACACAATGGTACTTTGGAAGATGTCAGAACCTTTAGGAGGTGGAGCGTAGTAGATGGAAGTTAGATTATTGGAGATGTACCAAAGAACATGGTAGTAGGACACAGAGCCCATCCCCTCTCTCTGTTGCTCTTCACCACCATTAGGTGAGAGTCTCTGCTCTACTACACACTCCTATCATGGTGGTCTGTTTCACCACAGGACCAAGCAATGAAGCCAGTCACCATGAAACGAAATCTCTCAAACAGTGAGCCCAAATATATCTTTTCATCTTATAAGTTGATGTTCTCATATATTTTGGCACAGTTACCAAAAATAATACAATGGTTCATGTGTGTGTGTGTGTGAGTGTGTGTGTGTGTGTGTGTGTGTGTGTGTGTGGTACTGAGAGTGGAACCCGGGAATCTTCTACCTTCAAGATATACCTCCACCTCTATTTGATTTTCTATTTAGAAATAAGTTCTTGCTAAGTTGCTGAGAGACTCATTAAGTTGCTGAGGCTGACATTAAAGTTGCAATCATCCTATCTCAGTTTCCCAACTACTAGGATTACAGGTGTGTGCCATCACTCCCAGATCTTATTGTTTGTTTGTTTGTTTTTTTAATTGGTGCACTGTATACATACATCATAGTGGGATACAAACTTTTGTAGACATACATGCACACATCGCCCAGTCTTATTGTTAAATTGACATTTTGGTACATTTTTAATGTGTTCCACATATAAATAAAATTTATAAAAGAATAAATCCTACTTGATCAAATTATTTTTAATGTTTCACTATATTTAAATTGATTATATATGTTTATGATATTTGTATGCAGGTTCTCAAGTAAACCCACAATTTTTTTGCTGTTCTTGTAAATTTTTGTATTACCCTTATTACTACCTCATAAATTACTTGTGTAAAATTAGTAATTCCTTTATTGCTAAACTCTGGGTCAGTTAAAGACAGATTCTATTTTTATTAGCTATGTGAAATAGGGGTGATTTCTATTCTTATTTTGAATATTTTCTTTTTCAAATTTTTAGGAATATATGACAACTGTTGTTTCTAGTTTCTTGAAAGAGATGTCAGATAATTATCAAACATTCTTCCCCTCTAAATATGTGAATATAGACTCTCCATTTTTCTAAGATCATTTGCATTTTCAAACATGATATTTTATAAGAGAGAGTTTGAAATATTTAATTATTTTTTAAACATGAGCTATTTATAACCTCATTATTTAATTCTCCAATAGTTGGGCATTTTTTACTTCTCTTTTTGTTATTCTTGTTATTTTTATTTAATTATGTTTTTGTTATAAAGAATATTTCAAGTGAATTTAGGTCTTATTAACCTTTTTGAAATTTTTCATCTTTATTAGTTATTTTCTTTTCACATATTAGTATACACACAAACACACACACATATATGTATATGTTCTACAGATTGAATTCAGGGGCATTCTACCTCCAATCTACATCCCAAGTCCTATTTTTTTATTCTTATTTTGAAACAAGATTTTGCTAGATTAATGAGTATCTCAATACTCAACACTTGCAGAGGCTGTCCTTGAACCTGCAATCCTTCTGTCTCACCCTCTCAAGTACTGGGATTATAAGTGTACACCACCAATCCTGCCTCATTTATATTTTTAAATTTTACTTTATTAGATTCAGGTGCAGAGGATAAATGGTGAATATTTGATTCATTATTAAAATATATTGTCAGAAATCCCTAGCAACCATTCTGACAGTTATATGTCTAGAAAAATAAAAACAAGAACTGAAAATCAAGAAGAATAAAATAGATAAGTATTACTATTTTATTTTATTTTATTTTATTTTAATTTTTTGCAGTACTGAGAATGGAACCCAGGGGCATCCTACCCCTGAGTGACACCCCCCAGCCCTATTTTTTATTCTTTATTTTTAAACAGGGTCTCACTGAGTTGTAGAGGGCCTCACTAAGTTGCTGAGGCTGTCTGTGAACCATGATCCTTATGTCTCAGCCTCCCAAATGCTGGGATTACAAGCATGCACCATCATACCTGGCAAATATTACTATTTTAAATGTATACCAAAACAGTCATTTATTTAATAAAAAATGCCTTCTTTATGTGGCATAGAGATATATTTATTTTAAAATAGGTTTTAGAAAATTATTATTATAGGCTTGATGAGTACTACAAGTTCTGTGTTCACTTTTTAATAGTCTCTCCTAAACCTTTGATTTTCATGAATTTAATGCTATTGTTATTTGTCTAATAGGAATCTAGTATGGAAAAAGGGTGGGGGAGGAGAGGGGTAAGGGAGGAAACTCACCAGGTGCTATGTGTATGTATGTCACTATCACTATTTACTATTATGATGTGAGACTGTAAGACTATAATGCATCAATAAAAATATTAAATATAATAAAATCAATATAGTTATTTAGTTTTAAAACTTTAAAATAACTCTAAAATTTAAAATAATTTAATACATCAATCTATAAAAGAAACTTCCCATTAAAATTTATTCACAAATATGACATAATCAATCACTAAACCAAATATGAGAAGGAGGGAGGAGGAGGAAAGGGATGAGAAATGGGTAAAGTTTTAATGAGTGATGTGTGCATGTATGCCTCTACCATCTTGTACTCCATTAAGATGTATGACTACAATGCACCAATAAAAAATAACAAAATAAATGAATAAATAAATAAAAGACCTAAATGTATCTCACTCAAGTTACTAAAGACATTGTAGGATAATACAAATATCTAAGAAATTCATTGTTACTGAGACACTTCTGTTACTAAAAATTAACAATATAATAAAGTTGTATAGGATTTTTAAATTTACATATTCCCTTTTATTAATTTTTCTGGTAATAGCCTCACAGTTTGGCAGATCTAGGTTGAAGAAGCTGGTAATTCCAATGGTTTCTTATAGTATTTCAAATAAAATATTCTAAAATTAGAAAGTAATTCATATATATTAATTATATGGGTATATCATTTTTCTATTTTAAGTGTTGAACTGTTATTCTTTTTGATTGATGTTTAATTTCATATTCATTATATCATAAATATTTTATTTATTTATTTTGGTGGTACTGGGGATAGAACCCTTCTACTTCTGGACTACACTCCCAGACCTATTTTTATATTTTTTAATTTGGAAACAGGATCTCGTAAGCCAGAGAGGCTGGCTTCGAATTTATGCAATCCTCCCGTCTCCGCCTCCCAAGCGAGGGGATTACAAACATGCGCCACCACGCCCGGCATATATCATAACTATTTTATAAGTAGCCATCATATGCATAAATAGATTTTGGTACTAATAGATAAATAAATTTGATCATTTTTATAGTATGATTTTGTGAAAACTTAGGCTATTTGCATTTTAATATATGGCAATTAATTTCATTTTGCTAATTTTTTTTCATTCCGTTATGTTTTCACAATTAGCTTTAATCCAAACCCTGTGTGTGGATCACTCATTTTTATTGTCATGATGATTAATAACTTATTCATGTAGGTTCTTCAGTGGTAAAATGTAAAAATAAAATATTATTGTTGTTTTCCTAATGGGATGCCTATATAATATCATTTTGCTTAAATCTAGATCTGCTAATAGGAGTCTTGTATGAGATAAATAAAATTTTATTTTTGCCTATCTTTATTCTTTGGAATGGTTTGGAGTATTTCTTAGTTTCATAATTTCTCAGTTCTAGAGAAAAACATGACCTCTTGGTTACATGCATCAGAATAGGAATGAGGAGTAATAAGCTATTCAGTGCTGGTTCAGGCTTTGAATTCAGTTTGAGTGATAAAGGTTCACAGATTATGCTACCTTTAAGGACATATGTCATTCAGATTGTTTTATGATGGTAGAAAAATGAAAGGCTTTTTTTCAGATGCAGAAAAAATAGAAACAAAGGGCTTATTTATCTTAAGTAATGTCAGTAGTAAAGAATCACACAAGTAATTCTCAACTTGCTCCACATTAAAATCACAGAAAGGAGCCAGGCGTGGTGGCGCACGCTTGTAATCCCCGCGCTTGGGAGGCAGAGACAGGAGGATCGCGCATGTTAGAAGCCAGCTGCGCGCGTTGGCTTAGGAGACCCTGTTTCCAAATAAAAAAAATATATAAAAAATATGTCTGGGAGTGTAGCCCGGAGGTAGAAGGGCTTACAGGAAACCCAGTACTACAAAAAAAAAAAAAAAAAAAAAAAATCACAGAAAGGCTAACCAACTACTGTGTGCATTTATGTCACTATCACTATAAATTACATTATTATGTGAGACTACAATGCACCAATAAAAGTATTTTTAAAAGATTAAAAAAGCCCGGCGTGGTGGCCCATACTTGTAATACCTGCGCTTGGGAGGCGGAGACAGGAGGATCACGCAGGTTCGAAGCCAGCCTCGCTGGCATAAGAGACCCCTTTTGTAGAAAATAAAACAAAAAAGCTATTGCATGTATTTTAGAGCTTTTGTATGTATTCCATAAAATTCACAAGCAAAGAAAAGTACTTCTTATTTGGAAAGAGGCTCTTTTATTCCATTTAACTAAATACTAGAGCAAAACACTTAATGGTTTTCAGTGGGCCTAAATTGTTCTTTGAAATAAATATGTCCAAAAAATAGTTTTTTCTTTAACACAAAAATTCTAAGGAGCAAATTTCTTTATTCCTCTTTTGCAGTTGTGCCTGCTTATATGCTTAAAAAGTCAAAGTGTGAGAAAAACAATTTAATGAAACAAGCTAGCAAGGTATTAAGACATTTTTTGTGATCTCTAAAACCAAGAGTATAAGAGACAAGATTTTCTTATAGAAATTGTAAACTAATAGAGAAATCAAGGTATTTTTTCTGTGAGCTATAATTTAAAACAGCATGGGATTTTTGATAGAACTTCTTAATCTAAAACTACCCAAAAAGAATGAGATAAAGATTTTTGTCAACCCACTGATGTTATGTCACTTTGCCACAGTAGTCTGTGAGAGATTTTCTAAAGAACTACAGCTTTCTTGCCTAGCAGCAGGATTTTCTACAGTCGCATCATTTTCTATTTAGACTGTGGAAAATATTGCTTCTGTGTATGTTGCTACCAGACAATTTTAGGAGATTAGATAGATTAAAACCCAAGAAGGCACAACAAATCACTTTTGGCTCACATTATTCTAGTTTTACCTAAACATATTCAATAACAATCTAAATATTAAATAAAGAAGGATACAAACCTGTCATCATTCTCATTTATACTATGATGTATTATGAAAATTATTTTATTATGCATACTTCCATCAGCAATTATTTTTGAAATTATGAAAGTTTGTATTTATTGAACCATGGAACCAAAGTAAAAATTTGAATGATGTTTAAATAATGAATCCACTTATATGACATTTCTTAATATATTTTTTGATATTCTTTTTCACTGGATATACTTTTATACTTTGATATATATTTTAAAAGTATTACATATTTGTATATGATATACATTCCTATGTATATTCATTTTGTAGCCAATTCTCATATATATCACAGGCCACGTTCAACTCTAACTTCCTCTTCTTCTATTTTATACCTATGTGACATAAAAACTTTTTTTCCTTTTACTGCTGTTGAATGAGTGGTTCTAGGCATTGAGTGCACGAACAAACATGTGTGTCCTGGTGCTTCAATGAAGATGTAATCCATCATTTAGCAGAGCAACAACCATTTCAACTAAGGATCTGGTCACCAACATAGATATGAGCTGAACGTGAAAATTCTTTTAGGATGGACTATGGGAAAAAATCTCTTCAGCATGAGAGACAGCATTCATTATTCTTGTATTACTTTATTGTCAGAATTTTTAATTTAGCCTGCAGTTTCTTAAATTCTTGAATTTTATTTTCAACTTCCATTTCCTGCCCCATCTATGTAATAATTACAATGTCTTAGATATGACTACAATTAAGAATGACAAAGAAAAGTGTCCATTCTCAAGAGTTCAAATTTCAAAGTAATTCCTTCCAAATTAGACTTCCAGTAGAGCAAAACAAAGATCTCAGTAAATCCTCTCCCTAGAAAGAAACTATAAAATTGAAAAAGATATTCAATAACAACTGTTTCATGGCTCTGGAAATTAATCAAAGGCTTACAACAAAAAAAATACATGTTATTCTTGAAAATCTCTAAACTAAAGAACAGAGCCTGTGATGTTCCTACCTACACACCCTTTTCTCTGTAGTTTGGTAGGACAGGCCAGAAAACCCAGCAATTTTGCTGATGAATAGGATTTACCTAACTTGAAATATTCAAAAGAAAAATCAATAACTTCCTAGCCAGTGACAATAACAATCTCAGTAGGTAATAAACAGGAATGACACATAACTTAGTTAGCTTTTAATTGTAATCCTGAGAGAGAAATTTAACAGTGAGACCTTTAAATAGAAAATTTATAGAGGAATATGAGAAATGCATAAAGGACCTTGAGGTGGCCTGCATCTGTGAACCTGAATAAATGTAATGAAAATATAACATAACCCTGCAGAAAAAAATCTGGGGAAGATTTGAAATATGCCTAGTCTTTGAATACACATGCAAGCACAAACATGTCCTTCAGTAGAAGATATAAATCTTAGCAGGAATGAATTGGCTGACCACCAAACTAAACAAAAGCAGTCACTAGAAAGCCAGACTAAAACCAAGCAAAACAGTTGAGTGGAGGAACAAAAATGATAATAGCAGAAAACTTTCTAATTGTGATGAAAAAATAAATATTTGATCAAGAAGTCCTAGAAATCCCAAATGTTAAAAACACAGAGCAGTCTACACTTAGACACATCCTATTTAAGCAGTTAAAATTCAGGAGGGTGTCGGGGCCTGCTTGGCTAGACCAGAATGGGGCGCTGGCTCAAGATGGTGCCTAGGCATGTTGCCAAGTCATGAGGCTCAGGAGGCTGGCGGTGCCCTGAGCCTGCGCAGTGAGCCCTATCAGGCACCCTACGGATGATCAGTGACACAGCGCCTCGTGCTACCACCAGCCCGCCTATGAGAGGGTTAGAAATGTGCATGCCCTAGCTGTGGGAAGCTTGGGGTTGGTGGAGTGATGTGGGAGGGGTTATGAGACTGATATATATTTGCCTGCTGTGCGCATTGAGGGGGAAGCATAAAAGAGGAAGCATCATCAACAGACTCGGCGTTCGTGTGTTTCTTCCCTAGGCTCTGCTGGTCAGAGCCTTAGGGTCGCGACATAGTGGTGCTGAAATCCGGGAACCCAGCGGAAAAAGTTCGCAGGTAAGCGACATGGAAACGCCGTGGAAAAGGTTTGCAGGTAAGTGACGTAGGGACAGTGCTGTGTAGGTTCGCAGGATATAGCGACGAAGCATAAGGTTCGCAGATAGCGATGAAGCAAGACTTATCATGGGGTCTAAGGTTAAGCGTTGAAGGGACAGCGCAGTGTAGGTTCGCAGGATTTAGTGACGAAGCAGAAAGCTCGCAGATTGCGACGAAGCAAGACTTATCATGGGGTCTGAGGGTATGAAAGTCAAAGAGGCTCTCTGTAAGATTCTTTTTAAGGGAGGAGTGAAAGAAATGGGCAACTTAAAGCAGGCATAATGATGGTAAATCAAAGAGTGGACCTATTACAAGAAAAGGTCGACATCTTGGGACAGATGGCCATGGTACCATGTATTCAAAAATTGTCTGGATTATGCATAACCTCTGTGCAGTATCAGAATTTTTCCCATGCAGGCAATCTATCCCGACAGATAGGCAGAATGCTTCTGGGAAATTGGAGCCATAAATTTGAACAGACTATGACAGAACTTCGAGCGTCCATTGTCGCGATCAAATCTACCCGTGTAGAGATTGCCTCAGTACAACAATGGATGGACCTGATACAGGGGACAGTGGGCTTCTTAAGAGATTGGGGTGGCATGGCATTCTGGGTATTTTTTGCTGGTGGTAGTATGCTGTGTCCTGGTTGGATATATCAGGCGTATTGGACAACAAACTGTGCAACAACAGCACATGCTGGTGCAAGCTCTGGCTGCCCTTGAAGCTGGCTCATCTCCTCACGTATGGCTCAATATGCTGGATCGGTAGTCAAAGACTGGTACGATCGTCCCCGGGATCATATCAACCTAAGACAGGGGAGTAATCATGCTATTGCTTTCCCGATGATGGGTAAGAATGATCCTTGAGGTTCGACAACCTAAGACAGGCATGGTCCCAAGCCTTAATTTTAATAAAACAAAAAGGGGGAGATGTCGGGGCCCGCTCAGCTAGACCGGGATGGGGCGGTGGCTCAAGATGGCGCCTAGGCATGTTGCCAAGTCATGAGGCTCACGAGGCTGGCGGTGCCCTGAGCCTGCGCAGGGAGCCCTATCAGGCGCCCTACGGATGATCAGTGACGAAGCGCCTCATGCTACCACCAGCCCGCCTATGAGAGGGTTAGAAATGTGCATGCCCTAGCTGTGGGAAGCTTGGGGTTGGTGGAGTGATGAGGGAGGGGTTATGAGACTGATATATATTTGCCTGCTGTGCGCATTGAGGGGGAAGCATAAAAAAGGAAGCATCATCAACAGACTCGGCGTTCATGTGTTTCTTCCCTAGGCTCTGCTGGTCAGAGCCTTAGGGTCGTGACAGGAGAGAGGCAGTTTTCTGACAGTTGAAAAAAGCTCATCACATATAATCATCAACACATATACTAAAGATTGACAAGGAGGTGGAGAAATTGTAAGCCTCACACACTTCTGGTGATCCTGTAAAATAGTAAAGCCAGTTTATACATTATATAGCACATAGCCCAACAATACCACTCCTGCATATCTATCTACTCAAGAGAAATGAGGACATATATTCTCACAAAGATTTGTACATGAAAAATTTTAGCAACATTTATCAAAATAGCTAAAGATAAATAACTCAAAAGGTCATCAAATAGTGGATAAATGGAATGCAGTATACACTGGAATGCTATTCAGAACTGAAAATGAAAAGGCTACTGCTATGTACTACATATATGAACCAAAGCAATACTTAGTGAAAGAAGGTTGGTGCAAAAGATCAAATATTTTATGATTCTATATACATGGAGTATGTAGAGGAGAAGAGTTTGTAGGGAGATAAAGTAAATCAGTGTTTGACTAGGTTTGACTATGGGAACAGGAATTAACCAAATGGTTTTGGTTGATTCCCCCTAATCCCTCACATTACACAGATTAATAAAGCAAGATAGTAAGTTCTTTTCCAAAACAATTTGGTAATAAAGGAGGTGAGTGAAATGTAACAAAAAATAAGAAATTAGATGTTTTCCCTAATGTGTGAAAACTAGGGAGAAATGGGTAACAGGAGGAACTCTAGAAGAAGGAGGGATACTACAGAGGAGCAATTAAGGTGACCTATCTGAGGCAATGGCAGGCAGAAGAGGGAAACTCTTTAAATTACATGATGTACTTAAACATATTAAAGTCAACGAGGAAACCAAGCATGGGAAGGAGAAAAGGGGTTAGGGATTGGGTAAGGGCTGACTGGGAGATGTGTGCATGTATATTTCCACAAGTTTTCTATCCCATTAAAATGTATGACTACAATGCATCAATAAAAATTTATTTAAAAAAAGAAATCAATATGAATATTGGTTGGAAAAAGGACTGAAAGAATGGAATTTTTCTAATAAATATTTCTTGAGAGTTAACATGAAGATGATCATACTTATTAAAAATTCCTTTTCACAGAAATGTGTCAAGTACCAAATGTATAAAATTCAACTGATCTTATGTCAAGGTTCTGAAGAGGCACCAAATTGTAAGGTAGAATACGGTTCTGATTCATTCTGCTGCTAGTAAATAAGCCTGAAAAAATAAAATCTCTGGACCAATGCTTTCTTATTTTTATAAATGAAACATGAAGCAAGATGATCTATAAACCTCTTGCAATAATGGAATTTTATGACCGTAATATAGGTTATAAGCTGCTTCAAACACTTTTTAAAGCAAGATTGGACATTTAATTAATTAATCAATTAGCTAAATCAGTCAATATTGTCAAAGAGATAACTGAACCGATACTGACAAGTACATCGCTTAACTAAAATAAATTGTTATTTGTATTAAATTTATTATATGCATTAAAATATATTAAAGATATTAAGATACAATGACATCTTGTAACATGACTCAATATTCAAGGGATGAAATTTTGATACAGGATAAGCCGTGTCTTTAGCTGAATGAGTATTTCAAATGAATATCCATGAACAGATAACTTGTCAGGCTTTAGCCCTGTGTAAAAATATCTTCACTGGTCATGAACAGCTAAAAATAATATGTATTTAGATTGCTATCATTTTTAAAAATATAATGCCTCTGTTTCAAGCAAGTGGGTTCAAAAGAGTCAGTTGAATTAAAGAAGTATTAAAGAAAGAGGTTACAGATGCCGACAGAAGTGACTGAGGCCATAACTACCTGTACTATGATCCAAACAATAAAACACAAATTAAGTAAATCTAATGAGGAGACAATTGGATTACTTGGAGAAAGCTCCTGAAAACGAAGTGATTAACTCAGGTAAAAAAATAATAAAGTGCTGCTCTTGTTCTTACTAAGACACGAAAAGGCAATTATGCAAAGAGACACTTAAAAGCTGTGCAGCCAAGAATCATTCCTAATCTTTCTTAATACTCTTTCCTTTCAAGTACCACTTTCCCAGAATTTTCTTCATTTTAAATTCTCTTCAAAAATATCCCTCATATTCACTATCATGTAGCATTTAGCAAATCTATTTTTTGTGTCTACTGTCAAATTTCAGTTAATATTTCTTTCATTGCTTAAACACTCATACATGACTTTTCATAGTAATTATCTGGAAATTTTCCATAAGCTATTTTTAACCATTCTTTCCATAAATGCACAAGATTTTTAAAAGCAGGAAAAAAGAAATCTCTTTATTTTAAGCTTAGTATTTATGGGTAATTTTGGAGAGTGACAAATAAGTTCCTTTCAAGTTTCCATTTCATTTCTCATTGCGTGTATACTTCTAATTTCTATCATGTATATCATTAATTCTAATAAAAAATATCTAAAATTCTTGTATTTAAAAACTTCCAAGAAAGCCGGGCATGGTGGCGCACACTTGTAATCCCAGCATTTGGGAGGCTGAGACCTGGAGGATGGCGGTTCACGGACAGCCTCAGCTACTTAGTGAGGCCCTCTGCAATTCAGTGAGACCCGGTTTCAAAATAAAGAATAAAAATAGGGCAGGGGCTGTAGCTCGGAGGTCAAATGTCCCTGGGTTCCATCCCAGACCCGCAAAAATAAATAAATAAATAAATAAATAAATAAATAAATATTAAAACTTCCAAGAATTAAAGTAATCAAGTGAATGTTGCCTAGATGAAGAAAAACCAAAGGCCTTTTCAAAAGTAGAAATATAAAGCCAAGTCTTTGAGGGAACATAAAATGAAACCGTCTAAGAGTATGTAACATAATGCATATAATGTAGATGAAAGAAAATATTCTTAAAAGAATTACACCTCTAAGATATCCTAACATTTATAGCTTTATAGCTAGTACTGCAATACTGCAACTCTCTTTTTTCTTTCTTTTTTCCTTCTTTTTTTTTTTTTTACTTGAGATTGAACCCAGATGTCTTCTACCTCTAAGCTATGCCATCAGTCTCTATTTTAAAGTTATTTAAATTTTGAAAAAAAAAATATCTCTACATTGCTATAGTTGGCCTCAAACCTGCCACTCTCCTGTCTCAGTCTCCCAAGTGCTGAGATTACAGATGCTCATCATTGCGCTGGGCCTTGAGATTTCTTTAAGTCACTGCCTCAATAGCTTATTATTTACAACGAAGACTGGAATGTTTTCTTATGTAACACAGGTTCTGTTTTACATATGTTAAAGTATACATTTTTAGTATGTATTACTACTGACATAAATCCATAAAAACAATTTACTTAAATACCATTTATAGTGTAAAATCTGCCTCTTGTACATAATAAGTTATTTGAGCTTGTTTTAAAAGTCTTACTTTTTAGAATAAGCTATTATAGCTTATCTATTTTATTTATTTTCAGTTAATATTGAAAAAGAATCAATTATTTTTCTTATGACTTAACATGTTATAAAAGGCAGTATAACAAAGTTATTTGGATTCAAACTATGGAGTCAAACTTTAGTTCAAAATCATTTACGAGCATGATGATTTTAAATAAGAAACAACTCCATTAGCTCAACATCCTCACATAGCTGTTGAGCTATAATGGTATATAAAATATCTTGCAGTGTCTGGCACAGAGCAACCACTATACATTGTTTACTAATTTTACTTTTCTGGCTTCAGATCTATGTTAACAAAAATATATTGACTCGAACTTATGAGAGACTTGCAATTAATAAAAAGATGAAATTTGAAAATGTGAGAACACGAATTTAAAAGGCAAACAAAACTAACAATTCCTAGGTTACTTTCAGGCTTTGGAAGTGCAGACGCATTAGAAAATAAAGGTGAAATGGAGAAAACCATATAGGAGACCGTTATTAAATATAGGAAGGAATAATAAAGGTGAAAATCAAATGAGAAAGGCTGGAAAGACAAAGAAGAACAAAGAAAAACGACCAGAAGGAGGTCAGGCAATTAGAAGCCTGGGTTACAAGCGAAGTGAAGTGTAAAAGGTTTCAAAGGCAGAGAAATGATAAGCAGATCAAGGAGAAGCCTGCACAGAGCAAAAAGGAGATAAAGTTAGAAGGAAAGATGCTACCTTTACACTCACTATTCAAATTGCACTTGAAAGGAAAGAAGCTGAAGCCTTGTAATAAAGTCTAAAAACCAAGAATAAAGTAGTAAGTAGATGTGATATACTTTAAGTAGCAAGCTCAGAGGTCATTACGAATGAAGAAAAGAAAAAAATGTATAGAGAAAAAATATTATTTAAGACAAAAATAGATAAAAGATGTATGGGCTGTGCTGAAAATATAAAAGATATAAAGCAAAATATTCTTCTAAATATTAATAGCAGGAAAAAGAAAGAAAAATTAGTTTGCTAGAATTTATAACAGGAAGGGCTTTGAAAAAATATGTTGTCTACATTAGATTTTTGAAGATATTCCTATAAAATATTTTTCTTTACCAATATTAAAGTATTTGTATTTTAGATTCTTTCAATTAAAATTATTTTTTCTATTTTCTCTTTCTTATATAAGCATTTATATTCTAACAATTATAATTTTATTTTACATTTACTGTTAAAATGTACAGTCTTTCATCTGTATGTTTTAAAATAAGTAACTAGATAAAGTGAGTAATATCAGAAAGAAATTTAGGTAAAATAATTAAAATATTGAATATATTTTTTGACCTTAATTCAATTGGAATTTAAAGCTATTTTGGCTAAACTTTATAGAAGCAGGAATAGAAAGTAGGGAGAGAATTTGTTTTTGTGGTTTTGGTGTATTCTTGCTGGAATTGGCAAACCAAACACAGACCAGAAATCACAGGGTATAAAGAGATGAAACAAATATCCTGAGGTCATTATGATTTAGCTGTCTGTAGATCCAGAATCTGTTTTTACAAAAACTTTCGGAAATGCACTATCAGAATCAAAGCCAATGCTTTTTTTTGTATTTATGTTAAAATATATACTGAGCAATATTAACTCACCTATCAGTACAAGGTGTACTTAGTCCTTGTATATTTTATATATCAGTACTGATGTTTTGCTTAGTGGGAATTTTTTCAACCCTCACCTGGCTGCACACATCAATACAAACCCACTAAATGACAAAATCATTGTAGTCCCTCCCTGCCCTTCCATTACTCCTCCTGCCTGAAAATAAATCAGTCTAAAAAACATATAATAAATTGATTACCAAGTACAATCAAAATCATGTTTCTAAATACACAAATTAATAAATATACAAATAAACAGTCCAGGTCCTGACTCCATATATTCACCAGTTTTTATTTTTATCTCAAAGTTCTTTTTTCTTTCATTCTTTCAATGAGTATAATCAAGTATAGTTTTGCTTGATCAATAGATTTTCACTTTTTTTTGGGGGGGGAACTTAACATTCAAAAACTACCTTCTTAGAAAAAGTGTAAAAAGTTATCGATAGGGTACATGGCTTTCTATGGTAATATAACAAGTCATTATTTAATTTTCTTTCAGATAAATGCCACCATACTTAAACATATTTTTCTAAAATTAATTTATTTATGACCTAGCTTCTGTTTTTTTTTCTTTGCTAGTATTTCAATGAAAATTTGAAATGGGATTATTTCTTCGTATAGGGTTCAAGTCCAGTGGATTTTAACAAATAAAATCCAAGACGAAGGGTATAGAAATATGAAAATGTAATTCAAAGAAAGAAGACAAAAACATGAAGGAGGGGTCCCTGAAATAGAGTAGCCACTGAAGCTATGGGGAGGTGGGCTTAAAAACCTTATTGAGGTTCTCCATATGTTCTTTTATATTTGGTCAAAATTTGCTTCAGGAAAACCAATGTCCTTTGATCAATTTCAATCTTTTTTTTTTTTTAATCCGGTGCACTATAGTTTCACACCATAATGTAGATCATGTTGAGAATGGCACAGATTCACACAGTATTTGGTGCCCTCCCCCCTTCCTCTTTTTCCTTCCTCTCAATACTGAGTGTCCAGGTTAACAATGTTATATTCACATGTGTACACATATTCAAATGTAGCTTTTCCACTAATAAACCTCAGTCTTCTTTCTCCCCCTTAATTTGAATTGTTACATTATGGGTTGGTAGTCCTGATCTCCTGGCACCCACTGGTCTCTCATCTCCCCCTACCAGACAGAAGGTGATACAGATGGCCTTTATTTAATCCCTCCTCTCCCCAGTTCCTCTGCCCTGCCTCACTTTTCAGTGTCAGTATCAATAATATGATTAATCACTGTATGTGTTTACATAATTTTTGCATTACTGCTTGCAATTTTTCTGATAAATCCCAAAGTAGAATTATTCTACAAAATTAAAAATTATTAAAAATATAAAACAGACCCTTCCAAAATAACGGTGCCAACTTTTACTATGAATGTAAGTGCATAGGTCAAAGTCATGGCATTTGTCACATCCTCACCATTTTGTTTACCATAAAATAAAATGTAATAATTACTGAAAAAAGCAGACTTTTATTTTTACTTTGACATAAAGTAGCTTAATAGTAGTATATTTCAATGTATTGTAAATATATTTTATAATATAATTTCTAATTCTTGTCCCTTAGTGTTTAAGTAATAAGAAATTAACTTTATCCATTATTTGAAGAGTTATTATATGAAAATCTTATTGGTAATTTATTTGCTACTCCTTTGGAGAATTTGTATATATATATATATATATATATATATATTCAAAAATTTATGTAATCAAAGCCATATTATTTTGCCTTTAAATATTACTGCCATCTGTACATGGACAATTAACTAGATAATAATTTTATCTAATTTAGTTTGAATTATTTCCACTTAATTATATATAATATTTTAATCTTGGTTAAGTTTGAAAATTTAAAAACATTTTCTTTTGCTTTATTGGTGGAGTATAACTATATACATCATAGTGGGGTTCAAAGTGATGCAAATAAAAACACACAGGGCACTTGGTATGTTTCTCTGTGGATGCCACCTTACACCTCATCCCTCCATGTACATATTAGTGATATGAACGTAAAATTATTTGTTTTCTTCATCCATTCTTTTCTCCCTCTCTACCTTCTTCCTTCAAGCCCTTACCATTGTTCTACTGTCCTCTCTTCTCATTTATCTGGTTTCTTTTGTTTCCTGTTTTCTCTCTTTTTCCTTTTTTGTTGTTTTTATTTTGTTTTGTTTCTTTTTCTTTCTTTTTGTTTCTCTTTCTGATTTTCTTTTTCTGTTTCCTCCTTTTTTGTCTCCTGCTTTCTCTCTAGCTTCCATATTTTGAAAAAAATATATAACTCTTCACTTTCTGAGACTGGCTAATCTCATGTAGCACAATATGCTGTAGTTCCATTCATTTTCTTGAAAATGACATTATTTTACTTTCTTTTTATCTTGTGTTAAGTAAAATTTCAGTATTTCAGTATGTATGAGCCTTTTTTTAATCTATTTATCTGTGGATTGACATGGAGCTTTGATTCTGTAATTTGGCTATGGTGAAATGTATTATGGTGCCAAAAACTAACAATGGGAGATGTAGCCGCAGGTTCTTGTTCTTAGCTATCTTAGAAAAGAATTAGCCTGAACTCTTTTTTTTCTTTTATTTTGGCTGTAAGCTTAAGGAATTTTATTACTACAAAGAAAGACAATAAAGCCCTATACCAGAGGGGGTATAGGGGAGTAACTTGAAAATAAGTTACTGAAGTTTTTGGATACAGAACAGTTTTTATAAAGATACATTATCTTTCATCTAGCTCAACCAATAATCTTATGATGTAGCTGTGAGCTCACTCATTAACTCCAGGCAGGCCATTTTTTATGATTATGGGGATTATGATTATGGAGATTTCTTGCACAGCCCAAAAGCCTTCCTGCCTCAATATAGGTATTTTTGTTAGGACCACAGTGATTAACAAAGTCAGGGTTCACATGGTATCTGCACCCTCTTGACAGAGGGCTGTACCCTCCACCCACATTCTTGGGGTATTCTAGCCTACTGTAAATTATTTATATTGTAAACTTGTTTTTAGAATATGAAGGCCCTGGGTCTCAACTCTTCTGTGCACTTGCTAATTACTTTTAGTGAGCCAACTCTGTATTATTCCACTGCCTGAGTACCTGGCAGTAACTTGGCCTTACCTGCTTTTTATATTTTGAAACCAATTTTTGACACACTAATACCAAATTAATTTTTAAATTTATTTTCCGATACATTAATAATCAGTCATTTGCCAATACCAGCACATTAATACCAAAGCAATTTTCAAATATATTTTGAAGCCATTTTTAGTACCAGCACAAATTGTGTAGATATAAACATGAATATGGAAGATTAACTATAATTTTCTATAGAATAGAAGAGAGAAAAAAGTAGAAAGTCTCAATTACCATATTTCTGATTCTTTGTTGGTTTTATTTAATCTAATATTTGTTCACCAACTAAATCATAAACTTAGTAACACAGACATCAATCCTTGTAATAGTTACTATGCCATAACTCAGTGAAATTATAAAAAGATATGAGAGATTAATCTTAAAATATATTAAAAATAGTGAAATAATTTTAGTCAGTTTGGTTAAGTTTATTCCTAAGTATTTTTTTTTTTTTTGTGTGTGTGTGTGTGTGTGTGATATCCTGAGGGGAAGTATTTTCTAGACTTCTTTTTCAGTGGGTGTATGATGACTATACAGAAAATCTTCCAATTTCTTAATGTAGGTTTTGTATCCAGACACATTGCTGAATTTGTTGATCAGTTCTATAACCCTTTTGGTTGAGTTTGTTGGGTCTTCTAAGTATAGTATCATGTCATCTGAAAATAGAGTTCTTCTTCTCCTATTTATACTCTTTTTATTTTCTTTCTTGCCTTATTGCTTTGGCTAGAGTCTCAAGTACTATACTGAAAAGAAGTGATGATAATAGTCTTCCTTATCTTGTTCCTATTTTTAAGGGAAATTCTCCAAGTTTTTTCCTATTCAGTATGATATTGGCTGTGGGTGTTTGGTAGATTGCCTTAGCATATACTGGAAAAATGATAGCCTGTTCAACAAATGGTGTTGGCAAAACTGGTTAATCATATGCAGAAAAATGAAAATAACCCCCACATTTTCGCCCTGCACAAAAGTCAATTCAAAATAATCAAATATTTGGAAATTAGGCCACAAACCTTGAGGCTCCTTTAAGAGGGCACAGATCCAACACTGCAACACATTGGCACAGATAAAAACTTTCTCAACAAGACCCCAAAGGCACAAGAAACCAAAAGACATATCAATATGTGGGATTGCATGAAACTGAAGAACTTTTGTACAGCAAAGAAAACTATCAAAAACCTCAACTGAGAGCCAGCTGAATGGGGGAAGATTTTTGCCAAATACTCCTCCAGTAGAGGGCTAATATCTAGTATTTAGAGAGAACTCAAGAAACTCAGCACTATGAAAACAAATAACCCAATCATAAAATGGGCAAGTGAACTAAATAGAGCCTACACACAATAAAAAATTCAAATGACCAATAAATGCATGAAACAATGCTCAACATCATTAGGAATCAGAGAGTTGCAAATCAAATCTACCCTGAGATTTCACCTAACTCCACCTACAATGTCAATCATTCAAAACACAAACAACAACATATGCTGAAAAAGATGTAGAGAAGTGGGAACTCTAATTAATACATTGTTGGTGAGATTGAAAATTAGTGCAACGACTTTGAAAAACAGTATGGAGGATCCTCAGTAGAATGGGAACAAACTCACCATATTATCTAGTAAAATACCACTTCTGGGTATTTCCACAAAAGAATGGAAACCAAACTACCAAACTGATACATGCATATCTATGTTCATAGCTGCATAATTCACAATTGCCAAACTATAGGACCAACCAAGATGTCCATCAGTAGATGAATGGATTACAAAACTATGGAATACATACACAATGGAATTTTACTCAGCCATAAAGAAAAACACCATTATGTCATTTACAGGGAAATGGATGGAACTGAATAAAATTATGCTAAGTGACATTAGTCAGTCACAAACAATAAGAAGTTGGATTCTCTCCCTAATATGTGGAGCTAGGGAGAAAGTGAGTCATAGGAGGAACTTTAGATGAAGAAGGAGATTCTATAGATGAGAAAATAATAAGGTGACCTAACTGAGGGAATGGGAGGGTGGTAGAGGGAAATTCTCTAATGTGCATAATATACTTTAACAAACATATAAAAGTCAATTACTAAGCCAAATATGAAAAAAGGGAGGGGGAAGGGAAAGGGGAGGGAATTGTGTAATGAATAATTGAGTGATATGTGCATGTATGCCTCTACCTTCTTATACCTTATTAGGATGTATAACTACAATGTACCAATAAAAAATGTTAAGAAAAGAAAAAGACAATTATAACTTCAATGAGTTCCTTCTAATATATTACTATAAGAGCTCAAATTAAAAATATTTGTATTGCCAGTTATTGGTGAAAGCAATGGAGCATCTGAAACCCTAAATAAACTGATGCTGAGAACCTAAAATAAAACACATGAAAAGTAGCTTGGCACTTTCTAATTAAATTAACATGCACACATGTTAAGACCTAGAAATTCTATTTATAGATGTTTGAAAAGAATTAAAACAAATTCTCCTAACAACCACAAAAATGTCTGTAGCAGTTTCATTCACAACAACAAACAGCTGGGATACATGGCCATCAAAAAGTATCTGGTTAAACGAGTTCAGATATATTGTAAATAATACTCAGCAATAATACAATGTGAATCAACTTTTGCTCCAAGAATTCTGAATCTCAAAATAACCTTAATTATTGTTCCAAGAATGATTGAATCTCAAATTCATTGATGAGCAACAGTATCAATAAATTCTAGAAACATAAAAAAATTTTAGAAATGTACAAAATCGCAAAACATTCAAAAGACCCTATTAACATTAAATTCCAAATTAAGTAAGTATAATCTGTGGTGACAGAAATCAGACCAATAACAGATGCCAAGAGTTATAAAATATTCTTTAGTATAATTTAAATATTTGATATCTTATTTAATAAGTGTTTATGTGTGTATGTGTATTTGTCAATCTCATCAAACTCAACACTTTCAGTGGATCCATTTTACTATATCTAAGATTAATATTTTAAAAAGTGTCATATTTTTGTTGTTTCCAATGTAGGATAGAATTTACTCTGCCACCTACAAAAATAAATTGGCACATAATGATTAATACTATATATGTTAAGACCAGTAGAAATTGGATGTGCTCTCATATAGAAATTATCTGATTAATTTTTAAAAACAAGGAGAGAAACCAGTAAGAGAGTGGGAGACGGTAGGGAGAGAAAAATGGGTAGGGTAAAAGGAGATTGAGGAAGAAAACAGTCCAAATAAAGCTATATCCAAATGTGAGAGTACTATGAGCAATTTCACTAATTAGAGTGGAGAAGAGGAAAGCAGGGTGGGATTGAAGGGAAATATATCAAGTGATGTGTGCATGCATATTTGTATACCTTTGAGCCTCACTAGGATGTATAATTACAATGCACCAATAAAATTATAAAAATCTAAGGGTACCAGGGTCTACTAATTATTTTGTCTTAAGTGTTCTGGGTATAAGTTTAAAATTTTCTCAGCCAGGTATAATATCAAGCCAGCTTTTAGTTCTACTAGTACTGTATTAAAATTGGCCAAGTTACATTTAGCTATAATTGGGGATAACATATTTGTTTACATATTTTTAAAACATACACTTAAATTATTTAAAAAAATAAATCTAAACTAGATTTCTATAAAAATGTATTTACTAAGACTGATAATTATGTACAAAAGTATGTTACATGTTTTTAATGAGTCACAATTTTGTTTCTTTTTTTAATCAATGAAATAGATAATAAAAAAACAATACAGAAAATCAAAAAAAAATTTTTTTAATTTATTTTTTATTGGTGCAATGTATTCATACATCATAGTGGTATAAAGAAAATACTTTTGTAGACATACATGCACATCTCGCCCAGTTAGCCCCTACCACGATCCCCACCCCATTCCCTCCCCATCCCTCCTTCCCACACTTGGCTTACTGGTTGACATCTAGTATTATAGCAATTTATACAATATTAACATTGATAATCTCACATAACAGTTTCATTTGTCTGGTACCAAACTTTTGATGACTTAAAGATAACATTTCAATATTTAACACTGCAACACATAGGCACAGACAAACATTTCCTCAACAAGACCCCAAAGGCACAACAAATTAAAAGGAGAATCAATACATGGGATTGCATGAAACTGAAGAGCTTCTGTTCAGCAAAGGAAACTATCAAGAACCTCAATCGAGAGCCAACAGAATGGGAGAAGATTTTTGCCACCTACACCACTGATAGAGGACTAATATCTAGAATATACAGAGAACTCAAGAAACTCAACACTAAGAAAACAAAGCATCCAATAACAAAATGGGCAAATGAACTAAATAGACACTTCACAAAAGAAGAAATTCAAATGGCCAATAAATGCATGAAAAAATGCTCAACATCACTGGCAATCAGAGAGATGCAAATCAAAACTACCCTGAGATTTCACCTAACTCCAACTAGAATGGCCATCATTCAAAACACAAACAACAACAGATGCTGGCGAGGATGTGGAGAAGTGGGAACTCTAAGACATTGTTGGTGGGATTGCAAATTAGTGCAACCACTTTGGAAAACAGTATGGAGAATCCTCAGAAGAATGGGAACAAATCTTCCATTTGATCTAGCAATACCACTGTTGGGTATCTACCCAAAAGAAAAGAAACCAAACTACCAAACTAATGCATGTGTATCTATGTTCATAGCTGCACAATTCACCATAGCCAAACTATGGAACAATTTTGTTTCTAAATTGTACTGTACTTTTACTTTGCTCTTTGAAAATTTGATTCTCCCGTGTCAGGCATGGTGGCGCACGCTTTTAATTCCTGAGCTTGGGAGGCGGAGACAGGAGGATTCGCTGGTTCGGAGCTAGCCTTGCTCACTTAAGAGACCCTGGTTCCAAATAAAAATATAAAATGGATCTGGAAGTGTAGCCCGGAGGTAGAAGGGTTTCCAGGAACCCCATTACCACACACACACACACACACACACACACACACACACACACACACACACACAAATTGATTCTCAGTCTTTTATACTTTCTGTTTGATCCAAAGCAGAAATATTATCTTATGTAAATTTTATTTTTAGAGTTTTGTTTTCAAGAAGAAAGTGAACGTGATTTTTTCAGTACTCATTTTCTTTGCAGGTATTAGTATGATTTTTTTTTACCTTGATCATTAAGTATCTTAATAATAGGAGGATCTCTGAGTAGATAGAAAGGGTTCATGTTCTTTAAAGTCAGACCCCTTCAAAGCGGCTGTTTTACTCTAAAGAGCAGAAATATTAATATGTTAGATGATAGATTAGGAAGATAGATAGGCATAAATGCTAATAGATCTAGCCAACTGATAAATTATTAAAAGCTTACTGTTATATTTTATTTTAAAATACAAATTTCCTACAGTACAAATATCAATTCCAGAACAAACCATTACAAAATTAGGAAACAGTGTTTGAAGAACACATTAAACACATAAAGCACATGGTGTGTGCCTGTAATCCCAGTACTAGGGAGGCTGAGATATGAGAACTGAAGATTCAAAAACAGCCTCAACAACATAGTGAGACTCTGTCAAAAAATAATAAAAAAATATGAAGAACTGGGGCTTTACCTCAAAGGTGGAATGTTCCTTAGTTCAATCCCCATTACCTCCCCCACAAAAAAAAAGTTTATTAGTTTCAATAGAAGTTTAAACTCCTCAATGTTTAGCCACTCCTTTAAAATAGTTTATTTCTACAATGCATTCCTTATGTTATAGGTTATTATATATATTTGAAAAAATATGATCACAAACACAGCCCCAACAAACTACTTCAAATTTCTTCGATGTCCAAAATGAAAGGGCAGGAGGAATATGAGGTAAAGAAACAGAATGAAGAACACATGGAAAGTGTGTTGTGGGAGGTTTAACATGGTATGATTAATGTCTAGGCATAAATAAGATATTCTGTAGACTTATTTTCATAATGTAGCATTTCTGATGTAAATAGTTTACCATAATAAATGTCAGATAACATCAGGTCTGTGTGGGAAGGAGTTACACTTGTGTCTAAAATGAGGTATATTTCATAATAAGGGACAGTGAGAGATGCCTTATGCTCCATGCTTTGAATTTGAAGTTCCATCTGTTTTAACTAGTTAATCCCCTCCAAAGTCGCATGATGATTTGTAAGGATGTAATAAGCACCTTACTGCTAGTCTACGAGAGATTCCAAGCCATCAAATTCAATAAGTATTTAATGCAAAGGTATTACAAAGACATATGCATACTGTATTAGAAGGCACAAAATTGAGTCTAAATTCTCAGTTAATATGCCACACATCAGCAATTAAGCCAGATATTTACTGTAATCATAGCTGGCTACTTATATTAAATGACACTCTGTAAAGCAAAATTTGGGGCAAGCTTTCCAAAACTATTAAGACTTTTAAGTTGGTGACACCAAGAAATGAAAACAAGAGTTGATGACGCCGTGCACAGTATTTTATGCTGAGTATCCATGAAGCCAACCCTAACTGTAGAGCTCTACTTTAGGTGTGCCAGTAAACCAAAGCTACAGTGTCAAATCCAAGATGTACCATCTAACTTTAGAAAGGGTTTTTAAATATTAAATAATTAAAACCTTTATTTATTTATTTATTTATTTATTTATTTATTTATTGTGGTACTAGGAATTGGAGCCAGGGGTATTTTTAAAACAGATTCTCACTAAGTTGAAGAGTGCTAGCTTTGAACTTGCCATATTCCTTTACCAGTCTCCCAAGTACTGGGATTACATGTATATACAAACACACTCAGAAAAACCCTCAATTTTAATTATAATTTTAAAATAAAAAGAGCCTCATTTATATAAATTTAAAGTGAACTGTTAAAATACGTTTTGAAATTACTTGTACATGGAATTCATCATAATTTTATTTTTAAAATAGATACCATAAATATATTTGTAGTATTATCTTACCCTTTTCTGTCTTTTTTATCCTAATTGTTTTTCAAACTCGATAAAAGTCACACATATGTTTGCATAATTCCATACCCTTACACATCTTTAAGTGATGGATATATTATTGGTAGAAGAGATTTGAATTAGCCACTGTGTTTCCTTAGTGCTCTGTGTATTTTAACAATGTTTAGGTTCTTATTACACTTCATGTATTGTGAAACATGGGAGGTAAACTTCACTGTTAGATTGCTTGGGTTACAGTTTTAACATGGACAGAACCAATATATCTGGACAAACCACTTGTTTTCTCTATTTTTTGCTAATTAAGTATTCTTTATTACAGTGTTTATTGAAATAAGTATATATAATGTCAAGTATAATAACATTATAAAAATTAATTTTAAAAAAGTATGTAAAACTACAAATAAAGCTTTAGTGTAACATGTAAACACTAAAGACTAGCTTTATGGGAGTTTCATTTTTTTATTTTTTTTCTGGTACTCCTGGGCAATAAAATATTATCTTCTTCCACTGCACATGAAAAAATTATAGAGGCCAATAACAAGAGAAGATGAGTGGAAGAGAATGAAAAAAATGATGAGGCAATGAGTAAATTTTAAGGGTCTATGTTGGTTTGAAGAATTCTCAGAGTAAATTTCATTTTCATTTACCATAAAAATATGATACTGGACAGGTCTGAGAATATTATGTGACTAAAATAGGTTCAGAAAAACTCAGGTTTTTATTTTAAATTTGCTTCAGGGGTATAATTGAAAGATTTGTATGAATCAGGTTAGACTTAGAGCTAATCCTGCTCCTTAAAAAAAAATCAATCAATAAATAGACAGTTGAACTAAATAGGCAATTCACAAAAGAAGAGGTAAAAATGGTTAACAAACACATGAAAAAAAAATGCTCAACATCATTAACAATAAGGAAGATACAAATAAAAACTACACTGAGATTCCATGTAACCCCAATTAAAATGGCAATCATCAAAAAGTCAAACCACAATAAATTCTAGTGAAGATGCAGAAAAATGGAGACTCTTCAACATTGTTGGTAAGATTAAATGTGAGTATAGTACCTATAGAGATCAGTGTGTAGACTTCACAGAAAATTGGGAATGGATCCAACCATATGATCCTCAGGCGGAGGTATCTTTCCAAAGAGATTGATATAAAGATATCATAATAACATTGTAGTAATATATGCATATCTATGTTAAAGCAGCACCACAATTCACAATAGCAAATTATGGAACCAATCTACGTGTCAAAAAATGGATGGATAGAATACAAAATTATGAATTATCCACACAGTGGAATTCTGCTCAGCCATAAAGAACAAAATTATGTCATTTGCAGAAAAATGGATGGACCTGGAAAACATTATGTTAATTGAGATTAGCCAGTCACAGAATGTGAAGGGTCATATATTTTCCCTCATCCACAGAAGCTAGGGAGTAATTGGGATATCAGAGGGTTTTCAAATAATGGAGGAGAGACTACAGCGCAGCCAGGGAAGTGGTCTAGGGGAAGAGGAAAAGAGGGAGAATCAACGAAGAAATGATTACACTGCCATTATATACATATGAAAAGATACCAATGTCAATCTCATATATCCTCTATGGGGAAGTGAAGAAAATGGGAAGGGAGCTGGAGGAAAAACCATCAAGTGCTGTGTGAATGTATGTCACTATTTCAATGAACCACATTATGATTTGAGATGATAATTCATTAATAATAATATTTTAAAAATAGATGATCTCAGAATACAGATACAGCCTGTGGGTAGTATCTTATAATCAGCCCTTTCTGTCTCTGAAGGTCTCTGTTCAGGGAATCAAACACTAACCAAAAAGATCTTTAAAATCCCAGAACATTCTGAAAGAAAATCTTGACAGTTTTGCCTCCACACCCTCTTCAAAATGAACTTAAAAAAGTTATGTGTAGCGACTGTACTACAGCTGTCCCCATGGCAAAGATACCTAGTCTATTCAGAATTTAGTCTCTCCAGGGGAGCTATGCAATTAGGCCTAGGATGACTGCATAGGTTGATACCAAATAGGTGCACACATTTTTTCCTTGTCATTATTTCATAAACGATATAATGAAACAACCACTTGCTGATCACTTGCATCATGTTAGTTACTATAGCTAATGTAAAGTTGCTTTAAAATATAAAAGAAGATGGGTATTCTATATATAACAGACTGGAACATCCTCAGATTTGGGTATCTGCAGGGAGTCTCTGAACCAATCCCATGTATATACTTTGGAAAAATGCATATTTTTCTTAAATGAGCTGTGTTTCTCACATTCAACCTTGTACTCCTCTAACTACCTTTCTGCTTTCCAATGCTCAGTTGTACTGCTCAGCTATCCAGTATTCTTCCTGTTTTTAGTTTTATCAATTTTCATCTTGAAATGATAGCCAATTAATTTACAATGTTTAAGATTTTTTTCATTGTTCAGTTTTGTCATAGTACTGAAACTAGGTTTTCTCATACCCTCAGTAATTGTCTATCTACCTGTTGGTGGAAGATCCATAATCTACATGCTACAGCAAAGACTACACTTGAGTCGGTTTGAATCGAGTTAACCCAAATTTTTGGATATTGCTGAATATGAACAACCTCTTGTTTTAGTTATCCACCACTAAGAAACAAATGTGAAAAGTTAGTGCCTTAAAGTAACAATAATTATTATCTATTTTGAGGTTCTCATTGAGTGTTTCATAGTGTCTCCCATACAACAGTAGTCAAATAACATCATGATCTCCAGATATGAGGTGTCTACTGAATGAAATGTCCAATATAAAGATTTTCACTCATGTATTTGATGGCTTCATGCTTTTGTAAATCTCAGTATTTTATTTTTACTCCCCAAAGCATAGTTGAGCTTTTAACAGTATAATAATTAAGGATACTCACATTTCTTACAAGGTATGTCTCTTCCAAATAAAAATATTGTAAGGGAGCCAGGAGGGAGGTAGCAGTCTACTTGATGTTGGGTTTAGAAATGGTCAGGGTCATTTCCACCATATTAGATTGTTCATGGCAGTTACATATCAGGCCAGATCATCAGAGAGGAACAACAAATGCCCCAATTTAATGGAGAAACACCATGCATATACTGGAAGTCAGGAATGAATTTCCTTGTTGGAAAGAAAATACCACAGCTCATATCTGAGGTGGCCACAACCTTTTTTCCCCTACTTCATTATTCCCTTCTCTCTCCAACTATTTAAGGACCATCCACTTTATTCCACAAAATGCATTAAGCATTAACTCATTTTCCCTTTCTTATTTATATATTTTCACTCCTATATGTGGTACATGTTTTAATCTTTTTACATGTTACCAACTATTTCCAGTTTTCCATTAGAAAATATATTTTCCTATGAATGCTTTAAGATTAAAAAACAGTATAGATTATATTCCCATAAGTTATATATAGCTAGGAACTTATTTACTTGTTACAGAATTTTAATTTTCTTTCTTTTTTATTACAGTACTGGGGGTAAAATTAAGGGGATTTCTATCTCCGAGCAACACCCCCAGAACTATTTTTTCTTTATTTTGAAACAGGGTCTAACTGAGTTGCAAAGGCCCTCACTAAGTAGTAGCTGAGGCTGTCCATGAACCATGCTCTTCCTGTCTCAGTTTCCCAATTGCTGGGATTACAAGCATTTGCCACCATTCCTGGCTAGAAATTTAATTTTCTTTCAACAATATTTTGTTTTTCTAAATTCAATGTAAGTATATGTGTCAGTGAGTCTTCCATTAGTAACAAATGCCTGAAATAAATCAGATTAAAATGAGAAAAGCTAGGAGTGATGTTGTATACCTATAATTCAAGTATGTGGGAGGCTGAGACAGGAGGATCACAGGTTCAAGACAAGCCTTAGCAACTTAGCAGAGGCCCTCCACAACTTAGTAAACCCTATTCAAAATAAAAAATAAAATATCACTGGTAGTCTAGCTCAGAGGTAGAATTTCCCTTGGTTTAATGCCTAGTACCACCAAAGAAGAGAGAGGGGGGGAGGGAAGGGAAGGGAAGGGAAGGGAAGAGAAGAGAAGAGAAGAGAAGAGAAGAGAAGAGAAGAGAAGAGAAGAGAAGAGAAGAGAAGAGAAGAGATTTAGCGTACAGTTTGTGTGGTCCTGTCTCTGGTCAGTTGACCCTTTGCCTTAGGCTACTGGTGAGGGAGAACACTATATTTATACCACATTGCAGAGGAAGGTGCTCACCTTGTGACAGCAGGGAAGTAAAAAGAGAAAGGAATAGGGGAAAAAGGCATCCCAATATCTCCTTTAAAGGCATCTTCCCAGTAGTTTAATTACTTTCTACTAGGCCTCACTTCCTAAAGATTTCACCACTTCCTAGTAGCATCAAAGTCTTGGAGCCAACCCTTCAAAATATGGGCCTTTGGGAAGCACTTAAAATCCAAATTATAGCACCTTGTTACCAGAGAGACATGAAAGAACTCCTCATTATTTTACTTCCTACCTCACACAATGTTCAATACATTTCTATAACTGGAAATTCCAAAAAGAATGGATGTTGTCAAAACATACGAAATATCTTGGTTTGTTTTCTTCATATCCTATAAACACTTATTATGATCACTTTGAAGGATTATATATTTAAAAATTTTAAATCTAAAAACACTGACTTCAGAGGTAAAGAGGCAGTGTCGGCGTCACTCCCACCATCACATGATTGATAATAAATAAAATCTATGTGTGTTGGAACCATGAGAGATTCTTGTGAGAATCACATCATGATTCTAAGTCACCTTGGAAATATATCGAGCTATGTTAAGAGGAAAAAGAAGTCTAATAGCACATTTTGTCAATACTAAAATGTGTGTGCCTGTGATAATGGGTGCCAGTATTTTCTGACAGCTCTTCCGGAAATTCTTTTTTCTTGCATCACTTTTGTTCCTTTGATATCCAGCTATATATAACTCACACTATTTTCTGATCCATCAGCAGAAGCATTCAAGTACCAACAGTAGAAATGTTAATGCAGGCAGTGAAAAGGGTCTGATTGTTTTCATCTCCAAATTCTGTTATTTAGTATGAAATGTACAATATGTGGTCATAATTCTTCCTCTCATACACATTTGCAAAAATAAAAAGGTATGTTCTTCTTTGATCTGCAAAAAAAAAGTAGGAAAGAGTTTATCTTCTTCAACAGACTTTTTTCTTTAGAGAAATTAACATAGGTATGGATTTGCTTCAGTTGAATACCCTCCCTTTAATGCACAAAATCAGACATGCAGGGTACTAGGCACTTACATTTAATCAGAGGAGAGTGTTTGAGATGTCTCAGATTCTCCTCAAAGAAACCATTAAGTCATATTTATAATTGCTGAGGATTAATGTTTAAACTAAATTTTCAGATATATTTCCACAATTTAACATTATGCATCTACAATATTTAGTTTTAAGTTGTAAGGTAAAATAATAAGAGAATAAAATTTAGTGAAAAACTAGTTTAAAAAGTTGAAACTGGAAAAATTGAGAGTAACATTGCTTTTAAGACTGTCAGATACAATTATGTTGTAAAGTGGCATTTATTTTGCTTGTAAACAATTTCTCACTTTTAAACAAAAATTAGGTAGATTTATTAAAATTTTAGCACATGAATAAAATTTACTTGAAGTAACAAGATTCAAATGCAGAAAAATATGATCATGCTACATAAAACCTGAGCATCTTAAGTGTAGTCACTTTGCAACATTTATCAACATAGTAAAATTCAGTTTATAATTTCTGATTCTATAGCTTTTTAGATATTGGTCATATCTTTAAAGACTGTAGTTCAAAGTTTCAAGAAAAAATATATCTGATTATTTTAACTTTGTGCCGCATATAAAATCTAAGAATTTGAAGAAATTCAAAAGGTTTTTCATCCCCGAATGTAATCTCTATTAAATTGGCACTCAAAGTCCTCATTCTTTATTATTTGTCTGTGACCAGCTGTACACTTAAAATTGGGTTGTAGATACTCCAGTATATATCTAATAGTTAATCATAGTGTAAAAGAAGGACTTCGCAAATATGGCACCTATTTCTAAAAACATCAATATAATTGAAATCTGAAAAATAATATTCATCTAAGTTAACTTTAACGTTACTAGATTAAGCAAATAAAAATGCAATTCTCCCAATGAAAATTCAATTTCAGATAAATAATTAATAATTTATATAAATGTCTCTTGCAATATGTACAACACATGTAACCCTAAAAGTGGCTATTTATTTGAAATAAAAATTTCACTGGTAATTCTCAATTTTACCTGCAACCATAATTAAAATATTAATGGAAACAAAAATATATTAACAGAAGCAAGCACTTTATGAAATTTAATGATTAAACAAAACATTTCAATAATATTTTCTCTTAGGTTAATATACTTCCAGAATTTCTATTTACTGTTATTGAAAGAGGATTTTGGGAAGAAATATTTGAGAAGTTTTTACATATATACCAAAGCATTAAATGTGCAAGTTTTACAACATGGCAACCTGATAGAATATGGAGAGAAAACCATATTCTATCAACCTGAAACTGTTGGCAAATTTGTCATTCTTTGGAATAATCAAATATGACAGAGGTAAAAATAAGTCATAAGTCACCATTTAGCTTAGTTTTTGCATTTGGTTGAAAAAGTCTTTATTCTTAAAGTTATGCATTGTTAGAACTCTCACTACCTTGAGATCCCAATACTTTGAGAAGATCAAGTTTCTTCTGGATCACTCATATACATTACAACCAAAAGTCAGATCTGCCTAATTTTCTGGTCATCTCTTTCAGGTGCCAGACTTGAAAATGAAGAACTCTACTCATTACCCATCTCTCCATTGTTCAAGTATACCCCAGCAATTTAAGTCTTCTGAGCAGATACAAGCCATTCTTGATGTACCATGTCCAAATTCCTAACCAAAAGAATCAAATAGCTGTAGTTCCATTACACTGAATTTTGTAGTTGTTTGTAACTAAGCAATGGATAACTGGAATTACATATAATTTCCGTTTAAAAATATAATTTCAGTTTAAAATGTTAAATGTTGCTAATATTGTACCAACAATATATTTATTTATTCAGAAATAGATAAAGGAATATGGCTAACTGAATTTAAACTGATTAAAATGTAAGTGCATATAAACAACCTGTATCTCCTACAAAAATGTACCTTCTGGTTCAGTAATTCAAAGTTGAGAATGTGCTACTTCATTTCTCCTAAACCCCTCCATGTTGCTGATACTGCTGGCCCATAGACTGGCTTTTCAACAGCATAGCTCTACTTCACTTTCCTCATTTAAATTTGAGAAATTGGAATTTGAAATGATTAGAGTTGTCTAAGGCTGACAGATAAGAACTGATATGCCAAGCCATACTCCTTAGCAGAAGACATGGCCCTATGGTATGAATTATATGTAATAATATATAAGTAATCTCACTTTTCCCTTCCTACAATCCTTCAAGAAAAATAATCTTATCCTCTAATTGGAAATTGGAATTCAGGAGATGCAGACAAATCCTATCTAATCCACCTTGAACTTTTGAAAAAAAAATCTCTGCGAAGGGGGACTGCTCCTGCCGCACATGCTTAAGAATTCTGGAAAACATACCATATGGGAAAGGTGTTCAGGAGAGAACCAAGATGGCAGTCGTGGCAGCAGCGATAGTGGTGACCAGTATTTGGAGGGGCAGACAGATCCAGTCCCATCCACCTTGAACATTTGAGGAACTATCCCAAAAAGTAGACTGCTCCTGCCACACATGCTCAGGAATTCTGGACAACATGCAAAGTGGTAAAAGGGTTTGGGGGATATTAGAGGGAGCCCGCATAGCTGGGATGGGCTGCCACACTACATGTTCTGGAAGACATCAGCCCTCATGGCCACCGAGCTTCTCTGCGCAGAGTGGGAGGCCAAGGTGCACATGGAGCAGCAGAACCTGCTCTCCGAAGTGAAGGGAAGACAAAATTCATTGGCACTAGGTATTTTGGGTCCAGCTTTTGCAAAAGACATGTACTGCTTTCTCATATTTTAAAAAAATAGGTCTTGGGAAGTGTATCCCGGGGGTAGAAGTGTTTCCAGGAACCCCAGTACCATCAAAAAAAAAAAAAAATGGAAGAAAAAAGAGAACATCTGTAAATGACCTGCTCATAATGACAGAGACCAGAGCCCAGTGTACAGCAAGGCCGGTGCCCAGGCCTCTGAGGCCAGGCTAGGAGCCTGCCGGGCATGGAGGCCAGTGCAGGGGCCAGTGAGCCCAAGATAGGAGCCTGCAGTGAGGCAAGGCTGGTGCCCGAGCCTCCGAGCCCAGGACCAGATCCTGCAGAAGGATGAGGCCAGTGCCGGGGCCAGAGAGGCCAGGATTGGAGCCTGCAGTGAGGCAAGGCCAGTGCTGGGGCCTCTGAGGCCGGGACTGGAGCCTGACTAGGGGTGAGGCTGGTGCCAAGTCCAGTGAGGCCTGGATCAGAACCTGCCATGAGGCAAGGCCAGTGCTGGGGCCTTCAAGGTTGGGATCGGATCCTGCCATGTGGCAAGAACTTTGTTGGGGTTAGAAAGGCCGGGACCATAGATTGCCAAGCGGTGTAGCTGTTGCTGGAGCCAGTGAGGCCAGGATAGGAGCCTGCCTTAAGGCAAGGCAGTGCTGGGGCCTCTGAGGCTGGGATCTCAGCCTGCCTTGAGACAAGGTCTCTGCTGGAGCCAGGGAGGCCGGGATCAGAGTTTTCTGGGTGGCCAGGCTGGTGCCGGGGCCTTCAATAGTGGGATTGGAACCTGAAATGCAGCATACAAAGAGAAATATCACCAAGTAGGGATCTTTAAGTGAATTGTTGTAGCATTCTTCTCCATTTTGATCATAAAATATCCAGTGAAATGTCCAATGTCACTAACAACTTTACTCTTATGTATTTGGGAGAAAGAGGAAGGATAGCAGGATGGGGTTAGAGGGAATGACATCAAAAGATGTTGTGTTCATGTATGAATTAATCATTTTAATCTCACTGTAAAATATAATTTTATTTAACCAATAAATTCTAAACATTTTAATCATCACTTTTGATCCCCAAATGGCAGTCTTCCTGTTTTTTTGGTTTTTTTTTTTTTGCGGTACTGGGGATGGAACCCAGGGACATTCTACCTGAGAGCTATACCACCAGCCCTATATTTTATTCTTTATTTTGAAACAGGGTCTCACTGAATTGCAAAAGGCCTCCCTGAGTAGCTGAGCCTGTCTTCAAACTGCGATCCTACTGTCTCAGTCTCTCAAATGCTGGGATAATAAATGTGCACTACCTCACCTGTCTGGGAAACATTCTGCCTCTGAACTACACACTCAGCCCTATTTTTAAGTTTTTATTTTGTAACTGTCTCACTAAGTTGATGAGAAATCTCACTACTCTCTGAGGATGTGATCCTTCTATCTCAGCCTCTCAAGTATTGTAATTACAAGTATGTACCACCATACCCATCTTTGTCTTTACTATTTATATAGATGAGCAAAACTTCCTGTGAATCCTCTGTAAATATGCAATTAAATAAATCTATTGAGTAGTCTGAGTCAGATAACCAGTATCCGGAAGATATAATAAAAAATATTTTCATGTGACTTCCTCTCATTTTGAAATCCCAAAATTTGATAGATTTTCTGGCCAACAAGAAAATGACCTTACTGACAGCTGAGATATTAGTTCCCACAGAAATCCAGATGTGATTACACCAGAATCAAAACAAAAACACAAAATCACTAGAGAAAGAAAAATAAAAACAAGATAAACAAAGTTTAAAAGTTAGTGTTATACTATCACTTCAGATTCAGTCTGGAGTGTAAGAAAATGTATTAAGCAACATGATCTAAATGATTATCAGATCTATTTTTTTAGTCATATTACTGGGACCAACTCTTAAAACATTAAATTGTAACTTCTTCAAATTTAGACAAAACTCATAAAATGCATATGTCATGAGTATATATCACAATTTGTATTTGAATTATTGATAGTGAATTATCCAAAGATCAAAGTTATTTTAAAAACTTCTAAGAAACTCTTTATTTAAATGTACTTTAGTGAAGAAATAAGAGGATAAATTGTAGTGCTAGTTAAACAACTTGTTAATATTCAATAGAATATTTGTCATGGTGATAGTGATCCTATTAGGATGCATCCTAATAGTGATCTTCTGGATCCTATTTAGCTATGTCTATATATAATATATAAGGGATCAACTATGTTTCTGAATAATTTTATCAATAATTTATGAAAATAAAATTGTAGGAAGAGGCAAGCCAACTTTATAAGAAATTATAATAAAATATAAACGGGTAAACTATTTTATTCCAAGTAAATTTTGGCACAAACATCTTTAAATATGAGTTAGCCAAGCACAGAAAGAGATGGGACATATATTTTCTCTAACTTGCCCAAACTAGGGACTATTAGGAATACCAGAGGGAATCCAGATAATGGGCAGGAAACCTCAGCAAAGCTGAAATGGAAGGGTAGGAGACAAAAAAAGCTGAGGTTGATCAAAGGAGGAGCTACATCTGAATATGTGTAAAAATATGAATGTGGCATGGTTATCCTGGACACTCATTGTTGGGAGGGGGGAAGGTGAAGTGGGGGTGGGTGGGAGAGGGAACCAAGCACAGTCTGGATGTATGCTATTTTTAATATGATCCACATAAAAGTAAAAAAATAATAAATGAATAAATATTATTATAAACTCTGCAGAAAATGGAATGACTTATTGAACAATTAAGTTCCTCTATCTAAATAGCCAGGAGAAAGAGAATAATGTTTTTTGTCTTAACCCATTTATTATATAATTTAGAGAATTATATGATTAATTTCTTCATCTTGACTAATACCATGTGGTTAAGTTTTGGTTTTGCAACCATCTTCTGACACATTTAATAATTTTTAAATGTCTTCATTTTTTCTCTTTATTTTTAAAATTAAAAGATAAAATATCTTGAATTCTGAACTGTAAGCAGTGAAATCTAAAGGCAGAATATAATTCAGATCTGAAAGATGGTGTAATTTTGACAACATCCCAAGGAAACGAAAAAATGATATTTTTCTCATTGTATCTTATTTCTAAGTTATTCTATCATCGTTCTAGTCCATGTTTTACTTCAAAATTTTAGTATAATTTGGAAATAATGGAAGAACACGTTTGAATAATAATAAAATATTCCCTAGAAAGATAATAAAATTTTGCATTAAAATATAAGATAGCAAAGCTATATCTATTTTGTTTTAGATTTACAAAAGGATGCAATGAATTTATATTCTAAAGCAAAGATAAAATTTTATTCAACTGAAAATTACAAGCTGGGTATGATAATCCAACTACTGGAAAGCTGAAATACAGAGATCACAGGTTCAAGGCCAGCCTCAAAACCATATCAAATCCTTCAGCAACTCAGTGAGAACCTGTTTCAAAATAAAAATAATGAGGTTATATCAGAAGTAGAGTGCCTCTGTTTTCACTCACCAGTAAAAAAAAAAAAAAAAAAAAAAAAAAAAAAAAAAAAAAACTGCATGCATTTTTCTTCAGGTTCTTCAGAAAATGGCTAAGAAGAAGATTGATTCTATAAGATAATCAATTTCTACATAGAACGAGAAATTCTCAAAAAGAAATGCAAAAATTAAAATTGATTTCAATGGTCCCTGATGGTATTCCTGTTGGAGAGATATGGTCCTTGCATGATGAGACGGAAATAAATCAGAATTTGTTTCATAGTCATGTTAAAAAAGACAAGGAGCAGAGTCTATAATGTTAAAAATCTATATGGAACAATATACTAATTACATGTAAGTAAAGTTTATTTTATGAATATGATTACATACAAAAATAAAAATACTTATACTAAGCTTAACTCTCATTTTTCATTATTAAATAACAATATAATTTTTAAAAATTAGTCTAAATTTCTAATTTGGTTGTTAATGCAATGATGATATTGAGCAAAAAACGTGTAATTTTAGTTGTCTAACCTTATTTAAAGGTGATGGAGAAAGCTCTTTGAAATGATTTTCATGGTCTCTCATGCTCTCAAAGTGGTCCATGTTCTCCCTTGAATGTATATTCCCACTTTCTCTATATAAAATCTCTGTCTTTGTCTCTGATTTGTGCACACTGAAATACTTTTTGCTATGGAAGCCAAGAACCCAGAGGGTCTTAAGGTGAGTTCCCATCCCCAAACCTGGGAATGCTTCAGGATTAGTCATGGCATTTTTATGTTTTCCATTGACATAAAAATTTGGTGACCATGAAGAGAATTCAGAGTCAACAACATTGAACATCAAAGAATGATGGTTCTACAGAAAAAAAATCTGACCTCCGTATGACTCCTTTAGATCAGTCAGGATGAAACTTCTGGTCTCTGGATAGGCAGGGCTGATACTTCTTGTCAGCTCACAAGCAGCTAGAAAAGACTGAAATTCATCCTTCATCAACCCTTAAGATGATTCTATCATATTAATGTTCTAAAATCTAAGAAGGGACAGAATAGGATAGAAGAAATAAAATATTAGGTAGAAAGAAATGAATTGGGAAGAAAAAGAAAATTATAGTTTTAAAATTTAGAAATTTTATAATTTTTAACTTCATCTTACAGAACCTGATATTTCTTAGACAAAAGCCCTTAATGGGCCATTATTTTGATTATAATACCATACATTGCCTGCCTTTTTCTTAGGCAAAGGTCTTCAATAGGCCTGGACTATACACATTTAATAATAGTAGCCCATCTAGTTGTCATTTAATTGGGTTCTCAGTAGACTTGGAATTAATTTTTAATCATAATGCATGCCCTAGCTTCCCACCTAAAATTCATGAGGAAGTCACAAGTTTTCCAAACTCCACAACTCAAATTCTTGTGATTCTGAAGAAAAAGAAGAGGAAGAAGAAGAAGAAGAAGAAGAAGAAGAAGAAGAAGAAGAAGAAGAAGAAGAAGAAGAAGAAGAAGAGGAGGAGGAGGAAGAGGAGGAGGAGGAGGAGGAGGAGGAGGAGGAGGAGGAGGAGGAGGAGGAATCACCACAGAATTCTTATAATTGTCAAGCCCAGAAAATTAAAGATCCTGAAAATTTAAAAAAGGAGACTAGTTATCCCTTTACCCCATTTCTGGCATGTACCCCTAGTCACCCTCCTGCCTGGGTTTTCTATAAGAAAAGCAAAGATCTCAGGGCCTCTCATGCTCTTGAGATGGCCTGCATTGTGCCTTGGACTTGTATCTCTACTTTTCTTAAATAAAATCTCTGTCTTTTTCTCTAATAAAGAGTATTTAACTAATCAAAACAATGCAGACTATAACTAACCATATACAATTACTCTGCATTTTCTGACTCTCTAAAAATAGATATGTTGACATAATGATAGGCTAAAATGTTTAAAAATCAATTTAGATGGCAATAGAATAATTATTAAAAATTATAGCAATGTTTCTCAAAAATGGATTCTTTTTGTGTTTCCAATATTACAAATTGAAACTAATCCTTGTAAACGGCATTAATCATATTATGCATTATATTTGTTGTATTAAATCATAGCAACTTATTCCTTCATTTGAACTTCATAAAATCAGGTAGTTTCTCTTATTTTTAGTGCCTACCAATGAATATTAAGGTACAAGAGAGATAGGAATATATTTTTGACATTGCAAATAGGAGTTCTGAAAAGTTAATTAATTTATTTATTCAAAAATATTTATCAAGTGCCTATTCTGTTCCAGGCAGTCTTCCAGGCAAAGTCACTAAAATGTCAATAATTTTTCCATAGATCATTCAGTGGCCATGGATAATAAAACCTGCCTCTTGCTTTAATAGTTTAGTTTCTTCAAATGTCAACTTCTCTTTCCCTGGAATAGAATGTTAATCCTTTATTTAGACATGATTACATCCCAGATGAGTTGATATTTTGTAAATATCTCAGCTTGAGGGCCACTCTACTTTATCAGCCAAGGTTTTTTAAAGAAAAATATTCTGTATTCTTGACTGAGAATTTTTTCCTCTTTTGATAAGTTGTTTATATTCTATGGTTACTTTAATGTTTTTTTTTCTAGGAGTTTTTATGTGGACATCTGGAAATGAAAAATTTAGATAAATAACAAGATAGGAAGCTTTGATTCTAGCCACATATACTCTATTTATTATGCATTTTATTCTTTTTTAAGGAGTTCTTTTAAATGGGGACTTAGCCTTTCCATAAATGTTCTCAAAACAAGAATTTTCACTTTGACAATATAGTTTAATCACTTCATTTTACAGAATTATCATAAAGATTCAAATACTACCAAATATCTATGGCCAGAGTCCCTAGTAATCATTTCATATTTAAGTTAATGAAAATGTGTAGTGTAATTGTTCTCTCATATCTCTTTCTGATGATTATCAAATAGTTTAAAATATATTACTCAATATGATATTTCAATTTAATAATAAAGTTTTTTTTACTTTTCTATTTAAAATGTGTCTTCTGGGTAGATTGACTCTATAAAACTAAAACTATAGGAATCTAAGAAACAAAATCTACAGTGGGGCTATATGGTTCTTTCTCAAAAAAAGTTCTATAGGATTACATACATTAAAAAAGATAATACAAAGCACTGTTCTTAGAAATATTTTGCTGCATATATTTGAAAAATCCATCATTCCTGCATTTCTCAGGCTTAGCTAAGACTGCTCCTGTTTATTCTTTAAAATTTTTAAATTAATGACAGAGGAAGGAGATGCATGTAAATTCTTAACTGATACCTAAAGCTACATCTCTGCTTTAAAACACATTACCATTTAAAGACAGTATTTCAGAATGTCAACATGAATGGAAGTGTCAAACTGATGCTTAATACTAATTTGTTTATTTATGCTTGACTGCACTTAGATGGCAAAAAGGTAGGTATCAAAAAATAAAAATTCTTTACTTTGAGACACTGAAGTAGTTGTTCCTTTAGTTTCACAGCCATAAATCCCATTAGTGTTAATTGGAGATTTGCATGTGCATTGAGAGAATAATATACCTCATTATTCTTGAGTAACAGCTACTGACTTTTAAAGGCCATTTTGAATGTGTGACAGGAAACAAATAAAAGCAAACCACTTAGATCTTTGGAAGCTTTTTTCTTAAATTTCTTTCCTATAACATTATAAAACAAAAGCTTCAAAACCATTCCATTGCTATATTTTGAAGTTTAGTAATTCAACAGCAAGATCCTTAAAAATGTATTTGTATGTGGTGGGGGGGGGCTTAACTAGTTAGTGAATATGTGAAGTGAATATAACTACAGTTGGCTTCCTGTAGGTCACCTTGGCTCTGAAAAAGCTATGCTTACTCTGATATAGTATTTTAGGCATTTGAGCTCTGATAATCTCTCATAGAAGAAAATAATAATTTTAATTTTCAAAAAAGGTTTCTTAAAAGATAATTTAAATAAATTATATAAATGAATAATAACTGTGGGGCTACTTATATGACACTCATTTGAAGAACATATTCAGTATGATTTTACTTAATATTCGTCAAGTCTAAAAGGTTAGTATAACTATTGGTCTTAACATACAGATGGCATGACAGAGTATCAACTTAATTTTTCAAATAGAACACATTTGGCACATACATAGAAAGTGGCAGAGTTGGAATATGAACTCAGGTAGAACATGAACTCAACATACAAGTAGATCTACTCTGGATCAGAATACAAGTTTGTTTTAAAACATGCTGATTTTATAGCTCAAGGGCACAAACCTATAATCATGAAATGAGTTAAAACTAACTCATGAAATGAGTTCGTTTTGTCCTGAAACACAAACTCACTAGTCAGTAAATTGAAATTGTGCAGCTAAGCCAATTCATTCTTTATTAGGATGCATATTAGATGACTCATTATTACCTATGCTTCCCAGGGTTGTCACAGCAACGATCTATTATAGGTTAGCAAAATATTTCTCTAGCCATATGTAAAAATCTTCTTAAGAAGAGTAAACAATGGAAATTTTAGAGTCCCTTATAATAAAACCTATTATTCATAGTGCTTCTTCATTGACAAATGCTAGAAGTGAAATGACATAGACTTGGGTTATGGTAAGTCATGCTAGTTGACGTCTACTTCATCATGTAAAATTTGAAGAAATGATACCTCATTGTTTAAAGATAGTATATAATTGTTTACAAATGTAAAGTTATATATTGGCAACAATCCAAGTGAAACTAGCATAAATTATCTCCTGATATTTCAACATACAAGTAGATTTACTCTAGATCAGCATACAATTTTGTTTTAAAACATGTTGCCTTTATAGCTCAAGGGCACAGCCCTATAATCATATCTCACTTTCTATGAACCACACCATTCATGAAACTACAGATGGTTAGGATAGTTTGTTTCAATATGTGAATAATGGTCATATTTGTTAGTTTCTAGTTATACTAGAAGACATTATTTTGTAAAATAATAAAACAAAAATAATATTTCCAATTTTAACATGATTTCATTTTTTTTATTTTGATTTTTTTGGTGGTACTGGGGTCCCTGGGAACCCTTCTACCTCTTGGCTATAATACCAGGACTATTTTTTATTTGGAAACAGGGTCTCTTAAGTCAGTGAGGCTGGCTTCGAACCTGCACTATCCTCCTGTCTCCGCCTCCCAAGCGCAGGAATTACAAGCATGCGCCACCATACCTGGCCCTTAACATGATTTTAAAAAGTAAAATTTAAAATTAGAGATAAGGCTAATTTGTTCTGGTAAATCTGAAAAACAAACTAGATACAATGTATAGAATATAAAGGTTTTCTACATGGAGATTTATATTGGATAAAATATATGTGTTTTAACTTTATTCAAGGTAAAATAATGTGAGTACTTTCATTGTGTCTTAAAATTTGACTCATAAGATAAAATAAACATAAAATAACACTTGCTTTTAATTTAGTAGCCACATAGATCTGCAACACAGAGAATTCCAAGAGCCATACAGGTCATCCACAATTAGAGAAACTTTAGGGTCAGATATACTAGGTTCTGAATGTGTCATTTTTATAGAATGACATTTGTAAACTAACATCAGTTTTTGGAACCTCAGATTATATGTAGCAAAGTGTGATGATAATACTACATAAGTATTAGGTTCAAGTGAGATTTTGCATGCTAATTGATGTGCTAAATACAGAGAAATAATTAATAACTCTTATTATTTTATTCCATAATTAATGTCTACTGTGTTTATTATTGAGAAAACATTATCTGATTATAATATTGTGGCTAACATATTTCTATTACTGTTTTGAGTGTTTTTACTAGAAAATGTCTCTAAAAACAGTCTAATGAACAAGGATATAAAAAGTGATGTAAAGTAGCTTATCTAGCCTTGATATTTTTGAAGCTGTGGCTGTGTGATGACACTGACCTTGGTGCATGTGTGTAGAGTCTTCCTGGGTTTGATATTCTTTGACCTTCTCTGACATTCTTCTGACCCTCCCAGCAGTGTTTCTCTATATCGCTTCAACTTTTCCTAGGCTTCCTGGCTGTGCTTCAATACTCTTGGATATTTTCCCAGATGGTTCACAAAAAAAGTGTGTAGTGTAAGAACCTCAGGGTCACAGACTTAGAAGAGGGGATTCTGAAGGGCAAAATAAAACCATTCAGTGCAGAAGTTGTTTGTGACTTAACAGAGGAGTTTTAACTAGAAAAAAAAAGTATTATTGTGTTGAATAGAATAAACATGTGAGGATTTGATGAAGTCAAAGAAATCATCCATAGACAAGAAAATTGAGCTGTGTAGGGATGACTTTTCTAGTGGAGTTTCTATTTTAATAATGATTTTTCAGGTTGCATAGTTCAAGTAAGGTCTCTCCTGTATACATTTACAATGAGAGATTGATATATCCAAAGCAAACAAAATTTCTTTGTACATTCCCTTAGAGAGATTTCATAAAATAGCTAGAACACAAACCAATTCACAAAGAAAGACCACAGTTCTGAATCTAAACTTTGCTCTAGTAATGCATATCTTATGGTCGATACCGTGCGTATGTAAGCCCCTCTCAGAATGATTTACATTATGATGTAAGACTATAATGCACAAACAAAAACATATAAAAAAGAAATAATGCTCAAAATAAACATTTTTAAAATAAAGTTTTTTGAGAAGCAATGTGATTCACAAGAGAAAAGAGCTGTAAGATTGACTGAAATGGCAACTCACTGTGATGAGGCAGTAACTATGAATACTTAAGGCATGTGTGTCTCAGAGACTGAGGGCTCTGGTTTTTGCTTTACCTGCCTGATATAGAAAACTGTTATGGTTCTTGTTTGGTTTTTCTCAGGAAGTAGCAAAGCTACTATGGCACCTCAGAGATAAGAAGTCAAGGAGGGCTGTTTATGTTCTCTTTGTGCAAGTCACAGGGTCCCTTAAATTTGAAGACTCAGTATGTTGGAATGTCTGCAATGCTAAAATCGAATGGTTCCTTAGTTATAGTCTCCTTGGGGTCACAAATAGTTACTGAATTCTTATGTGTTGACATAAATGAATGCCAAGTTCTATTTCTATGCAAGTAGAAAGTACTTCCTTGTTATTCTGGAAACCAATCTTCTTTTTCTTCCTCCTTCTTCCCTGTTATTTAGTTCCTGGACTTACTTTTACTAAAGGTAAGAAGAGCTTCTTGTGTTTAAACAACTTTGAATTTCCAGCCAATTTTTTTAAAAAGTGGCAGGCAACAGGCTTGCAAGATTTGTAAGTGTCTTCTTGGAAAGTAGTTTGGTGAGAAAGAAATTGGATGTCTACACACACATCCCAACAATTTGTTAAATTAAGCCTTTTGATTTGTGAAGGATTGTTTCTGCCCCCTCCTCTATACTTACAAGACATTTGGATCTATTCAGCAAACACTGTAATTATTGAGTCCTTCTATAAGCAAGATGCTATTTTAGATGAAGTATGTAAAATTGTTACAACAACAATTTGATAAAAGACATCAAAACTACAACACTGTTGCTATCATCATGGCAATCATAGAGCTGTGAGAAAGATCAAAATCAAATGTGGAAGCTAGAGAAAAATACGGGACACAGGAGAGACTCTAGACAAAAAAAGAGAAACCTTATATGAGTAAAAAAGGCAATTTAACTGAGGGGGATGGGGAGGAAAGAGCGAAACACCCTAATGTACATGTTGTACATTCACATACATATTCAAGTCAATCACTAAGCTAATCATGAGAAGGGAGGACGGAGGAGGGAATAGAGTAGGAACTAGGAAAAAGCTAAATGAATGTTGTGTGCATGTATGCCTCTACCACCCTGAACCTCATTAGGATGTATACCTACAATGCACTACTAAAAAAGAAAATAATTTGCCGGGCGCGGTGGCTCATGCTTATAATCCCAGCATTCGGGAGGCTGAGACCTGGAGGGTCGCGGTTCTCGGACAGCCTCAGCTACTTAGTGAGGTCCTCTGCAGCTCAGTGAGACCTGGTTTCAAAATAAAGAATAAAAAATAATGCAGGGGGTCGAATAGCTCGGAGGTCGAATGCCCCTGGGTTTTATCCCCAGACCCGCAAAAAATAATAATAAAAATAATTTAAAAATTCAATTATACATATAATTATCATTTGTGAGACAAAAACAAGATTGCAGTGTCTGTATCAAAGTAAATAGTACTCTATATATAGTTCAAAAGCAATAAAACTGAATTTCCAGGAGGATATATATATATATATATATATATATATATATATATATATATATCCTACAGCAAATAAACAAATATAATAGAAAGGGCAGAGAAGAAACCAGTTGTGCTTTATACATAATTCTGCATTTCTTGAAAGAATAATTTGTGACTAAAAGTATATAAGTAAGCTATATGTAGAATGTGACTTTAGAGTATGGTAAAAATAATAAATATGTTAAAATATACTGGCTACTTCAGCAGACAGAGTAGACTCAAGAACTAGCCTTAAAACCAGATGTAGTGGCACATGCTTGTAATTTCAGTACTTGGGAGGCTAAGACTGGATGATTGTAGGTTCAAAGCCAGCCTCAAAGAACTTAGCAAGACCCTTCATAATTTAATGAGACCTTGTTTCCAAATAAAAAATAAAATTGGACTGGGGTTTAGCTCAAGGGTAAAATGCCTCTGGGTTCAATTCCTGGTCTCACACACACACACACACACACACACACACACACACACGGTTCAATTCCTGGACACACACACACACACACACACACACACACAGCAAAACTAGCCTTAATTCTATGCACCTTAGATTGCAGAATTTATCTGATTTGTTCACATTTTCTCCTATTCCTCATGCTCAGTGAGTGATACCTGCAACGTACCTAACATGTGTATAAGTTAGAAATTATAAAAAAAGGCCATAATTTCTATTATAAATTACTGAAGCATATTATATATGATAATACATATGTAAATTATTTATAGTATGTATATTCATATACATAATATATACATCAATAAATATATTTACATGCATATACAAACAATGACATTTCTAAAAATATTGTTGAATATTTAAAAGAAATCAGTGCTTGGAAACCAATAGAAAAATAATACCTACCAAAACATAATAAAGTTTAGTTTAAACTTCATTTAGAGAACATCAGTTCCTTTTTCTACCTTTTTCTTACAACCTACTATATAGTATAATTATATATATTATACTATATTAGTATAATTCATTTAGATTATACTAAATTTTATCTTCTAAAACAAATACTAATTCTTCAGTTGATAATGGATAGGGAGAAGTTAATTTATTTGTTACTGTAGATAAAATTTATATATGCATTAAATATATATATTATATATTTATATAAAATATATATATGCTTTGAACTGATAAATATAGGTATGCATTATAAAGGAATGGATGGCACGTCCAATAAAACTCCATACAATTCTTATTGAAATTTTATTCAACAAAAATTTGAAAAAGTAAAAATATAATTGAATGCCATACCCCAAAAGACTTGAATTTCGTTTTCTTAAAAGTGTACTTATCATCAGGATTTTATATACATTAAAAATATTCCTACCTTAATTAGAAACCCTATCCACTAAATACTAGTTGTTATGGTTAAACTAGTGAAATGGTATTAAAGCAAATTTTCAAAAATTAAGATTTATGTCTTTCAACTCCCCTTTATCTTTATTACCAAATTATCAGTACTATTTTTTGTCACACAATATATTATATGATTAATAAGTAGCTTTTATGTGAATATGTTCACTGATTTGTTAGAATGTGTGTGGATTTTTTTGTGCTTACATTATCCCTAATATCAAAAAGTCTAGTCTTAAAGCAAACAATGCACATAAAACACTACCATCACTAATAAATCATGTATGAAAAATGTGAAAAAATGGCAATATATCTCAGTCAGTGCTTCCATGTATACCTAGGTGTATTATATTTTCTTCAGATTCTGCAAGCCATCCATGACATTTTGTTTGAAAGTTCATTCATAATGTAAATGAATAATGCATTTTTCCATGATGGACACCCTGAACATTAATGTCATATCACTGAAGATGAAGCTGTCAGAAATGTGAGATGAGAAATGATAACTACAACAGTTATCTTTTATTCCACCAAATGTTATTTTGGGGCAACCATTATACATTGGTATTTGATATCCATTCTGCCCACTTCTACCATTCCTCGAGAATTTAAATCTGTGCAAATTTGGTCTTATTTTTCAAGAAAAATATTTATTGCTGGTAAGACACAGAAGAAAACTAAAGCTCTGTAGCATGTCACACATTGTTATTTTCTTTCTTAATATAAATCTTTTCTTAGGATGACATAACTATATTAGTAAGGATAATAACTTTTAAATTTCAATGTTTTGAAATAATTTGGATCAAATTCAGGCATTTCACAGTGTCTCTATATATGTATACATATAATTTTGCAATATATAACATATGCAATATATATATGTATGTATATATATGTATATATGTGTGTGTGTGTGTGTGTGTGTGTGTGTGTGTGTGTGTGTGACTTGAAGCTCAGTGTGGTGGTGCATGTCTGTGATCATAGTACTTGGGAGACTGAGGCAGAAGAATTGCAGGTTCATGAACAACTTCAACAACTTAGTGAGAACATGTTTCCAAATAAAAAATAATAGAGGCTTGAGGTATAGTACTCATACACAGTACTACACACACATACAAAAAAATACTTGAGAATGTTAAATAAACATAGTATTTGACAATTCTCATTTATTTAATCATTCTATTATATTGGCAACATCTTTGGTATACAGTGCCTCCATTTGTAAGTCATATTGATTGACTGTGATAATACAATAAATTATAGTGAGGATAAAGGAAAATAGATTCTAGGTTTCTCTTTAATCTTTTAAATTTTTAGGGTTTATTAACATGGTAAAAAAACAAAAAAAACTTTCCTCTGAAATATCTAAATAACTGAAACAAAATTTATTGTTTTTTGTTGTGATAACTCAAATTATCTAGCTATGAATAGTGCTTTTTCCCCATATTTTAAATTTCTTGATTATTAATCTTTGATGACCTTATATGATGTAAATATATTCTCAATAAACTTTTTAAATAAATGCATATATTAGTGGATTTTATTTTAGCTTTATTGCTTTATTATTATCTAACAGCAGCTTCTTTTTTCCCTTTATTAAAAAATAAAGCAAGCCAGAAAGTGAAAGTTGCCCCTCGTCTTCCTGATTTCTGAGATAATAGCAGCCTCTATCTAATCCAGGTTCTCAAAATTCTCTTCATTTGAATAGACTCTCATGGAAAATTTTTTTTTAGTTCACCAAAATGTAGAAAAACTGAAGCTCAGGCATGGATAGCATGGAGCACGAGGCCCCACACTTGCAAATATTAAAGTATAATATTTGAATTTTCTTATTGGTGCTTTGTATTCATACATCTTGATGAAGTTCAGTGATAGAAGTATCCATGCACGAAGCACTCATTGAGCCCACTCCTAGTTCGCACCGCACTCCCTCTCCTTCAGCACCTTCTCATGCACAACACTGTGACTGGCTTCAATATGATTGTACATATACTTGTCCATTGAAGTGTTACTCTTTTCAAGTCTTCTTCCCCCCTCTCACCTCCCACAATTAGGTCCCCTCTCTCACTCTACTAAGGTTTTTTTCTCCTTTATCTAAAGTCCCTCCTGTGTCACAATTTCTCCCTAGTTTCTACATATGAGGGAAAACATCACAGCTTTCACTTTTTTGTGACTAATCTCACTTAGCACAATATTTTTCGGTTATATCCATTTCCCTGGAAATTATATAATTTTGTTCTTTGTGGATTAGTAAAATTTCATTGTGTGTATATCCCATAATTTTCTAATCCATTCATCTGTTGATGGAATCTCAGGCTGATTCCATAATTTTTCCATTATGTATTGTGCTGCTGTAAACATACATTTCCACATATTACTATGATGGTCTGGTTTCAATTCCTTTGGCATATCCCAGGAGTGGTATAGCTAGGTCATATGGTAGGTTTCTTTCCATTCTTTTGAGGACCCTTCACACTGATCTCCTAAGTGGCTGTACTAATTTTCTATCCTCCCAACAATGTATCAAGCTTCCTACTTCTTTTTATCCTTGTCAGGATTTATTATTATTTATATAT